>NC_143487.1:3747000-4387500 GCF_027475165.1 Benincasa hispida
ATGGAATCTCCGACAGAGAAAAATTTCCAGAAAGTACAAGCAAAGTGTAAGTTGCCAATAATTTTGGCTCTTGCTCAATCTATCTGATTGACACACAGAAGACACTACGACTGCTGTTGTCAAACTTTCGATATAATTTATCTAGTGAGGGAGCTGATGATAATATTCTAAAGCGTTATAGTAATATAGTTCTTTTTCTTCAGCTCACAATATGGGGAAGATATCCTAGTGTGTCCATATTTCTGTTTAGGCTTCTGGTCGAAAATTGTTTATTCAATCATTTTTTAGACATTAACCAGGAAAGGACCATCCTTTACGTTCAGTCAATTGATCTCTGAGGCTGAACCATCCCTTTTCTTTATGCCTAAAAAAGATTGAGTGCCTGAATCCTGATTAACTACAGTGAGCATCACTTGTGGTATCTTAGTTATCATCTCCATTAGTAGCTCTCTATATGTTTCATGTTAAAATGTGTGTCCAATGTGGGCTTAGCCATTTCTTCTGCAAATCTTCTCCAAATTCTTTCATATATTCTCTGCATGGGTAAACTGTTAAGGCCAGAGTGGTTATATAAGGAAAAGGAAAAATTCTTTAGCTATGAATCCCATATCATATGTCTCTCTCTTAATTGTTCAAGGTATCTCCCTTACAGTAGTACTTTATTCATAGGAAAACGAGAAGCCCTCAAGCAATTACAAACTTCCCATTCTATTGTAGAAGACTGGAGTCCCTCCCTTTCTCACTTTTGAGAAAATGCTCAGAACCAAGCTACTCTCAACATTCCCTCACTCCAGCCTATATACTCCCCATCCAGACTCGCGTAGCACTTCCTTCCCCTGATGCATTGGTCCCTCGATAATTCCTTTCTTGCCCCTTCTCTGATATTGAAATACAATTGGTGGCTTAACAAATTGCTTGTATATAATTGCTTTTCTTGTGCCAATGTTTTCTTTTTCTCCCTCAATTTCAATGAGAATCATGCCATTTAAGCTAAAGCTGTCAATGGTATCAGAGCCACTCACATTCCTTGGTTTTGTACATTCCTAGGAAAAATTTGTGGGCCTTCATTGCTTAAGCCTCCTTGTTCGTCTACTTGTTCAATTAGCGATATCTTGTTTGATCAGTGCTATACCCAATCTGTCTTGCTTGGGCATAACAGGCAGTTTATTGGGGGAGGCAAAAGGTTTTTCAAAAGTATCCCCGAGATTCTTTTCCATCAGTCACTGAGTTTTCCTGAAAATTTTTGTAGTCTTGCTTCATCTACACCTGTATGTGCCTGAAACACGTTCAACCTTTTTGAGTGGTTGGGTCTTTTGACAAGAAACTAGAAACTGTATAAATCACAAAGAACAGCCTAAGGACAGGTCTTAGTTGTATTGAATACAATCTTAACAAGGGCAGGTCTTAATTGTATTGCATGAAATCTTGACTTTGATAAGTTGGCTATTCTAGTGACAAGTGTTCCTTGACTTTGGATGCAGCCCGCAAAGATTTGACTGCTGGTGCTTCACCCGCTAAGCAAAAAAGCCGAACAGCTGAATTCTCTAACCTAACATGGACAGAAAAATACAGGCCAAAGGTTCCAAATGACATTATTGGGAATCAGTCACTGGTATTTAAATCTCTTATTTTCTCCTTTGTGATTTACATATTATTACATATCTTTTCAGGTTTTATGTGTGCAAATCAAATATTAATGTCATTGCAACTAAGTTTTGTTGCATTTTACAATTGTAGGTCAAACAACTTCATGATTGGTTGGCACATTGGAATGAAAACTTCCTAGATGTTGGAAGCAAAAAGAAGGTTAAAAAGCTCAATGATTCTGGTGCCAAAAAAGCTGTATTGTTATGTGGAGGTCCTGGCATAGGTAAAACTACATCGGCTAAGTTGGTTAGCCAGATGCTTGGTTTTGAGGCTATAGAGGTACTTCATTTGTTTTAAACTAACACACTGGGGAGCATTTGGATTATTTATTCTTGGTAATAATTTCAAATTCAACTTCCCTCACGTGTGTGTTGTACCTAGGTAAATGCCAGCGACAATCGGGGTAAGTCAGATGCTAAAATTCACAAGGGAATTGGTGGAAGCAATGCAAATTCTATAAAGGAGCTTATCAGCAATGAATCGCTGCATTTCAGAATGAATCAGTTAGTGTGCATTTCCGGAACTTATTGCATTAAGTTAATATGACAGGGTTGTGTTAGGTATTTAAGGGTGGGATAATAGTTAAGTTGAATTACAGGCCAAAACATCCCAAAACTGTGTTGATCATGGATGAGGTAGATGGAATGTCTGCTGGAGATAGGGGTGGAGTTGCTGATCTGATTGCAAGCATTAAAATGTCCAAAATACCAATTATCTGCATCTGTAATGATCGTTACAGCCAGAAGCTGAAAAGCCTCGTGAACTATTGTCTTATTCTCAGCTATAGGAAACCTACAAAACAACAGGTTTAAAGATCTTTTATGGTTTATTATCTATTATTCCTGCCTCTGTCGAGGGTGATATCCTGTGTTTGAATTACAGTGACTCGGCTTCAGTAGTTATTTTTCCAAGTTGTCCTGAAACATTGCAATAATTCGCAAGTAAAGGATTCTTCTAACGTCACCAAGACCCTTTATCATCAAATCGCATTGGGGACCTTTTTCTGGTCATGTTACATCGAAGGAAATGCCTAATACCCTTGCCTCTGCACGTATCTCTTTTTTTCTTCTTTTAGCGAACTTGACGTGTCTCAAGTCTTCACCAAAAATAAGAAAGAAAAAAAGTTATGTCATCACATGTATACTCTCAAGTGTTGCCAGTTTCTAATTCTTTACCTCTGCCCCTTCAATGGATTAAAAGTCAGTTTCTTTGCAATTTTGTGGAAAGCTTGGCTCGAGAGAAACAATAAGATTTTTAGAAAGGTGGAGAGGTCGTGTGATGAGTTCTGGAAGGTGGCAAGGTTCAATGCCTCCTTGCGGGCGTTAGTTATTAGGCCTTTTTGTAACTATGATTTTAGTTTGATTTTGTTGCATTCCTTTTCTGTTGTTTGTCTTTGTCTCCCTTTTTTGTTCATCTTTTTACATCATTGGGATATACTATAAAATTTTGATAGATGTTAGTTTTACCTTTTCTAGATGGCAAAACGACTGATTCAAGTTGCAAATGCAGAAGGCCTTCAAGTAAATGAGGTAAACACTTTATACGTGACTTGGAATATGGTTGTTGCTCATTTATTGGAGTGGGTTGTAAATATGCATGGTATTGGTTGTAGCAACTTGATTCTTGATTAACACTATGGTTTCAGATTGCTCTTGAGGAACTTGCAGAAAGAGTAAATGGGGATATGCGTATGGCACTAAATCAGTTGCAGTACCTGAGTCTGTCTATGTCAGTTATTAAATATGATGATATTCGCCAACGGCTTCTGAGCAGTATGAAAGATGAAGATATCTCACCATTCACTGCTGTTGATAAGTATGCACAAGTTAATCTTAATTCCTGACCCACTTCTAAACTTTTCTATCTGGCTAAGCCTTTTTGGCTGCTGTATTTGTTCTGTTCTGTTCTGTTCATGTAGCACTACTGTGGAGCAGTAATGTATAATACTTGCTATTCTTAAACCCTGTTTGACTCCCCCATAGCAAATTCTTTTGTAATGTCCCTTTACCCATAATTCTTTTGGATTGGAAGGCTGTCCGTATGCATTCTTCTAACTGCCCTTAGGTCGTTTTGCCTCCATTTTTAGTATAGTTATTGGTTTCTTATTAAAAAGTAATAGTAATAATAATAAAAGGTAAAATTCACGTGATATACCAACAATGTATATGTATTATTGATTATGAATTGTAAACAGCCCATCCTGTTTGCTATATATATGTATGTATGTAGTATGTATGTTATTGTTTATGAATGTAATTTTTAAATTTATGGTTTTTATTTTTTAATGACTTATAAGATACCATATAGATAATTTGACATTTTTGAACAACTTTAAAAAATTAGGTAATTTGATATGAAATATTATTTTGTTTTTGTTGGGAGACTTTAAGAATATTCTCTTTAAAAAATCCACTCTTTTAGTTTTAAAAAAAAGTAATTCTCTCCGTGGAGAACCCGATCTTTGTGATTTCTCTGTGGGGAGTCCCCACCCTAATGGGGAATCAAATGGGAGAGGCGATGGGTATGAGGAAGTCATCTCCATCCTGCCTTGCCCCAGGAACATCCTTTTTGTGGCTGTATTTTGGAGTGCCAATTCTGCCCTTTTCGTTGCAAAGTATTTATTAATATCTTGGAAGATTTTGAATGTTTCATCTTTGCAATGAATCATAGTTACTTATGAAAAGAAGAAAAAAGGATCAATCCTCTTGGATGTTAGAAGTTGAGGTGCTCATTGATTTTATTCTTGGCTGCACGTATTTATCGAGGTCGTTGCACTTGTAGGCTGTTTGGTTTTAATTCCGGGAAGTTAAGGATGGATGAACGGATTGACCTCAGCATGAGTGATCTTGATCTAGTCCCTCTTCTTATTCAGGTATCTTTCTTTGGTTTAATAGATACATGTATCAACTGTCTACCTGTACCCCTGAAAGAATTCTTAAATAAAATTTTAGATGTGGACTAACATGATTTTTAGGATAAATTCATATATTTTTGCATGTTTGATTGGAGTTTATTTCACTTAAAGCGAGTTAAAGAAACTTATTTTATGGGACTTTCTTTTTGGTCTTTACTTTCGTTACTCTTTCTAGATTGAATTTTTATCTAAGAGGTTGCATTATAATATCAATGCCCGAGTTTTTTTGTTTACAAGTCAATAAATGTTTCCTACAGTATGAAAACAACGAACAAAAATGAAAGAATGGTAAAGAAATCCCCGGGGGGGGGGGGGGGGTATTCGAATGTGGTAAGATATGCTATTCAGAAAGGCCTTTTAACTGGAGAAATCTGAGCATTATAATTGCTTGCAGGAAAATTATATTAATTATAGGCCAAGCGCCATTAGTAAGGATGACAATGGGATCAAACGGATGGATTTGATTGCTCGTACAGCTGAATCAATTGCAGATGGGGATATAATCAATGTACAGATTCGAAGGCATCGACAGTGGCAACTCTCTCAAAGTAGTTGTATTGCTTCTTGTGTAATACCGTAAGTTTCATTGTGTCACTGCTAAGATCTGATGCTTTTTTTTTAACTAACGCTACCCTTCATTATTGATCTTTGTATAATTCTTTCTGTGACAGAGCTTCATTATTGCATGGGCAAAGAGAAACGCTTGAGCAGGTGATGAAATTTTGTACATGCAAGTTATAAAGTTTTGAAATCTTATTTAATTCTTTAAATGGTTTATGAGTTAAGAAAATTAGTAATTATCACATGCCTTGGAGGTATGAGAAAATAGCTATTGTCAGTGAGTTGGTAGAATTTGACTGGTAGAGAGTTTTTCTTGTAAATTTCATTTATAGTATCAGTTTGAGCCTATCAAACCATCTTAATGTATTTGATATGCATTACAGTCTTCCACCTGTGAGCAAAAATACTTTATTTTGGATAATGTGGGGAGAGTTCAGTATTCCACTTTCAAGGTATGTGTGCCATTGTGGCATTTAAAATTATACTAAGCTTGTGCATTATTCATGCAGGGAGAGCGTAATTTTAATAGATTTGGTGCATGGTTGGGAAAAAATTCAACATCTGGAAAAAATATGAGGCTTTTGGAGGATTTGCATGTTCACATTCTTGCGTCTCGTGAATCCTGTTCAGGGAGGTAATTTGTCATTTGCTGTATTTGTTCTTTCAATTATTGTAGCATATTATATTTCCTGTATGGATATTCCCCTTGCTGAAAGCTGTGAATTGACGTGATGAATTCTATCCTTTGAGTCTTATAGTTGCAAACAAATAATGGTGAATGGTAAGGCAAGAGATTTCCAGAAAATGTCTGTCTTCCAAATTTTTGTCGTTCAAATTGGGATTGTTTAGATAATATATTTTGCAACTATACTCTCAAGGGTGTTTCGATTATACTTATCACCTTATCAATGAATATTATTTCACAATCTTTTTTGTAATTACACCATTCACATGATCAACCTAGATTGGAAGGTCTTTCTGGAAGTCTTTGTTTTGGGAAGGGGACATCTTGTTTCCTTGCCCATTACTCTTGTTTTTGGGTGAAATGAATTCCTCTGATGTATTTATCCAAAATAATAATAATAATAATAATAGTAAACATTTTTTCTTATAAAAAATGAAAAAAGAATAAGAAGACCAAGATGCAGTATCTTATTGCTCTTTATTGTGAAAAAAAGATCACTTGATGGGCCATGGTAAAACTCTTTAAGGGATTTATTTGGGACTAAACTCCTGACCTTCAAGCTGATTGAAGAGTGTCTTGTAACTACTTCTCTTAGGAAGTTTCATTCCATTTTCTTTTTACTAATATATTGTTTCGTTCTATTTTTATTTTTTTTAAAAAAAATCTGCATTTCCAATGGCTTAATGGTTAATTTTAACCACTTCTTAAGATAGGCTAGGATATGGAATGGTCAGAGAAGTTCCTAGATTTTTAATGTTTTCAGATTCTGGTATCATCCTAATGCTTAGAAGAGAAGCTTTCAATTCAGGCAAAGGAGAGGGACCCACAGTTATAGAATTATGGGTTCTCCTTCCTCTTAAGATTATTCCCAAATATAGGGCTTCTTGCCTGCTCTGAAATCTAGCTGGTTTGTGATCATAATTTTGAAAACTTGTTAAAAGTTTGTCTTAAATACACGTGTAAGCTTCTTAACCCCACTCTTTTCACATGGATGTTTGTGCCATTAGTTGCAAGCTATAACACTTGTATACAAAATAATGCAGGGAACAGCTACGAGTTGAGAACCTTACTCTATTTCTAAAGAGGTTGACTGAGCCACTGCACACGCTGCCTAAGGTTAGAATATATTTTGCTTGTCTGATTTTAGTTATAGGAATGATAAATTCTTCTAGGTACTCAAATGATATGAATATCAGGATGAAGCTGTTAAAATTGTGGTCGAATTTATGAGTCTATATTCAATCAGTCAGGAGGATTTTGATACTGTTCTTGAGTTGTCAAAATTTCAGGTATTGTTATCTATGTTTTGTTTAGTAAGATCATGCCTACTATACTGGCTATCTTTTTCTTTAGTGTAGTTTTCTCACAGACGATTCTCCTAATCAGGGTCGTAAGAATCCTTTGGATGGCGTGGCCCCTGCAGTCAAGGCTGCTCTAACAAAGGCATACAAAGAAGTTAGCAAGACACACATGGTGCGGGCGGCAGATCTTATTACACTTCCTGGAATGAAAAAGGCCCCTAAGAAACGAATTGCAGCGATCCTAGAACCGACTGAGGATACAGTTGAAGGTGCTGGTGGAGACACATTGGCAGAAAGTGATGAGGAAAACTCTTTGGACAATGAGGGTGCAGGTAAGATTCGATTCATTTCTTCTAGACCAACCATTAATGAGTGAGTACTGCTTGTTGGGAAAGTCCTGCTTCTCTAATTGGCCATTATTCTGTGGGAGCCCTAAGTTAGAGATACATTAGGATTATTAGGAGGATAATGATAAGGGCATAGGGGTGAGTGATTAACCTAGAGTGCCTTGGTTACAAAAATGTAGTGTTGTTAGGGTCTTTAGAGGGTGTGGATCATTTTGGTAAGAATTTTCATGGTGGGAATTTAAGGAGAGAGAGTTCTCTCAAATGGCTGTTATATAGTAATTTCTTTTACCAATATTTGCAATATAGTTCTACCTTGGTGTTATTTGTGTTTCCTTAAGTATTTTTGTTAGGAGGTATCCTAACACATTCCTTGTTTACAATTATAGAAGACTCCGCAAACGGTGAGAAGCTGCAACTGGAACTTCAAAGCTTGAATAAGAAAGGTAGCTGATCTCTCCTTTGCTTCTAATTTGGCTAAAATATGTGGTCTTTCTTTCTAATGGACTTTATATCTTGATATTTTGTCAGGAATGCAAGTGCAATTGGATTTGAAGGGTATGGAAAATTCAAGCGCCAAGAAATCCGGTGGCAGAGGACGAGGAGGTAGAAGTTCCCAAGCTTCAGAGAAGAAAGGTGGCGGTCGAGGTTCAGGATCTGCTACAAAGAGGAAAAGATGAAATAAAACGCTTCAAGAACTTCGGGTAATGTTATGTTTACCTTCGTCCTATGCATGCATAAGTTTGCTGGTTAATGTGTTTGAACTGCTAGAAGAATACATAACCTTGTATATGGCACATGTTACATGGGCCTTTTTGACGTACAAGAGAAACATGCTTTTGTATCAACCATTTTGACTTGCAATAGAAATGAGACCAATTCACCCGAAGAACGAGATTCGGTTTTAATGAAATTATTATCGGTTTTTTAGGGCCAGTTAGTAAGCAATTTAAATTTTATTGTGTTTTTAGATTCATCGAATTCATAAAACTGTTTTGTGATAGCTCACCTTTACTCTTTTCCTTTACATTATTGTCCATGGCCCCACCATCACTAAGAAGGTTTGCACTGCTACTCGGCCAGTTTTTAGAGAGAATTTACTTGAGACTTGAGGGAAGTATCTCCAAACATTTCAAGGCCTACAATCTCTAAGAATCCTTCATGGGGTGTTCTTGCTTATTTAGTAAAGTGCATATAGGCTGTTCTTTTTCTCGGTGGTAAGAAATATTCTGCCACACGGGACCACTCATTGGGATCATCAAATAATGACCCAATAATAATTGGATTTAGGACATGTTTACCAATCCAAAATGAAAACTGGTGTAATCGAAATGAGAACTCATTGATTAATGAATCATAATAGGTCTAACTTGCAAACATAATTAGATTTGCAAACATAACTAGATTGCTTTTGATCGTGTTTACTTAGAATAATTATAAATCTGTCACATTTTACTGTTACTGTTACCGTTATTGTTTAACATAACGGTAAAGGTAAAGATAATAATAAATGTGGTAAGTTAATAATTTTCATATTGTTAGAGTAACTATATGTAACGATAACAGTAATGGTAAAGGTAGTTGGATCTACGTAATTTTTAACTATAATTGGATTGAACATCCTCCATTCCTCAATTAAATTATGCGTTTTAATTACAAATTTGAAGACCTCTTACAGTTCATTACGATTATGAAACATAGGTAAACAACAAAATGAATTGAGATCTACTTTTTAAATTACTATCGATAGATGATGTTTCACTTTGGGTAAATATGGACTTATATCATAAAATAAATAAATATAATGAGCTTTTCCATGATTTCACAATTCAATTCAACAAAATACTTGTTAAAGAAAAAATAGAACCTGCTTAACTTTATATGGAGTTGAGAATCCATTTGGTGTTATGGTGTTTACTCCGATCAATGTTTTCAAAAATCAAGTCAAATCTATTAAAAAAAATAGAATTTAAAAACTTTTGGAAAATGGTTTACTAACGGGCCTGAAATTTGTGTTTCTGTTAAGCCAGCATTTGTGAAATATCTATTTGTTCAAAAGTTAATTCTCTATCTATTTACCGAAGATGTATGATCTTTATACATAGAAAGAACACCTAATGATCAAAAGTAGTTATTGCCTTTTCGTCCACTTAGCCATATTGATTCATCGGAACTTAACAAAAAAAATTCCATTGGTGCAATAAAAACAAAGGAAATGTTGAGTTTATTGAAGAAACTCAAATAAAAATGAAATTACAGAAAGAATTTTTTTTTTCTTTTTCGCACTCCTTAGTACATTTTTATTTCAAATTATTGACTGAGGCAGAATAGAAGCATGCAAGTTTACCTGCCCATAAATCTTTGGCCAGACTCAACTTACAGATCCCACCTCCACCACGGACAATGAATAAGGTATACAAAATAGACTTATATTATGTACTCCAAAACATTGAATTAAAAAAAAAAAAAAAAAAAAAAAAACTACGCAGCCTTTTCTCCTACCAACAGCCCACCAAAGTGACTTAAATTGTAGAATATGCCCGAGTTCTTCTTCCTTCCAGATTTTCCTTTGTCTGACACCACTGCATCCTAACAAATTATACCACATCTGCATCAAAAGTCATAAATTTCATGTCTTCGTCTCAATTTCTACGATCTCTATCAATGATAAACTTATATCAATTTCTATTACTGATAGTATCAATAATAGTATAAATAATGATAGTATCACCAATAGACACTAATATACTTCTATCAGCTTCTATTAATGATAAACTTTTATCAAGATCTATCACTAATAGACATTGATAGACTTCAATCAACGTCTATCTGTGATAGACATTGATCACAACTATAATTAAATTTTGTTATTTATACAAATATTTCTCCTTATTTTTTCTATTTTTGAAAATCTCCCCTAATATAATATGAGTATGACGTTGGAAGTCCTAATTCAACAAAGAAATTTGGATATGTCTGGATTTCATTTACTTTTCATATGTATCCCCAGTTAATAATATTATTTTGGGCTCAATCGGTAAAAATCTTCGCTTTTGATCTCTAACTTCTAGGAGTTTTTTAATTTCACATTAAAATTTTTTTTATTAAAAAAAATAAAAAATAAAAAAATAAAGATCCATGTAAAATGTTTATAAATTATTTTGTAGTTTTTTTTGTTCAACATTGAACCTTAGACCTCTTGATCAAGACTAAATGATTTATATGAGTTCAACTATACTCATGTTGGCTATTTAATAGACATAAGCTATGTCTATTAATCTAATTTGTATTTGTAGACAAGTATTTGAAAATACATGTCATTAAAAAATTTTAATATATATTTAAATTTTTATTCAATGATCAGTGAAAGTATTACAACTTCCAAGGATTAATGAAAGTAGCAACAGTAATTAAAATATATATAATGTGAAGTTTGAGGATTTAAAATAAAATAAAACATTTCAAATATAAATGCGAAGATCGAACCTCCGACCTCAAGAGTGAGAATCCAGGTTAATTACCACTAAGCTAACTACACTTTGAGCCAACAAGTATTTGATAGTTGAGAGACTACAAGTCTAAAGTTCAAAACCAAAATGAGATACCGAAGTTTATGACAAATATAACATTTAATCTAATAAGAAGTTTGTTATGGTAAGTTTATGGCAAGATTACCTAGCGTGTAACAATTATCCTATTATACTGAGTTTGTAGACCATACTTTCATCCAGCGGGGCTGCATTAACTTATACGGATTCTAACCCTAATCAATGGAGAATAATAACAACGATGCAGGAGAGGAAGTCCAAACCTTTTTCTTTGGTTTAATCAACCAATATAAGCTTCAGTGACAAGCTGTGAAAGAAGAATCCTGCCCAAAAGTTCTCAACATCCGGCAAGTAACTTCCAGTAGTTTCCCTGTCAAATTAGAAGTTTTTAATTCAAGCAGTAGATATAGTAGAAGAATAGATAAGTTTCAAACCAGAAGTAAAAAATTAACAGAATCGATTCAGGAAAGGAGATCCAAACTTCTGCACGAATATGAAATTTTAGACTACATACAAGCTTTTAGTCCATGTGGTCCTTCCGTTGAAAAAGCTTCAATTTCATCCCCTTATGTTTTTAACATTTTTCAATCATACCCTTTCCTTTGGTGAGTGTTTAATTGGGTTATAAGAAGCTTAAATTGCATCAAAATTTTGTGAGTTGGAAAAAAAAAACGAATTAGAAAGAGAATTAGGCGATTTGAATGAGAAATTTGTATAAACTTCTAAGAGGCTGGAAGAAATTTTAACTTTTTCTCCTCCCAAATGACCTAATTTCTCCTCTAAATTTATGTCAATTCACTAAGTATCAAGCCATGGAAGCTTGTCAGTAACCCATTTTCACATTAATTGATGGAAATAGTATAATTGAAAATAACGAAACACAATAGACTAAATTGAAACATAACATAACAAAAGGGACTAAATTGAAAGATTATGCCGAAGTGAGATTAGCTCAACATGTGTTAACCATTAAAATGTCCGCGGTTCGAATCCCCACCTCTATTATACTCTAAAACGAAAAAACAAATGAAAGATTGCCAAAACATTAGAAACTAAATCATATTATATTGTTACAGCAAGCAGATGAGGAAATTCTATCACATCCAAAATTCCAAATATACTTCCAATGGAACTAGAGCACATTTAAATCCTAACTTGGCAATTGCTTCCTTTTTCTGGTGTGGATCAAAAATATTATGCAACACAATGTAGAGCCTATCATAGCGAACCCGATTTAAAAGGAAGAACAATTTTCCTCTTTCCTATAAAAGGAAACTCCTTTCATCTCTAAGAATATAATCTTCCGGATCTGTAGCAAGATTTTTTTTTTCTTTATAAGAATAGGAAGAAGATATTAAGTCTTAGTGAAGTTCCAAGGAAATCAATGGACTGTACCAAAATTTACGATACATCTTCAACCACATTGATTGACAATATTTAGCAATTTTCTAACATCCTTAAATATATATGATCTCACTTCACAAATGGCAGAATTCTTGGACCATTTAAACCCGATCATCTGCCCTGAACTTTAGGAAACTTTAACGCTCCACCCTGCTCTAGACTATTATTTTGATTCCCAAATGCTCATAAAAACAACCCAAACAAGACATTAGTCTGCTAAATTCTTGTTAACCCCTCCTTTCTGCAAAGGTAAATATTTATCCCCATAGAGACGTATCTAGAAATCTCCACGTTTCATTTTCACCTTCGTAAACGATGAGACCATATTTTCAAGCAACCGCAAAGAGTAACTTTTAGTGTACATCAAGGCTCCACCAAATCTAGTCAAACTCACGCACCTATGTGTGTAACTAATCGATTATATTCAATTAGCCGAAAGGTTACAATCAACCCATATTTTCTTTATTTTCTAGCAATTGATAATGATGTTGGAATGAATAATATGTCCTAATATAATAGGTTATGGCAATAGTGGCGTCTTCTCGATGAGTGAAATCCAAAGGATAGTCTTAATTGACATCGATGATCTTGAATTTCTTAAAAGGTTTTCTGGAATTGAAAGGTCTAGATTCATCAGTGAAGTGTATATACGATTAGATCAAATGATGAAGTAATCTTGGACGAAAGGGACTTTGGCTCCTATACACCAAAAATTATGCTACGGTCCTTGACGAAGTAAACTAAACAAACCAAGCGTTAACTTATACCAATCAGAGAAATTAATCAAAATAATGTGGAAAAAGTGCACTTAAAATTTAACAAAACCGTTACCTCTCCGAGGCTTGGCCGCGACCTTAGTGGGTTGAAATGCTTTTGGTGCGTTCGTGGCCTCAGTCTCCTCCGGCGGGAATAATACCCCGTCAATGCCCTGCACCGAGATCCGTCCGTCCGTGTAAATATCAGGATCAAACAAATACGCCGACCCATCTCCATGGCCGAACTTAACTGACCCATCGGCCTCTTGAGCCATCACTTTGTGCGGCAACCTCAGCGTGTCGTATCGCACCTTCCCGAACCTCCTAACAGCGTTGTACATACTCTCCTCCGTCTGATATTCGGGTATTAAATGATAGTACATAATCTGCTCCGGTGCCCCTGGCTCGCTCAGCTGGTCTGTAGTTAGTTTAGCCATGGCTTCATCGTTCGGAGCCAGAACAGTGAGCACATAACCCTCCGATACCAGCCGCCCCATTTCAGTCGCTAGCGATGTTAGGTTAACCAGAATGTCGGCCATTTCGTTGTATCCACCATAATGTAGCAGAGTTTGGATGAAATCTTTGACTTGCCTCTCACCATTAAAATGGCGGTGAGCTCCGCCAGGGCCTGGAGCCGGAGCGGGGGCCAAAGAAGGTCCTGGAGCCAACGCATCGTATACTGGAAGAGCAGGCGGCGAACCGGGTTCGGTAGGTGGAGCTGGTTTCTTTAGCCGGTGAGTCCTGGGATCCACTTCAGGCGCTCCCTCCGGCTTCACGGCGGTTATATCTTGAAGATTTCGTCTGCGATTGAAATCGTCCTGCACGGACTGAGGGATTAACAATCGTTCAATTCCGTGAATAACGCCATCCGGTCGGGTAATAGCATCTGGATGAATCACATTGGCGAGATCGACGGTCTTCTCCCCGGACTGATGGCCAGCAAGATTAAGAACATGCTTGGAAAGCGTGGATTTCCGTACGGACTTTGAATGACCCGGCCAATCATTCGATCCGATCCGAGTCGGAATCACATGGAACATCAGCAAAGTCTGAAGCGATTTCAAGTTCCCCGGTTCAAGAAGGAACCGCTTGAACTCAGGGTCTAGATCGCGTTCCAGAGCTTCATTTTTAGGGGCAAATATGGTGATGTTGTGGTTGCCGACGGCGTCTTCTAGGGTCTGCAATAGCATAGCCTTCTCAACTAATTCCGCCAGCTCCGTATAATGAGAATCCAGTAGAGCAACAAGGATGGAATTCGAGTTGATCTGGCCGGACATAGCCGGAGAAGACGATCTAGAAGTGGAATTTTCCGGCAATGCAACCGCCACAACAATCACGAATACCACAAAAAACACCTTAAACAAGAGCTTGGAGGCGCCACGGATGGGGAAATCCATGGCGGCCGGAGAATGCGGTGGAACTCAGGCGCCGGTGGAAAGTATAGAAGAGAGAGAAAGAGGGAGAGAGAGAGTGTGTGTGTGAATTTATGAAGCTGTACGTTAGCTAAAAGTTGTGATGGTTCATGTTTGTTTCTTTGCTTATCACTAATCTGTAGCTTCTCTTTTTATTTAATACAACTGTCCCATTAACTAGAGAGTGTGTGTCAATCAAACGTCGTTGACTATTCTACACGTGGCGATTTTAGATTCGTTGAGTCTCGTGGAAGCAGTAAAATCGGTGGCAGCGGATCGTGGAAGGTTCACGTGGCATGTTAAGAAAACGGGCAACGGGCAACGGGCAACGGGCAAAACGGGCGGTGGAGTCGACTCCTTTTGCCCCTCTACTACCAACTGTTTCCTCTCTCTTCTGTTTTCCTTTTTCTAATAAAAAAAAAAGTATATTAATTTTCACCCAAGGGCCAAGACTTTCCTTAAAAAACCATTTTTTACATTCTTTGCAAAAACTAATTTTTCGAATAGTTTCAACAAAGGGTAATGTTAAAAGCTTCAAACTTCTATTAATTTTGATAGAATGTCGAGGTTTCACACAAAAACCTAAAAAGGAAGAAAGTTCGCTTCATACATAAATTCAACTCTGAAATAATTCTATTTTTATGGAATATTGAATTACCATCAATATTCATCAGTTTTCTTTCTTTTTTCTTTTTTTAATTTGTTTAAACCAACCATAAACTACCACCAACACTACTCCTCTCATGACGGAGAGGATATAGGTGAAAAAATAAAACTTGGTAAACTTGGTGTTAACTGGCCTGCACAAATATGTCGTGTCAAATTTTTTTTAATGGTATATAAATGGAAGAAAATGCATAAGATTATGCTACATCTAATCATTGTTTAATAGAAAAACACTCTATTCAAATTAAAAAATATTTGAAATAAGATGTCAAAGCTGCTAATTCATGGATAGTTGATATCCATAGAACTAGCAACTAAGAGAGCTACGAAGAAAAGAAATCATAAATTGAGAAACTTAAAAATCTAATCGTTCCGAGAAAGAGTCTAACCCGACTTTTGTGTGAGGATCAACTATTTTGTTTTCATTTGGGCCCATTTAAGTGTATACTCCATATATCTCATATTTGGGTAGATTATTTTTTTATTTTTTTTTATTTTTATTATTATTTTTTTGTAGTTGAATATCATAACTTGGACCGTTGAGTTTTTATATATTTTTTGGGATGCTTTTTTAGATTGTATCATAACTTGAATTTTTTAAAAAGTGAAATTGGAATGTTACATTTGATTGGAATAGTGGGATCATTGATATTACTGCAGATATGGGCTTATGATATATTTAAAATTATTGCACCACAAGTCCAGTTACCGCCCCAGGTCATCGTCCACCCAATGCCAGATATTACTTCATTTATATATTTAGTCCCCTATCATTTTATGTAAGAATATAAATTAATTGTATTTTTTTTATAACTTTAGATGAAGTGGTGTGTTAGTTGCCTCTTAACGGTCAGTAAATATGTTACTAGTATATCGACAAATGTTTGACAGACTGATGCACAATCAGGTAACAAATCTATATATAAATGAATATTAAAAACTTGTTGGGTGTCTAATTATCTTTTTTTTTTTTCTTTTTTGTCAGATTAATTGGACGTCATATACGCAAGATATTTGGTCATCACTACTGATTACTGTCGTGATGGTCACGACATCTAGTTGACCGTTGGCTCTCTTATATGTTTCCATATAATAGAGTAGCATAATCCAGATCATGTGTTGAGACGATTCGGTCTGTGACAAATGGTATCTTCGTTATGCTATACACTCCCAACACTACACCAGATTGATTTGAGAGGTAAACATGACCAAGGCTGGTGCCGAATTCACGCACAATATGAAGGAAATCTTAATAGAGATCCTTTGAGCAACGGAAGTAGTATTGGGGCTGATGCCTTAAATCTCGTAGGGTCCTATAGTTTGTAAACACCTGTATGAACAAACATTTGTGATGTAACAATATGAGATATTTTATTCACTATTGTCTATAAAATATGAGATATTTTAGTTGCATTTATCACAAACGAATAAACTAAGATCCCTAGTTGTCGTTGTAACTTAAGCATGTATGTGGAGACATATAAGTGGATCATGCCTTAAGTGATAACCTAAATGGTCTGTAGTATATGGATAAAGGAGGGAAACCTTATCTTAGTAACACTACAGATACAACCCGCTATGTAGATGTTATAAGTGTTGTAAAGTGCTATAGATGGTCTAATCTTGATCATTCATGTGGAGACATGCGAGCGGAGATATCCTATACAAAAGAGTTTGTATAAGACTGGACCATGAAGCGTTTAGTCTCGTTATATAACGTCGTTCATGACAGAGACTTTCACGTCACTAGGATGACCATAGGTAACATGACCTTAATCCTGAGTGAGTTGGGAACTCCTGCCTATGAGGGCGATCCTTTGATTTACATGGGTGTGAGTGACCAGATTGCCGACTCAAACCTACCACTTTGGGGATTCATCTGATTGGGGAGCTGGGAACTCAGCTACACAAGATGAAATTTACTCCTTCCCCAAAACATGAGTAAGTAGATAGATTACTCCCTTAAGGACCGATTCTGGGGCTTGAACGATGTGGCGCCAAACACTTTCTCATGGCTCGATAGGTGTTCACTCATAGTAGGTCTATGATGTATTATTCACTAGAGGAATCAGTGGTACTTAAGAAGTTAGATGTAACTACAGGGGAAAAATGGTAAATTGACCCAGTTGTACTTACGAGCAATTTGTGAAAGTTTATCGTACTGTTGACTAGTTATATCAAATGGACACAGAAATATATATGTAGTGAGAAGAGTGCAGCTGTCAGTCTTTAGTGGAGTGCCTGACAGTTAACAGATGGTGGATCTCGTGATTGAAGAGTTTAGTTAGCTATTCACATACCGTTTAAGTTTAAAGCTACAGGTTCATAAGGTCTACAAACTCTTTTCTTTCAAACTCTCTTTATGTAGCCTCCTAAGAACATCGCATGACTTCTTTCAATCTTTTGACAATGAGGACATTGCCGCATTTTAAATTTGGGGGTGAGGTATTTATTTTTCGACCTTGCTATTTTTAACTTTATGAAAAAAAAAAACAAAAAAAAACAAGAGAAAATTTTTGAGAATAACAACTCCACTGTCAACGCAATGAGGAAACTCATGTTGATAAGAGTTAAGTTGTGAAGGGCACTTACCCGTAGTTGGATGTCTGCATGACATACATGGGGGCAAGCCAAAACAAAAGTAAATCGCCAGGATCAACGCATAAATAAATGACCGTAACTCCGCTACCAAGTAGGTATGAGTTTAGTCTAAGGAAGAGCACTTTGCTCGTAGTTGGATGTCTGCATGACACACGTGGGGGCAAGCCAAAACAAAGGCTAGATACTTGGATTAGCGCAAGGACAGAAAAAAAAAAACAATAATGTCAAAAATATGCAAGGATAAAAAATCATTTGACACCCAAGTGAAAAGGTTTTTTGAAATAAATCATGCGATGTCCTGTAATCTAGTAAAGTCTTTTGGAAGGTTAAACTTACAGTCCCTAGGTCTTAAAAATATTTTAAAGAAGAGACTTGAATAAGAATTAAGGAAACTTTGGCGTATAGGATTTGAATGAAGTATCCTTGAGAAATCTAGGAAAGGAGATTTGTAGTTGACTTTCTAAAGGAAATCTGTAGCTTATGCTCGAGGACAAGCATTGTTTAAATTTGGGGGTGTGATAACGGGCAGAAATGCACGTTATTACAATGCTAAGTTTTTAAACAATGTTGGCATGCGTTGATAAAATATGTTAGATTGCGTCTAAAAAGCATTAAGTTCATAACATTGCAGTCGCATGCATTCATCACATAGAAATAGTTAATTTTTGTATTTTTATGCAGAATACGTTGACGCAAGGCGAAAAACGCGATCACAAGAACTCAATGGTCGAGCGTAGCATTACCGTAAGGCTTTGCGGTGATTTGTGCTCGCAAACATCTGCTAAAGAAGGATTGCCGCATAGAGCCGACGCAACTTAGTGGGCGCATCTGGGTGAAAGGCATAATTAATCATGATAGGACAGAAAGCTGATGACGGTCGAATCCGAATTAAGTTGACAAGCCACTAACGATAACAAGTACACTCAGCTTTTTGGTGACAAATATTCGGCGCATCAGTCAGAGAATTAAAGTCATTTTATCTGTGCAATCATAAGAGAGAAGCTGCCTTTCACTCTGAAGCTTTATAAATACCGAAGACATCCTTCAGAAAAGGGGTTCAGCTAGTTCAGCAGTTTAGTTCTTTTTGTTCATAGTTTAGCCTTGTCCATAGTTTTCCTTTGTATTTTTAAGGCGGAAGCGAGATAAGGAGATTGTTCTAATAGATCGTTCCGGTGAACTTGGGAGAATGCTAGAAGCTTCAAGATCAGAGAGAGGACCAACTCCTGTGGAAGCAGGAATATCTTTTGAACCGAATAGAGTTAACAGTGTAAAAGCCTTGGGAAGCAAGGGATTGCTACCAGGCTCTCTATTCTTATCTTCCATTGTTATTTTGTACTCAAACTCATTTATAGAAATGGAATTTACTTCTCTATATCTGTTCACTCTCTGTTTATTACGCATGAGTAGCTAAATCTATTAAATGGGTTGAGAAGCACTTAGCTAGCATAATTGGGGATCTTCATTCTATGTGATTATCTTGTTTTATATATGCTTCATTCATCCATTAGAGATACTCCGGAGGGTAGTCTAAGGATAGGATCTAGGCTTAGAAAAGTCAGGTTAGAATTTAGGCTCGGGAGAGTTAGGTTAGAACGCATAATCAAGAGATAGGAGCTTAGGAATAAGCATTGTTTGCTATTAACGCATCGCATGTATTCTAGAGATAGGATACGATTGTGTGCGGTCATCTTGTCTTTGTGTGCATCTTGTATCATCGCATAGAAAAATAGTAGAAACTTAGGAATAAGCTCTATGGACACTTTTGCATTCAACACATGCGTCCTAGACTTAGGAGCACCGCATTTGCATTGGAAAATGATTTGCTGTTGCATGAGTGTAGCATGATCGCATAGTCTGACGCATTCCCAGGTAACGCTAGTTAAAGACCTTTTCAACCCGTTCATCCTCATACTCAGTGCATCTATCGCATAATTAAACTTTTCTCAAATCCACCGCATTTATTTATTTCATTACCGTGACCAACAACACCAAACAACTATTTGAGTTACCGGTTACTGCAAAGTCTTCCTGAAAAATTATCATCGCATATTGTTTTCCCAAGTCCCTGAGTTCAACCCTGGACTTACCAGGAAACTCAGTGGGGTTTATACTTGGATTCCACTGAGAAAACTTATTGCTCAACGCAATTCCATCACCGCATTTCATTCCACATTTTTACCTCATAAAATAACGCATCATGGTGTCAAAGTGCTTATTCGTGGAGAAGATTGTTCGTGACTACTAGATGGTTGGGTAGGCGATCTAGGCGAGAGCGAGAGATTGTTGTCCAAGTTCTTCACGAGAGCAAGAGATCTTCAGAAGAAATGTTCTTCAAAGGTATGTCTTTCGTTCCTTTTGTTTTTAATTACTAGAGCATGTTGTAATTTGTTCTAAGTTGTATAACTATTTTGCATGTTTGTGAATACGTTTAATTCTGTTACAATGGGTTTGAAAAGATCTTGCTTCCGCTCATGGGTTCTCTTGAATAACAGTTCCTTTAGGTGGAACGCTCTAAATCCCATTGAGAAAGAACACAAACAATTACAATATAAACGAAAACTAACAAATTATACATAGTCAAAATTACAGCATACTACTTATAAAGGAAGGTACAAGGGGTAGAGTATGCAATCCTTTGAAGAACTCTTCTTCAAATATCCCTCGATCATTCAAAAAATTGTTCGATCAACACAAACACGAACACAATGAACGGAACAACCAACAACATGAACAGTTGGATGCACTTCGAACCCAATCGAGTTCAACTCGATCCTCAAAATGAATTAGAACACCACTATAATGGTTACCTTGGTATTCTCGGTGTGAGAATCCAAGAGTTGTGGGCTTTGTATGATTTTGGATTGCGGAAAGCATGAGGTATACAATCGAGTAAGTGGGAGATGAAAACTGTCTATTGTATAGACGAAATACTTGATCGTTTAATAAACAGAAGGTTATCGTATAAACTTTACTATTCGATCGTTAGCAATAAGTGAACGAGTAACTATCGTATAGTCAGCTCGATCGTGTATGCTCTCTATACTATCTCTTAGTAAAACCTTTTTACTTGATAGCTTTTTGTGAGATTAATCTGAAATGAATCATCAACTTAATTTTGGAAAACCATTTTACTTTTATCTCGTAGTTACCACAAAACTTCCAAAAACCTCCCAGTCAATTTGGTTATCAGAGAAAAAGAATAATTAATTATCATATAATTAATATGTTATAAATACATATAATAACCAACTTATCATATTATATTTATTACCTATAGTTTTAACATTTCATCATATGAAACATATAAACCATAGTTCTTTTTCTATTTTATGGTAGTTAATATAAATCATAATTATATTATTTCTTCCAATTGATGTATCTAATACATCATATCAATTATATCACATATAATTAAATTCCTCTTGTTAATTTGAACATTTCAAACTAACCCAAAATCTGATTCTCAACTTGAACCTATTGAGCTACCAAGGGGACCTCATGGACTTGTAGCTTGAAGCTCCAACGGTACGTGAGTAACTGATTAAACTCTTTAATCATGAGATCCACCATCCGTTAATTGTTGGTCACTCCACTAAAGATTGACAGTTGCATTCTTCGCACTATAGATAAATTTATGTGTCTATATGACTTATCAACAGTGCGATGATTCTTCAAAAATCGCTCGTAAGTACAGTTAGGTCAATTTACCATTTTGCCCTTATAGTTACATCTAACTCCTTAAGTACCACTAAATCCTCTAATGAACAATAAGTCATAGTCCTACTATGACTAAGTCCTCTCGGGCCAGGAGAGGGTGTGACCACTATATTCAAGACCTGGAATCAGCCCTTAAGGGAGCAATTTATTTAATTACCTTTGCTTCGGGGAAGAAGTGAATTCCGTTTTGCGTAGCTGAGTTCCCAGCTCCTCAATCAGACGAATCTCCAAAACGGTAGGTTTGTTGAGTTGGCAATCTGACCACTCTTACCCATACAAATCAAAAGATTGCCTTTATAGGCAGAAGTTCCCAACTTACTCAGGATTAAGGTCATATCACTTATGGTCATTTTAGTGAAATATAAGTCTCAATTATCAATAGCGCTATATAAAGAGACTATCATCTCGTGGTCCGGTCTTATATAAACTCTTTGTGTAGGACACCTCCGCTCGCATGTTTCAACATGAATGGTCAGGATCAAACCATTTGTAACACTTTACAACACTTGTAAACATCTACAAAACAGGCTGTATCCATAGCTGTATTCGTAGTGTCAACAAGATAAGGTATCCCTCATTTATCTATTTACTACAGACTGTTTAGGTTATTACTTAAGGCATGATCCACTTATATGTCTCACATACATGCTTAAGTTATATAAAATAACCACAAATCTTAGTTTATTGGATTTGAGTAAATACATATAAAATAACATTTATTTTTATTAATAACAATATGTGAACAAATGTTTACAAACTACGAGACTACTGGGAGAATTAGGACACCAATCCCAACACAATATATATCATACTGGCGTGCACGTCATGATCATTGTGCATAAGGAGAAATAACAAATGGATCAGTTGTATCAAATGACTATTTTTCCCGGTACAATTCAATCACGAGGCGATTTATCACACTTGACGACGCTTACTATTATTACATGGTAAGAGATTTATTATCTTACATTTCTCAAATATATGATATGAATATTATCTAATATTATTTTTTTTATCACACAGAATAATTTTGTCCAAGATATACAACAACACAATTTACCAGAGTTGGGTTCAATGTGTGACCAAACCTCGGTTAACGTAGAAAGTATTATTCAACAAACAAGATGACTCAATGTTGTCGACATTGATCAAAGATGTATACGTCGTAGACGATAACAACAACAAGGCAAAGCTAATTTAGAGGCACACAAAGACAACCCCTGTGAGGTAAGCGCTAGGGAGTCGTTTTTTTAACTTCATGTAAACTTCTATTTTGAAATTAAAAAACTAATTTCTCTTTTTCCAAAGTGGACTCTACCATATACATGAGTTATATTTTTTTCATTTGTAAAGGGGCGTACTACTTAGTCAAGTCAAAATTTTATTTTTAATATGGCTACAAACTACACAATAACATATATAACTACGTTTAGTAGAAGAAATTTGATAGTTAAATTTTTTTTATATAAAAAAATCAAAATAAAAAATTGTCAAATCATGGGCCCCGTCCACAAGTTTGGCTTTGACCAAATCCACCGGTGCTGACTAGATTAAAACATAATCGTGTATCACGTATATGATTATCCTTCCCCCACAATCCTATTTTTGTCAATACTTTGCATTCTAACACTATTTTTTAAAATTCTTTACCATCTATTCCATTTTTTTCATTAGTTCAAAAAACCACGATATTCTTGAATTTTATCCTGTAATTTCATAAAATTGAAAAGGTAGAGTTGAAATCTATGAGGTTTTTTTTTCCTCGGGTAGTGATCGAAAAAATCATGAACTTCACTTCTTCTTCTTCTTTTTTTTTACTTTCACCTTTGATAGTTATTTTTATATTTCATTTTCACTCGATGGAAAAAAAAGGCTATTTTCTCTATATATAATATGCTTAACTAGTCAAAGTTTTTTTTTTTTTTTTTCGTGTTTTATAATGGATCAACTATTTTTTGGGATAAATATATATTTTTCTTTAAAGGGTTGTTTGTATAAAGTTTTGTATATACCCTGGAATTAGGAATACATGAAAATAACATGTATGGAGATAAGATGCCTAAGAATCAAGGATTATCGTGTTTGGTTGTGAGTAGAAATGTTATCATAATTGATTGTTAATTAAAATTAATTAAGTATATATTCAAACAAGCTATTATTATCGTCGTTGTTGTCGTCATTACCATCATTATTACAGTTGAATTGCAAAAAAAAAAAAATTATGTAAATCTAACATATTTATTATCAATTAAATTTTTTATATTGCACATTTATATTATCAAAATTTTAATGAAAATAATATTGATAATTAATTTAAATATCTATTTTTCCCTTCTTTTTATGTAGTTGTGTTAATTAAAGAGTTAATTAACTAATTAATTATTGGCAATTACAAGGCTATTATATATATATAATAAGTTGATATAAATTAATTGATTTTAAATCATCAATAATATTTTTAATTAAAAAATAACTATGGTTATAAATTAAAAAGAAATACAAGTGTACAAGACTATATAATTAAAAAGATTAATTTATTTTATTATTAGTTAATTTAATTAATATTTTTAAAAGACCAATTAATAATTATAGTAAATAATTTATGATGTTAATATATGTTGTCAATAATAAAAGATTTAAGAAAATATAATTATGTGTATTCATATTAATCCATAATAATAGAATAACGTATCATATTAACGTTGTTATTACTAAAATTAATTATATATGTCAATTATGAATTTAATTTATACATATTTATAATAATTAAATAAGTTATACAATATCAACTATCAAGAAAAAAGAAAAACAAATAAAATAAAAAGATTAAAGGACATATGGTTTAAGGTTTTTTAGATGCCCAAGAATTAAGGATGACTGACAATTATAAATATGATAACAAAATTGATGAGAATTAAGAATGATTGTGTTTAGTTGTGCATAGAAATACTATCTGAATTTTATGAGAACAAATTATCTTTATATTTAATTTATAAAATTAATTGTGACAACTTTATAAAATTTTATAGATTAATTGATAAACAACAAATTCAATTCAAAATTTTAAAGAAAATAATTATTTAACTATCAAATAATAATAATAATTAAATTATTAGTTACAAGTATTTATAAAATGAGTAATTTATAATTAAAGTTATTGGAATAAAGAGCAATTATAAAGTATTAAATTAAACCAAATTTATCTTTTAATAATTAATTTATACCATAATAATTTAATTTAATAGTCATAGAATAGAAAAGCATGAAAATAAAATGTTAAGGATGGAAGGAATAAAATAATAAAATTTAAAAAATAAAAATAGAAAAAGATGAATAATAAATAAAATAAAGAAAGAAAAAATAAATATATTAAAGAAAAAGTAGAAAAGAAAAACAATGTAAAAATATTACCTAAGACAGGAAAAAAAATATTTAAAAAAAGTTGAAATAATAAATATGAAAAGAAGAGAAAATTAATGAATAAAAAAAGAGAAAAAAAACATATGAAAAAAGGAAAAAAAAACTGAGGAAAAAAAAAAGAAGAAGCAAAAGTGGGGCTTATTAAAAACCCACACGGTGAAATAAAAAATATGTAAAGAGAGTTATCTTTGAAGTTCGGAAAAAATGTTTTTCTAGGTAATACCTCAAATTCTCTAACCAAACAAGGATTTTTATATATCCATGTCCATCTCCATTCTCTATTCCCTCAAACCAAATGATATGAGAGAAAACTTACATTTTTAGGTAGTTATGCAAAACCTCCGTGAATGGAAATATGAAATATATTAGAATAAGACATTCTCATTCTCATGGTTGAAAAGTTTGTAACAAACATGGTGATAAAATATCGTTTCTTATTCCCACCTCTTATTTCCATGAATCAAATGGGCCATAAAAGTTTTGACCACAATCTTAATATTTTCTAAAGAAAAGCAAATAACAAACTGAAATAGATGCTCCAATATCATTCAGCATACGCATGTATTTAACATTTTATTTATGATAATATCACCTTGTTCTAGTAAAGATCTAAGCTTGGTAATATTACTATCCTAGTAATGTGTACATAAAATTGATAACTTAATACAATTGTTTCGATATGTTTTTTTTTTTAAAAAAAAAAATAAACCAAACTTTTGAATTTATCCAAATAATGCATGTTATCAAGAACAATCCTCACGTCAACAAGATTTATCTACTTTAAACAATGTTTAAAGATTGATTCATATTTGAATCAACCATATCTTCTATAAAATATACGAATTTTCTAACAACAATCGACTACATATTATGTCAAAAAGATGATCGACATTTATAATTTTATGTTGTGCCCTTAACTATACATCAAATGACATGTCCTAAAATTGCATTATATATATATCATCGAAAAAAGGCGAGTCAAATTTTTATATATTCTTTTGTGTGTATTGCATGTATGATGATCATGAGTCATGACACGCCATAAATTACTTGACATCCTATCATCCATCTACGAATTGTGGATCAATATTAAAAGTCTCAACTTTTAGTTTGATGGTCAAAATTTCGGAATTATGTATGAATGAATTTGACTCATCAAGATTCAATCTATTTGGGGGGTGCTCGAGCCCGGAAGCTTTAGTCGAACCCAAAGTCTTGGTAGGGCCATCTCGTACACAACAGGTCCCTGTGGAATCCAACTTCCCACTGAGTGCTCGGGGGATAGAAAGCGGGTTGTCGTCAAGCGTGACGAGAGGTATGGCATCAGTTGGTGTGAATGACTCCGGCCCTTTGGTTAGCGAATCCTACTTCCATTCTTTTTCTAAGTCACACTTGGTTACATCGACCTCGATGTTGTAACTATCTTTATTGTTGAACTCATTGCATATGTCCTCCTGGTATCCTGCACCTCGCGTTCATGATATCTACATTCAACTGTGCCCCGGAGACACGGTCGAAGCACGCCCTCATTTTGATTTCATCATTGGTAGAGATGGAGCACAGCCCTTGCTTTCTCGATATCAGTAATTAAGGATCTCTCCTCCTTCTGGTAGGTGCAAGCGCTTTCAGTCTGATAATGCATACACCCCTACGCTCTGCTCTCGCTTGCTTTCAAGACTGGAATCAATCTACCGAGGACGCTAGGGAACTGGTCAAAAAGTGCCTTTCCCCTTTGAATAATAATAAGGTCAAGTCAAGCTTTTTGAAGCAAGCTGCTAGAAGTAGCGCTCCCTCACCTGTGTCGGTTTGGGGTACGGTCAGTTCACCGGGAGGATCGCCCTCCCAATTCGCTGGAGCCAAACCCCCTTGTTGGGGAGCCCCTGTTTGATTTATTCCAGAAGATCTGACTCTGAGATTGTTCGGGAGACATGGTAAACGACACCATGACTTGTCCTATCGCTTCGGAGATTTTGATCTCATCCCCTCTTAGCTACTTATCTACCCGGATCTTACAGAAATCAGTCCCCCCTAAAATTTTTTCATTTTAAAGGAGCACTCTTGAGAAAACAAGAAATTACTAATGTTATGTCAATATGAACATGACTCAACGATAATTAACAGAAGTTTAAGTCTCTATACTTCAGTTGTTGTATTAAAAAAAGTTATTTGAACCCTTAATCAGACCATAAGCTCAACCCATTTCTTTCAATTATATAATATTGTTTGTCAATGATAAAATATAGCCAAGAGAACTTACCTGACTTTCATGTACCACTGATGATGAATTTGTAATAGGGGTGTACATTAGGGTTGGCAATGGGGCTAGGGGGATGAGGACGGAGATTCCCTGCCAGGGAAATGGGTCCTCGTCTTTATATATATATATATATAATAAAAAATTAATCAGAAACGGGGATACCCTCCCCATCCTCGCCCTGTCCCTGACCGGGGATCCGGTTAGGATCCCCGGTCAAACTGGGGATTCCTCGTCCCGATCAGAGCAGGAACCCGACCCCGTGGGGATTTTTGCCAACCTTAATGTACATGGATTGGGTTGAGGGCGTTTTTTTTTACCAACAAAAAAAATTGGGTTGGTTGGGTTAACAACCCAAAGGACCCAGGTAAAGTCTCCAACCCAATCCTTAAAATTTGAGTTGGGTTGGGTTATCGTGTTATAACTTATTTTATCTTTTTAATTAAAAATAGGTAAATTTATATACAACACGTGACTAGTAACTAAAATATCATAAAATTCAAATGCTATATATCAAATATCCATAATATTTATTGTAAAATTTAAACAAAGACAAATATTATAACAATTTAAAAAAAAATTATTAAAAATTCACACATTAATCAACACAAAGTAATCAAATTTTAAACAAAGAGAAATATATATTTTTCATTCATATATATAAATTTCAGATTGGGTTGAGTCAACCCAATTTTTATTTTTAGACAACCCACGATCCAACCAACCCAAAAAAAAAAAAAAAAGTTTAGCCCGACCAATCCAACTCAACCTTTATATTTTGAATTGGGTAGTTTGAGTTGTTCAATTGTCGAATTATTTAAACATCCCTAATTGTAGTTTGAAGAGAGGGTCACTTGCAAAACAATGTGGTACTTGCTACTGACACTTCGATGATTAAATTATATCTTAGCATAAATGTCACTACAAGCCATTTAGGGAAGAAGATGAACTTACCTTACAGTGAAGTGTTCCTCTCTATACATAGTGGAGTTAAATCTAAGGTCTTCCTTATCTTTTCAGGATTAGATCATAATATCCTTTTATCATTTTGAAATTAGGACTTTCAAGGTTGGATCATAATATTTTGTACTGTGGTATTCTTGATATGATTTTGTCTATGAAAGCCATGTTAGGCTAAACTTCTCATAGTTTTAAGGGCAGATGAATTCTTAATTGTTGAACACTTTTGCTCCTTGAATGATAGTTTGCATTTCATTTTCTAGCATAATCATTCTTAATGCTTTTGAATGTTTGACCGATATTGAACGATTCCATGGTTTAAATCTTGCTTTAGCAAGTAGGATTTTAAATTAGATCATGCATGTTAGGTTATCGTTTGAATATACAAAAAGTAGTTGGATAATGAAGAGCCTTAATGCTTTGCTTAATTATCTAGTTTCAAGAAATTAGTAATTAGTAGTCAAGTGAAAGAAAAGATTGTTTTCAAAAGATTCAAGCTAGATAAAAGACTTCTAGATTTAGATGGTGTGTTAATTACTTCAAGGGACCATTTGGATTGAGGTTTCCTCAATGTCCAGGAATTAAGGATGTCTGAGAATTATATGTCTGGAAATAAAATTACTGGGAATAAAAAATGACTATGTTTGGTTGTGCATGGGAATGCTATCAGAATTTTGCGAATAAAAATTTTGTTTGTATTTAATTATGAATTTAAGCATGAAAATCTTATTATAATTGTAATAGAATAATAATTTATTGAATATAAACTGTGTTTGTGTTTAATTTATGAAATTAAGCATGAAAATCTTATTATAATTGTAATAGATTAATAATTTAAAGAATAAATAATATTCCATATTTCAATAAAAAAAAATAATTATAAATCAATAATAATTTCAATTATAAATATTTGAAGATTATAATTATAATTATAAATATTCAATATTTTAATTATAACTAAAAATATGATATATTAATAAAGAATACTAAAAAGTATTTTGTAAATATGATATGTTTATAATGAACGGAGTAATAAAAAATAATCACAATAAATAATTAATTTTTTATAAATAACCAATGATAATTATATGTTCATAATGAATGATCAAATTAAAATTAATCTCCATAAATTACATGATTATTAAAAAAAATAAAGTAATAAATTACTATTATTGAAAATGAAGTTATATGTGAGAAATGAGAAAACCCATAGTTTTTTAAGGGAATGGAAAACACTTATATGTGGGAAATGAGATGTCTGGGAATAACTTATTCCCAAATAGGTGAAAAGTGTGAAACAAACATGGGAATTGGTATAGTATCCAATTCCCATATAGAAAGCATGCCAACCAAACGGCCTATAAGAGTCAAAGCAAATGTGTTTAATGAAATTTATTTCCTAAAACGTCTCTAGGTTGATCATTTTCATATTTGATCACTTTTATTTCTTTCTTAGATTAGCTAAATTTGTATCTATCGAAATCGGTCTCCTAAATAAAATTGGAAGAATCTTTGAATATCTAAAAAAATATCAATATGATTCCTTGAAGACGATATCCGACTAAGGTCATTTTAAACTACATTATTACTTGATGCATGCACTTGCACATTATCATCTATTATGTCGAATGATCTAATTTCTTTGCCCGCACCTCTATGAAACTCTTTGGGACTTGTTTACTGCCATTTTTGGGTATGTTTGGAATGAGAGAGATCCCCTATTTAACTATTTCTTGAATTTCTTTATCGGTCCAAAATTATTTATACATTGTTCATCTTAAATTTAATTTCAATACATATTTAGACTCTATAAACATATACTTTGTTTATTTCCAAACAAGACTCATTCGTTAACTTATGCATATAACAAAATAAGGCAAGCCAAATAGAGTTGTTTGGGAAAAGAACAGTCAACAACAAAAATAAAGACCATTTACAATAAGGGTAGGAAGAACAAAACAAAACATCTGCAGAGGAAGGTGCGATGTGAATTGTGATAGCATATTCGATCAATATTGTATTTTAAGACCGCAAGTCAAATCAACTTATCTCAAAAAGGAAAAAAAAAAAGATCAGTTAATCCGTCGTTAGAATAACAATATATAGAAAGAATACAAGTTTTTGTTTTGTTTTTTTTTTTTAAAAGGAAGAATGCAAGCTTCATTAACCCATCATCCCTCAATACAAATATATATAGTTAAGGAGCCCAATTTAATCTCAATAATTTAATTCTTACGTCTTGACAAAATCCTTCTAAATAGTTTATATTTTAATTTCAACTCATGCATACATGAACATGGAGAGGAAAAAACAAACCGACAAATAATGAATGTGTGTAATCTGACACATTGTTCGATAACAATTTCATTTTTAATTATATGTCTTTTATTTTTTTAAAAAAAATTGTGTTTGTTTTCTTTTGAATTACTTACCATGTTTTTTTGTCTCTTTAAAAAATTTGAGTTTTTAGTCTAATTAAGAAAAACAAAAATACACACATATTTTTAATCTTATTATTTTTCTATTTTTTATTTTTTCAAAATTTGGTATCAGTTTCTAGAAACATTGATAGAGATTAAATAACAAAACAAATAAACTTATGAATGAACTTAAGAAACGATTTAACTATCAAATGAGAACTAAAGTATTAAACTTAAAAAGAGATTACACGATGTTGGGTTTGAGGGTAGAATTTATTGACTTTAGTGACACAAATGTATGACGTTGTTGATGCCAAAATCGGAAAAACACATCTGACATTCACATGACAATAATAGTGAATTTGTAATCCAGGAAAGATGTGACATTTAAAATAAGAAGAATTTAGGTACTACTATGGTACTTATCACGATGTTTTTGATGCTCGAGTCAATAAGAAGCTTTTGGTTATAGCAGGAGTTTTAGAAATGAGAATAGACTTACTTCTTCTGAAGTAATGGTGTATTTATATTGAAAGTTATGGCCTAGGGCGTCTATTTCAAGAATTTCAGGCCATATATATCATGTTAATTCTGAGCAAAATGAGTCAAGGTATGCATTTGGCATGGTCCGTTCATATTAAACGGAGAGGTCAAGGCCAATAAGATCAGTTTAGACTTTTGACCCAAACTATCCTCTTCCTAAGATCAAAATGAGTCAGAACAGTTCTTCCTAGAATCAAAATGAGTCAGAGCATGTCCCATTTGACCTTGCAAGTTAGTTTGGGTCTTGACCCAATCTCCCCCTCTCATGCTTGAATGTGCCCTAGGGTTATGTTTTATGGCTTGAGTTTCACAATTTTATTGTAAAGGATAGTTTGCAAATTTTATAAAGTCAATTATGTCTTATGGTCATAATCTACTCATAACAAATGTAGAACTCATTTGATGACAAGTTTAATTTTTAAATTGTTTCAATCCTGAATTATACCTTTGTCAAGTGAACACCTTAATTCTCCAAATCTTAAAACAAAAAACAAGTTTTTGATCTTTTGATTTTGAATTTTTTTGTTCAAAGCTTGCTTGGACGGGTGTTTAAAAACATAATTGGATAACAAAACGTAGAAACTTATGAATAAAAGCATTACTTATAAACTTAATTTTCAAAACTGTCAAACATTATTATCATGTTAAAGACTAAACAACAAGTTTAATTTTTACACGTGCTAATTTAGTCACTAAACTCTTATAAATGTCTCTAAACTTTAAAGTTTGTATCTCGATTTTGTGTTTATTAGACACTTTACAAATTCAAAATTCAAGATTAACTATTTTATTAGTTAAAAAATTGTGTTTTTTTGTCTAATAAAACATAAGCATTTATGTGTTCATTAGATTCATGAATGCGAAGAGTTCAAAAGATCAAATAATAAATATTCCATTTAGTAAAAATTTCGTTTTTAATTTCATATTTTTAAAATTTATGTTTTGTTTCAAAATTTTCAAACTATGATTCTTAAAGAACCCTTGAACTTTAGCTTTTTTTTTTTTTTTGAATTATTATTATTATTATTTAGTTTTTTAGTTTTTTTTCTTCTTCTAAAAAAAATTGATTTCATTTCTAAAAATATACGTATTGTGAATTTGATGAGCACAATGGGAACACAGATGCCAATAAAATATAATATTGAAATAAATAAACATATTTAAATATATGGAATAAATAAATGAATATTAAAATAAGTTATAAGTATATGGAATAAATAAATGAATATTAAAATAATTAAACATAATATATATAAATATGTAAAATAAAATAAATAACAAAAGTAAATAAAATAATAAATTATGGATTTCTCTACTTTCTTCAAACATATTGGAATTTACTCAATGTGCGTGCCTTTCAAAACCCACAAAATGCCACTATTTATAGGCAATTTGGCAAGTAGGAGGTAGATTACATAGACACCAATAATGAGTATTTACAAAACACGTGGACGACACTTTGGGGGATATGACACTAAAGGAAAGGCTCTGCGGCGAAAGCAGGGATCGTTCCTAATTTTGGTTCTGGTTTTCAAAGAATTTTAATTTTCATAACAGAGACAGAAAAAATTATGCAAACAATAAATTTACAACATGCTTAGAAGGGAATTAGAAATAAAATATTAGGGATAAAAGAACGTACACTTGAAGCAAGATATATTAGGGATAAAAGAACGTACACTTGAAGCAAGATGGTTTTCATGAATTCCCTCGATCCGATTTCGAGCCCTTCATTTTGGATCTCGATCTCCAAAAATTTCCAGCAAAACAAATGGCCATCACCAAGAGGTCAACATCCATATTCTCTTGGAAATGAGAATCTAGGAGTTATGGGCTCTGTAACTTTGGAAGAGGGAAAGAGTTTCAAGAGAGGGAGAAGAATAACGATTTTTCTTCTCTATGTGATCTTCGGAGAAAAGGCCAGAGAGAAAATCTCCGCATCAAAATGCAAGAGAGAAACCAACAACTCGTAACCCCTCACACCTCACGATGGAAAAAAAAAGAGAAAATAGGGATGATAACTCCCTCAATTAATTTAATTCAAAATTAAATTAAATTAAATATATAAATATATATAAATAAAACGACTAACTTATTAAATTAAAAAAAGATTGGAACCTGGCTCTGATACCAATTGAAGGAAATCAGATTCGAGATTTCCATGAGCAGTGGAAACAAGATTAATCATGAATGAATAAAACATTTACAGTCGACTTCAAATAAGCAGTTATACAATTAATTCAGAAATTACATGATGAATAAAACAAATGCATAAAGAGAAAAACTCTACGCACATTTGAAGATGCGTTTCCACGCTCCTTTGCACACGATCGCTCGAACAACAGCAACCTCGAACGCTCATTCAACACGACTGTAACACAGCACAAACTCTTCGCACTCGTCCTCAACAATCGCCTCGGTCACGAACTCCTCTGCAACAGTACGAATGACCTCCAAAAAACCTCGATGGTGTCAAGTTGAGTCTGACACCACCAACAAGGCTACCTTGGTATTCTCGATGTAGAATCCAGAGGGTGGGCTCTGTTCGGACTTGGTATGAGGAAAACGAAGGAGGAAACACCGATCGTGTACACGACTGGACAAGTGGGAGATGGTAGAGACCTATCGTATAGGTCGATACCCAATCGTTTAGATAAAGCTACGTGTTCATCTAACAAAAGCTATGCGATCATTTAGCTCATCGCTTAGCTCGGTTTGTCGCCTACAGACACTACACGATCGCTTACCTTGGACAAGCGATCATCTAGCAAAACTATGTGATCATTTAGTAAATACTGCACGATCGTCTAGCTCACCACTGCACGATCATTTAGCTCGCCCAATCGTTGTTTAGTAAATCCGTATTTACTTGATGACTATATGAGTTTCTTTTTTGCCGAGAGAGAAATCTACAAAACTTTTTCTGAAAAACTTTTCAATCGTTTGTAAAATCTTATTAAAATTAGGAAAACTATTTTTCTTTTAAACTCACGGTTACCATGAATTCAATAACCACCCACTCACTTGGTTATTAAAAAAAAAATTAATTATCCAATAATTAATATTATTATAAATATAAATGATAACCAACTTATCATACTATATTTATAACCTATAGTTTTAATATTTCATCTCACGAAACATATAAACCATAGTTCTTTTTCTATTCCATGGTACTTAATGTAAATCTCATTTACATCAATCCTCCACTAGATGTATCTCATACATCAAACCGATTATATCATATATAATCAAAATACCTCTTGTCAATTTGAACATTTCAAATGAACACCAAGAAATGATCATCAACTTAATCCATTGAGCTACTAAGGGGATCTTATGGACCTGTAGCTCAAAGCTCCAACAGTACGTGAATAACTGACTAAACTCTTTAGTCACGGGATCCACCATCCATTAACTACCAGGCATTCCACTAAAGACCGACAGCTGAACTCTCCTTACCACATATATAGTATGCGTCCATCTTAACCAATCAACAGTGCGACAATCCTTCACAAACCGCTCGTAAGTACAACTGGGCCAATAACTATTATGCCCCTATAGTTACATCTGTCTCCTTAAGTACCACTGATCCTTCTAATGAACATAAATCATAGTCCTACTATGACTGAGTCTTCTCTTCCAAAGAGAAGCTGTGGCCACATGTTCAAGCCCCGGAATCAGTCCTTAAGGGAGTAATCTCTCTACTTATCTCTGCTTTGAGAAATGAGTGAATTCCATTTTGTGGATTGAGTTCCCAGCTCCTAGATCAGACAAGTCACCAAAAAGGTAGGCATGTTGAGTTGGCAATGTAGTCACTCTCACCCATACTAATCAAAGGACCACCCTCAAAGGCAGGAGTTCTTAACACACTCAGGATTGAGGTCGTGTCACCTATGGTCGTTTAGGTGAGATGCAAGTCTCTATTATCAACGGCGTTATATACAAAGTCTAGTAATCTCGTGGTCTAGATCTTATACAAACTCTTTGTATAGGACACCTCCGTTTGCACGTCTTCACATTAATGGTTAGGATCTACCATCTGTAGAAGTTTACAACACTTGCAAACCTCTACAAAGCGGGCCGTATCCGTAGTGTCACAAGGATTAGGTATCCCACCTTAATTCTTATACTGCAGACATATTTAGGTTATCACTTAAGGCATGATCCACTTGTATATCACATATACATGCTTAAGTTTACATAAGATAACCAAGGAGCTTTGTTTATTGGATATGAGTAAATGTCAGAATTAAATAACACTTATTTTATTCATACAATGTGTATCTTTACAAAACAACGAGACTCCGAGAGAATTAGGACACCAATCCCAACAATATATATATATGTTATATCAAATATAACATATAACTTATAATTTTTATATTGTATCAAATACAATATAACCTATAGTTTGTATTTATCTAAATTAATCATGGTTTTAGTATAGATCACAGTTATACTAAATTATATGAATCTCATCCATAAAATTAGTATTCGAATCAAATTCAAATATTTAATTCCTCTCAAATAAATTTTATATTATAATGTATCAAATGCATTATATCAATTATATCACATATAATTAATTCCTTCATATAATTTGAATAATTCAATTTAATTCTCAATAATCCCTATTGAGCTACAGAGGAGGTCTTATGGACCTATAAATTGAAGTTTCAATGGTACTTGGATAATTAATTAAACTCTTTAATTGAGTTACCCAACATCCATTAACTCACAGTCACTCCACTAAAGACCGACAACTGCATTTTTCGCACCACATATATATTTCCGTGTCCATTGGATATATAATTAGGCAACAGTGCGATGTCCCTTCACAAATTGCTCATAAGTATAACTGGGCCAAAATTACTGTTTTGCCCATGTAGTTACATCTAACTCCTTAAGTCCATTGATCTTCTTAATGAATAAAGTCATAATCCAACTATGACCAAGTCCCCCTCGGCCAATAGAGGGTGTGACCACAATGTTCAAGCCCCAGAATCAGCCATTAAGGGAGCAATTTATCTACTTATCCCAACATTAGGGAATAAGTAAATTTTGTCTTGTGTGCTGTCTTCCCAGCTCCCCAATCAAACGAATCCCTAAAATGATAGGCATATTGAGTTGGCAATCTGGCCACTCTCGCCTATACAAATCAAATGACACCTTCATAGGCGAGTATTCGCAACTCACTCAGGATTATTCAGGTCATGTCACCAATGATCATCTTGGTGAAATGTAAGTCTCTATTATTAACGACGTTATATAATGATAATCATTTCGTGGTCCGATCTTATACAAACTCTTTGTATAGGATACCCCGCTCACATGTATCCACATGAATGATCAGGATTAGATTATTTGTAGCACTTTACAACACTTATAACATCTATAAAACGGGTTGTATTGGTAGTGTTACTAGGATAAGGTTCCCAATCTTATTCATCTACTACAGATTATTTAGGTTATTATTTAAACATGATCTACCTGTATATATCTACATACATGTTTAAATTACATAAAATAATCTAGGATCTTAGTTTATTGGATTAAGTGTATGCTCATAAAATAACAATTAATTTACTAATAACAATTTGTTTATACAACGTTTAGAAACTACGAGAATATAAGAGAGATTTAGGACACCAAGCTCAACAGACACACGGTCCATGGACTCTGAGTATGAGCATCAATTTTCTATAATATTTATAATATTCCCGTTTGATGTTTATTATATATATGAAATATGTCTTGTTAAAACCTTACTAGGGAAAGACCCATTAGGAAAAAAATTATAGTGAAGGAAAACAAGGTACATATTTCATATAATCTAATACTCTTAAAAGGAATATAGTATATTTACTCCCCCTCGTGAAAACATTACTTGAGATCTTCGAGTCGCCGCATCCAATGTTGTGCACCAATTTTTCAAAGGTTGCCGTAGGTAATGACTTTGTAAATAAGTTCTTCAGGTTATCCTTTAAACAAATTTGTTGTATAGCGATGTCACCATTTTCTTCAAGATCATGAGTATAGAAAAGCTTTGGTGAAATATGCTTTGTTCTATCTCTTTTAATATATTCTTATTTGATTTGGGATATGCATGTCGTGTTGTCTTCGTATAATATTGTTGGAAGATTTTTCCCAGAAGACAAACTGCATGTTCCACAAATGTGCTGAGTTGTTGATCTTAGTCATACACATTCTTAACTAGCCTCGTGAATTGCAAGAATTTCAACATGATTTAAGGAAGTGGCTGTTATAGTATATTTCACCAATCGACATGATATAACAGTTCATCTACATGTGAATAGATAACCTGTTTGAGACTTAGCTTTGTGTTGATCAGATAAATATCCAAACCCGCATAACCAACCAAATCAAAATTTGATTTATTTGAATAAAAGAAACCTACATCAGTCATTCATCGGAGATAACAGAGTATATGCTTAATTCCATTCCAATGTCTTTTTGTTGGAGAAAATCTATATCTTGCTAATAAATTTACTGAAAATACAATATTTGATCTTGGATTATTAGTAAGATACACAAGTGCACCAATTGCACTAAGATATGGTACTTCAGGGCCAAGAAGTTCTTCATTTTTATCTCGAGGTCGAAATATATCTTTCTTCACATCTAGTGAACAAACTTTCATTGGAATATTTAATGGATGGACTTTGCCCATATAAAATATTTTCAAAATTTTTCCTATATAAGTCCACTGATGAACAAATATCATATCTGCTAAATGCTCAATTTGCAAGCCAAGGAAAAATTTTGTTTTCCAAGATCTTTCATCTGAAATTCTTTCTTACGATAATTTATTGCCTTTGAAAGTTCTTTAAGGGTTCCAATTATATCTAAACCATTAACATATACAATTCTAATAGCAAATCCTGAATGTTATTTCTTTATTAAAAACACATGGACATATTGGATTATTTGAAATCCGTCTTTCAACAAATACCCACTCAGGTGATTGTACCACATTCGTCTTGATTGTTTCAATCCATATTGATATGACGATCTCTGTAACTTTATTGAATACAATTCTCGATTATTTGGTTTATATGTTTCAGGAACCTTAAATCCTCTTGGGATTCTCATATAAATATCATTATCAAGAGATTCGTTAAATATGATGTGACTACATCCATAAGATGCATGTCCATATTTTCATACATAGTCAGACCAATTAAATATCTTAATGTAATTACGTCCACTACCGGATAATATGTCTCCTCATAATCAATACCAGATATTTGTGAAAAATCTTGTGCAACTAGTTTTTATATCTTGTGACCACATTATTTTCATTTCTTTTCTCACAAATACCTATTTATATCCTACAGGTTTGACACCTTCTGATGTTTAGACTACTGGTAAAAAAAACCCTGATGTTTTGAAAGTGAATTTAATTCTGCATCAATTGCTTCTTTCCACTGAAGCTAATATTTTCTTTGTTGACATGCTTCAACAAATTTTGGTTCAGAATTCTCATTTTCACATATAATATTAAGAGCAACATTATACGCAAAAATGTTGTCAATAACTACATGAGTTCGGTTCCATCTTTTTCCTATCATGACATAGTTTATTGAAATCTCATTATTATCTTTAGGTATTTCACATTCCTCACTGGTCACGACGAGGATTTTTTCATTGATATTTACATCCTCAACCAAGTCTTATTGACTATTTATTGTTTTCTTTTTCGAGAATTTTTATCTTTGGAATTCATTGGTCTACCACGTTTCTGGCGTGTTTTAGACTCATTAGTGACAACTTGATGTGTTGGGATATCAATTTTCGATGGAATGGTATATGTGATTTAGCTACTTTATTTGCATCTATAAATGCATCTGGTAACTGATTTGTTGTAAACAAATTATCTTATGAACTTCAAGTTCACATTGATATGTACAGGGATCTAAATGAGAAAATAATGATGCATTCCATATAATTTCTTTTTCCAACTTCTTAATTCTCTCATATCTAAGATTTCCATGAACGTGTTCAAATCGCTCCGATCTCACAGTGACTGAAATACAATAATATACATTCAACACATATAGTTATGCAAACAAAGACTAATTAATGGCATGCTACTAACAACAAATAATAAGGGAAAGAATTTTGCACCAGTTGAAGACAATCTTCAATCTTCGGAACTCCAACGCAGTGGAACCCTCCAAGTGTTCTACCAATGCCCGACGGAAAATGTCAACGTAGTAACACGAACAACGCGAACTCACGATTGCAACGGGGACAACACCACCACTAATGAGCCCCGAGTATCTCGGAGTGAAAATCCAAAGGGTGGGCTTTGGTGAATTTGGTAGAGGACAGAGAAAAAACGAATCGTGTAGGCGATAAGGATTACTATCGCCTACATGCCCTCAGATGTCCAATGCATAGCACATCATCAACGCATAACAACCTTATGTACCGCAAGCCTTAGCAACGCAAGATGTTTCATCATGCGTCCACCATGGCTCGTCTTATCGCTGCATAGCTCATCGTCTAGTACTACTACCGCACAGCACCATCGCATAGTGTTGCCATATAGTACCGTCGCATAGTGTTGCTACATAGCACCATTGCATATCGTTGCCACATAGCACCATCACTTAGCGTTGCCACATAGCACCATCGTATACTGTTGCCGCATAGCACCAGTCTACCATACGACTCTTGCTCATCGTGTAGCACTGATGCCCATCGTCTAGCGCACATGCCCATCGCGTAGCGCCATCGTCTAGCGCTGATGCCAATCGTGCAGTGCCAACACCTCATCATCTAACGCTATCATCTAGTGCTATCGTTTAGCATTATCGCCTAGCTTCCACGCTTATCGTCTAGTGCTTACACTGATCGTGTAGTACTTTGTCTATCATATAGCTCAATCGTCTAGCGCCCGCCTACACAATCGCCTCCCTCATCGTGTAGCGCTGCTTACTTACTATACGATCGACCAGTGCCCTTGTCCGCGCAACTTGAGGCTGTCGCACGCTTTGCTAACCTCTCAAGACATTGGCTGCCGCATGCGTTTCTCTTGGCCACAGTTGGGCTTCCTCCAATGCCCAAACAACCTCTAAATGAGCAAGACCAACGCATAGAACAACAGTTAGCCCATTTTCTAGCCTCCAACGCATGTGTTACACTTAGCCAATTTTTTCAAGCTTTATCTAAGAGTCAAACTTTCAACTTCACACTTTTCTTCTAATTTTTCACCATTTTCTCTACAATTACACATTAATTTCCACATCAACCTACTCACTTAGTAGGGAACATACTCAAGTAGAGAAATTAGAACTCAGGGTTCACATTCCAACTGCTATTCACAAACGCAATACCACTTATGCAACCAATACTCTTCTCTCTAAGTGTTCTTATAGCTGCATGTAGTTGTCTTCAAGTTTACTTATGCATCCAAGACTCCACTGCAAGCTCTCCTCAACCTACACAATAGGTCCAACGCACGGAAAAACCCAACCCTTGGTTTGTCCAAGTGTTTCCTTCGAGCTGTCAGCTTATTCAACTCAAGCAGTTGCCTGCTTGTTCATAAAATTCTAGATTCAACTTACGAAATTAATAACTCGAATTCCATAGCTCATATCAAGAAATTTCCTTCTACAAACTTATTAATATTTATCTCAGGAATCTTACCTCAAAATTTCAGCTTCAAACGCCTCATGATTTGTCCTAGAGACTCAATTCTTTAATGATGGCTCGGATTCACCTAAGAATAAAACCTCTAGTCATTTTTCTCCTTATCCGACCTTAATCCGATGAGGAATTCTTTCGACAGTGTCTGAAAGTAGACTCTTAGATATTTCCAACGACACTAAGAACTCTAAATTTGCATGGAGGAATTTATCAAACTAATCGTTTGAAGTTCGACCTCCCCTTTTTATATTGCTTTCCACCGCTTCTCATTAAAGCATAGCGTGACACTTCATTTTTCATGGAGTTAAATCCAGTGCTAAGGACATCTGGTGCTTTTAATCGGTGATTAATGTCGATCAATACAAGTTCAATCATTTAGCTCATCGCCACCTCGTTTAGCTCATCGTTTAGTGACCTCATGCTGATGTTTGTCACCCAACGATCTCGCCCAACGCATAGCATACTGATGCCCATTGTGTAGCGTTGCACGACTATTGTCTAGTTCCCATGCCCATCGTATAGCACCATTGCCCAACTTATCGTCTAGCGCTGATGCCGATCGTGTAGTGCCAGCGTCCCATCGCTTAACGCTATCGTCCATCGCATAGCACTATCGTTTAGCGTGATCCTTCACATCGTCTAGTGCCGCACATTGCCGCACGATCGCTTACTGTATCGCTTAGCTCCGCACATTTGCTAGACGATTATCTACCTCATCGCGTAGTACCACTCATTTGCTAGACGATTGCCTACCTCATCGTGTAGTACCACTCATTTACTAGACGATCGCCTATCTCATCGTGTAGCGCCACTCATTTGCTACACGATCGTCCAACACGCACAACTCCAACGTCCAATGCCCATACCCGCGCACACTTGAGGCTGCCGCATGCTTTACTAACCTCTTAAGACTTTGGCTATCACATGCTTTCCTACGCATAGCTTTTCTCTTGGCCACACTTTGGCTTCCTTCAATGCCCAAATAACCTCTCAAATGAGCAAGGCCAATGCATGGCACAACACTTAGCCAATTTTCTAGCCTCCAACGCATGGGTTCTACTTAGCCAAATTTTCAAGCTTTACCCAAGAGTCTAGCTTTCAAATTCAAACTTTTCACCCTTTTCTCTACCATTACACATTAATTTTCACATCAAACTACTCACCACACTGGTCTCAGTAGGGAACATACTCAAGTAGAGAAATTAGGACTCAGGGTTCACAATATATCACTGTCAACCATCATCATCCAAAACCCCACGCAGACGGTTCATCCTGCATTGGATCTGCTTGCCCCATGCCAAAAAAATAGCCCCACACTATATCTGCTTGCCTACACCGGAAAAGTCACCCCACGTCAGATCTCTTAGTCCCATGTCGGAAAAAATGCCCCACGCCAGATCTACTCGCCACACGCCGAAATATGCATCAGATCTACTCACCCTGCATCAGAAGATTTGCTCCACGCGCTGGATTTGAGGAAGAAATCCATAACGAGATATGAGGAAGGCGACAACAGCTGGTTAGTGGCCCATATAGAGGGAGAGGCTGGTTGGATCTTGGCAGGCGCATCGTCGATGGTGACAAGATAGACGGAGGGAGAGAGACGGCGACTGAAAGATGGGAGAGAGAGTTTTGAGAGAGAAATTGAAGAAGATGAAGTGTGGGTTGAATATGAAAAAATGAGAAAGAAAAATGAAATTATTAAAAAAAAATCATTAGTGGAGCATGGATGGAATATAATTTTTTTTCTCTTTTATATTCTTTATTTTCTTTTAATGCTTGGAGGGTTAAATAGTAAAAGGCCACTTACTTTCAAGAAAATATGAAATTCACTATGACATTTATGAAAAAAATGAAAAATTCAAGACATAAGTGTAATATTGGGTTATAATTAAGGTCTTACATGTATAAAGCCATTTTTTAAAAGGATAACTATTTTAAATGATAAAACTTCATAAAATATTTTTAGGTATAGCAAAATGTCACTGCCTATCAGTGATAAACCGTGATAGACTTCTATCATTGAGCGATAGACTTCTATCACTTCTATCGCGATATCACTGATGGACAATGAAATTTTGCTGTATTTGTAAATAAATTAACTCATTTTCCTTTATTTAAAAATAGTATTTTCAAAACTTATTATTATTATCAGGTTTAAATACTACTTTTAGAGTTAGTTTATTTTGGTCCCTATACTTTTAAAATGTTCATTTTGGTCTCTATAATTTTAGCTTTGGTTCATTTTGGTCCTTATACTTTCAACTTTGGTTTATTTTAGTCCTCGAACTTCAAAAAGCGATCATTTTAATCCCTTAAAAATGAAGTAAAAATTAAGGTACCAAAATGGTCATTTTTTAAAAGTTCAGGGACCAAAATAAGCTAAAGTTAAAATTATCGGGAATAAAATGAACAGTTCGAAAGTATAGTGACCAAAAAGAACTAAAATTAAAAGTACAAAGACCAAAGTATTATTTAAACCTTATTACTATTATTATTATCATAAAGGGAAAAATATCTTTTTTAGTCCCCAAGTTTTTAAGAATAAGTACAATTGGTCTCTATGGTTTCAATTTGATCGATTTAATCTCTTAGTTTTGAAAAATAGGTTTAAAAGTACAATATTCATGTATATTTTATATTATTAAAAAAATTAAATTAGGAAAAAAAAACCTCTCTCACCTCTCTCTCTCTCTCTCCTCCCCTCCCTTTGTGCCACCATCATTCCCTCATAATCTAAAAATAAAAAAAAAACCTTTCTTCTCCTTCCTCTTGAGAATCTTGTTAAAAATGGAGTGTTGAAAAAATCAATCTTGGATCTCAATTATTGTAAACCATTGCCTTGAAAGCAAAATTAGCGTGACCTTGGTGCTAAATTGCCAGAAGCTAATTGCTCCCCAAGGTTAACACAACACCCTTCTTATACCTGCACTCATCCAAGAAGGATTGGAATTGAATGTAAACTTTGCTCAAAATTAAATTATTAAAATAAAGAGAAATAAACCAAAACTCAAATTTCATCTCTAGGACTAAAACAACCATTTTTTTTTTTTTTTATAAGAATCCAACAAAAACGTTTTTTTTTCTATTACAAAAACATTTCATATCTAAATTAAATAGAAAAATGTTTCATATCTAAATTAATAAATAAATCTATTTTCAAATTTAAATTAAATATGAAAATACATTTAGAAATCTTTGCTAATTTTATGACAAGTCATTCCAATAAATGACTAATTGACTAATCATTCCCAACAATCCCCCACGAATGACTAAAAATTAAAAAAGAAACTATAAGTAATTTATTTGAGAATAAACTAAACATCAATATCTTGATGATTTGAATTGATGCATAGTGAAATAGGACAAGAACTTGTTAAAGAGAGTGAGTTACCTCTGGAACTTTCAATAACTGTAGTTGAGACTCCCACAACATATTTTACTCCCTAAGTTTTCATTGATTCTGCGATGAAGGCATGCTATTTAAGACCATGCACATAGAACCTCGAGTCAACGTGAAAACTCTAGAAAAAGACTCTTAAACTCTTTCATAGAAGATAGTCACATCTTCACATTCCTGTTTGTTGCTTCATCAAGTCTATCGCAATAGACCATTCAAAAATTGGGCTACGAGGACTTCACATCTAGTCTATACTAGGACCAACTTCATCAAGTCTATCGAAGACAAACCACCAAAAAACTGAGATATGAAGATTTTACAACTTTCCATCAAGTCCATATCAAGACCACCCAAAGAAAGAGCTATGGAATTTAAAAGTTTAGTCCTATCCATCAAATCCATACTAGGACCACCCGAATAAAGAGTTATGGACAATCAAGTCTATTGTAATAGACTAATAAAGAACTATGGACCACTATAAGAGTTTAAGTCCCATACTTATTGAAAATTCTAGAATTACTCTCCTTGTTAGGCATTTAATGGGAGGATTTGCTAAATTCCTCTCAAATCTTACATACTTTAAGGAGATAATTTCCTCCTTCAACAATTGTTTTACAGCTCCATGTCTTGGGCGAATATGCCTTATTTTTCCATCATACACGTTGTTCTTGGTAATACCTATGGCAACTTGTGAATCACAATAAAGATATGCTCGTAAAGAAACCCCCCACAATGGTACATCTTCCAATAGGCTTCTAAGCCACTCATAATGTGCCCCCCACAATGGTGCATCTCCTATTAAGAATACATATCAACTAGTAAAGCTGACTTCATCATTCTATATTATCTAGTTTGCATACACTACTCTTATAATATGGCAGAAAATTATTAAAATGCAAACAACTATCTATTGTACCCTTACCATACCTTAAAAAATGACAAAAGCAATCAAATAATCATTATCAGGATTATATGTATATATATTCAATCTTCTTATAACATATGCAATAACAGGTCTAGTATAGTTCATAAAAAACATAACACTTCCTATAATCTTTGCATATCCATATTGAGAAACATTATCTCCTTTATTTTTCTTAAGGCTCATACTAGCATCATAAGGTGTTTTTACAAGAGCATCATCATAACTATCAAATCTTTTTAATAGTTTTTCAATGTAGTGTGATTGATCCAAATAAAATTTGCTTTCAGTTTTTCTAATCTTAACACCAAGTATTACGTTAGCTTCTTCTAAATATTTCATTTCAAAAAGAGACAATAATAACAACTTGGTATTATTAATTGCATCTATGTTTGTTTCAAAGATAAACATATCATCAACATACAAACATATAATCACATACATATACAACTCAAACAATTTTGAGTAAACACGTATAGCAATGGATATAAACATATAATCTCACAATTAGCTCAAACAAGTTTGAGTAAACACATATATCAATGGATATTTACTAGTGTACTGTTAACGTTCTCACACTATTATTTGGAAGCTTACTTAATAAAGCCTTTCATTTGTGTCATGCATATATTTTTGTTCAGGTCACCATTGAGAAATGGCTTATTCACATCCATTCGATGTATTATACAAATGAAATTAAGGCTTTATTTCCATTAAGAAATTCTACCTAAATCCATGAAGATCAATTTTCATTTTCTACTTCCAATTAATTGAAATTATATATATGTACACCTATGTACCCATGATCATCTCCTTATCTACCAACGTGGGACTTTGGCTGCATTCCCAATAGTCCTCCCCTCGAACAAAGAACCAACTGAATCTCCCCTCAAGTAGCCATCCATCCATTTAATTCTTATATAGAATAACTCTTTTTTAACTAGAGGATACCATCTATTTGCTAGAGTTCAACCATGGATCACACCATGACTATTTTCGAAGCTCCTCTACTTCTTTGTTCAACACTTGAGGATTTATATCAACATGACTAAGCTAGGGGACAATTATGATACCACTTATTAGGGATAAAAACTCTCCAAATATCTTCATAAAAGCCCTCATGGCTTTGCTTTTGGGTTTGACTCCAAGAAGTCTCATACTAACTGAAATAGTTGTTCTAACTTATAACCCATGAAAAGTCTTTATAAAATATCCACATAGCTTAAACAATAACTCAAATTGCCATCAATTCTACAAGCTTCCACATAAAACGATGGAATTTACATATTTTCATACTATAAACAAGCTAGGTGATAGTCAAAATAATGTTATAAGGCCATACTCAATTTAAAAGTAATAATAATACTTAATAACTTCATAAAAATTAATGGCTAAACATGACAATTTGATCATGCATAAAATTTGTCAAATATAACACACATGGAATATTATTTCCATTTATGCTACCATGCTAATAGACATGCTCAACATATCACAATAGCATCCCATTTAAGGAATAGAAAACAATTCAATAACAATAATACTACTATTTTCTTATTGCACATATCATTTGCTATTCATGAAATATTATAATATACTAATAAAATACATATTGAATATCATGCTCGAATGTAGGAATGAAATAAAATTTCTTAATTCTCATACCATATATAAAAATATGAAATGTATTTGAGCTTAATCCATCACACTTGATGATCAACAACTACTACACCACACTATAGCTATCATATAGTATTGTAAATTCCTCATTTTCCAAAACAAAAGACACGTCTAGCAACCAACATTAATCACTCCACTAATTTACTAAACACAAAGTGAAAAGTCAATATACTGATTTTTTTTTCCAAATCCCTTAAATCATGCCATTAAATGGATGATTCAGGCAAGGAGATAATTTTTTCCATATTTATTCAATTACTCAAGTTGCTATTTAATTTATCCACAATTACGTAACAAAATATAAGCATTTAACAGATCTAGTATAAATTACTTCAGAGTTTCAACCAAAATCTTAGAGAAAACTAATAGGCTACTCAATGAAGCTAAGAAAATCCATAAGTAAGAACAAAAAAAAAATAAAAATAATAATTTCATACATTTTCATACCATAGGGATCTAGAAATTGGGGAATGATTATGGCAAAAAATTGTTCTAATGGGATAGAAATTGATATGAAAACCCTAAGATTTGAAAAACTGGAAACCTAAATGTTGAACTCTTAATATCAAATTCTAAAAATCTCAATTAATTTGACAACAATCCCAAAAAGAAGAACTAGATTTAGAATACTTTTTGATCGAAGACCAAGAGATAAGAAGAACTAGTTCATTCTTCCAAGTTTGAACACTTCGCAAGCAAGATGATCCGACTTATCTGAATGTTCTTGGGATGCAACCCTGATTCAAGAATTGTAAAAGTAGTGATGAAACTCTGTCATTTACCAAAGAATTTTCATTCAAAGAAAATCCTAAAACTTCAAACACAAAAAAACCATCGTACCGTCTTTTTCTCCCATCCTTTAAACCCATCTTACTTAACTAAAGAGATTTAAAGAGTCCATCTATCCCTAAAGTAAAAAGAACTAAAAACCCAAACAAAATATATATGGGTCAAATAATGAAAATATCCAAAAAATTAAGGTATTTTTTCAAATTAAAATAAATTAACAAAGTTTAATCAGTTTCATCTTATAGGATCAATTGAAACCAATTATAAAGCTTTTGATCAGATATTCCTGCTTGAATCCTCTCAATTGAGTTCAACTCCTCTTGAATGTGAGAATTCAACGCTAACTGTAGTTTCTTGGCTCTTGAGTGTAGTTTCAGAGGTAACAAAAAGGCGTCGGTTCATATCGTCTTCTCCCCCTTTTGAAGGATTCATCCTCGAATCAAGTTCATTATCTATATCAAAAGAAATTAAGTTAGAAACATTAAAAGTAGAACTCACACCATATTTACCTTCAAGATCAATCTGATAGGCATTGTCATTGATTTTCTTCATCACTTGAAAAGGTCCATCTCCATTTGGGTTTAACTTAGAATCTCGTTGATGTGGAAATTTTTCCTTCCGAAGGTGAACCCAAACCCAATCTCCCTCCTTAAATATCATAGGATTTCGATGTTGATTAACCCTCTCCACTACCTTGGCATTTTGCTTTTCAATCCTTTCTTTAACCTCTTTATGTAGCTCTCGAATGACGGTGACCTTTTCATCAGCTTGAAAGTTCACAACCTTGTAAGAAGGTAAAGACAACAAATAAATAGGTGATATAGGGTTAAATCCGTACACAATCTCAAACGGTGTACATTTAGTGACATTATGAACAACTCTGTTATACGCAAATTCAACAAATGTAGTGGAGTAAACTATTTATTATAGCTCCCAAGTTTTGGTTTTTTTTATTTATTATAGCTTTAAGCATAGCCACCATTATCTTATTGACTACCTCAGTTTATCCATCAATCCGAGGATATGTAGTGGAGTAAACTAACTTAGTACCAAGCTTTCCCCAAAATACTTTCCAAAAATGACTTAAAAATTTCACATCTCTATCACTAACAATGCTTCTAGGAATTCCATGCAATTTAACCACATCCTTAAAGAATAAGTCAGCCACATGTTTAGCACCAACAGTTTTATTACATGCAATGAAATGAGCCATTTTGCTAAACCTGTCAACTACCATAAAAATGTTATCCTTCCCTCTCTTTGATCTAGGTAAACCTAACACAAAATCCATTGAAATATCTTACCATGGTCCACTAGGAGTTGGTAAAGGCAAATATAGTCCATGTGGTTTCGGCTCAGACTTAGCTTTCCTACATGCAATACATCTCTTACACTCCTTATGTACATCATGTCTCATTCTAAGCTAATAAAAATGTTCATTTGACATGTCTTATGACTTAGTAACCCCAAAATGTTTCATTAAACCTCCCCCATGCACTTCTTTAAGTAATAACTAACGAATAGTACATGTGGGAATACAAAGCTTATTCTTCCTAAACAGAAACTCATCAAACATCATATAATCAAACACAACATGTTTTTGTTTGAGATTTTCAATAATAGGTGCAAAAAAAGTGCCTTTTGTGAATACAATATCTTAATATGTTCAAAACTAATCAACCTAGTGTAAAGGGCGTTTAGCAAGACATACCTCCTAGATAACACATCAACAATTACATTTTCCTTACCTTTCTTATATCGTATCACATAAGGAAGAGTTTCAATGAACTCCAACCATTTTGCATGTCTTCGATTCAACTTTTGTTGGCCTTTCAAGTGTTGTAAGCTTTGATGTTAGTATGGATAACAAATTCCTTTGACTACAAGTAATGTTGACAAATTTGTAGTGCTCTCACCAAGGCACAAAGCTCTTTTTTCATATGTGGGATATTTCAAGGCAGCTCCATTTAGCTTCTTGATAACGGACAGATATGCACGTTATTACAATGCAAAGACATAAAACAATGTAGGATTGCGACGATAAAAATATGTAAAATCGTGTTCAAAAGCATTAAGTTGAGAACATTACGATCGCATGCGTCCATCGCATTTAAGCAGCTACTTTACGTATTTTGTGCAGGAAAATGCTTTGGCGCAAGGCAGAATTGCAATCCAAGGAATTCAGCATCCGAACGCATTAAAAGATTGCGACCGCAAGGCTATGTGATAATATGCGTTTGCGAAGATTTGCTCAAGAAGGTGGCTGCATAGAGACGGCGCATCAAGGTGTAAGCTTAATAAATCACGATGGGATAGAAAGCTGATGACGGTCGAATCCGAATTAAGTTAACAAGCTATTAACGACACAATATAGCAAGTACACTCAACTTTTCGGGGACAATTAATCGACGCATCAGACAGAGAATTAATGAAATCCCATCAGTGCAATCATTTGAGAGAAAAGCTCTTCACCCTGAAGCTCTATAAATATCGAAGGCCACCTTCGTTAAAGAGGTTCCGCTTTTTAGAAATTAGAGTTCTTCTTCGCCATATACATAGATAGCCATAGTTTGTAATTTTATATACTTAGAAGGCGGAAGCGAGTGAGGAGAGAAGATGCCGAAAGATCGTCCTGATTAGCTCGAAAGAGTGCCGGGAAGCATTGAAACAGAAAGAGAGCCGACTCTTGCGGAGGCAAGAACATTCTTTTGGGCAGAGTAGAGAAAAACTCAGTGTAAAAGCCTTGGGAAGTAAGACATTGCTAATAGGCTCTCTATCCCTATTTTCCATTATCACTCTGTATTCTGATCTTATCTATAAAATGGAATTTGCATCTCCACATATGTTCACTCTTTTTACATTACACATGGGTAACTAAACTGTTGAATGGGTTGAGAAGCACTTGGCTAGCATAACCTGAGATTTTCACTTTATGCGATCATCTTGTATTATGTATGCGTCATTCGTCCTTTAGAGATGCTCGGGAGGGTGGACTAAGGATAGAATCTAGGCTTGGAAAAGTCAGATTAGAATCTAGGCTCAAGAGAGTCAGATTAGAACTGCATAATCAAGAGATAGAAACTTAGGAATAGGTTCTATTTGCTATTAACGCATGGCATGCACCCTAGAGATAGGATATGATAGTATGAGGTCACTTGTATATGTGTGCATCATTCATCATCGCATAGAAAAGAATAGAGACTTAGGAATAAGTCCTATCAACATCATCACATACATCGCATGCGTCCTAGAAATAGGAGCTATGGCATTTACATTGGAAGATGAATGGCTGTTGTGTGTGTGTAGCATGATTGCATAGCTTGAACGCTATCTCAGAAAGCACTAGGTAAATCCCTTTTCAACCCGTTCCCTACATACTCATTGTGATTTTCGTTGTATTAACTCTTTTCTCAATTCCACCGCATAGAATCTTTACCTTAAACAAACATACGAACCAACTTATTGTTTTATTTGTCACCGCAAAGAAATCTGAAATCATCGTCGCATACTATCTTCATAGTCCTTGTGTTCGACCCTGGGCTTACCAGACAACTTAGTAGGATTTATACTTGGATTCTGCTAGGAAAACTTTCATGTACAACGCATACACCACCATCACAATATACACCATTATTTCATCATATTCACAGCGCATCAAATTTTGGCGCCATTGTCGGGGACTACGGCAGTACATATTATGCTAACGGTAACTTTTTGATTTTCTTTGTAGCTTTCCATCTCTATGTATTGGTTCTCCTTTGGTAAGGGAAGAAGCGGGCGTCGTATGAGCGAAGGAAAAACTCCTGAGCCCAATTATGACCTAAAGATTGAGAGAACTTTCTAAAAAAGAAGAAGAAACAGCCACCAACAACAATAAGAGAATCCAACATGGCAGAGCAATCGGAAGATAGAGCACCGAATGCAAATAATACCATGGCGAACCCCATCCTCTTGGCGAACGACCGCAATAGGCTCATCCGGGACTATGCTTGCTCAACCTCTATGATTTCTCACCAGGAATCATGAGGCCAACTATGGACGGATCGAGGTTCGAGATGAAACCGGTGATGCTGCAAATGATTCAAACTGTCGGACAATTTGGCGGTAGGCATGGCGAGGATCCGCACGCCCACCTCAAGAGTTTTATTGAAATCTGCAATACATTAGTGTTCCCAAAAATCTCTGTTGAGGAGGTTCGACTAACGCTGTTCCCTTTTTCGTTATGTGACCAAGCATGGAAATGAGTGAATTCTCTCGAATGAAGAGAGATCACATCGTGGGAATAGGTAGTGGAAAAGTTCATGAAGAAGTACTTCCCCTCGACAGAGAACGTTAGAAGGAGGAAGTTGATTACTAATTTTGAACAAGATATCGATGAATCGCTCAGTGACGCCTGGGCGAGGTTTAAGCGACTGGTGCGAGATTGCCTGCACAATGGCTTACCAGATTATCTACAGATAGAAATTTTCTACCACGGTTTGAACCTTGCATCGCAGATGGCTGCCAATGCGGTAGTAGCTGAAGGTCTGCTTGACAAGACATACGATGAGGCTAAGAACATATTTGATCGCATTTCAAAGAATCATAAAGACTGGAGATAAAGCGATCAACAACTGATAATTAAAGACAATGACGCAAGCAATGGGACCATCGGATCCGTACAAAACCAAATGAATGCGATGATGAGTTTAATACAAGAAATCGCAATCAGCAGCCCAGGAACGCATAGGGGGCAAGCCAATGCAATTGATCAAATGAGCACAAGTTGTGCCACTTGCGGAGAAGGCCATCCAATGGAAGAGTGTCTGAGGAACCCACAGTTTGTTTATTTCGTGAAGAATAATCCTATTTCCAATACTTACAACCCTGGGTGGAGAAACCACCCTAACTTCGTGTTGAAAAATCAACAACAAAATTTTCAACCAATGGCGCAAAAAGAAGGACCACCAGGATTTTTCCTGCGAACAAATGGTTAAATAAAAAATCAAGTCAGCAGTTTGCAGACACCGCAATCTTCATCTCTGGAGAGCTTACTGAAGTAGTATATTGAAAAGAATGAAACAGTGCTCCAGAATCAAGCGACGTCTATCAACAATCTTGAAATTCAGATAGGACAGATTGCGGGTGAACTCAAAAGTAGACCGCAAAGGGCACTTTTGAGTTCAACAGAGCTCCTGCGCAACCTAGGGAGTACGGGAAAGGAGCAATGTCGAGTTATAACTTTGCGAAGCGGAAAGACAGTGGCGGAGGAGAAGAAGGAGCCAAGCCGGACTGTTCTACTTGTGATGGAACCACAGACCCTGTTGTGTAAAAAAGAACCAGAAGAACAGGATATGATGGAATCAGATATTGCGTCGACTTCTAAGCCAATAGAGTAGGAAACTGTGAAAATATAGCTGCCACCATTCCCATAGAGACTTAAAAAGAAGAAAAATGACGAAGTGCAATATCGTTGCTTCATAGACATGCTAAAACAATTGCATATCAACATCCCTTTCACTGAAGCGATTGATCAAATGCCAAAGTATGCGAAGTTTCTAAAGGACACGGTGACGAAGAAAAGAAGCACTGGTAAGTTCAGAACGGTGGCATTAACACAACGAGCAAAAACCATTATTCCACCAAAAATGCGCAACCCTGGAAGTTTCACAATACCCTGCTCGATCGACGGGTTATATATTAATCAAGCGCTTTGTGATCTCGGGGCCAGCATCAAGTTAAAGCCCCTTTCAATTTTTAAGCAGTTGAATGTAGGGCAGCTGGCGCCCACGACGGTGACTCTCCAGCTAGCTGACAGGTCCCTTGTTCATCCAGAAGGGAAGGTGAAAGATGTCCTGGTCATGATTGACAAATTTATCTTATTGGCAGACTTCATCATCCTTGATTATGAAGCGGACAAGGATGTACCCATCATTTTGGGACGACCATTTTTATCCACTAGTCGGGCTCAGATTGATGTGTACAAGGGAGAAATCACACTGAGCGTGAATGGATAGAAGATCAGGTTTGATATTATCAGAGCCATGAAGTACCCAGAAGAAGAAGACCTCACTGAGTTCGATGATGAACCCAACTTGTATAGAAAAGAAAAGTCTGAAGATGAAGATGAAAATGAGGATGCGACTGCATCCATAGTAACCTGCAATGTGATCGCAGAAACATCAACCAAAGAAGAAAAGCTGACAATGAATGAAGAAAGAAAAACACAAAAACCATCATTAGAACAACCACCGATAGTGGAGCTGAAAACCTTACGAAACCACCTGAAGTATGCTTTTCTGGGTCAGAATGAAACGCTACCAGTAATAATTTCCTCTGCACTTCAAGAAGATCAAGAGCATGCGCTGCTGAGGATCCTGAAAAAGTATATAAACAATTGGCTAGACGCTAGCAGACATTAGAGGAATCAACCTCGCATATTGCATGCACAGGATATGTCTCGAGGACAATCAGAAAGGATCGATCAAACATCAATGCAGACTCAACCCTACGATGAAAGAGGTCGTGAAGAAGAAAATAATCAAATGGTTGGACGCAGGGATTATCTATCCAATTGCCGACAGCATGTAGGTCAGACCTGTGCAATGTGTGCCAAAGAAAGAAGGGATGACAGTAGTCCCAAAAGCAAATAATGAACTAATACCGATGAGAACCATCACTGGCTGGTGGATCTGCATGGACTACCGCTAACTGAATGCGGTGACAAAGAAGGATCATTTCCTTTTGCCTTTTATCGACTAGATGCTAGACCACCTAGCAGGAAATGATTACTACTGCTTCTTGGATGGATATGTCGAATACAACCAAATTATGATTGCTCCTGAAGATCAAGAGAAAACCACATTCACTTGCCCCTATGGAACATTTGCATTTCGACGTATGCCATTCGGCCTATGCAATGTGCCGAGCACATTCTAGAGTTGTATGATGGCCATCTTTTCTGAGTATCTTGAAGATTCTGTAAAAATTTTCATGGACGACTTCTCGGTGTATGGGCAAACATACGAAGTCTGTCTCAATAATCTAGAGAAGATACTGAGAAGATGTGAAGAGACGAACCTGGTGCTAAATTGGGAGAAATGCCACTTCATGGTGAAGGAAGGTATTGTGCTTGGGCACAAAGTCTCCAAGGATGAGCTGGAGGTGGATAAGGCGAAGATGAAGGCAATTGAAAAGCTCCCACCTCTAACAAACGTGAAGGCTGTTAGAAGCTTCTTCGAACATGTAGGCTTTTATCGACGTTTTGTGAAGGACTTTTCAAAGATTGTGCGACCATTGAGTACATTGTTGGAGGCAGAAAGAACGTTCGAATTTGATGACCAATGCCTCAATGCATTCAAGATACTGAAGAACACATAAATAACCGCACTTGTGTTGATCGCACCGGACTGGACACAGCCCTTTGAACTAATGTGTGACGCAAGCAGTTATACAATGGGGGCGGTGCTGGTGCAAAAGAAGAAAACAATGCTACACCCCATCGCATATGCAAGTAGAACCTTGAACCCTGCTCAAACAAATTACACTATCACAGAAAATGAATTGCTTACGGTGATCTTTGCGCTGGAGAAATTCAGAGCTTACTTGCTGGGATCCAAGGTAATTGTTCACACTGACCACTCGACGATAAAATATTTGATGACAAAGAAAGGTGCGAAGCCGAGATTGATTCGATGGATTCTCCTCCTTCAAGAATTCAACATGGAAATCATTGATCGCAAGGGGACGGAAAACCAGGTTGCGGACCATTTATCAAGATTAGAAAATCCAGAAGTCGACCGCAACCAGTTTGAGGTGAACGCAACTTTCCCAGATGAGCAACTATTTAAAATTGAAGAATTACCATGGTATGCGGACATGGTCAATTTTCTGGTTTGTGAACAATTTTCTAAGGACTACACAACTCGCCAAAAGAAGCGGCTCAGACATGAATGTAAATCATATTATTGGGATGAGCCAAATCTTTATAAGAGGGGATCAGACCATATTTTTCGCCTATGCATACCAAAGGCTACTCACCAGCACATACTATTGCAGTGCCATGACTCGCCATATGGTGGACAATTCGGAGGCCAATGCACAGCAACAAATGTGTTGCAAAGTGGTTATTTTTGGCCAACTTTATTCAAGGATGCAAGAGACTATGCAATGAAATGCGATTGGTGCCAACGCACGAGAAACATTTCATGGAAGAATGCGATGCCCATGAACATCATCTTAGAATTGGAACTATTCGACGTCTGGGGCATAGACTTCATAGGACTATTTCCACCATCAAATGATCACAAATACATTCTATTGGTCGTCTACTACGTTTCCAAATGGGTAGAGGCGGTATCGTGCGTCGCAAGTGATGCGATGGTAGTCTCCAAGTTCTTGAAGAAAAATATTTTCACTCGTTTTGGCACTCCACGTGCCATAATAAGTGATGAAGGCTCTCACTTTGTTAATCACATCATCAAAAAATTGTTGCTCAAGTATAATATCCTCCATAAGTTAGCCACCGCATACCATCCACAAACAAATGGTCAAGCTAAAGTGTCCAACAGGGAAATCAAGCTGATATTAGAAAAGGTGGTAAAACCTTCACGAAAAGATTGGGCAATGAAACTAGACGATGCCTTGTGGGCATACAGAACTGCCTATAAGACACCTATAGGCATGTCCTCGTATGCGCTGGTGTTTGGAAAGGCATTCCACTTACTGCTTGAGTTGGAGCATAAAGCAATATGGGTTGTGAAAAAGCTCAATTTTTACTTGAAGGCCACAGGGGAAGCAAGAAAACTTCAATTGGTCGAGCTTGATGAATGGAGAAAGCATGCATATGAGAATGCCAGAATTTACAAGGAGCATATAAAACGTTGGCATGACAAACAACTATGCGAGAAGAATCTCCAAGTCGAACAAAAGGTCTTATTATTCAATTCGCGGCAATGATTCTTTCCCGGTAAATTAAAGTCACACTGGTCCGGACCCTTTATAATTAAAGAAGTATTCCTGCATGGTGCGGTCGAATTGACTAATGAAGAAGGGACCCGCACATTCAAGGTCAATGGGCAAAGAGTCAAGATATATCGCGGAGATGACTTTCATCGGGAAAATACCTCCGTAGACCTGAGAAATCCTGAATGAAGAAAAATTGAGCGGTTCTTGCGTTGTTATGCGACAGAAACTCATCAGGGGCTCAATTCTTTTAGAATATCCTTATCCTATCTTTGATTCATGAACTCACTCTACCTTTTTTTTATATCCATTATCATTTATATATCCTTTTCTACTCCTTGCATCTATAAAAAAAAGAAAAGAAAAGAAAAATTTTGTTAACTTTGTCGTTTATATTTTTGACCCTCTCAATTCAATTACGGCAACATTCGCAACTACCAAAGTGCATTAAACCTAGTTTGTTTGCAACAATCGTGGTGAATGATTGCGGGGGAGCTACACGATAACCAAAAGATGGGACTAGTTCATTCAGCCACTACAATTGAAGAAATCGGCTCGCCGCAAAGAAGGATGCGATCACAAATAATGCGGGCGACCGAGCAAATTTGGGGGTTGTATCTTTCCTTGATTTTGTTTATTCCAAATTTTGCACTCTCGCATCTCATTTTAACTTTGATAATTTTATCATCACATCCTCTTTAGTCGGTACAATTATTAGATAGTGATTACTTTAGTAAGTCACCGCATTGTTTTCTATGCCAATTATGATTTCAATGATGAAACACATGCCTCTATTTTTCATCCCTTACACTAGAGTCAACTTAATTTTAGGATAGTCATTTCATGAAATATTTCTAGAAGTTAGTGGTCCACCAGCTTTCCTTCAAACTAACTTTTATGAAACCTCCTAAGAGCATCGCATGAATTCTTTCAATCTTTCAGTAGTGAGGGCATTGCTACGTTTAAATTTAGGGGTGTAGTATTTATTTTCAACCTTGCTATTTTTAGACACTCTGAAAAAAAAATCCTAACGTTGCGATCGGATCCTACTCGTAGTTGAATGTCCGCATGACACATGTGGGGGCAAGCCAAAACAAAGGTAGGAATCGTGATCAACGCATAAATAAAATGATCGCAATTCCGCTGCCAAATGGGCATGAGTTTAGACTGAGAAAGAGCGTTCTTGCTCGTAGTTGGATGCTTGCATGACACACGTAGGGGCCAACCAAAATGAAGACTAGGCGCTTGGATCAGCGCAAGGTCATAGAAAGAATATCTAAAGTACGCAAGGATAAAAATCATTTGAAAACACCCCGGTTGAAAAAGTTTTTTTTATGAAATAAATCATGCGATGCCCTAGAAACAAGTAAAGTCTTTTTTGAACGTTAAACTTGTAGTCCTTAAATTTTAGAAAGATTTTAAGAAGAGACCTGGATAGGAATTAAGGAGATTCTGGTACATAGGATTTGAATAAGGCACCTCGAGAAATCTAGGAAAGAAAAAGATGGCTAACTTTCTAGAGAAAATATTTAGTCTATGCTTGAGGACAAACATTGTTTTAAATTTGGGGGTATGATAATGGGCAGAAATGCATATTATTACAATGCAAAGACATAAAACAATGTAGGATTGCGACGATAAAAATATGTAAAATTGTGTCCAAAAGCATTAAGTTAAGAACATTGCGATCGCATGCGTCCATCGCATTTAAGCAACTAATTTACGTATTTTGTGTAGGAAAATGCATTGGCGCAAAGTAGAATTGCGATCCAAGGAATTGTGACTGCAAGGCTATACGATCGTATGCGTTTGCGATGTTCAAGAAGGTGGCCGCATAGAGACGAGGCATCAAGGTGGAAGCTTAATAAATCATGATGAGACAGAAAGCTAATGATAGTTGAATTCGAATTAAGTTGACAAGCTGTTAACGACACACTATAGCAAGTACACTCAATTTTTCGGTGACAATTAATCGGTGCATCAGATCCTATCAGTGCAATCATTTGAGAGAAAAGCTTTTCACCCTGAAGTTCTATAAATACCGAAGGCCACCTTCGTTAAAGGGGTTCTGCTGTTCAGAAATTAGAGTTCTTCTTTGCCATATACATAGATAGCCATAGTTTGTAATTTTATATACTTGTAATTTTACCTTTTCCATGCAAAAACAATACTTTTAGAGGTTAGCATAAAGCTTTTCCTTTCTAAGTGCAACTAGAACACACCTTATCCCACCATGTTTATGCATACCTTTTAAAATGGTTTATAGAGACAATTACCTTTTTCTTTTCAGAGAGTTCGTTACTACAAAAAATATGTTCTATCTCATGTTTCCATTAGAAAAAGTCTTCAGGATTAGACATAATATAAAATTTGGAAATTTAACTTTAATGCTTCCAAAACCTCTATCTCCATGGTGATTTTCTCTTCTACTTTATGGCTTTCTATTGTGAAAATAATGTCACTCCCCTCTTTTAGGCCCACCTATAGTAGGATCAGAGTAGATTCATTTTGCTATGAGTTTTCTTCCCCCTCAAGAGCCTCCACAACTCGCCTCCTTACTTGGGTCTTTTCCTAAGCTTGAAAGCTTTGTTCTATTTGTCCAATCTTGTATTGATCAAAGTCTCCAAATTTTTTATGACCCCCTCAATGAGTCCTTGTAACCGTCCTTGTGGAACAATTCCATTGACCAATGTTGCTGCAAAACAAAAAACAAGTGAAAGAAAAGTAGACCTCACGATCACTCTTTCATATGTTTCACTCGATAGGTGATGTTAACTCTTGTTTACAATCTTTAATGTAGGCACTCTCTCACAAAAAGAAATGCTTTCAAAAGGGCAATGAGCCAAAATTTGCAATCAAGATCAGGATAGCAAGCCAAAAACAAACCAAGCAAGAATGACTATAAAGTATCAAACTCAGGCGAAGAACCAGTTGAGTTAAAAAAAAAACGAAACTAGAATTCATGAATCTAATGTTTAGGATCCAACAAACTAGGACACGAAACAACAAGAATATGATATCAAGAATTAAGAATCTAATATTCAAAATTCAAATAATTATGCAAGATGAACAAAGATGGCAAACTACTGAACAATCAATGATAAAAAGGAAACAAAGAATTAGGAATTAAAAAAAAAAACTCTAATTTTACCAAAATCCCAACTTAATCTCAATTGACAAATGCGCTTTTAAAACAACTAATCTTTTCTTATGACTTTCAGAAATTTAAAACTCATGAAAATTGAGCTACTTGCTCGACGTACTTGCTTAAAGAAAGAAATTCCACTTCGATTCTCACGCTCCACATTCAGACCCTCAGACTTTAAACTCAATGGATTTTAAATTCAATTTTTTTTCTTAGTTTTTTTTTCTGTCTCTACTTTCAAATTTTCTTCCTTTATTTTTTTTTTGTCTCTCTCAGTATGGAAACTTTCAATTGTTCATTTTAGCCTCAATTAGTTTTTCCCAATTCATGATTTCTAATTTCAAATCTACACCAATATCGATCGACTTTTTTTTTCCTTCCAATTTGAAATATGCAGCCGCAACTTTTCCACTTTTTTCTTTTTCAAATCAACAATACCACATTAACCCTCATTAGAAAATAAACTCAAAAGAGAAAGCAATAGAATAATACATGTACCCAATCTAAAGCCTAAGCTCTAAATACCAAATGATATGAAAACTGTAGGATTTGAAAAATTAAAAACTCAAATGTTGAACCTCTAATATCAAATTTTAAAACCCCCGATCAGTTCGACAACAATCTCAAAAGTAATGACTAGATTTGGATTACCTTTTGATCGAAGACCAAGAGATAAGGAGAACTAGTTCCTTACTCCAAGTTCAAACACTTCACAAGCAAGATGATCAGACTTACCTGAATATTCTTGGCATGTAACCCTGATTCAAGAATTGCAAAGGTGGTGATGATACTCTGCCATCTACCATATAATTTTCATTCAAAGAAAATCCTAAAACTCCAAACACCAAAAACCATCGTACTATCTCTTTCTCTCATTCTTTAAACACATCCTACTTAACTAAAGAGACTTAAAAAGTCCATTCTACCCCTAACTAAAAAGAATTAAAACCCAAACAAAACATGTATGAGTCCAATAATAAAAATACCCAAAAAATTAAAGTATTTCTCAAATTAAAATAAATTAACAAAGTTCAATCTATTTCATCTTATAGCATCAATCGAAACCAATTATAAAGCTTTTGATAAGATCTTCCTGCTTGAATCCCTTCAATTGAGTTCACCTCCTCTTGAATGTGAGAATTCAATGCTAACTGTAGCTTATTGGCTCTTGAGCGTGTACTTGGTCCTGAAGGTAACACAAGGGTGTCCTGGTTCATATTAGAAATGCAAACCTCAATGATGCATGTAATAAAAAAGATAATGAATGTGACGTGTTTTTGTCATAGATCCTTCCTCCATTGATGACCATTGCAATGCATAATTTTTTGAACATTATAATGTAGACAATTTTACTTTCAAATTGTTAAAAATGGAGTGTAGAAAAAAAAATCAATTTTGGATCTTAATTGTTGTGTCGTGGAAATCATTATCTTGTAAGCAAAACCAGCATGACCTCGATGCTAAATCGCTAGAAGCTGGTTGCTCCCCAAGGTTAACGCAACACCCATCTTAGACGTGTATTCATCGAAGAAGGATTAGAACCAAGTGAAAACTTTGCTCATAATTAAATCATTAAAATAGAGAGAAATAAGCTAAAACTCAAATTTCACCTCTAGGACTAAAACAACCATTTTTCTCTTTTTATAAGAATCGAACAAAAACGTTTCTTTTTCTAAATTAAATAAAAAAATGTTTCATATCTAAATTAAATAGGAAAATACAATTAGAAATATTTGCTAATTTTATGGCAAGTCATTCCAATAAATGACTAATTTACTAGTCATTCGCAGCAAATCACTATGTCCATTCCAAATTGTAAACCCTAAGCTTGTTTTATTAGCAAATTATATTCAAGTCCTTTTGATTATGTAATTAAGCTCTTGTAAGTAAGTATTTATGATGATTGTATTGGTTGAAATGTATGAAAGGTTTATTGTGTTTGTTTGTAAAAGCTTTAACGAGGAAAAAATATTCTAAGTGTAGGAGACAGTGCTCTCGGGTGCTTAGAGGGTAGGAAAATGTTCTAAGTTTGGAATGCTAAGCTCTCGGGAAAATAAAGTAGAATTAATACTTAGATAAAAATAGAGAATTTTATGCAATGAGATTATTTCAAGCTATGCGACCAAACTCGCATAAGGCTGGTGAGGGTTAGTGAAGGTAACATGTTAGGAGAGTCTTGAAGTAAGTATCGATTGAAAGTGTAACTATCCGACCCTCTAGGACTTAAGTTATGCCGTTACTAAATACATGCATGCATGAAACTTAAAACGACACTATGTTATGGTGAAATAAACGCTAATTAAATAAGGCAAGTTCAAAAGACTTTCATTAAATTCAAACATTAAAAACAATAGTAGGGTGCCCATAAATCATAAATGATAATAAATAAATCTAAAAACGATTTTTAATAGTAAGTTTTAAACATCAAAACTGAAAGTTAAGAAAAACATGAAAATAAATCTAAATCTCATGAGCGGAAGCATAAAAGTAGTCCCAGTGGCTCGATCACGAATTTCGCTTGTCCGTCGCTGGTGCATCTCTACCTTCACCTGAAACAACAACATGAAAAAGAATGAGTATAAAATACTCACTAAGTAACCCCACTACTGGGATCAGGTTAGGCATCTATGTCCTCTAGATGCCTACCTCTGGTGGAACATATAAACTGTCCTAGTTCTCATGGGATACATACATACATGAAAAACTGAGTTCTATCCTACTGTAGCTAAATATGTCCACTACCTTTGGTGAATCCTAAAGGAAACACAATAACTGGTGAATCTTGAAGAAAACACAAACTGGTGAATCCTGAAGGAGACACAATAACTAGTGAATCCCAAAGGAAACACAAACTGGTGAATCCTGAAGGAGACACAATAACTGATGAATCCCGAAGGAAACACAGTATCTGGTGAATCCCAAAGGAAACACAAACCGGTGAATCCAAAAGGAAACACAAACTAGTGAATCCCGAAGGAAACACAAACTGGTGAATCCCGAACGAAACACAATAACAGGTGAATATCGAAGAAAACATAAACTGGTGAATCTCGAAGGAAACATAAACTGGTGAATCCGGAAGGAGACACAATAATTGTTGAATCCCGAAGGAGACACAATAACTGGTGAATTCCGAAGAAAACACAAACTGGTGAATCCCGAAGGAAACACAATAATTGGTGAACCCCGAAGGAAACACAAAGTTAGTGGGCATTCTAACTAATAAGTAAAATCACTATCATAGGCTCAACACTATGCCTAAATATCCACATATCACATACAACCTCATGAAATCGAATATCATCTCATGTTAGCATTCAAGTATCTATGTGCACAAATACATCTTTCAAATCCTCAAGCAAGAACATACATCGGTTATACTAAACTATCAGTTCATCATGCTGTCATTCTACCTTAACATTCATCCATCATGCTAGCATACATCCAGTGCCTGGCCCGTGGGCAGTTCCATTAGTAAGATTACTTACCCCAAAGTCAAATTCAGATATTAATCCAAGCTAATAATCTCTAACTAAATAAGTCCTAAATTGAGTCCCCTAACACAAACATAATATTAAATTTCAGTCTTTAGAATCAGGACCCAAACATACAAATTTAATCAAATGGTCACCAAATAACTTAACCAAACAAAACTTGATCAACAGACACTCGCAGGATTTCGACTCCAAAATCTCCTCTTAGCATATTTTAAAACTCAATGGATGATGACTTAGAACCTTCAAAAATTAAACCATTCTTTTAGTCCAATAATCAATAGGTGGCCGACAACCAACAACAAGGATCACAACGCTGACCAAACTACTTGCCAAACAAACTCAAATCTGCTGGACAGCACATTACGCACTCTAAAGTACTCTAATCTTGGATCTAAATTCCAAATATAATCAGCATCAACCAAAAAGAAAACCAAAATTTAATGGGCAACCGAGAACCTTCTAAACTCAACCGCTCTTACCTACAACTTACTGATCTTTACCAATTTTCTGCAAAACGAAAAATGGTCTCTAGCTTAATGATCATGCCTCAAAACTTTCAAATCTTGAATCTAAGTTTCACACCAAAGAGAGGTTACTAATTTAACCTAAAATCAAATGGGTGAATTTCACCTCCCAAATTATAAGGAAAAATGAGTCTTACCCAAGGTTTTTCTCAAGATTTCGGCAAAGATCGGGCAGTGGTGGCTGATGGCACGTTAGCTCATAGCTACCATAGATAGGCAGCAGGTGTTGCTGTCGGACAACATAAATTGTTTAGGTTAGCAGCTAGTAGTGAGGGTCTTGCATGGGGAGGGTTTGCGAGAGTGAGAAAGAAAGGGAATTTCTAGTTTTACTGATTTTATTTAGCAGCGATTACGAACAAACCAGAGCTTCAAACAACGATCCAAACATTCAAAATGAAATTCTATATGTCTTGAATAGACTGATTAAATTTGAGCACGATCCAACGGTTCAAACTTTAGCAATCAACAATTTTGTGAAAACTGTCACTGAAAAACCGAATTGGTTTCTCCCAATTTTTGGCCTCTTTTCACTCTCATTTAATTTTGAAAAAAAAAAATCTCAATTATTTTATTTTTTTTTCAAATTTTTAAAAGATATTTTATCATAATATCTCCAAAATCTCCAAAGATTTTATTAGATTTATAAATCAATTAACTTTTCAAATTATCTTAATTTAGGCTTCAAAAACCAAAATTAAAGGGCATAAGATCCATCAATTTGATACAAATTAAATCCTTCCAAATATTTAAATCAATTCAAAACTACATGAAATTAATTATCTCTTTTAATTTTTTTTTTAAGTTGACCATAAAATCCAAAATCAAAGGGAAGCAAAATTCAATATTTTCAAGATAATCAGTTCGAATATCTAATTAATTAAATTCAATTTAACCAATAAAAGTTTTTCAATTATTTCAATTTAATCCTAATTTTTCAAATGAAAGGGAAATTTAAACTCAATAATTTAAGATAATTAACTTAAATTTTCCTGAAATTGGGGATGTTACATTCTTCCCTCCTTAAGAGACTTTCGTCCTTGAAAGTTCAAGTCCTTAAAGGCTCGTGATACTTAGTTCTTGTCTCATCCTCATGTTTCTAAATTGCTTCTTCAAATCGATAATTCTGCCAAAGAACTTCTAACTAGCACTATCTCCAAGTTTCAGAAAGTCTTCACCTCCTAACATGAATTATATAACTTATCTGAGACAATATCATGTTACTCGTTAATCTTAAAACAAACACATATCACCATTTAGACCCTCCTATGCACAAGTCTGAAAATCTCACTTAAATGAAACTCTTGAAGTCCCCATATACTGTAGAGCATTTGTCATTCCAAAATACATCACCATAACCTCATAATAGCTATAACCATCACTTGATGCCAGTTTCTAAGATAAAGACCTTCATGATTGCGTACATCTATATTGAGAATGTTCACACTCCATAGAGTGGGTCACCTCACTGTCCATTCAACAGAAAACATATCTCTCACGGCATCTCAAGTCTAGGATTCGGCACTTAATTTCCCTGACAATCCCCTGTAACTGAGATATGCTATCATATTCAATCCATAATAGTTGATACAAAGTCGCGTGAATCATCTTTCTTTCCTAATAAACAAAGCTGATGTGCTCCAAGGCAAAACATTAAGGCACATATGAAATACTTTGCTTAATGGTTCTTGTATGAGTGACTTAGGCTATTCCAACTCTACTAAAGTCCTTCTATGAAGAGCCTTAAGAATAGGAGTTGCTCTCAGCTGAAGTTCATCTCTAGTGCTAAGGGTCATTATGGGAGATCAAATTTACTCAACCTTAATACTCATATAGCTTTTTTTTTTTTACTTGGAGCTAGATTACTTTCACCTTCAAATCAAATCGATGGCTTCATTAATTCCTTGTTCTAGATATTCATGTCCACAATCAAAACCTCTAAACCTTGCTAATACCTTTCAATGTCTTCCCTCTCTTTAACGAGGCCTTACCCCTTCCATTTCCATGGTTTCTAGCAAGTATTGCTACTAAACATCCTTTCATAAAACGTTACTTTCTTAACTCCACTATAATTTGAAGAAGATTGCTAAGCACTCTTCCAACGCGTGATAGTCTAGCTTAATCAAATTATCAAGCTAAAATTGTGTTCCATGACCAATAGCTTAAGCAGGATATCCATTCAACCAACAAATACTAAGATCCATGGTTCCAAAAGTAACGAGATTATTCATACCAACTCTAAAGGTTTGTAAACACATATTTCCTATCTTGGACACCAAACCAAACCTTTGTTCTTAATCTCAAAACATCAATTCCCCTTACCTTCTCAAAACAACAAAATCTTTCTCAAATCCTTTCATCTTCCCTTATCTTTTTCAAGACCAGTAAATCCAAAATGCTCTATTTCATTTTCTTAGTGAAATATATCTATACCAAAATATGTGACTATTCGAATCCCTTTTCACAGTCTACAATCCAACAACCTAAGCAGGCTATATTTTTTTTTTTCCGAATAATGCCTATTGCAGTCCAAAGTTCCAAATGGTAATAAGAGATTCCTATTTTACACCAAACCATGCCTTGTATTCACCCATATCATGTCTTAAAATCCAAATCTTTCTTAACTATTTGAGAATCTTGAACACATTAATTTCCATTTACCTCCCCAAATGAATAAAACCTTTTCTTAAATACTATTATTTTCTTCACATTTATCCTTGCTTAAGCCAACAACTTGAAAGTGCACTTTTTACTTCAAGAGCGAAACATAATCCCTAAACCAAGACATATGACCCTTTATAACCTTTTCCATAAATCTAAAATTTTGTTCCAAACTTGGAACTATAGTAGGGAATCCCCACAGGACAACATTGCTTTTAAACTTCAAAATGTTTGTCCTTCCTCTTGGTATGGTTAATTTAACTTGAACCTTTTTCATTGCAACAAACACATAGTTCAAACCCAAGCACCTTAAGAATTTTCAATCCAATAACTCGTTTTCTCCCATCTAAAGGCAACTATAATTTCAACCATCTTGGCATTCTTTGTCCAATTTATCTTACCTAGGTCTTGTAAAGAGTTCATCATACTATCACTTTATGCTCCATCTAGTAATTCTTCTTCCTTTTAGGCATGTTACATAAAGAACCAAAACACCATACATTACTCGGTCCACTAACTTCGATACCATGAAAGTGATCATGACCTATTAATCCTTTCAAAAATTTTCTTGAACCATTTTGACTTTAATATCTAGTAATCTTTAATAGAATTTATAGTCTCTTCTTCACCTCTTTTTTTTTTTTTTTTTTTTTTTTTTAATCTTATAAAGAAACTTTAATCTCATAACTAAGAATGTGTGCCTTGTGATAAAGTTCCTTGTAGCACCACTAGTTTTATTCTCATAATGCAAAGCTTAATATTATTCCCAAGTGAATTTCCAATTCACCTACCTTATTCTATAGCTTAACCAAATACATCGACTTCTTTCTTTCATGTCATAACTGCATAACACTTCATAGTTCTATAAAGTTTCAATATCCTTGAACCAAAATATATGTCCATTTCTAACAGTCCTTTCATGAATTAAACTAACGCCAAATGGCCTTATTATGATCATTCTTTCTTTCCATAACACTAAAACAAAATAGCCATCTCATACTAACTTCTTTTAGTTCGTTAGACTAGCAATAACAATCATTCAGTACATAAAGCTTAGACATGAAGGCTTTTAAACACAATTTCCATAAAACATTTAATGAATGAACATACCTGGGGAGGATGAAGGATCCGTGAATAGCCATAAGGGACACAAATCAAGACCTACATCGTAAGTCAGCCTACAGAACCTAAAACTTAGGCTCTGATATCAACTGTAATGACCCGACCCCCTAGGACTTAAGTTAGGCTGTTACTAAATACATGCATGCATGAAACTTAAAACGACACTCTGTTATTGTGAAATAAATGCTAATTAAATAAGGTAAGTTCAAAAAACTTTCTTTAAATTCAAACATTAAAAAATAGTAGGGTACCCATAAATCATAAATGATAATAAATAAGTCTGAAAACGATTCTTAATAGTAAGTTTTAAACATCAAAACTGAAAGTTAAGAAAAACATGAAAAGAAATCTAAATCTCATGAGCGAAAGCATAAAACTAGTCCCAGTGGCTCGATCACGAATTCCGTTTGTCCGTCGCGGTGCATCTCTACCTTTACCTGAAACAACAACATGATAAAGAATGAGTATAAAATACTCACTAAGTAACCCCACTACTAGGGTCAGGTTAGGCATCTATGTCCTCTAGATGCATACCTCTAGTGGAACATATAAACTGTCCTAGTCCTCATGGGACACATACATACGTGAAAAACTGAGTTTTATCCTACTGTAGCTAAATATGCCCACTACCTCTGGTGAATCCCGAAGGAAACATAACAACTGGTGAATCCTGAAGAAAACAAAAACTGGTGAATCTTGAAGGAGACACAATAACTGATGAATCCTGAAGGAAACACAATATCTGGTGAATCCCAAAGGAAACACAAACTGGTGAATCCCGAAGGAAACACAATAACTGGTGAATACCGAAGGAAACACAAACTGGTGAATCTCGAAGGAAACACAAACTGGTGAATCCTGAAGGAGACACAATAATTGTTGAATCCCGAAGAAGACACAATAACTGGTGAATCTCGAAGGAAACACAATAACTGGTGAACCCCGAAGGAAACACAAAGTTAGTGGGCATTCTAACTAATCAGTAAAATCACTATCATAGGCTCAACACCATAATTATCTCAATATGGTTCTATGATTATATATATATATATGCCTCAACATCATGGCTCTACAACATACACACATGCCTAAATATCCACATATCACATACAACCTCATGAAATCGAATATCATCTCATGTTAGCATTCAAGTATCTATGTGCACCAATACATCTTTCAAATCCTCAAGCAAGAACATACATCGGTTATACTAAACTATCATTTTATCGTGCTGTCATTCTACCATAACATTCATCCATCATGCTAGCATACATCCAGTGCCTGGCCCGTAGGCAGTTCCAGTAGTAAGATTACTTACCTCGAAGTCAAATTCAGATATTAATCTAAGCTAATGGTCTCCAACCAAATAAGTCCGAAATTGAGTCCCCTAACACAAACATAATATTAAATTTCAGTCTTTGGAATTAGGACCCAAACGTACAAATTTAATCAAATGGTCACCAAATAACTTACCCAAATGAAACTTGATCAACAGACACTGGCAGGATTTCGACTCCAAAATCTCCTTTTAGCATATTTTAAAACTCAATGGATGACGACTTAGAACCTTCAAAATACTTAAAATTAAACCATTCTTTTAGTCAAATAATCAATAGGTGGCCAACCAACAACATGGATCACAACGCTTACCAAACTACTTGCCGAACAAACTTGAATCCACTGGACAACATGTTGCGCACTCTGAAGTACTCCAATCTTGGATCTAAATTCCAAATATAATCGGCATCAACCAAAAAGAAAACCAAAATTTAATGGGCAACCGAGAACTTTCTAAACTCAACCGCTCTTACCCATAACTTATCAATCTTTATCAATTTTCTGCAAAACAAAAAATGGTCTCTAGCTTGATGGTCAATGCCTCAAAACTTCCAAATCTTGAATCTAAGTTTCACATAAAAGGGAGGTTACTAATTTAACCCAAAATCAAATGGGTGAATTCACCTCCCAAGTTATAAGGAAAAATAAGTCTTACCCAAGGTTTGTCTCAAGATTTCAACAAAGTTCGGGTAGTGGCGGCTGATGGCGCGTTGATGACGGGCAGAAATGCACATTATCTTAAGCCTTTTATTTAGAATTAATAGGGCTGTTAAGAGAAATATGTGGCAAATATGTTAGGAATTCATGAGAAAATGAGTTTGCATCATTTGGAATTAAAAATCTCGACTAACCCACTATTATGTGTTATTATGCATTCAATTGTCTATCTTTGTAGCTAACGTAGGAGGCGGATACATACACGAAAGTTGGGCTATCGCAAGGACGACCGCATGCGGAGAATCTCTCCATCACAGAAGTGAATGCATACGTTCAACGCATGGATGTTGTGGTCATCAGTCGCATGCGTCCATCACATAGAAGTTGTGGTCGTCAAGCGAATGCGATCATCGCATAGAAGTTGCGGTCATCAGGCGAATGCAATCATTGTAGAGAGATTGCAGCTATATAATAATAACCTTAATAGAGGGATGAACACAAGGTTGGTGAAATGCAAACATGAATGCATATATTGGGATTATCAAAAGATGATGTTGGCATTTCACCTACCATGCCGTTAGTAGTAAAGATGCAGAAAAGGACCATCACGCCGCGAGTGTCAGATTCAGAGCAGGTCCATTAATGATGTCGGCGATCAAGCTTTATAAATAGAAGCTGATGAGCAGAATTTCAGATCATCCAAGGTTTTCCATCTAAGTTTCTACCTTCAGGTGGATCCTTGTGATCCAGATGGAAGCGTGAGAGGAAAGCTTGAGAGTTCTTCATCTTCTTCATCCATTCGAGTGACGACCGGAACCTTCACCGAAGTTAGATCTCGAGTGAATCTGCTCCACCGCCTATCCATGGCACCACTAGTAGCCTTGACACACATTTGCTGGAAGCAAGACATTGCTTCCAGCTAGCCTTTTCATTTCTCTTCTTTCCTTATATTGTATTGTATTACATTTTGACTTAAGAAATTAATACATTTTGTGATCAATGCATTTCTATATTTCCTTCGATTCCATCTCCATCTTCCTTTACTTAGCATCCTTAACCTTCATCGCATCATTGAGTAAGATTTCTAGAGTATCGCATACTTAATCATGCAGCATAAGAATATGAAGCATATAGCAAACCACCGGGAGGTGTGCGTTGTGTGAGTGTCGTGAGAAAACCATATTTGCTTAGTGTGAAGCTGTAGCAACGCCTGTCTATAGGCGGATGCAATGCTTGTCTATGAGTAAAATCAGCAACAACCAACTGCCTGGGAGGGTAAGTGGTTGGTCGCATTAAGCAATGTAAGCTATCAGATTAAGCAGTGAGAATATGATTGAGAGGTAGAGACACGACAACTGTTGATGCGTAATAAAATGCATGGAAAAATATATAAAATGGGAGGAATTCTTCATCACAACACTAAGCTTGACCGCAAGGGCAACCCCAGCCAATGCAGACTAATGCGATCATGCCATACACGCCGCCTGCAAATGCACGTGATTTGTAATAACAAACAAAACTTATTCCTAAGTCTCCATTCTTGCTTATGTGATGTTAATCTAGCTCTCCCGAGCCTTGATTCTAACCTAGCTCTCTCAATTCTTAGGTTCTTTCTTTAGACTCTCAAATTTTCGTTACAAAGTTTTTGGCGCCGTTGTCGGGGAACACTGCTTAATGCGACCAACCACTTACCCTCCTAGGCAGTTGGTTGTTACTAATTTTACTCATAGACAAGCATTGCATCCGCTTATAGACAGGCATTGCTACATCTTCATACTAAGCAAATAAGGTTTTCTCACGATACTCACGCAACGCACACCTCCCAGTGGTTTGCTACATGCTTCATATTCCTATGCCACATGATTAAGTATGAGATACTCTAGCAATCTTACTCAATGATGCGATGAAAGTTAAGGATGCTAAGTAAAGAAAGATGAAGATGGAATCGAAGGAAATATAGAAATGCATTGATCACAAGATGTATTAATTCCTTAAGCCAAAATGCAATACAATACAATATAAGGAAAGAAGAGAAATGAAAAGGCTAGCTGAAAGCAATGTCTTGCTTCCAGCAGATGTGTGTCAAGGCCGCCGGTGGTGTCATGGATGGGTGGTGGAGCAGACTCTCTCAAGATCTAACTCCGGTGAAGGCTCCGTCGTCACTTACAATGGATGAAGAAGATGAAGAACTCTCAAGCTTTCCTCTCACGCTTCCATCTGGATCACAAGGATCCACCCAAAGGTAGAAACTTGGATGGAAAACCTCGGATGATCTGAAATTCTGCTTATTGGCTTCTATTTATAGAGCTTGATCGCTGATAGCATTAATGGACTTGCGTTGAATCTGACACTCGTGGCATGATGGTCCTTTTCTGAATCTTTGCGGCTAACGGTGTGGTAGGTGAAATTTCAACATCATCTTTTGATACTTCCGAGATATGCGTAAATGTTTCATTTCACCAACCTTGCGATCATCCCTCTATTATAGTTATCATCATGTAGCCAAAATATCCCAGCGATGACCGCATTCGCTCGATGGCCGTAACTTCTATGCGATGACCGCATTCGCTTGACGCCTGCAACTTCCATGCGATGGACGCATGTGGCTGATGGCCGCAACATCCATGCATCGAACGTATGGGTCGCCTTTGCAATGGAGAGATTCCCCGCATATGATCGTCTTTGCGATAGCCCGGCTTCCGGGTATGCGTCCGCTTCCTACGTTAGCTACAAAGATAGACAATTAGACACATAATAATGCATAATAGTGGGTTAGCCGAGATTCTTAATGTCGATGAACGAAAACTCATTTTCTCATGAATTCCTAACATAATCGCCGCATATTCTGCTTAACAGCCCTCATAATTCTAAATAAAAGGTCTAAGATGACGTACATCTCTGCATGTCATCACGCGTCGGCTCATGGCTACCATAAATAGGCAGCAGGTGTTGCTGTCGGACGACATAAATTGTTTAGGTTAGCGGCTGGTAGCGAGGATCTTGCATGAGGAGGGTTTGCGAGAGTGAGAAAGAAGTGGAATTTCTAGTTTTATAGATTTTATTCAGCAATGATTACGAACAAAACAGAGTTTCAAACAATAATCCAACCGTTCAAAATGAAATTCTATATGTCTCGAACAGACTGATCAAATTTGAGCATGATCCAACGGTTCAAACATTGACAATACATAATTTTGTGAAAGCTGTCACTGAAAAATCGAATTGCTTTCTCCCAATTTTTTGTCTCTTTTCACTCTCATTTAATTTCAAAAAAAAAAAATCTCAATTTTATTTTTTTTTTAAATTTCGAAAAGATAAATAAAATATTTTATCGTTATATCTCCAAAATCTCCAAAGATTCTATTAAATTTATAAATCAATTAACTTTTCAAATTATCTTAATTTAGGCTTCAAAAACCAAAATTAAAGGGCATAAGGTCCATTAATTTGATACAAATTAAAACCTTCCAAATATTTAAATCAATTCAAAACCACATGAAATTAATTATCTCTTTTAATTTTTTTTTAAGTTGGCCCTAAAATCCAAAATCAAAGGGAAGCAAGATTCAATTTTTTCAAGATAATCAGTTCGAATATCTAATCAATTAAATTCAATTTAACCAATAAAAGTTTTTCAATTATTTCAATTTAATCCCAATTTTCCAAATGAAATGAAAATTTAAACTCAATAATTTTAGATAATTAACTTAAATTTTCCTGAAATTGGAAATGTTACAGAAAGGCTTAGAAATTAACAAACGAGGTGGTCATGGATCAATGCAGCGAAGATGTCGTTCAAAGGATGTGATGAGAATGGAAGTATGCAATGATCAGGAAAGGGTTTTGGTGGTCTCAGGTCCATGCGATGGAGTGAATTTGAAGAGTTTAGCTTAATCAACCAGTGAGTGGGCTAGATGGCAGTCTTAGGAATGTTAATTGAGGATTAGGATGTCAGGTGGCGTTTGATTAGGTTAGTTGACCCATGCAAGCTCACATATAAATTGAAGTTGAAAAGAAGGGAAATGTTTTTCCAAAATTTTCCTACGCTTAAGAGAAAGTATTGTTGCCATCTAAAGCTCAAAAGGTGTTGAAGAACTTTCGGGCAAGTTTGAGAGAGGTGAGAATTTCCAACCGATGAAAAAGAATTTGATGCTCAAATTCTAAGGTAAAAGAGTTAAGATGTCTATGAGCGAATTCATTAAAAGAAATCTAATTAGTTAATGGCTGGAATTAAAACTATGGAATCTGGAAGATTGAAATCTGTAATGATATTTTAGGTGAATAAGCAGGAGACAGCTGCATACGGAGAAGGTCCTTGAGCGGAAGCAGAAATTGGACCTAAATCCCAATTTTACAGAACAAGAATTTTATAGAAAAACTACAGAAGAATTATGCATTTAATTTAAGTTTAACAACATGCTGTTGAAAATGGTGTATTTGCCCAAAGGGCGTTTTTGTCTTTTTACAATGTGTCTAAGGGTTTTTGGATCTATTTATATCTGAGACTGGTGTGTCGTGTTTGTGTAACAAAAATTAATAAAATTTCTCTATCGTGGTTTTTTCAACCTGATCTAGGGTTTTCCATGCAAAATCTTGTCTTCTTTTTTCTTCCTTTTATTTTCAATATGGTATCAGAGAAAGGTGATGAAACCCTAGCTGGGATAGAAGAAATTCAATCGTCAACTCTAGCAGATGATGGGACTATGGCAGAAGCTTCAACCAATTTTGTGATTCAGGCCACTGTCGATCGATAACATATTGAAGATAAAGGGAAAAAGAAAGAAGACAAGATTTTACGTGGAAAACCCTAGATCAGGGAGAAAAAACCTGGTCGTGTTGGGATTGGTGTCTTAAATCTCCTTGTAATATTGTAGTTTGTAAACTTTGTATAAACATATTGTTGTTAATAAAATAAGTATTATTTTATAAGCATATACTCAATCCAATAAACTAATATCTTGGTTATTTTATGTAATTTAAACAAGTATGTAGAGACATACAGGTGGATCTGGTTTAAATAATAACCAAAACGGTCCGTAGTAGATGGATAAGGTTGGATACTATCCTGGTGACACAACGGATACGACCCGCTTTGTAGGTGTTACAAGTGTTGCAAAGTGCTACAAATGATCTGATCCTGATCATTCATGTAGAGATTTATGAGCAGGGGTATCCTATATAAAGAGTTTGTATAAGATCGGACCACGAAATGATTAGTTTCTTTATATAATGCCGTTAATAATAGAGTTTCACTAGGATGATAATAGGTGACATGACCTGAATCCTGAGTGAGTTGTGAACTTTTGCTCATGAAAGCGGTCTTTTGATTTGTATGGGTGAGAGTGACCAGATTGCCAACTCAATAAGCCTACCATTTTGGGGATTCATCTGACTGGGGAGCTAGCAACACAGCTACACGAGATGGAATTCACTTCTTCCCCGATGCAGGGGCAAGTAGATAAATTACTTTCTTAAGAGCTGATTCCGGGGTTTGAAAATAGTGGCCATACCCTCTCCTGGCCTGAGAGAGACTTGGTTATAGTTAGACTATGACTTATTGTTTATTAGAAGGATTAGAGGTACTTAAGGAGTTAGATGTAACTATAGGGGCAAAATGGTAATTTTGGTCTAACTATATTTACGAGCAATTTGTGAAGGGTCATCGTACTGTTGATTGGTCTTTAGTGGAATGACTGTCAGTTAACGGATGTTGGATAATTTAATTAAACTTTAATTAAATATCCGAGTATCGTTGGAGCTTCAGTCTACAGGTTCATAAGGTTCTCTCTGTAGCTCAATAGAGATTTAATTGATAATTATTTTTGGATTAATTTGTAGTATTTAAATTGATTGAGGGAATTAATTATATATGTGATATAATTAATATAATGTATTTGATATATTATAATATAAGGTAATATGAGAGAAATTTGAATATAATTCAAATACTAATTATATGAATGAGATTCATGTAATTAAATTTAATATAAATATGATTTATATTAAATACCATAAATAAGTTGAGAGGAATTAAATATTTAGATATGATCCAAATATCAATTATATGAATGAGATTCATATAAGTGAGCTTACTATAAATGTGATTTATATTAAATGTCATGTATGGTTGAGAGAAAATACATCTATAGGTTCTATTGTATTTGATACAATATGTAACTAAAAATTATGTGTTATATAGGATATAACATATAGTTTATATACATATAATAAGATTGTTATTAAATATATAATTATTATTAATTTTATTTTATTAAATTATTATTAATTAATTAAAGGGAGGTAGTTACAACTCCTTCCCCCTAATTTCTCTCAACCTAATACGTGATGACAGGGGTCAGAGAAGAGATGATGCAAATTGATCTTTCTCCATGAAACACTGAGATAATAGTTCTCTCTGGAAAATACAAAAAGATAAGAAAAGTTCTTCTCCTCCCTCTCCCAAAACCTAAGGCAGAGCCCGCACCTCCTTCCATTCTCAATCCCTAAGGAGAATACAAGAGGCTCCGTTTGGTGGTATGTCTTTTGGAGAAGGAGATCTGTTCGTGACTTGTTCGATGGATTCTTGAAGAATAGTCTTCAAATGTAAGGGTTTCTGAATCCCTAAATTTTCCTTTATTAATGCATGTTATAATTTATGTAAATGCATATCTTATTCTTGATTTACTATAAAACTTACATTCAATGAAAAATGGATTTGGGATGATTTTGCTTCCACTCAAGGTTCTCTCCTTACAGAGTTCCTTCAATTGATATCAGAACTATGTTGCTGGTTTTCTGATCCTAAATTCCACTTTTTCATTGAATCGTTTTTACAGTGTTGGTGGGTTTTACTGCATTCTATTTTAGTTCATGTGAGGAATGGTTTCAATATGAATGTGATTTTGTTGATGGATGTTCGGGATAAGATACTTAGTTTTAAGGCTTTATTTCATTTACAAATTTGGTTTCTAAAGGCCCCTGTTTTGAGCATAATTTTTGTTATAGAATCTATATTTGTTGTTTGAGTCGCTCGTGTTGTTGTCGAGAAGTTTCAAAGTTGAATTCAAAGCACTGCTTCGATGAAGAAGACGAAGCAGTTCTACAAGATCGTGTAGCTAGCTACACGATCATGCAACTATATCTACACGATCGTGTAGCATTTGCGAAATGATCGTGTAGATTTTGCTACACAATCGTGTAGCATTTTTTACAAGATCATGTAGATTTTGCTACACGATTGTATAGCATTTGCTACAAGATCGCAAAAGTTTACTACACGATAATTGCAGAGAGTTCGTTGAAGGGTGGTTTGGTTCAAGCGGTTCAAGGCCTGGTTCACCTGTTTCAAATCGGATGACTCTTATGCTGTAATAGTTAGTTTTTTAAGTTTCCTTTAAGGTATCCTATCCCGGTCCATTAACTATTTATTTTAAATATACATATGATGTATGTTCTATATTGATGTCATATTGTATATCATATAGTTTTAAAACCCACCATAGGTTATACATTACTATTCATGCATCATTTTATATTCTAAGTGTTATAATATAAGTATGTGCATGATTTAAATTATAAAGCATGCTCATGCATCATATAGTATAAATGTTATAGTATATGTATGCATGCATTATAGCATTTTCATGCATCATTATATTATATTTGTTATAATATATGGTTAAATGTATATATTGAAAGTATGCTATAATATGATTCATTACCTCATTATATAATTGTTATATATATTAGTAATGAAAGGAGTTTGCATGAATCATGATGTTACTTTAGGTTAATTTATAAATATTATGATTAATCGAAGTATGTCAAGCATGTAATGGATGTTTTAATTGTTTAATTTATTTATAATTGTTATAACTAAATGAAATTAGAATTAAAATAAATAATTAAGAGTTGCATGCAAACCTTAGGTTATAATCATTTTCTAAAATTGTTTTCAAATTTGATTGAGATAGACCTAAGCTCACAAATTTCTAATGAGATTAGAAATTAGATTAATGTTTTTTAATCGGTTTAATAGGATTAAATTGATTTCAATAAAAACTTAAATTTGTAACAAATGTATCTATAAGGGACCTTTTGGTTAAGGCGGGTCCTAGCTGTGCTAGGGTACTTAAAATGATAGAAACGTCGTACCCTTATTTGGGAACCTACCTGAAAAGGCGAATTAAATAGATTTGCTGCAAACATGCAATTGTTGATTAACATTTGTTAAAGTGTTTAACGAATATTAATCAAAATTGTTTAACTTTCCAAAGTAAGTGTTACTTTTGGGCAAATTTAAACAATCACTGAGTAAAAATAATTAGCCGTATTTTTCCTAAGTAAATTAAACCCTACGTCGTTAAAATACTCAGTGGGAGGAAAGGATCTATATGATACGCCATTTTTTTCCACTTATGTTTCTCCCTTAATATTCACACCGTGAGATTGATGCTTGGCCTTGAGGCACCCTGGGAGCGTCTCCTTTCGGATGGTGTTTGCATGGGTCAATATTAAGGTGAATGGAGAGATTATTTATAGTAAGTGGGAGAGAGATGTGTGTCAACATGTCCTACGGTCTCTTTCATTTGTTTGCACCATGATATCTTCTTGCACGACCTCGAGGCGCCTTGGGAGCATCCCCCTTCGGATGGTTTGTGCATTAGGTCAATATCAAGGCAAACTCCAAAAATAGATAGGATCACTTTTGTTTTTTTCCCAATCGATTTTTTCATTTGATTTTCTCATTGGGGCGGAACTCTATGGTCTAAAATGGAGGGTCACACTTATGGAAAGTTGTTAAGCAAGTTAATGATCAAATAAATGATAACTGGTTTTTATAGGAATAAGAGTTATTTTGGTATAATAACTGGTTGAGAGTGTCTCAATTCAGTGAAGGGACAACTGACTACCTTTCGGTGGCTTTTGTGCTAAATCACTGAAGCGTCAATGCAAAATTAGATGTTAAATGGGGTTCATTTAGATTTTGCTAAAACTGATTGGATTTTTTAAGAGTTATGCTAAAATCTAATGTATATCAATGTGTTTATTTTTCAGCAAATATGTCAAATAGCGTTTTTCTGTTAGTTGCCTTTTCTAGTTTGACCAATTTCAATTACACGACGTGGAAAGAATCCATTAAAACATATTTCGTGGTAAATGACATCAAAATTTTCATGACCGAGGATTATCCTCAAGTCCCAACCCCTGATGCACCACGAAATGCATTTAAAGTGTGGACGAAGGCTAATTTTAACACCTGAGTTCATATTTTGGCAAAATACCTGATGCATTGACCAAAGGGTTTGAGAATATGGTCATTGCACATGAGATCACGGAATCAATTTGAGAATTGTTTGAACGAAAGTTCTCACGATTCAAGCAAAACAAGATTGATGACAATGAAACTAGTAGTGTCAATTCCCAAGATAATCTCCAGTCCATATTGAATGTCAAGGGACTAACAGAGAAAGCAATCATTGCCAACTCTAATGAAGTTCATCGACGAGGATTGTCCTCTGAGATGGAACTTGAAGTTTATGACTTGGGTTGTGGAACTGAACCCACTACTCTCCAGAAAAGGAAAAACTACAAAGAAAATTATATTTGATTTAATTATGCTTAATAGAGATGATGATTCTGCCTAGATAGTTGATTCAAGAGGTACTAACCACGTGTGTTCTTCCCATCAAGGATTTAATTCCTAGAAACAGTTGGAAGCCAGAGAGATGACTCTTAGAGTCGATACTTGTGAGGCCATTCCAACTATTGCTTTAGGCAGGCTTAAGTTATTTTTAGACAAGAAACGATGTATATTATTAGATGACGTATATGTAGTTCTTCATATCAAGAGGAACCTAATTTCTGTTTCCTATCTAATTGAACAAAAATATTCTATATCATTCTCTGAGAATAAAGTGTTTATTTTTAAGAATGGAATGGAGTTAGGTTTTAGTTCAATGGAAAATAACTTATATGTACTAAGGCCATTAGTCATAAAAGCCGTGCTCAATACTAAAATGTTCAAAACAGCAACAACTGTAAAAAGTCCGAGAATTTCTCCTAAAGAAAATGCCCATCTTTGGCATATAAGATTAGGTCACATCAATCTCAATAGGATTGAGAGGTTGGTGAAAATGGACTTTTAAATGGTTTAGAAGAAACTCCTTACCAGTATGTGAGTCATGCCTTGAAGGCAAAATGACTAAACGACCTTTTACTGGAAATGGTTATAGAGCAAAAAAAACCGCTTGTACATTCAGACCTCTATGATCCGTTGAATGTAAGAGCACGAGAGTATGAATATTTCATCTCTTTCATAGATGATTATTCTAGATTAGGTATCTATACCTAATGCAATATAAGTCTGAAGCTCTTGAAAAGTTCAAGGAGTACAAGACTAATGTTGAAAACTTATTAGGTAAAAAGATAAAAACATTACGATCTGATCGTGGTGGAGAGCATATGGACTTAAGATTCGAAAACTATATGATAGAACATGGAATCATGTCCCAACTCTCAGCCCCAGGTACATCTCAACAAAATGGTGTATCAGAAAGGAGAAATAGAACCTTATTGGACATGGTTCGGTCTATGATGAGCTATGCTCATCTTCTAATTCGTTTTGGAGATATGTAGTAGAGACTGCGGTTTATATTTTGAACAATTTTCCCTCAAAGAGTATTTCTGAAATATCTTTTGAGTCATAGAGAGGTCATAAAGGTAGTTTACACCACTTCAGAATTTGGGGATGTCCAGCCTATGTGCTATTGACAAACTCCAGAAAGTTGGAACCTCGTTCAAAAGCATGCCTATTTATAGGCCACCCCAAGGAAACGAGAGGTGGATACTTTTATGATCCAAGTGACAATAAAGTGTTTGTATCATAAAATGCTACCTTCTTGGAAGAAGACCACATGAGAGATCATAAGTCACGAAGCAAAATTGTTTTAAGTGAAATTTCTATTGAATTTACTGAGACTTTAGCAAGAGTTGTTGAAGGGATCGATACTGAAGGAAATCGAACTCAAGATTTGCATGAGCAGCGGAAAATAGATCATTCCAAATTACAATCATGAATGAACATTACATTTACAGTCGTAAAAAACACATACAGTTATGCAATTGTCACAGAAATTATAGCATAATAACTACAAAAGAACAAGGAAAAAGCTACAAACATTTGTAGACTCGTCTCCACGCTCCTTGCTCACAAACACTCAAACACAGCAACCTCGAACCCTCGAACAACACGGCCGCAACTCTGCACGAACATTTCGCACTCGTCCTCAGCGATCGCCTCGGTCACGAACTCCTCAGCAACACAAACGGCCTCTACAGAACCTCGACAATGTCGAGTTGAGTATGACACCACCAAGAAGGTTACCTTGGTATTCTCATTGTGACAATCCAGAGGGTGGGCTCTATTCGGACGTGGAATGGGACAGACGAAGGAGGAATGAACAATCGTGTACACGATTGAGCAAATGGGAGATGACAAAGACCTATCATATAGGTTGATGCCCAATCGTTTAGCTAAAGCTAAGCGATTTTCTAGCAAAAGCTAAGCGATCGTTTAGCTCAGTGTCTCTTGCCTACAAAACACTACACGATTGTTTGATAAAAGATGTTGTCGCTTAGTAAATCTGTATTTACTTGACAAGCGCCAGTGAGTTTCTTTTTGCGAGAAAGAAAAAACTCAAAATCAATTTGCAACCTTTTGTCAAAACTTACTAAAATTAGGAAAACAATTTTCCTTTTAACTAACGGCTACCATGAACAACCAATAACCTCCCACTCAATTGGTTATTGAGAAAAAGAATTAATTATCCAATAATTAATATTTTTATAAATATAAATGATAACGGACTTATCATACTATATTTATAACCTATAGTTTTAATATTTCATCTCATATAACATATAAGCCATAGTTCTTTTTCTATTTTATGGTACTTAATGTAAATCATATTTACATTAATCAACACTAAGAACTGATTTTCAACTGAATCCATTGAGCTACCAAGGGGACCTTATGAACCTATAGCTTGAAGCTTCAACGGTATGTGAATAACTGATTAAACTCTTTAGTCACAAGATCCACCATCTGTTAACTGCCAAGCACTCCACTAAAGATCGACAACTGAACTCCCCTTATCATAGATATATTATGTGTCCATCTTAACAAATCAGAAGTGCGACAACCCTTCACAGATCGCTCATAAGTACAGCTGGGCCAATAACCGTTATACCCCTGTAGTTACATCCAACTCCTGAAGTACCACTGATCCCTCTAATGAACATAAGTCATAGTCCTACTATGACTGAGTCTTCTCTTCCAAAGAGAAGTTGTTGCCACCATGTTCAAGCCCCAGAATCTGCCCTTAAGGGGGCAATCTCTCTACTTATCCCTGCTTCGGGAAAGAAGTGAAATTCATCTTGTGCATTGAGTTCTCAGCTCCCAGATCAGACAAGTCCCCAAAAAGATAGGCATGTTGAGTCGGCAATGTGGCCACTTTCACCCATACTAATCAAAGGATCGCCGTCAAAGGCAGAAGTTCCCAAAACACTCAGGATTGAGGTCGTGTTACCTATGGTCGTTTAGGTGAGATGCAAGTCTCTAGTATCAATGACGTTATATACAGAGTCTAGTCATCTCGTGGTCCAAGTCTTATACAAACTCTTTGTATAGGACACCCCCGCTCGCACGTTTCCACAAGAATGGTCAAGATCTACCATCTATAGTAGTTTATAATACTTGCAAACTTCTACAAAGTGGGCCGTATCCGTAGTGTCACTATGATCAGGTATCCTACCTTAATCCTTATACTACAGACCTATTTAGGTTATCACTTAAAGCATGATCCACTTGTATATCACATATACATGCTTAAGTTCACATAAGATAACCAAGGAGCTTTGTTTATTGGATATGAGTAAATGCCATAATTAAATAACACTTATTTTATTCATCAAACAATGTGTATCTTTACAAAACAACGAGACTCCGGGAGAATTAGGACACCAATGTCAACAGATACATCAACAAAAGTTATTGATGTCAGTTCATCTAGTCATCCATCTCAAGAGTTGAGAATTCCTCGACGTAGTGAGAGGGTTATGAACCCACCTATACACTACATGGGTTTATCAGAAGCCCAAAACATCATAACTCATGATGAAGTTGAGGATCCATTGTCTTATAAACAAATAGTGGAAGGTGATGATGATGAATGGATTAAAGCCATGAATCAAGAATTGGAGTCCATGTACTTCAATTCTGTCTGGGAGTTTGTAGATCAACCTGATAGGGTAAAACCTATAGGTTATATATGGATCTATAAGAGGAAAAGAGATGTAAATGGAATGGTACAGACTTTTAAAGCTAGACTTGTGGCAAAGGTTATACTCAGGTTGAGGGAGTGAACTATGAAGAAACTTTCTCACCTGCTGTCATGTTAAAGTCTATCAGGATTCTCTTGTCCATAGACATATTATGACTATGAAATATGGGAAATGGACGTTAAGACTGCGTTTTTGAATGGTAATCTTGAAGAGACCATCTACATGAATCAACCAGAAGGATTCATTGAACAAGATCAAGAGCAAAAGGTTTACAAGCTTAATCGGTCCATTTATGGACTGAAACAAGCATCTCGATCTTGGAATATAAGATTTGATGTTGCGATCAAATCTTATGGCTTTGATCAGAATGTTGATGAGCCTTGTGTTCACAAGAAAATTATTAATAGCTTAGTAGCTTTCCTCGTGCTGTATGTGGATGATATCCTACTCATTGAGAATGATATAGGTTTTCTGACTGATGTAAAGAAATAGCTAGCTGCTCAATTCCAAATGAAAGATTTCGGAGAGGTGCAATTTGTTCTAAGGATTCAGATTATAAGGGATCGTAAGAACAAAAGGTTGGGCTTGTCTCAGGCATTGTATATTGACAAGATGCTTGTCAGATATTCGATGCATAATTCCAATAAGGGTTTATTACCTTTCAGGCATGGAATTCTAAGACTCCTCAAGAGGTTGGGGAAATGAGACGAATTCCCTATGCATCAACTTTTGGCAGCCTTATGTATGTAATATTATGAACTAGACCAGACATTTTCTATGCAGTAGGGATTTTCAGTCGATATCAGTCAAATCCAAGATTAGATCACTGGACAGTGGTCAAAACGATCCTCAAGTATCTTCGGAGAACGAGGGGTTATATGCTCGTGTATGGAGATAAGGATTTGATCCTTACAGGATACACAGAATCTAACATTCAGAATGATCGAGATTCTCATAAATTCACATCAGGGTTAGTGTTTACTCTGAATGGAGGAGCTATAGTATAGTTAAGCATAAAGCAAGGATGCATCGTAGACTCCACTATGGAAGTCGAATATGTAGCTGCTTGTGAAGCTGCTAAAGAGGTTGTATGCATTAAGAAGTTCCTTACTAATTTGGAAGTTGTTCCAAATATGTCTTTGACCTTCAAACTTTATTGTGATAATAGTGGTGCTGTGGCAAATTCTAAGGAACCTAGGAGTCACCGAAGAGGTAAGCACATAAAGCGAAAATATCATTTGATTTGGGAGATTGTGCATCGAGGTGACGTGACTGTCATGAAGATTGCTTTGAAGCACAATGTTACTGATCTGTTTACATAGCCTCTCACGGCTAAAGTGTTCGAGTGTCATCTAGAAAGTCTGGGTCTATGGGATATGCGACATATTGTCTAGGGCAAGTGGGAGATGCTACTAGGGTATAGTGTATGCCCTAGTTTATTGCGATTTTTTACTTTATTTGTATTGTACATTAGGCTCCCTAAGCTTCATGATAAGTGGAAGATTGTTGGGATTAGTGTCCTAAATCTCCTTGTAATCTCGTAGTTTGTAAACTTTATATAAACATATTGTTGTTATTAAAATAAGTGTTATTTTATAAGCATATACTCAATCCAGTAAACTAAGATGCTAGGTTATTTATGTAATTTAAACAAGTATGTAGAGACATATAAGTGGATCTTGTCTAAATAATAACCTAAACAGTCTGTAGTAGATGGATAAGGCTGGGTACCTTATCCTAGTGACATTACGGATATGACCTGCTTTGTAGGTGTTACAAATGTTGTAAAGTGCTACAAATGATCGGATCCTGATCATTCATGTAGAGACATGTGAGCGGGGGTATCCTATACAAAGAGTTTGTATAAGACTGGACCACAAAATGATTAGTCTCTTTATATAACATTGTTAATAATAGAGATTTACATTGCACTAGAATGAACATAGGTGGCATGACTTGAATCCTGAGTGAATTGTGAACTCCTGTTCATAAAGGCAGTCCTTTGATTTGTATGGGTGAGAGTAGCCAGATTGCCAACTCAATAAGTCTACCATTATGGGGATTCGTCGGACTGGGAAGCTGGGAACACAGCTATACGAGATGGAATTCACTCCTTCCCCAATGCAGGGGCAAGTAGATAAATTGCTCCCGTAAGGGCTGATTCTGAGGCTTGAACGTAGTGGCCACACCCTCTCCATGCCCGAGAGGGACTTGGTCATAGTTGGACCATGACTTATTATTTATTAGAGGGATTAGTGGTATGTAAAAAGTTAGATGTAACTACAGAGGAAAAAAAGTAATTTTGGCCCAGCTGTACTTATGAGTAATTTGTGAAGGGTCATCGCATTGTTGATTGATTATATCTAATGGGCACATAGATTTATCTATAGTGCGAAGAATGCAACTGTCAATCTTTAGTGGAATGATCGACAATTAATGAATGTTGGATAATTTAATTAAAGAGTTTAATTAATTATCCGAGTACTGATGCGTTATTTTATTGAATTGAAATATGGATGATATGCGTTGATGGATTGTGTTGTGCACTCAAGTTTCCCCAGCGAAATTCAAGTGTAAATTCTCCTGAGTTTCCTGGTAAGTCCAGGGTCGAACACAGGGACTTGTGAAAATAGTTATGTTGGTAATATTTATGAAACTTTGTGGTAACCAAGTAAATAATAAGTTTTGGGTGTGTTGTTGCATTGATGAAAAAGAAGTAAATAAAAGCGGCAGATTTGAGAAAGATAGTTGCGTTGATAGATGCAATGAGTATGCGATGAACGGGTTGAAAAATTCTTTTAGTTAGCGTTACTCGGGAATGCATCAAACCTTACGATCATGTTACAACCATGCACAGTAAGTCATTTCCCAATGTAAATGCGATGCTTCTAAGTCTAGGACGCATGTGTTGAATGCAAAATGTCCATAGAGCTTATCCCTAAGCCTCTACTCTTGTCCTATGCATTGATGCAAATGTATGAAAGCAAGGTGATCGTATACAATCATACCTTATTGCTAAGATGCATGTGATGCGTTAATAACAAATAGTGCTCATTCCTAAGCGCCTATCTCCCATTTATGCATTCTAATCTAGTTCTTCCAAACCTAGATTCTGACCTGACCTTCCCAAGTCTAGATCCTATCTTTAGACTACCCTCCCGAGTATCTCTAATAAACGAGTGAAGCATACATAAACAAGATAATCGCAAATGAATATTCCCTCGTTATGCTAGCTAACTACTTCTCAACCCATTCAACTAATTTAGCTACTCATGCTTAAATAACAGAGAGTGAACAGATATAGAGAAAGACATTCCATTCTTATAACTGAGTTGAGTACAAAATGATAATGGAAAATAAAGGTAGAGAGCCTGGTAGCAATTCCTTGCTGACCGAGGCTTTTTACACTAAATCTATATTCTGATCTACAAATGTTCCCTCTTCCACAGACGTTGGTCCTCTCTCTGTCTTGGAGCTTCCGGTGCTTTCTCAAGCTTCTCGGAACGATCTATCAGCACACCTTCTTCCTCGTGTCTGCCTTAAAATGAAGAAGACTATGGACAGAGACGTGAACTTGTAAAGTGATGAAGTAATCGACTGCTTAACCCCTTCTCTGAAGAATGCACTTGGTATTTATAGAGTTTCCATGGTGAAAGGTGGCTTCTCTTTCCCGGTTGTACAGATGGGACAACTTTAAATCCTGATTGATGCGGGGGATAATTGTCACTGATAAAGCTGAATGTACTTTGTGACCATTATCGGTTGTCAACTTAATTTGGATCTGACTGTTGTCAGCTTTCTGTCCCATCGATCTTAATTATCCTTTCACCTAGATTCGCCGACCAAGTTGCGGTGATTCTTCTTGGGCGAATGTTTGCGAGCACAATCAATGCAAAGTCTTGCGGTGAAGTTGCGCTCGACCAATATATTCCTATGATCGCAATCTCTGCATTGCGTTAACGCATGATCTGTACAAAAATATAAAGATCAATTGCTCTAATGCGTTGGACACATACGACCGCAATATTATAGAATTTATGCTTAATGGACGCAATTTAACATATTTCATCAACGCAATCCAACATTGTTTAAGAACTTAGTACTATGATAACGTGCATTTCTGCCCCGTTATAACACCCCCAAATTTAAACAATGCTTGTCCTCAAGCATAAGCTAAAGATTCCTTTAGCAAGTTAACCGTAAAGTTCTTTCCCTAGATTTCTCAAGGATACTTCGTTCAAATCCTATATGCCTGAATTTTCTTAAGTCTTATTCAAGTCTCTTCCTAAAATATTTCTAAGACTTAGGGATTACAAGTTTAACTTTCAAAAGAACTTTACTAAATTCCGGAACATCGCATGATTTATTTCAAAAAGAAAATTTTCCACCGGGGTGTCAAATGATTTATCCTTGCACAAAAATTTTCTTCATTGCTATTTTTTTCTGACCTTGCACTGATCCGAGTGCCTTGCCTTTGTTTTGGCTTGCCCCCACGTGTGTCATGCGGACATCCAACTACGAGCAATGTACTCTTTCTCATACTAAACTCATACCGATTTGGTAGTGGATTTGCGGTCATTGATTTATGCATTGATCCTGGTGACTTACTTTCGTTTTGGCTTGCCCTCACGTGTGTCATGCGGACATGCAACTACGGGTAAGTGCCTTTCACAACTTAACTCTTATCAACATGGGTTTTCCATTGCGTTGACAGTGGAGTTGTTATTCTCAATTATTAGTGTGTATATATATATATATATTATATAACAAGATCGAAAATAAATACCTCATCCTCAAATTTAAAATACTGCAATGTCCTCATTGCCAAAAGAAATTAATATAAGTCATGCGATGGTCATAGAATGTGTTGTAAAGGAAGTTTGAAAGAAAGCTAGCAAACCCCTAACTTCTAGAAATATTTCATGAGGTGACTATCTTAAGAGTTAAGTTGATTCTAGTATATACGAAAGAGATAGAAGCATATTTTTCATCATTGAAATCATACTTGGCAAAGAAACAACGTGCGGTAAACTACTAAAGTTATCTACTTGTGATATGATTGCGGTAATCAAGGAGGATGCGGTGATAAAACTTTGAAAAGTAAAATGCAATATGATAGCGCAAATTTTGAAATAAAGATAAGGAAGAGTACACCCCCAAATTTAGCATTGTCGCCTGCATTATGCATTGATGCATCCATTCTTGTGACAATCTTTGCTCCTGTGGATTGCGGTGATGGAATGAGATCATTCGCTTCTTCGCAATCCTGTGCCTTAATCCTTGTAAACAGACAAAGAGAGAGTCAAATGATTTTAAACAAAACAAAAATTTTTTTTTTAGAGAAATAAGTGAAATACTGATAATAGTAAAATGACGAAGAGTTAAATGTTCAAGAGTTGAGTAAGGGATAGTCTGGGTTTTTCAACTTTGCGGAGAGTGTTTCTGGCTAGAAATATCCTCTGCAATATGCCTTTATCTGTTGTCCATTAACTTTAAATATTCGACTGCCATCCTTGGTGATTAGCTCCACGGCACCATGTGGAAATATTGCTTTGATGATGAAGGGTCTGGACCAACGCGATTTTAATTTTCCCGGGAAGAGCCGCAATCTCGAATTGAAGAGTAAGACCTTTTGCTCGATTTGGAGGTTTCTAGCGCATATGCGTTTATCATGCCAGCGCTTGGTGCGCTCTTTGTAAATCTTCGCATTCTCATATGTGTTGACCCTCCATTCTTCTAGCTCGACCAGTTGCAGTTTTTGTGCTTCTCCTGCTTTCTTCAAATCAAAATTTAGTTTCTTGACCGCCCACAATGCTTTATACTCCAGCTCCAAAGGTAAATGACACGCCTTGTCGAATACCAACGCATAGGGGGACATACCTATAGGTGTTTTAAATGCGGTCTGGTGTGCCAACAACACATCATCAAGCTTCATTGCCCAATCCTTTCGTGAAGGTTTTACTACCTTCTCAAGTATCAATTTAATTTCACGATTGGACACTTCAGCCTGGCCATTTGTTTGCGGATGGTATGAGGTGGCCACCTTGTGGAGGATATTGTACTTGCGCAACAGCTCCTTTATATTGTGGTTGACAAAGTGTGATTCTTCATCATTTATGATGGCACGGAGAGTGCCAAAACGAGTGAAAATATTTTTCTTGAGAAACTGGGAGACTATTGCCACATCACTTGTGGTGCATGCAATTGCCTCTACCCAATTGGAAACGTAATCGACAGCCAATAAGATATAATGCTTGCCATGCAAAGGAGGGAATGGTCCCATGAAATCAATGCATCAGACGTCAAATAATTCCTGCTCCAAGATAGTGTTCATTGGCATTGCGTTCTTCCATGAAATGCTAACAGTGCATTGACACCGATCACATTTCATTGCATAGTCAGTAGCATCCTTAAATAATGAAGGCCAAAAGAATCCACTTTACAAAACTTTGGCTGCAGTACGTTGTCCTCCAAAGTGCCCTCCATATGGCAAATCGTGGCACTGTGACAATATGTGTTGTTGAGCAGTGTTTGGTATGCATAATCAAATGATTTCGTCTGCACCTCTTTTATACAGATTCGGCTCATCCCAATAATAATGCTTGCATTCATGCTTGAGCTTCTTCTGTTGATGGTATGTGTAATCTTCAGGAAATTGTTCACAAACCAAATAATTAACGATGTTCACATATCAGGGCAATTCTTCTATGTGGAATAGCTGCTCGTCCGGAAACACGGCACTCACTTCAAATTCATTACGGTCAACCTCGGGATTTTTCAGTTTGGACAAGTGATCCACAACTTGATTCTCTGTCCCCTTCCGATCAATTATCTCGATATCAAATTCTTGAAGGAGGAGAACCCATCTAATCAACCTCGGCTTTGCGTCCTTCTTTGTCATCAAATATTTGATTGCCGAGTGATCAGTGTGAATGAGTACCTTGGTTCCCAATAGATATGCCCGGAATTTTTCCAACGCAAAAATCACAGCCAGGAGTTCTTTTCAGTGGTGGTATAATTGATTTTAGCAAGGTTCAGAGTTTTACTCGCATATGCGATGGGGTGCAAAATAGTTTTCTTCTTTTGCATTAATGCGGCTCCCATCGCATATCCTCTTGCATCGCACATGATTTCGAACAACAGTGTCCAATCCGGCGTAATCAAAACAGGCGCGGTAATCAGTGCATCTTTTAAAACTCGGAATGCGTTGAGGCAAGTGTTGTCAAATTCAAACTTTCTGTCCGCCTCTAACAACACACTCAGTGGTCGTGCAATCTTAGAAAAGTCTTTAACCAATCGTCTATAGAATCCAGCATGCCTCAAGAAGCTTCGCACAACCTTCACTCTGGTTGGAGGTGGAAGCTTTTCAATTGCATCGATCTTTATTTTGTCCACCTCCAACCCTTCTCGAGAGACCTTGTGTCCCAACACTATACCTTATTTCACCATGAAGTGACATTTTTCCCAGTTGAGCACCAGGTTCGTCTCTTCAAATATTTTCAGAATTTTCTCCAAATTGGCCAGGCAGACTTCATAAGTGTTCCCATAAATGGAGAAGTCATCAATAAATATTTCCATTGAGTCTTCGAGAAAATCTGAAAAAGATCACCATCATGCACCTCTGGAATGTGCTTGACGCATTACAGAGACCAAACAGCATGCGGCGAAAAGCAAATGTCTCATATAGGTAGGTGAATGTGGTCTTGCTTGGTCTTCAGGAGCTATCATGATTTGATTGTTCCCAACATATCCATCCAAGAAGTAGTAAAAATCATTCCCTACTAGTCTATCTAGCATTTGATCAATGAATGGTAGAGGGAAGTGATTTTTTTTTGTGGCAGCATTCAATTTGCGGTAGTCTATATATATGCACCATTCAGTGATGGTTTTTTGCGGTATTAATTCATTGTTCTCATTGGGGACTACCGTCATTCCGCCCTTCTTCGGCACACATTGCACAAGGCTGACCCACGTGCTATCTGCAATGGGATAGATAATGCCCACATCCAGCCACTTGATAATCTCCTTTTTGACGACCTCCTTCATTGCATGGTTAAGTCTACGTTGATTTTCAATAGTTGCTTTGTGGTCTTCCTCAAGACGAATGTGGTGCATGTAGTACGCGGGGCTAATTTCTCTGATGTCAATGAGCGTCCAGCCAATTGCTCGCTCATGTTTCTTGAGAATGCTTATCAATGCATTCTCTTGATCTGCGTTGAGCGCAGAGGAAATTATCACTAGCAGCTTCTCATTCTACCCCAGAAATGCGTACTTCAAATGTGTTGGTAGGGTTTTTAGTTCAAGTGTTGGTGGTTCCATGAGGGAAGGTTGCGTTGTTTTTTGTTCTTCTTTTGGTTCTTCTTCTTATGTTGCGATCGTTCCTTCTTCTTTGTTTGTTTTTGCTACGGTCGCATTGCAGGCAGCTACAGATGCGTTGGCATTCTCTTCTTTACACTCTTCATCAGACTTTTCTTCTTCAATCAAATTCAGGTCATCATAAGAATCTTGCAGGTCTTCCTCATCTGGAAATTTCATGGCACCAACTATATTAAACTTGAGCTTCTGTCCGTTTATGCTCAAAGTGATTTCTCCCTTGTGCACATCAATTTGAGCTCGACTCGTGGATAGAAAAGGTCACCCCAAAATTATGGGTACATCCTTGTCGGCCTCATAATCTAGGATGATGAAGTCAGCTGGCAAAATAAATTTATCAATCGTGATCAGCACGTCCTTCACCTTACCTTCTGAATGAACTAGAGATCTGTCAGCCAATTGGAGAGTCACTGATGTGGGCACAAGTTGCCCCACATTTAATTGTCTAAAAATTGACAGCGACATTAAATTTATGTTGGCTCCCAAGTCACACAGGGCTTGCCCAATATAGAGTCCTCCTATAGAGCAAGGAATAGTAAAGCTCCCAGGATCGCTCATCTTCGGTAGAATAATAGATTTGGAATTTTGCGTAATGCCACTATGGCAAATTTTCCAGTGTCTCTCTTCTTAGTTACCATGTCCTTCAGAAACTTGGCATAGGTAGGCATTTCCTCAATCACTTCACTGAAAGGGATGTTAACATGTAGTTGCTTTAACATAGATAAGAAGCATTGGTATTGTACCTCTTCTCTTTTCTTCTTCCTTAACTTCTGAGTGAAGGGTGGTAACTAAACTTTCACAGTTCTCGTTTCTTTTGACTTTGAGGTTGACGCAACCTCAGGTTCTACTGCTTCATTCTCTCTTTCTTCTTCTTGCATTACCGCAATCTCAGGCTCAATTGCAATGGAAGTTGATCTATTATGCTCCTTCTTTTCTCCTTCCACAATCTTTCCACTAGGCAATATCACAACCTGACATTGCTCCTTTCCTGATCCCCCTGGGTTGTGTGGAAGCTCGATTGAACTTGGCAATGCCCCTTGTTGTCTACTTTTTAGCTCATTCGCAATTTGGCCCATTTGCAATCCGAGGTTGCGAATGGACGTAGCCTAACTTTGAAGCACTGTCTCGTTTTTCTCTATATATTGCTTCAATAGGCTCTCTAGAGAAGAAGATTGCATTGGTTGTTGTGAGCTACTCGCTCGGTTGCTCTGTTGACCATTGTTGCGTTGGAAGAATCTTAGTGGCCCTTCTTTTTGCAGCACAGACTGAAAATTTTGTTGTTGATTATTCCAAGCAAAATTGGGGTGGTTTCTCCACCCGAGGTTGTAAGTGTTTGAAAAGAGATTATTCTTTACAAAATATATAGACTGTGGATTTTTCGGGCAATCTTCCATCGCATGCCCATCACCGCAAGTTGCACACCTTATTGTGTTTTGACTTCTTGCGTTGACTTACCCACCTTGCGGTGCTGGGCTACTGATCGCCATTCCTTGAATCAAATTCATCATGATGGTCATTTGGTTTTGTAATGAAACAATGGCATCGTTATTTGCATCACAATCTTTGAGTCTTAATCTCTGGTCACTCTCCCTTCAGTCTTCATGGTTTTTGGAGATGCGGTCCAAGATATTTTTTGCCTCATCGTAAGTTTTGTCGAGTAGACCACTAGCTGCTGCTGCATTGGCAGTAGTCTGCGAAGCAGGATTCAAACTGTGATAGAAAAATTCCATTGGAAGGTAGTCTGGTAGCCCATTATACGGACAATCTCGCACCAACCTTTTAAACCTTGCCCAAGCATCGTTGAGCGATTCGTCCATATCTTGTTCAAAATTAGTAATAAGCTTTCTTCATCTTGCGTTCTTGGTAGGTGGAAAATACTTTTTCATGAATTTCTCCACTACCTGCTCCCAAAAAGTAATCTCTCCTGGTTCGAGCGAGTAAGCCCATTTCCTAGCCTGATCACAGAGAGAAAATGGGAACAACGTTAGTTGAACTTCTTCAGCAGAGATGTTCGGGAACACAAAAGTATTGCAGATTTCAATAAAACTTTGGAGGTGGTCATGCGGATCCTCGCCACGCCTTCCTCCGAATTGACCTGCAATCTGGATCATCTGCAGCATCATCGGTTTCACCTCGAATCTGCTTCCATCGAGGGCAGGCCTCATGATTCCCGGAGAAAAATCATAGAGGTTTGGCAATGCATAGTCCCTAATGGGCCTATTGCAATCGTTTGCCAACAGAATCGGATTTTCCATGACATTGTTGTTATTTGGTGCTCCATTTCCAGGCTGCTTCGCCATCTCTTCTTTGTTGGATAGTGGTTATTGTTTGCAGTCTCTTAATCTCCTTCTAAATATCCTCTCAATCTCCAGGTCGTAGTTCGCCAGAGATTGAGAGTTCTACAAAGAATTCACAAAAATTACCGTTAACAATTATTTTGCCGAAGTCGTCGGCAATGGCACCAAAACCTTGATGCGTTATTTTATTGAATGGGAATATGGATGATATGCGTTGATGGATTGTGTTGTGCACTCAAGTTTTCCCAGCGGAATTCAAGTGTAAATTCCCCTGGGTTTCCTGTTAAGTCCAGGGTCGAACACAGGGACTTGTAAAAATAGTTATGTTGGTAATATTTATGAAACTTTGTGGTAACCATATAAATAATAAGTTTTGGGTGTGTTGTTGCATTGATGAAAAAGAAGTAAATAAAGGTGGTGGATTTGAGAAAGATAGTTGCGTTGATAGATGCAATGAGTATGCGATGAACTGGTTGAGAAGGTCTTTTAGCTAGCGTTACTCGGGAATGCGTCAAACCTTGCGATCATATTATAACCATGCATAGCAAGTCATTTCCCAATGTAAATGCGATGCTCCTAAGTCTAGGACGCATGTGTTGAATGCAAAATATCCATAGAGCTTATCCCTGAGTCTCTACTCTTGTCCTATGCGTTGATGCAAATACATGAAAGCAAGGTGACCGCATACAATCATACCTTGTTGCTAAGATGCATGTGATGCGTTAATAACAAATAGTAGTCATTCCTAAGCACCTATCTCCTGTTTATGTGTTCTAATCTGGTTCTTCCAATCCTAGATTCTGACCTGACCTTCCCAAGTCTAGATCCTGTCTTTAGACTACCCTCCCGAGTATCTCTAATAGACGAATGAAGCATACATAAACAAGATAATCGCAAAGATGAAGATTCCCTCATTATGCTAGCTAACTACTTCTCAACCCATTCAACTAATTTAGCTACTCATGCTTAAATAACAGAGAGTGAATAGATATAGAGAAAGACATTCCATTCTTATTACTAAGTTGAGTACAAAATGATAATGGAAAATAAAGGTAGAGAGCCTGGTAGCAATTCCTTGCTGACCGAGGCTTTTTACACTGAATCTCTATTCTGATCTACAAATGTTCCCACTTTCGTAGACGTCGGCCCTCTTTTTGTCTTGGAGCTTCCGGTATTATCCCAAGCTTGTCAGAACGATCTATCGGCACATCTTCTTCCTTGCGTCTGCCTTAAATGAAGAAGACTATGGACAGAGACGTGAACTTGTAAAGTGGTGAAGTAATCAACTGCTTAACCCCTTCTATGAAGAATGCACTTGGTATTTATAGAGTTTTCATGGTGAAAGGCGGCTTCTCTCTCGTGGTAGTACAGATGGGACAGCTTTAATTTCTGACTAATGCGCCGGATAATTTTCACCGAGAAAGCTGAATGTACTTTTTGACCGTTATCGGCTGTCAACTTAATTTGGATCCGACTGCTGTCAGCTTTCTGTCCCATTGTTCTTAATTATCCTTTCACCCAGATGCGCCTACCATGTTGCACCGACCAAGTTGCGGTGATTCTTCTTGGGCGAATGTTTGCGAGCACGATCAACGCAAAGTTTTACGGTGAAGTTGCGCTCGACCAGTGTATTCCTATGATCGCAATCTCTGCATTGCGTTAACGCATATTCTGCATAAAAATATAAAAATCAACTACTCTAATGCGTTGGACACATGCGACGGCAATATTATAGAATTTATGCTTAATGGACACAATTTGACATATTTCATCAACGCAATCCAACATTGTTTAAGAACTTAGTACTCTGATAACGTGCATTTCTGCCCGTTATCAAGTACCACTGGAGCTTCAATCTACAGGTCCATAAGGTCCCTTCTATAGCTCAACAAGAATTTAATTGAGAATTATTTTTTGATTAATTTGAAGTGTTCAAATTGATTGAGAGAATTAATTATATATGATATAATTAATTATATATATGATATAAATAATATAATGTATTTGATACATTATAATATAAGGTAATATGAGAGGGATTTGAATATGATTCAAATATTAATTATATGAATGAGATTCATATAATTAAATTTAATATAAATACGATTTATATTAAATATCATAAATAAGTTGAGAGGAATTAAATATTTGGATATGATCCAAATATCAATTATATGGATGAGATTCATATAAGTGAGTTTACTATAAATGTGATTTATATTAAATGTCATGTATGGTTGAGAGAAATTACATCTATAGGTTATATTGTATTTGATACAATATATAACTATAAATTATGTGTTATATGGGATATAACATATAGTTTATATACATATAATAAGGTTGTTATTGTTGGGGTTGATGCCCTAAATCTCGTAGGATCCTGTAGTTTGTAAACACTTATATGAACAAATATTTTGTGATTTATAATATATGATATTTTATTCACTTTAGTGTATGAAATATTTGATATTTTAGTTGCATTAACCCGCGCCTATGCAAATAATGTTTATAAATCACCGAACAAACTACTTATACTAACTGGTAACACAAGCGACAAGTCAGGGGTCGAACCTCAGGGAAGCACGGAAGATTAGTTTATCAAAGCTCGTTTTCAGTTACAGAGATAAATGGGGGGTTTGGTGTAGATGGTTAATTAAAATTGCATAAAATAAAGTGCAAGAAAATAAAAGATAGAAGCAAATTAATCAAGATATCTTAGCTTAGAGGAATGAACTCACCCAATGTAATTTAGATCATTGAACCAATTTATATCTTAAACTTCTTATTTATGCTTAGCCCAATTGATTGGAATCCCAACCAATGGTCCTAATTATCTAATTAATCAAAATGCACAGAAAGTGAATCCGCTTCATACAAATTAACAAATCGCATTAAGTTCTAGGGATTACATTAAGATGAGTGTTTAACTTTCGACGTCTAATGAAACAATCAATATGGTTTTTCACTAGGTTGATAGGAGCAGTCCTTTTTGCCTAACAAACCTATTTCTTCCATTGGGATTAACTTATAAATATGTGTCAAATATTACAAGTTAATCACAAAGCGTTAGAATCACACAACAAAATTATTGGGCATCAATCAATAATTAAATTAATGTAATTCATAAATGTAAATTCGGATTGAAACCCATAGACAAGTATGTGTACATCATAAAATCGAAATCTCACAGAATAACATTGAGTTCCTCCAAATCCCTAGGCTAAGAAACTAAAATCTTACCTTTCCATGGAGGATGAGAAGCTACAATCCGGCATCTACTCGATAAATTACTTAAAAAACGCCCAAAATACAAAGTGGAAGAGAAAAGAGAGGGGAAATTCAGCTGGAGGCCGAAGGTGGGCCTATTTTTTCTGACCTAAAGCGAAGAGACATTAATATAGGAGTTTGCCCAAAATAGGTAGCTATTGCCTTATAGCGTTGCACGACGCTCCATTCGAGGGTATTTTCGTCCGTTCACGTCCCAAATTAGCTCTTAATTGCTCCAATAGCACATTAAACATTAAACATATTGCTCTTGCTCAATACCTACAAAATCATCAAATAAACACATTAAACATAGTGACGACCTAGAATTAAGAAGAGGAAAATAACACATTTTCGGTGCTATCAAATACCCCCAACTTAATTCTTAACCGTCCTCGAGCAAGGTAGAATCACACATTCACACAAAAATTTATGCTTGCCCCATCACAAAGATCGTTACTCTAGTCTCAACAGTCTATAAGGATGAGATTTGCAATAAAAAACGACATTCGATTACAATCAATCGATGAAGCATATTTCAAAAATTATTCTAAACTTTTCATGCATGAGTGAGTCAAAAGTCCTACTAATTAAGCTCGCAAAACTCGGAATAGTTTTATAAGGCCCTCAATTTGTTTTCCCTTTACATTGGCTTGAAGGTTCAAGAGCTAAGCTTCCTAGACTCAACTTTGTAATGACACACTTAAAGAAACCAAACTTTTATTTGACCCCTTGTTTTCTCTCTCCATCTCTCTCTTTTTATATATATTATACACAAAAGAGGAAACCTTATCTAGACACGTCACCTTTGTTTTGGCTTGCCCACACGGGTGTCATGCAGATCATCCAACTACGAGCAATGTCTCCTCAAAAAGGTGTCGAAGCTTACTCATTCCTTGGGATATTTTAGCTCAGAGGGAAACTAAGGATGTCATAGCCACCCCAGGTGAATCATAACCTCAAGAAAGAGGAGTAATCCCCTTCACAAATAACATACACACTTGCCTTTACTTTACAACACACTCTGCCTTTTACAAACTTGTTTTTTTTACATACTCTACACTTGGCTTTTACAATATAAAACAAGAGTTTGGCAAAAACTTAGGCATGCATTACTAGGTTGAGCTTTCAGTCACTTAACACGTATCACCTAGGTCGTTAAGGTTATAACAAAAATATAAGCCCAATAATACGACTCTAAGCATGCAAGTCCTAATTTCGTTTGACAAGGGACTTAAAAATGCATGAGAGATAAGATTTTTTTTAAAAAAAAACAAAGCGAGCTAAAAATCATGATCATGCTCTTTAAACATAGTTTCATGCAAACCTAATCACAAAAATGGTGTGTCATTAACTACTTCATTATAACAAACCAAGCAAGAGAGAAAGCAAGCAAATTTAGCACACAAACATCATTCGAGCACAGTGCTCAAGGACCACAAAAATCACAACATACCCCACCCCCAACTTAAAATGATACATTGTCCCTAATGTATCTCTAATCTAAGCCCAATAAAATATCTTTGTAACTTAAACATGTATGTAGAGACATACGGGTGGATCATGTTTAAGTGATAACATAAATGGTTTGTAGTAGATGGATTAGGTTGGGTACCTTATCCTTGTGACACTACGAGTATGGCCCACTTTGTAGGTGTTACAATTGTTGTAAAGTGCTACAATGATCTGATCCTGATCATTCATGTGTAGACATGCGAGTAGGGATATTCTATAAAAAGGAGTTTGTATAAGACCGGACCATGAAATGTTTATTCTCATTATATAACGCCGTTCATAATAGAACTTACATTTCACCAGATGACCATAGGTAACATGACCTGAATCCTGAGTGAGTTGTGAACTCCTGCCTATGAGGGCGATCCTTTGATTTGTATAGGTAAGAGTGGTCCGATCGTCGACTCAACAAGCCTACCATTTTGAGGATTCGTCTGATTAGGGAGCTGGGAACACAGCTACACAAGATGGAATTCAGTCCTTCCTCGAGGTAGAGGTAAGTAGATAAATTGCTCCCTTAAAGGCTGATTCCTTGTCTTAAACAATGTAGCGTCACACCCTATCCTAGTCCGAGAGGGGGTTAGTCATAGTTCGACTATGATCTATTGTTCATTAGAGGGATCAGTGGTATTTAAGAAGTTAGATGTAACTACAGGGGCAAAACGGTAATTTGGCCTAGCTGTACTTACGAGCAATTTGTGAAGAGTCATCGTACTGTTGATTGGTTACATCCGATGGACAAAGAAATATATCTTTAGTGCGAAGAGTGCAATTGTCGGTCTTTAGTTGAGTGTCCGACAGTTAACGGATGGTGAATAATGTAATTAAGGAGTTTAATTAATTATTCATGTACCGTTGGAGCTTCAAGCTACAGGTCCATAAGGTCCCCTTGGTAGCTCAATAAGATTAAATGAGAATCAGTTTTTAGATTAATTTGAATTATTCACATTAATAGAGGGATTTAATTATGTATGATATAATTAAGTTGATTCAATTATATGTGATATAATTGTCATAATATATTTGATACATTATAGCTTAATAGGAGGAAATAAATATTTGAATGAGATTCAAATATAGTTTCTATGAATTGGATTCATAGTTGTTAAATTTAATATAAATATGATTTATATTAAATGTCATATAATAGAGAAAAGAAACTATAGTTTATATTGTATGTGATACAATTTTAAAACTATAGGTTATATGTTATATTTGATATAACATAAAATTTAATATATAAAATATCTATAAATATATATATTTTTTGTAATTATAATTTATATATATAAATATATATATATTATAATATGATAAGTTAGTTATCATATTTATATTTATTATATACTTTTTTCTCACATATCATCTTTAAAACAAACCTTAACCCTTCCCATTCTTTTCTCTCTAAAGTGGGTGGTGGTTAATTTTGGCAAGGAGAATAAAAGAAAAATGTTATCTTCTTCTTCTTCTAAGAAGGATTGGACGATAGAGAAAGAAAAATACAGAAGTGTTTTGTGTGTTTTGTCTTGGGTTTATGAAAATTCTCAATCTTCCTCCTCTACCTTAAGTTTTCCCTGTTAACCAAAATAGTCAGAGCCCACCACTCATGGGTTCTCACCTTGAGAATACCAAGGTAACTTTGGTGGTAGCTTTCCAGGTTAATCTTGAAGAAGGTCTTCAAGGAGTTTGTAATCTGTTCAAGGGAAAAACGTGAAAAAGCTCTTCAAAGGTAAGGTTTCTTGAAACCCATACTAACGCATGCTGTAATTTAGAATTAAATGCATATCTTGCTTATTTGTTTACTGTAAATTTTATATTCAATGAAAGTAGAATTTGGTCGATCCGCTTCCGCTCAAGGTTCTCTCTCATTAGAGTTCCTTCAGAATTTGGGTTTTTTGGAATATGCCAAAAAAGATAAAAAGAAAGAATCAAAAGACTCAAGCGACTCTAAAGAGTCCAAAGAAAGAAAAGACTCAATAGACTCGTGAGGACTAGGGGAACAAAATTTGAATAATACAAAATACCATAAGTTAGAACAGGGCGAGGTCTTTCAACCTTTTACTCGATCACCTGGATGTCGTCAGATTTAGGCTCTAAATTCTCCTTGACCTCACAAACTGGCAATCATGGAGTGACGTCCTCCTCATTACTGGAGTAGTAGCACTCCGCAAGGAACTCGACCTCCGAGGTATAACGATGGACTGCTCTGGTGTGCTTTCAAGGTTTTGCATGGCCTCGTTCAACTGGGCTACATAAGTGATCAATCCTTGCAGTCGAGCTTGAAAATCCTACTGAAAATTCTTTGTATCCTGCTGAAACTGAGAAGTACTATTAGCAAGTTCAGAAACTTAGAACTCCAAAGGCATACCTAGGCACGAATCTCCAGGAAGTGGTTCCTGCTCCTCCACCGTGTCGACATGGACTACCTCATACCTCTGGGTCTCTAGAAAATCAAAGGAATGGTTTGGCAATGGCTTGTTAAGACTTCCAACTGAAGTTGTAAGTGGAACAATAAGGTCACTCAAGCTTTGCAAGTCAATCCTACCCTCGGCCTCTGGGCGAAGACTCTCCTGCTGGATGCACTCAAACTCTTCCTGCCTATGGAGGTTGTCCTGCTCAAACTTAAGAGATCTGTCAGCAAGCTCCATAACCAAAGCCTCTAAAGACTTACCTGAACCTTAAGACTGAGCATGAGTCAACTGGTGTGGTGCTGTGAAATCTTGGCTACCAAAGCTCTGTTGCCATCCTGAGTATCCATGGTCAAAGGACTCCCTCCCATAAAGAATAGTGAGGCTCGTAGTCCCAAGGACCATAATACCCCTCCTCGGTGAATCCACATGATGTTGTCATCCACTATGACCTCGGGCATGCTTGGGTGGGATGCCCCTCAAGTAGGCAACTCCCACACACCTCTACTTGTTGCGATCTCTTTTTCTCCAAGTGGCCAACCAAGGAAGTAAACTCGGCAAGCTCGTGGCGAAGGCCACTTACCTCATCATCAAAATTTGCAACTTGGCCTTCGGACGTCGAAGATTGATTCAAAAATCTAATCATGCTTAACTGACACAAAAAGAAAACAAATCAAAGCAAAAGAACTTTAACTAAAAACTAACAAAGAAGAACTAATTGGCTTCCCCGGTAACGATGCCAATTCGGTGACATCGAGTTTACCGTCGTCCATAAACCCGTGCCTACGCAAATAATATTTATAAATCACCGAGCGAACTACTTATACTAACTGGTAGCACAAGTGGCAAGTCCGGGGTCGAACCTCAGGGAAGCATGGAAGATTAGTTCATCCAAGTTCGTTTTCACTTAAAGAGATAAATTGGGGGGGGGGGGGGGGGTGGATGGGTAATTGAAATTGCATGTGGATGGGTAATTGAAATTGCATAAAATAAACTACAAGAAAATAAAAGATAGAAGAACGGTTAATCAAGATATCTTAGCTTAAAGGAATGAATTCATCCAATGTAATTTAGATCATTGAACCAATTTATGACTTAAACTTCTTGTTTATGCTTAGCCCAATTGATTGGAATCCCAACCAATAGTCCTAATTATCTAATTAATCAAAATGCATAGAAAACGAATCCGCTCCCTACAAATCAACAAATTGCATTAAGTTCAAGAGATTACACTAAAATGAGTGTTTAACTTCCAACATCTAATTAAACAATCAATATGGTTTTTCTCTAGGTTAATAAGAGCAGTCCTTTTTGCCTGACGAATCTATTACTTCTATTGGGATTAACTTATAAATATGTGTCAAATATTACAAGTTAATCAAAAAGTATTAGAATTACACAACAAAATTATTGGGCGTCAATCAAAAATTAAATGCAATTCATAAATTTAAATTTGGATTGAAACCCATAGACAAATCTGTGTACATCAGAAAATCGAAATCTCACAAAATAACATTGAATTTATCCAAATTCCTAGGCTAAGAAACCAAAATCTACCTTCCCATGGAGGATAAGAAGCTACAATCCGGCATCTACTCGATAAATTACTAAAGAAATGCCTAAAATAAAAAGTGGAAGAGAAAAGAGAGGGGAAATTGTTGGGGTTGATGCCATAAAGTCTTGTGTCCTGTAATTTGTAAACAGTTTGTACGAACGCTTGTGTTGTTAATATATGATATTTACTTCACATCTTGTATTTTGCTCAATTGCATGTTTTATTTGCTTTATCACAAACCAATAAACATAAAATCTTTGGTTATCTGTATGTGACTCAAGCATGTATATGGTGACATACAAGTGGATCATGCCTTGAGTGATAACCAACATGGTCTGTAGTATATGGATATAGGAGGGAAACCTTATCCTGGTAATGCTACGGATGCGGCCCACTTTATGGAATGGTCATAAGTGTTATGACTTGTCACAGATGGTCTGATCCTGATCATTCATGTTGGAGACATGCGAGCGGGGGAGTCCTATACAAAGAGTTTGTATAAGACCTAACCACGAAGTGTTAACATCTCATTATATAACACCGTTCATAACAGACACTTCACTTCACTAGGATGACCATAGGTAACATGACCTCAATTCTGAGTGAGTTGGCAACTCCTGCCATTGAAGGCGGTTCTTTAATTTGTATGGGTGCGAGTGGCCAGGTCGCCGATTCAAACCTACCATTTTGGGGATTCGTCTGATTTAGGAGCCAGAAACTCAGCTACACAAGATGGAATTCACTTCTTCCCCGAGGTAGGTGTAAGTAGATGGATAGCTCCCTTAAGGGCTTATTTCGAGGTTTGAACGATGTGGCGCCACACACCTTCTCTTAGCCCAAGAGGTGCTCACACATAGTTGGACTATTTTGTATTGTACATTAGAGGAATCACTGGTAGTTAAGAAGTGAGATGTAACTATAGGGGCAAAATGGTAATTTGGCCCAGTTGTACTTACGAACATCTGTGAAGGGTCATTGTACTCATGATTGGTTATATCTGATGGACACAGAAATATATCTGTGGTAAGAAGAGTTCAGCTGTTGATCTTTAGTGGATTGCCTGACAGTTAAAGGATGGTGGATCTCGTGGCTTGGATAAAGTCGAGAATCAGTGTTTGGGTTAATTTGAAATGTTCAAATTGACAAGAGGAAGTTCGATTATATATGATATAATTGGACTGGTTAATTATATATGATATAATTGGCTAAATGTATGAGATACATTATTTTAGAGGAAATTAGATAGAAATATGATTTATATCAAGTAGAAGAGAAAATACTATAGTAGATATGTGATATCAAACTATAGGATAAAAATATAATATGATTATATTTATTATTAATTAATTGGTTAATTATATGATAATTAAGCCAATTTTTCACTTTGGATATGGGTCAGTGAGGCAACGTCGATTATTGTAACCGATGAATTAAAATGAAAATAGTTTTCATTTTGAATCGCTCATCCCAAAAAGAGATAAAGAAAGCGCACTGGTGAATCGTAAACAATTGCTTAAGTAAATCGAGAGCCTATATGATAGTCACTCTCCGCCTAAACGATCATCCACCTCACACCTAAACGATCGCACACTAGTTCCTACACGATTGGATAGCTTCCCTAAACGATCGTATATCATTTCCTAAACGATTGTTCAGTAAAACCTACACGATCGTGTAGCTTCTCCTACACGATAAGCATTTTGTTATACGATAGCGCCTTTTTCCCTCCCACTTGCTTATCGCCTACATGATCTGGTCTTCCTCCTTCCTCTACCAAATTCACCAAAGACCATGCTTTGGGTTCTCACTCCGAGAATATCTGGGGCTCTTTTCTGGTAGTGCCATCCCCGTTGCATTCGTGATTCTGCGGTTGTGCGTGCTACTACAGTCGATGCTTCTGCTAGGTATTGGTAGATCGCGTGGAGGTTTCCGCTGCATTGAGTTCTGAAGTTTGAAGACTGTCTTCAACTGGTTTATCAACTCACTCCCTTATTTATTTTTGTTCAAAGCATGCCTTTATTTGACTGTTTGTTTTCATAACTGTATGTTTGAATATATATTGTTGTATTTCGGTCACCGTGAAATTGGAGCGATCCGAACGCGCTCATGGAACTTTTCGGTAAGAGATCCTTCAAAATTCGGCTGGAGGCCAAAAGGTGGCCCCATTTTTTCTGACCTAAAACAAATAGACATATATATAGGAGTTGGTCATAGCGTCGCAACGCTGCCCTGCCTACAAGTCCATCATGATGTTTGTAACATTACAACGCTACATTCAGCATTGTAATGCTGCCCTGTTTTGCCCAAAATAGGCAGCTACTACCTTATAGTGTTGCGCAATGCTCGTTTGAGTGTTACAACGTTCCATCCGGGGGTATTTTCATCCGTTCACGTCCCTTTGATGTCCGGTTTCTCAAATTAGCTCCTAATTGCTACAAAGTAACCCCAAATACCTCGTAACGACTGATTCTACCTCTAAGATGCTCAATACTTACAAAATCATCAAATAAACACATTAAACATAGTAACAACCCAGAATTAAGAAGAGGAAAATAGCACATTTTTTGTGCATTCAAAACCACGATAGATAAATTTTATTAACTTTTGTTACCCATAAACAACACCCAGACTCATATATAAATAGACCCAAAAATCCTAAATTAGTAGACACATTGTAAAAAGACAAAAATAACCTTAGGAAAAATACACCATATTTCAACACTCCTCCTCAAGTTGGGGTGTAGATATCAATAAGACCCAACTTGCTCACACAAGTATCAAAGCTCTGTCTTAGTAATCCTTTGGGGAGAACATTAGCAATCTATTGGCTTGAAGAGATGTAGGGAATACAAATACTCTCATTGTCTAGATTTTCTTTGATAAAGTGTTTGTCAATCTCCACATGTTTGGTTCGATCGTGTTCACTGGATTGTTGGCAATATTGATTACAGCCTTATTATCATAGTAAATTTTCATGGGACCAAGACTATCCTGATGAAGATCAGACAAAATCTTCTTCAACCATATTTCTTCACATATTCCCAAACTCATAGTCCTGTACTCTGCTGTAGTGCTACTCTTAGCAATACCTCTTTGTTTCTTACTCCGCCAGGTAACCAGATTTTCACACACAACAGTACAGTACCCTAAAAGTGGATTTTCTATCTGTAATAGAACCTGCCCAATCTGAGTCAGTGTAAGCCTCAATACATCTCTTTTCATGTTTTCCTAACATTAAGCCTTTTCCTGAAGTAGACTTCAAATACCTCAGAATCCGAGTAATAGTTTCCATGTGTCTCTCATAAGAAGCCTGTATAAACTGACTAACCATACTAACAACATATGATATATTAGGTCCGATATGAGACGGGTAAATCAATTTCTCCACGAGATGTTAATACCTTTCTTTATTTATAGAAACCCCTTCAACAGAATCCCCAGCTTACTATTGACTTCAATAGAAGTATCAACAGGTTTACATCAGTCGTTCTTGTTTCTCTTAACAAATCCAGAGTATACTTCCATTGAGAGACAGATATTCCTTTTTTCGATCTCGTTACCTCCACCCCAAGAAAATATCTCAAACTACTGAGGTCTTTATCTCAAATTCATCTGCCATCCTTCATTTTAATTTGACAATCTCTAGTGTATCATCACTTGACAAAATGATATCATCAACGTAGACAATTAGAACAGCTACCCTGATGCTGATCTCTTAGTGAACAAGATATGATCAGCATGCCCTTGAACAAACCCTTGGGACTTAACAAAGGTAGTAAATATATCGAACCAAACCCTCAGAGATTGTTTTAATCCGTATAAGAAGTTCTTCAGTCTACAAACTCCATTATCAAAATGTGCTTCAAAACCTAGAGGAAGGCTTATATAAACCTCTTCTTCTAACTCAGGAATGCATTCTTTACATCTAGTTGATGTAAGGGCTAGTCTTTGTTAACAGCAACTGAGAGAAAAACTCGAATAGTGTTTAGCTTCGCCACTGGAGAGAAGGTTTACGAGTAATCAACCCCATATGTGTAAGTAAACCTTTTCGCAACCAATCTGAGCTTGTACCTATCAAAAGTCCCATCAGACTTATACTTAACAGTGAACACCCACTTGCACCCGACGGTTTTATGACCTTCAGGAAGTGCTCTCATCTCTTCCATAACAGCAACTCTCCACTCGGGAATTTCCATGACCTTATACATATTGGTCGGTATCATTAGAGTATCCAAGTTGGTAGTGAAAGCCTTAAACCTCGAAGACAAGTTACTATAAGACAAGAAACTATGGATAGAATGTTTGGTACACGATCTAGTTCCTTTTCATAGGGCAATTGGCATATCAAGAGTAGCATCATAATCACCAGGATTTTTTAACTGCTCATCAGTATAAGAACGGTGACGAGGCCCATGTTCGTCTTTCTGTTGCATGTTTTCAATCTCCTGTGTACCTATCGGTAACTTATTACTATCCACAGTTTCGACCTCATATGAAATCATCTCATTAACCACAACACCCTCAACCACATCAACCCCAACACACTCATTTTTACTTTCAGACACATCATCAGAAACAGAGGTATCTTGAGCTGGTGCCAGGTCCGATTCTTGGACCATTTTTGGTGGAGCAACAGGGAGAACTATTTCCTTCCTAAGATTCTTCCTGTAGTATGTTATCCAAGGCACCTATTGCGTAGGAAGGACAGGGTCATTTGTATCTAGTATAGGCTCAGAAAGAAGATCGATAGGAATAGAATATGTGGATGAGTTAGCCTCTTCACTAGTGGTCTCCCCCTGAAAAGGACTAACCGAAAAAAAGGTTTATCCTTAGGGAACGTGACGTCCATAATGACAAAGTACTTCCTGAAGGATGGGTGAAAGCACTTATAGCCCTATTGATGAAGAGGATAGTCGACAAACACACATTTTTCAGCACAATGCGTGAACTTAGTTTGGTGAGGACCGTGGTTATCACCCAAACACTTGGAGGGGAACATCCAAAAAAAGACGCGTGGAGAAGAAAGATTCTTTAAAACAATCAATGAGTGTTTCGATCTAAGTACACAGGAAGACATTTGATTGATTAGGTGAGTTGTAGTGAGTACAACATCCCCCCACAGATACGAAGGTAGAGACGCAAGAATTATAAGAGATCGAACAACCTCAATAAGATGGTGATTTTTCTGTTCATTCACCCTATTTTGTTGAGGAGTATAAGCACACGAATTTTGATGGATGATTCCTTTCAAAATAAAAGAAGGGTGTGATTAACAAACTCCCGTCCATCGTCACTTCGAAGAATGGAAATTTTAGCATTAAACTAGGTTTCGACAATAGTGTAAAATTGTTGAAAAATAGACGTCACTTCTGATTTATCAGTGAGAAGAAACGCCCATGTAAGTCAGGTGTGATCATTAATAAAGTTGACAAACCAATGCTTGCCAGACAAGGTAGTGACGTTGGAAGGACCCCAAACATCATTATGAATCAAATGGAAATGTTTGGAATGTTTATAAGGCTGATAAGCGAAGGTAACCCTGGGCTGTTTTTGCACGTATATAAACATCACATGCCAAAGAAAAACATCCATTTTACAAAATAAATGGAGAAATAAGTCCATGAATGCATGAAAAGGACCATGGGTGTGACTTCCTACTTTAATAAATTGTCTCTACTATGGCAAGAGATGGACTTGTGTCGCAAAATTATCTGCCATTGCTCATGCGGTGGGGTTCAGTACTCGAAGATTGAGGAAACTGACCGTGTCTACGACTTCCTGGCTAGCTTGAACTCAAAATTTGACACTGTCCGGAGTCGAATACTATAACAAAGGTCGATACCATCTCTTATGGAGATCTGCTCTGAGGTCCAATTAGAGGAAGATAGAATGAGTGCTATGAACAATTCCGTGGTTACTATTGTGGACTCTGCTGCTTTTGGGGTTAAGTCCTCTGGCAGAATGGTAAATCCCCTCTAATTTTTTAGCACTGCAAAAAATCGTGGCACACAATGGATCAATGCTGGAAACTACATGGTCGACCTCCGAATGACAAGTCAAAGTCTAACCGAGCTCTCATGAGTGAATCTGTTGATGCTGCATTTCAGTCTTAGGTGACCAATCTAGCTTACTCAGGCACTATTGGGATCGATGCGATTGTCCAATCTAGTACTCTTCAATTCTTTATTTTCTTTATTGAGGAAAATGAATCATGGATCCTAGAGACTAGACAAAATACTTGCAGTAGATAAATTAGGGAAAGCCATTACTCGGATTTTAAGGTATTTTAAGTATTCTCTGAGAAAAGGCTTAATGTTCAGGAAACATGACAAGAGATGCATTAAGGCTTACACTGACTTAGATTGGGCAGGTTCTATTACAGATAGAAAATCCATTTCAAGGTATTGTACTTTTGTATGGGGAAATCTGGTTACCTGATGGAGTAAGAAACAAGGGGTTGTTGCTAAGAGTAGCACTGAAGTAGAGTACAGGGCCATGAGTCTGGGAATATTTGAAGAACTATGGTTGAAGAAGGTTCTGTCTGATCTTCATGAGGATAGTCATGGTCCCATGGAACTTTATTGTGATAATAAAGCTGTCATCAGTATTGCCAACAATCCGGTGCAACACGATAGAACGAAACACGTGGAGATTGACAGACACTTTATCAAAGAAAAACTGCACAGTGGCAGTATTTGTATTCCTTACATCCCTTTAAACCAACAGATTGCTGATGTTCTCACCAAAGGATTACCAAGACAAAGCTTTGATACTTGTCTGAGCAAGTTGGGTCTTATAGATATCTATGCCCCAACTTGAGAGGGAGTGTTGAAATATGGTGTATTTGCCCTAAGGGCAATTTTGTCTTTTTACATATGTCTACTGCTTTAGGGTTTTTGGGTCTATTTATATCTGAGTCTGGGGTGCTGAGTATGTGTAACAAAAATTAATAAAATTTCTCTATCGTGGTTTTTTCTCCATGATCTAGGGTTTTTCACGTAAAATCTTGTCTTTTTTTTTCTTCCCTTTATTTTCAATACATGCTAATATGAAAAATAAATTGAGAAGAGAGAAAAAATGGTTCACCCTTGAAGATCCGATCTTCATGTATGACTCCTCCTCCAAGATGGCCACGAACTCGAAACCCTAATTTGGATACCACCATGAAATCTTCTCCTGTATTCTCTAGGATAAGAATCCAATGAGTTGTGGGCTTTTGGTAGTTTGGAAAAGAGGGATAAAATTTAAGAGAGGAAGAGGGTTGTGTGAAAGCCTGAGAACTTTTCTCAGAGTTTTCCTGTAAAAAAATAAAAAGAAAAAATTGCATATAACGTTCTCTATAAGTCTCAACCACTAAATGAATGAAGAAGAGCACAACCCTCAACTATCCCCACCACTCACGAAGTGAGTTGAGAGAAAATAGGGGAGGGAAGTACTTCCCTCCCATTAATTAAAATTAAAACTAAAATATAATAAATTATTTTTATTTAAATAAAACTATTATATATATATATAACTATAGGTTATACGACATTGAACATATAATATATGGTTTAGTGTTGATCACATACAATATAACATATGGTTTTTAATTCTCTTAACAATGATATTTAATATAAATCTCATTCATATTAAATTCAATTATATGAATCCAATTCACATAATTAATATTTAAATCATATTCAAATATTTATTTCCTCTTAAATAAACTTTATAATATAATGTATCAAATATATTATAATAATTATATCATATATAATTAAATTAAATTAATTATATCATATATAATTAATTTCCTCAATTAATTTGAACAATTCAAATTAATCCAAAATCGATTCTCATTTAATCCCTGTTAAGCTACAGAAAGGACCTCATGGACCTATAGATTGAAGCTCCAATGGTACTTGAATACTTAATTAAACTCCTTTAATTAAATTATTTAACATCCATTAACTGTTAGACACTCCATTAAAGATGGACAGTTACACTCTTCGCACTACAGATATATTTTTGTGTCCATTGAATATAACCAATAAACAATGTGATGGTCCTTCATAAATTGCTCGTAAGTACATCTAGGCCAAAATTACCATTTTGCCTTTATAATTACATCTAATTCCTTAAGTACCATTGATCCCTCTAATGAACGATAAGTCATAGTACAACTATGACTAAACCCCTCTCAGACCAGGAGAGTGTGTGGCACCACATTGTTCAAGCCCCGAAATCGGCCCTTAAGGGAGCAATTTATTTATTTACCTCGACCTCAGCGAATGAGTGAATTCCATCTTGTGTAGCTGTATTCCCAACTCCCTAATCAGACGAATCCCTAAAATGGTAAGCTTGTTGAGTCGGTGATCTGGCCCCTCTCACCCATACAAATAAAAGGACTACCCTCATTGGCAAGAGTTCACAACTCACTTAGGATTCAGGTCATGTCACCTATGGTCATCCTGGTGAAATATAAGTCTCAATTATGAACGGCATTATATAATAGGACTAGTTATTTCGTGGTCCATTCTTATACAAACTCCTTTGTATAGAATACCCCCGCTCACATCTCTCCGCGTGAATGATCAGGATCAAATCATTTGTAGCACTTTACAACAATTGTAATATGTACAAAGTGGGTCGTATTCATAGTGTCACCAAGATAAAGTATCCAGTCTTATCCATCTACTACAGACCATTAGGTTATCATTTAAACATGATCCACCTGTACTTTACATACATGTTTAAACTACAGATGATAATCTTGGATGTTAGTTTATATGTTTATGGGTTTAATGCTACTAAATGTCAAATAAAGAATCTCATATTTTATTAAAATAAGCAAAATGTTTGTACAATACAATTACAAACTACAGGACCTTACGAGATTTAGGGCATCAACCCCAAGAAAAATGACTAAGTGTAGTTGATGTGTTGAGATGAATAATGTGAGGAATTTAGTTATGATGCGATTTAAATCGGTAATATGCGATGATATCAAATTTATATATTAATATCAAAGGGAAGCTAATGAAACTAACCAAGAGACCTTTCCCTATTTAAGGTTAAACGCAAGTAGGAGAGGCTTACAGGCCCTTGGATAAGTAGCTTAAGACAGTGAGTGACAAGTTCTATGACTTATATCTAAATGACAAGTTTTTTGTACAATTTTCAACGCATAGTAAGTTAAACATGATGTTTTACTAGCATAATTTTCTGAACACATGCTACCTATATGTTGATCGCATGATCCATGTTCTCAAAGAATGAAATTTCACATGTAAGTTTAGCATACAATTTCAGTAAGTTAATGTTCATGCTATAAGTTACTATGGTTTTCGATAAAGAAATTTTATAAGCACATTACAGTTGCAAGGCACTTTATGTTAACATGAAAGTTATGAAGTTTAACCATGTTCCCCTTGAGTATTCTTTTTTATATTCACTGGATGCTAAAATGTTTTATGCCTTGTGTAAGCCCTCCTTCAATGTTGGTACTGAAGATATGGTAAGGTACCCAATTATGAATTATGTTAGGGATTTTTGACATCGAAGGTATGGTAAGGTGGTCAAGACCTAACCCAACTCTAGTGCATGTATGACTCGTGTTATTGACATTGATGAGATCAAGCAAAAGGGTTCTCTCCAACTAAAGATATTAAGGATCGAGCAAATGGGCCCTCCCACATGTTCAGACCGAGGAGTAGAAGTGCAACACAAAAATGGTGATGAGTTTTAATTGAGGGTTTAAAATATGATATGATTTCATGTGTCTAGTTTTATTTCCAACCTTGAAAAATGATCATGTAATGTTTTAGGAAAGGCATGTTTATGTTATTATATATGAAAACATGTTTTAACTTAAGTAGTCACTCACTGGGCATTTTAATTTCATTCTTTTAAACGTCTTCTCTCCCGAGGTAGCGGTAGACATCCCAAAGTTGAGTAGATTTGTCAGTTAGTCACTAATCAAGATTCTCCAGTAATTTGAAGTTTAGGTGGTCCAGTATGTTTCTTAACTCTATTTTTGTCTGTACATGTCATGAAAGTCAGGGTAGGACTTAGTGTTGTATTTGGACTCGGATTTCTAAAACTGTTATATACTATTGTAATCTTCTGACTAGCAGTACTTGTATGAGATGAGCTGTTGATGAGAATTGTATTAAGTTGTGGAAGGTACAAACCACTAACCATGTATAACAAGTGCTAAGGAGACAGGTTCACAAGAATAGGTGGGACAGTAGTTGCCACCATTGGGTTGGCGACTGCCATCTTCACATCTCTTATTAGGTTTAGAGGATAATTTGGGTGGGGATGTGACACAGATAATTTTTCAACACTCATTCACACAATTATTATTCTCTTATTTCTTTTTTTTTTTAGGCAATTCAAATGAAATCTGTAGAAGTACCTAATGAAGATGACTATCTAGGACTCGATTTGGGTCTCTCAGTTGGCAGAAAAATTTATTATACAAATTAGTAAACCCAAGCCCAACGAATGACTCTTACAAAGGGAGAAGTTTCGTTTATGTATTAGAAAAGGAAAAGGATATATAATCAATCGGAGAACAGGGGAGAAGAATGTGTAAATGCTGTGAGTCATAGAATTTCAATTATAAACCACTTTTCTCTACAAATCAAATATCAAAATAAAGAATATTTACTTGCACTCAAAATAGCTCTATAAAATCTTCATCTCAACGTCCTCACCAGTTGTCTATCAATTTTGATAAAATTCTAAAACAACTCAAATGAACCTAATTTTGAGTAATACAATTAGGAGAGGAGAGAGAATAGATATACGGTAAGGGAGGCGAAGAGAGAGAAGGGTGAGAGAAAGAATATTTTTAAATTTAAAAATGTTTTGAAATTAAATATATATATATATATATATATATATAATTAATGTAGGAGGGACCTTTTAAACTCATCCTTTAAAACTAGGGATTAAATTGGCCAAATTGAAACTATAGGGACCAATCATACCCATTCTTAAAACCTAAAAACTCAAGGACTAAAAATATATTTTTTCTTTAATAAAATATTCATTATGATTATGCAAACGATCAACTAAACAAAGTCTACAATAATGATCCAATTACTGTGTGCGACACCATCCACAAATAATGGTACACACTTATGATGGGCGATAATTGCTACCATCACAACCATGTTGATTTGTAACTTCCAATTTATAGAGGGAGAAAGAAAGCAAGAGAGGAGTAAGATCGAGTGAGAGGAAAAAAGAGAGAATGAAGGTTGGAAAAAAAGGGTGTGAAAAAAAAAATCTGAAAAAATGGTTGAAATAAGTGAAAAGGTTAGAAAAACTTATTTTCAAAAAATTGTTCAAACTTCATTCGAGCATAATTTTTAGGTCAATCTTACAATTATTTTGGCATAGTAATATCTTAGAGTTTTCCAAATCTGTAAATTAAAATCCACTCAATGGTTAATTAAAACTCCAATTTATTGAGATATTGTTGGGTTGTGTGTCCTAAAACTCGTAGTTTGTTTTGCAATAAAGATGTTATTAAGATTTTGTTCAATAAAACTATTATTGAATATGTAAATTTCACTAAATTCAATAAACTAAGATTCATGGCTATTACATGAGTACTTTGACTTTATGTGGAGACATAAAAGTGGATCAAATTCGAGTAGATAGCCAAAACGATCTATAGTATACAAATAAAATTGGGTACCTTATTCTGGAAACACTATTGGATGCATTCCACTTTGTATTTAGTACAAACGATGTGATTCTAAATCATTTATGTGGAGACATGCGAGTGAAGGCATCCTATGCAAAGAGTTTGTATAAGACCAAACCATGAAATAAGTCACTTTTATTTATAACACTATTTACTACTTAAGACTGACTATTTCAAAGTGATGACTTAGGCAACTTGACTTTAATCCCAAGCTAACTATGAACTCCTATTTATTCAGGATTATCCTTAGATTCGCATGGGTGAGGGTTGGCTCAATAGCACCGGCTCAATAAGCCTCCCATTTCAGATGTAAGACCGGGTAGATAGTTGGCGACATAGGGTGCAAGATGGATTTCGTTCCTACTCGCTTTTAGGGACAGTAGAGAGATTGTTCCCTTAAGTGCTGACTCCGGGTCTTGAACGAGGGGCCCCACCCTCTCATTGACTCGAGAGTGACTCGGTTTGTGTTAGAGTTATAAAACATGTAGCGATAGAAAAACATATTATTAAGCATTCTAATTCATTATTTTTTGCTTTAAATCAAACATGCTAAAAAACTAACAATAGGGTATCAAGTCATACCTTTGAAGAAACACTTTAATCTTGAATCTCAGCTGCAATCTTCTTCAATTTAGCTTGTGAACCATCATAAGGCCTTCCCTACTGTCCTCTAGGTGCCTTGGATTGAGTTGTGGGATTCAAAATAAGGTTCCATTGAGGGAACAAGGAAAAGAGGTCAATGGATCACCATGGTTGAAGACCTTCTTCAACCTCAAGATTTCTCAGCAATTTTCAGTCAATTGCATGCCTGAATTTGGTTCAATTCTGAAGTATATAAAGCATGATAACCATGCAAACGAATCTTTGCATGATTCACAGCTCATGCTTGTGAATTTGACTGAAAATCTAAGTGGAATGTGTGTAAGGAACTTGGAAATGCTGCATTTCCAATTTTCCTTTTTTTTTTTCTTTTAATTTGAAAATTTTCAAATTAAAACTTAATTTCAATTTTAATTAAATAATTAAAACTGAAATTATATTTAATTTTACAAAAATTAATTCAACATTAATTTTTATAATAAAATTAATAATTAATAATTTTAATTAATTCAATTAATTTAATATCAAATATTAAATTAATTTAACACTAGTTCCACCATCATGAAATCCTATTCATGAATTAATATTTAAATCATATTTAAATGTTAATTGATTCTCCAATTTTGTTTAATTCTATAATTATATCACATATAATTACTGATTCCCTTACTTCTGATTTGAATGTTTCAAATCACCTTATCACGCTACTCTAAGGCTAATTCATTTGTGAGCTAGTAGGGGGACCTCGTGGACCTACAGATCATGGGCTCCAATGATCTGAGATTAATTGGCTAAACTATTTATACTGAATTAACCCACATTCGTTAACTACTAGGTCATTCCACTAAAGCCCATAGTTACACTCCCCTCACTATAAATATATTGTGTCGACTTGATACAACCACGATTAGTAAGTTAACCCTTCACAGATTGTTTGTAATAACGACTGGGTCAAAAGACTATTTTACCCCCGAGATTACTTCTCGTTCCTTAAGTCCCACTTATCCTGTAATGAATAATATATTTATGATCCGATCATCAAACCAAGTCTCTCTCGGGCCAATGAGAGGGCAAAGTTAGCACTTGAGGGAACAACCTCTCTACTATCTCTAAAAGTGGGTAGGAGTGAATTCTATCTAGCACCTGAAGAAACTCTAATTAGAGAAAACCTTTGAGCATAAGCGGATCGTCTAAACCCCATTATAAATGAACACATGCATTTACAATCATATAGAACAGACTATGCATTATAAACTAAATTATAGCATGCTTTGAAAATAAAAATAAAGGATAAGAGATTATACCTTTGAAGAACCATTCTTCAAGATAATCCATCCATCGTTCACAAACGCAGCGAACAACTTGATCTCCCTCGAAAGAACAGCAACTCGATCCTCGAACTAACTGGACACTACCACTAGATTACCTTGGTATTCATGTGTGAGAATCCAGAAATGGTGGGCTCTGGCTTATTTTGGTTAGAGGGAAGATTTAGAGTGGAGGAGAAAGACGATTGAGTAAACACAACAATATTGTGTAGATAAGAAACTCTATCGCATAGACTAGATATTGGATCGTTTAGATATTGAAACTATCGTATAGTCTCTCAAAGTAATCGTGTAGGCACTCGATTGATAATATCGTCCGTTTATCACTTATGTTTTGGAATAATTAAAACAATTTTATTTATCCAACTTTTTTCATAAAACTTAATAACTACCCACTAAAGGTCGTTATGGAGAAAAGGAAATTAATTATGATATAATTAATAAATTATAAATAAATATGATAAATAACTCATCATATTATATTTATAACCTATAGTTTTAATATTGTATCATATATAATATATAAACCATAGTTCTTTTTCTATTTTATGGCATTTAACATAAACCATATTTATATTAAATTTAATAATTATGAATCTAATTCATAGAAAATATATTTGAATCATATTCAAATATTAGTTCCTCCAATCAAACAATAATGTATCAAATACATTATATCAATTATATCATATATAATTGAATTGATTTAATTATATCATATATAATCAAATTCCTTCTTATTAATTTGAACAAAATTAATTCCAAAAACTGATTCTCAACTTGAATCCATTGAGCTACCAAGGGGACCTTATGGACCTGTAGCTTGAAGCTCCAACAGTACGTGAATAACTTATTGAACTCTTTAATTACCTTATCCACCATCCAATAACTGTCAGACACTCTACTAAAGACCGACAGTTGTACTCTTCGCACTACAGATATATTTTTATGTCCATTGGATATAACTAATCAACAGTACGATGATCTTTCACAAATCGCTCGTAAGTACAGTTGGGCCAAATTACCATTTTACCCCTATAATTACATATAACTTCTTAAGTACCACTGATTCCTCTAATGAACCATAGATCATAGTCCCACTATGACTAAATCCCTCTTGGGCCAAGAAAGTGTGTGACGCCACATTGTTCAAGACCCAAAATCAGCCCTTAAGGGAGCAATTTATCTACTTACCCTTGCATCGTGGAAGAAGTGAATTCCATCTTGTGTAGCTGAGTTCCCAGCTCTCCAATCAGACGAATCTCCAAAATGGTAGGCTTGTTGAGTCGGCAATCTGGCCATTCTCACCCATGCAAATCAAAGGACCACCCTCATAGACAGGAGTTCACAACTCATTCAAGATTAAGGTCATGCTACCTATGGTCATCTTAGTGAAATGAAAGTCTCAATTATGAACGGCGTTATATAATGAGACTAAACATTTCGTGGTTCGGTCTTATATAAACTCCTTTATATAGAATATTCTCACTCGCATGCCTAATACATGAATGATCAGGATTAGATGATTTGTACACTTTACAACATTTGTAACACCTACAAAGCGGGCCATACTCGTAGTGTCACCAAGATAAGGTATCCAACCTTATCCATATACTATAGACCATTTAGGTTATCACCTAAAACACGATCCATTTGTATGTCTCTACATATATGTTTAAGTTACAACGATAACCATGGATCTTAGTTTATTGGTTTGTGGTTGAATGAAACATCATATATTATAAATCAAAGAATGTTTGTTCATACAAGTGTTTACAAACTACAGAACCCTACGAAATTTAGGGCATCAACCCCAACAATCTCCCACTTGTCCTAACGCTAGTGAGGTATACAAGATAATCAAATTACAAGTACACAAAACAATAAACTAGGGCACAAACACATAGTATAAGATCTTCCAATTGCCATAGTCTAGTCGTGGCTTGTCCATAAACCCATACTCTGCAGGTGACCCTCAAACATTGTAGCTGTGAGGGCCTTTGTAAACAGATCAACAATGTTGTGCTCCGAAGCTATCTTCGTGACAATCACATCCCCTCGATGCATAATCTCTCAGATGAGATGGTAATTTTGTGCAATGTGCTTGCCACGCTTATGACTCCGAGGCTCACGGGAATTCACCACAGCACCACGTTATCACAATAAAGAATGATGGGCCTAGACAAGTCTGGAACAACTTCCAGATCAATCAGAAATTTTCTGAGCCAAACGGCCTTCTTATCAGCTTCACAAGCCACTACATACTCGACCTCCATAGTGGATTCCGCGATACACCCCTGCTTGGTGCTTCGCCAAGCTACAACTCCTCCGTTAAGAATGAACACTGATCTTGAAGTGGATTTTCGAGAATCCCTATCAGTCTGAAAATTAGAGTCTGTGTATCCTATAAGGATCAAATCCTTAGAACCATACACAAGCATGTAGTCCCTCGTTCTCTGAAGATACTTGAGGATGTTCTTGACAATTGTTCAGTGACCATGTCCTGGATTAGACTGATATCTACTGACTATCCCAACTACGTAGCAGATGTCAGGTTTAGTACATAACATTGCATACATCAAACTGCCTACGGTAGATGCATAGGGGACCCGTCTCATTTCCTCAACCTCTTGAGGTGTCTTAAGACATTATTCCTTTGACAAAGTAACTTCGTGCTTGAAAGGCAATAGGCTCCTCTTGGAGTTTTACATCAAGTACTTGATCAACATCTTATCAATGTACGATGCCTGAGACAGTGCTAGTACTTTATTTTTTTTATCCCGAAAGATCTGAATCCCAAGAACAAATTGAACCTCTCCCAAATCCTTCATTTGGAATTGGGTCGCTAGCCAATTCTTAACTAAAGTCAGTAAACCTACGTCATTCTAGTGAGTAGGATATCATCTATGTATAACACTAGGAAAACTACTGAACTGTTGATGTTTTTCTTGTAGACACAAGGCTCATCGACATTTTGGTCAAAGCCATAAGATTTGGATGCAGTATCAAACCTTATATTCCAAGATTGAGATGCATATTTCAGTCCATAAATGGATCAAGTCAGCTTGCAAACCTTTTGCTTTTGACCTTGGACTATGAATCCTTTGAGCTGCACTATATAAATGGTCTCCTCAAGATTACCATTTAGAAAAGCAGTCATCCATTTGTCATATCTCATAGTCATAATATGAGGCAATGGATAGGAGGATGAAGATAGACTTTAGCATGGCAACAAATGAGAAACTCTCCTCATAGTCGACTCCCTCTAACTGGGTATAACCTTTTGCCACCAATCTAGCCTTGAAGGTTTGCACCTTCCCATCAGCACCCTGTTTCCTCTTATAGATCCATTTACAACTTATATATTTAACCCCATCAAGTTAATCTGCAAGATCCCAAACTGAATTGAAGTACATAGACTTCATTTCGAGATCCACGGCTTTGATCCATCCATCTCGGTCAACATCCTCCATTGCCTTCTTATAAGACAATGGATCCTCAACCTCACCATCAACTATCATAGCTAGTATTTCAGTTAAACTCATATAGCAAATAGATGGGTTCGCAACCCTCCCACTACGTTGAGGTTCCCTCAACACTTGAGGTGGATTTTACCTACTATATGAACCTACGTCAACAACTTTTGTTGAGGTAGTAGGCTCTTCAACAACTTTTGTTGAAGATTCAGTAGTTTCTTTGGAAAGCTCATTCAACACGATTTTGCTTCTAGGTCTGTGCTCCCTTATATGATTCTCCTCAAGAAAAGTAGTGTTTGTCGATACAAACACTTTGTTTTCTTTAGAATCATAAAAATAACCCCCTCGTGTCTCTTTTGGGTAGTTTACAAATAGGCATATCTCGAACGTGGTTCCAAATTCTTAGGATTAGCCTCAAACACATTTGCTGGGTAACCCTAGATGCGAAAATGACGTAAACTAGCTTTACAACCATTCCACAACTCCAATAGTGTTCTGGCAACACTCTTGGAGGGAATACAGTTCAGGATGTAAGCTGTAGTCTCTACTGCAAAACTCCAAAACGAGTCAGGTAAGGAAGTGTAACTCATCATCGACATCTTATCTGCGGGACATGTGGCATCTTGTCTAGGGCAAGTGGGTGATGACACTGGGGTATGCCCTAGTTTATTGTATATTGTACATGTTTTATATTGTATTGTACATTAGTCTCCCGAGGCATTAGGACAAGTGGGAGATTGTTGGGATTAGTGTCCTAATTCTCTCGGAGTCTCGTTGTTTGTAATTACACACATTGTTTTATGAATAAAATAACTGTTATTTCATTCTGGCATTTACTCATATCCAATAAACAAAGCTCCATGGTTATCTTATGTAAATTTAAGCGTGTATATGTGATATACCAGTGGATCATGCCTTAAGTGATACCTAAATAGGTCTGTAGTATAAGGATTAAGGTGAGATACCTGATCTTGGTGACGCTACGAATACGGAGACATGTGAGCGAGGGTGTCCTATACAAAGAGTTTGTATAAGATCGGACCACAAGATGACTAGACTTTATATATAACGTCGTTGATACTGGAGACTTACATCTCACCTAAACGACCATAGGTGACACGACCTTAATTCTGAGTGTTTTGGGAACTCTTGCCTTTGAGGGCAGTCCTTTGATTAGTATGAGTGAGAGTGGCCAGATTGCCAACTCAACATGTCTACCTTTTTGGGGACTTGTCTAATACGGGAGTTGGGAACTCACTTACACAAGATGGAATTCACTCCTTCCCTGAAGCAGGGGTAAGTAGATAGATTACCCCCCTAAGGGCTGATTCTAGGGCTTGAATATAGTGGCCATAACTTCTCTTTGGAAGAGAGGACTCATCCATAGTAGGACTATGACTTACGTTCATTAGAGAATTCAGTGGTACTTAAGAAGTTAGATGTAACTACAGGGACATAACGGTTATTGGCCGAGCTATACTTACTAGCAATCTGTGAAGGGTTGTCGCATTGCTCATTGGTTAAGATGGACACATAATATATCTGTTGTAAGGAAAGTTCAGTATTCGGTCTTTAGTAGAGTGTCTGATAGTTAATGAATGGTGGATCTCGTGACCAAAGAGTTTAGTCAGTTATTCACGTACCGTTGGAGCTTTGAGCTACAGGTCCATAAGGTCCCCTTGGTAGCTCAATGGATTCAAGCTGAGGATCAGTTCTTGGTGTTGATTTGAAATGTTAAAGTTTACAAGAGGTAATTTGATTATATATGATATGATCGGTATGATGTATGAGATATATCTAGTGGAGGATTAATATAAATGAGATTTACATTAAGTGTCATGGAATAGAAAAAGAGCTATGAGTTATATGTTTTATAAGATGAAATATTAAAACTATAGGTTATAAATATATTATGGTAAGTTAGTTATGTACGATTGTGGTTCCTCCGTTTTTCTGCCTCAAACCAAGTTCACACAAAGCCCACTCTCTGGATTCTCACACTGAGAATACCAAGGTAACCTACTTGGTGGTGTTTTACTCAACTCGACAATGTCGAGGTTCTGTGGACCCTATTCGTGGTGTTCGTGACCTTGGCAATCGCTTAGTTCGAGTGCGCGATGATCGTGTAGTGTAGTAGTCGTGTTGAACGAGCATTCGTGTGTTGTTGTGTTGCTGTGATCGAGTGTTCGTGATCAAGGAACATGAAAAAGAGTCTACAAAGGTTTGTTGATTCTTCCATTGATCTATTGTATAACTTGCTGTAATTTTTGTATTTCACATAACCTTATGTTTTTGTTTGTGATTGTAATTATGATGTTCACATACGATTGTAATTTGGAAAGATCTTTCCACTGCTCATGGAAATCCTCGTGTTGGTTTCCTTCATAAAATCTCTATGTTATGGAGGGAATTTTTTGCTAACGGCCTTAGCCTATACAAATTATTTTCCAATTCAGCCGAACATATATCATCACCATTTTTCAAAATAAACACTTTATTTACAGAAAAATTTAGGGTATAATTACATTCGAGTAAAGACTTTACAAAAATTAAGTTCCACTTTAACTCGGGAACTACATAAAAATCATTCAGAATGATAAACCTATTCTGTAAAGTCAACCGGAGATCTCCCACTACCACAGCTAAAACGACATTCTCAGTTCCAACTCGCATCGTCATCTCACCAACACCAAGCTGCCGTTAGGAACTAATTCCCTAAAATGAATAACAAACATGGTTAGTGGCCCAGAGGTAATAATCTAGGCAAAATCATCATTCTCCACTCAACAAGTTTCCAAAACTAGTAAATTGTATTTAGCTTGTTTGGCCTTCTTCTTCTCAGCCAAATAATGTGGGCAGTTTCGCTTCCAGTGCCCATCCTGATTGCAATGGAAACACTTCCCTTTGTCAACCCTCACTGGTTGCCTACCCCGTGGAGCAGCAGGTTGTGGGTCAGCATGCACCTTTCCCTTACTACCCTTCTTCTTCTTCCACTTGCTAGTGGCAGAAGAAAAAGGTGCAGATTTAGTTCCTGAAGTCGAACCTTTATGGAACTTTTTGGATGATGAAGCAACATTTGCCTCACCAACCTTCTTTTCCTTGCTTTTCAACAAAGATTGAAAAGTCTACAACTCATTTGTAGAGTTGTAAGGTTGTAATCAACCTTATTTAGAATAGCATTGCTTACGAAATGAAGGAAGCTTTTAGGTAACAACTCCATAATTATGCTAACCTGGCTCTGATACCAATTGAAGGAACTCTAATTACAAAGAACCTTTTAGTGAAAGCGGATTGTCCAAACCTCATTATGAACGAACTCATGCGTTTACAGTCATACAGAAAGATTATGCATTATAAACAAAATTACAACATGCTTTGAATGTAAAAACAAAGAATAAAAGATTATACCTTTGAATTACCCTTCTTCAAGATAATCCCTCCATCGTTCACGAACCCAACGAACAACTTGATATCCCTTGAACAAACAACAACTCGATCCTCGAACTAACCATACACTACCACTATATTACCTTAGTATTCTCGGTGTAAGAATACAGGAGTGGTAAGAATACAGGAGTGGTGGACTCTGGCTTATTTTGGTTAGAGGGAAGATTTAGAGTGGAGGAGGAAGAAGATCGAGTAAACGACAACAATATCGTGTAGATAAGAAAGTCTATCGCATAAACTAGATAATTGATAACGGGCAGAAATGCACGTTATTACAGTACTAAGTTATTAAACAATGTAGGTTTGCGTTGATAAAATAAATAAGATTGCGTCCAAAAAGCATTAAGTTCATAACATTGTGGTCGCACGCGTCCATCGCATGAAAACAGTTAACTTTTGTATTTTTGTGCAGAATATGCGTTGACACAAAGCGTAAAATGTGATCACAAGAAAGCAACGGTCGAGCGCAGCGTTACCGCAAGGCTTTGCGGTGATTTGTGCTCGTAAACATCTGCTCAAGAAAGATTGCCACATAGAGCCAGTGCAACTTGGTGGGCGCATCTGGGTGAAAAGCATAATTAGAGATAGGATATGATTATGTGCAGTCACCTTGTCTTTGTCTGCATCTTGCATCATCGTATAGGAAAAGAGTACAGACTTAGGAATAGGCTCTATAGACACTATTGCATTCAACACATGAGTCCTAGAACTAGGAGCACCTCATTTGCATTGGAAAATGATTTGCTGTCGTATGAGTGTAACATGATCGCATAGTTTAATGCATTCTCGGTAAACGCTAGCTAAAGACTTTCTCAACCCGTTCCTTCATATACTCAATGTATCTACCGCATAATTGATCTTTTCTTAAATCTGTCACATACATTTATTTTATACCGCAAACAACAACCCAAAAGAACTATTTGATTATTTGATTACCACAAAGTCTTCTTAGAAATTATCACCGTATACTGTTTTCCCTAGTCCCTGAGTTCGACCCTAGACTTACCAGGAAACTCAGTGGGGTTTATACTTAGAATCCACTGAGACAACTTGTTGCTCAACGTATTTCCATCACCGCATTTCATTCCATAATTTCACCACATAAAATAACGCATCAAGTTTTTGGCGCCGTTGCCGAGGACTTCGGCAAATCAGTGTGCTAACGATAATTTTTCTGATTTCTTTGCAACTCTTAATCTCTGGCGAATTACGACCCGGAGATTGAGAGGACGTTTCGATGAAGGCTAAGAGATAGCCGTCGACAACAACAACCAAATAAAGACGATATGGTGGAGTAGCCTGGAAATAGAGCACCAAACGAAAACAATGTCATGGAAAATCCAATTCTATTGGAAAACGATCGCAATAGGCCCATTCGGGACTATGCATTGTCAAACCTCTACGATTTCTCTCCAGGAATCATGAGGCTTGCCCTTGATGGATCCTGATTCGAAATGAAACCAGTGATGCTATAGATGATCCAGATTACAGGACAGTTTGGAGGAAGGCGTGGTGAGGACCCGCACACTCACCTCCGGAGCTTCATAGAAATCTGCAACTCTTTTTTGTTCCCGAACATCTCCACCGAAGAAGTTCGACTAACTTTGTTTCCATTTTCTCTATGTGATCAGGCACGAAAATGGGCGTATTCTCTCGAGCCGGGAGAGATAAATTCGTGGGAACAGGTCATGGAAAAGTTCATGAAGAAATATTTTCCATCAACCGAGAATGCAAAGAGAAGGAAATCAATAACAAATTTTGAACAAGAAACTGATGAATCGCTCAGCGATGCCTAGGCGAGGTTTAAGAGGCTGGTAAGAGACTGTCCACACAACGGATTACCAGATTGCTTGTAAATAGAGTTCTTTTATCAAGGATTGAACCCTGCTTCGCAGACCGCTGCCAATGCGGCAGCAGCTGGTGGTCTGCTCGACAAAACATATGAGGAATCCAAAAATATACATGACCGCATTTCCAAAAATCACGAGGACTGGCGAGAAAGCGATCAAAGATAAGAATTGGAACCAATGATGCAAACAACGGGGCCATCGTATCCCTTCAGAACCAAATGACTGCGATGATGAGTTTGATACAAGGCATCACAATTAATTGCATGGGAGCAAACAAAGGGCAGGGCAACGCAATTGCTCAAACGACCGCAAGTTGTGTCATCTGTGGAGACGCGCATCCAATGGAAGAATGCTCAGGAAACCTGTAGTCAGTATGCTTCAAAAAGAATAATCCTTATTCTGACACATACAACCCCAGATGGAGAAACCACCCTAATTTCGCATGGAAAAATCAACAACAAAGCTTTCAACCAGTGGTGCAAAAAGAAGGGCCACCCGAATTTTTCTCGTGAACCAACGGTCTAACGCACAGCCAAGCCAGTAGTTTGCAGACATCGTAATCTTCGTCCTTAGAAAGCTTGCTGAAGCAGTACATTGAGAAAAACGAATCAGTGCTTCAGAATCAAGCAACGTCCATCCGAAATCTCGAAATTCAACTAGGACAGATTGCGGGTGAACTTAAAAAAAGAACGCAAGAAGCTTTGCCGAGCTCAACTGAGGTCCCTCGCAATGCTGGGGGTACGGGGAAGGAACAATGCTTAACAGTCTCCTTGCTAAGCGAGAAAACGACTACGGAAGTAGAGGAGGAACCCATTACGACCAACTTGAATGTGGTAACAATCGAGGACTCGTTGACTTGTAATTCAGAAGAGCCCAAGCAAATGAAACCAGAAGTTGCATCCATCCTCAAGCCTCTAGATCATGAGATAGAAAAAGTCCAGCTACCACCATCTTCGCAAAGATTGAAAAAGAAGCAGAATGATGAAAAAACGATTGTGACAGTGGTAGTAATGCAAACTGCGATGATCCCACCAAAAATGTGTGACACAGGAATCTTCACGATACCATGCTACATTGGAGGGGTCTACAGTGGCCAAGCACTATGCGATCTTGGGGCGAGTATAAACATAATGTCGCTATCAATCTTCAAACTATTAAATATTGGCACACTCACGCCCATGACAGAGACTCTCCTACTTGCGGACAAATCCCGAATACATCTCGAGGGAGAGTTGAAAGATGACGCAATTTCAATTGATAAATTCATCTTGCCAGCAGACTTCATCATTTTGGATTATAAAGCGAACGAAAATGCATCCATCATATTGGGACGACCATTCCTCTCAACCGGTCGCGCTCAAATTGATGTGCACAAGGGGGAAATCATAATGAACATCAATAGGGAAAGGCTCCGGATTAAGGCAGTCAATATCCCAGAAGATTGAGAAAAGAAGAAAAAGCCACCATGGACGTGAAAAGCCCACCTTGGAATAAGCAGTCCTTGAGTTACTATGTGATTCAACCTCATCAGGGACGCAAACATTTTGAATATCCTTGTTCTACATCAATACTTCATGAACTTTCATCACCTTGTTATTATCTGTTATCACTTATCTACTTCTTTGCTTATCTAAAAAAAAAAAAAAAGCAATCGTGCTGAACGATTGCGATAAAAGATTTTGTTAAACTCTGTTTTTTTAATATTATCTGATCCTCTAATGCTTGATTTTATAAAGTGGAAATGTGGATGATATGTGTTGATGAAATTGCGTTGTGCACTCAAGTTTCCCTAGCGGAATCTAAGTGTAAATTCCTCTAAGTTTCCTAGTAATTCCAGGCTCGAACACAGGGACTTGTGAAAATAGATTGCATTGGTAATTTTTATGAAGAACTTTGCGGTAACCAGATAAATAAATAAGTTATTGGGTTTGTCATTTGCATTGATGAAAAATAAATAAATGCGGCGGCTTTGAGAAGAGGTAGTTGTGTGATAGATGCAATGAGTATACGATAAATGGGTTGAGAAAATTTTTAGCTAGCATTACTTGGGAATGCGTCAGACTATGCGATCATGTTACAACCATACACAGCAAGTCATTTTGTAATGTAAATGTGATGCTCCTAAGTCTAGGACGCATGTGTTGAATGCAAAAGTTTCCATAGAGCTTATTTCTAAGTCTCTACTCTTGTCCTATGTGATGATGCAAAATGCATGAAGGCAGGGTGACCGCATACAATCATATCCTATCTATAGGATGCATGCAATGCGTTAATAACAAATAGTGCTCATTCCTAAGTGTCTATCTCTTGATTATGCGTTCTAATCTGGCTCTCCCAAGCCTAGATTCTAATCTGACCTTCCAAAGTCTAGATCCTGTCCTTAACCTACCCTCCCGAGTATCTCCAATGGATGAATGAAGCATACATAATACAAGATAATTGCAAAGAATGAAGATTCCATAGTTGTGCTAGCTAAATGCTTCTCAACCCATTCAATTGATTTAGCAACTTATGCGTGAATAACAAAGAGTGAACAAATATAGAGAAGGAAATTCCATTTTTTATAAATGAGTTTGAGTACAAACTAACTATGGAAGTTAAAGGTAGAGAGCCTGGTCGCAATTCCTTGCCGACCGAGGCTTTTTACACTGAAATCTCTATTTTGTTATAAAGATGTTCCCGCTTCCGTAGGCGTCGGCCCTCTCTCTATCCTTGAAGCTTCTGGCGCTCTCCCAAGCTTACCGGAACGATTTACTGGCACAACTTCCTCCCTTGCGTCCGCCTTAAAATGAAAGAGAACTATGAACAAAAGCGTGCGAACTGAAGTATGAAATCTCTAATTGTTGAACCCCTTCTCTGAAGAATGCCCTTGGTATTTATAGAGAATCCATGGTGAAAGGTGGCTTCTCTCTCATGGTTGTACAGATGTGACGACTTTAATTCCTGACTGATGCACCGAATAATTGTCACCGAAAAGCTGAATGTACTTTGTGACCATTAGCGACTGTCAACTTAATTCGGATTCGACTATCATCAGCTTTCTGTCCCATCGCGCTTAATTAGGCTTTCACCCAGATGCGCCCGCCATGTTGCGCCAACCAAGTTGCGGCGATCCTTCTCAGGCGAATGTTTGCGAGCACGATCAACGCAGCCTTGCGGTGAAGTTGCACTCGACCAATGATTTCCTATGATCACAATTCCTCCATTGCGTTAACGCATATTCTGCATAAAAATACAAAAATCAACAGTTCTAATGCGATGAACGCATGCGACCGCAATATTATGAAAATGATGCTTAATGGACGCAAGTTAACATATTTCATCAACGCCATTGTTTAAGAACTTAGCACTATGATAACGTGCATTTCTGCTCATTATCACACCCCTATATTTAAACAATGCTTGTCCTAGCATAAGCTAAAGATTCCTTTAGCAAGTCAACTGCAATGGACGAATGAAGCATACATAATACAAGATAATCGTAAAGAATGGAGATTTCCTATTTGTGCTAGCTAAATGCTTCTCAACCCATTCAACTGATTTAGCTACTCATGCGTGAATAACAGAGAGTGAACAAATATAGAGAAGGAAATTCCATTTTTATAAATGAGTTTGAGTACAAAATAACTATGGAAGTTAAAGGTAGAGAGCCCGGTAGCAATTGCTTGCTGACCGAGGCTTTTTACACTGAAATCTCTACTCTATTCTAAAGATGTTTCCGCTTCCGCAGGCGTTGGCCCTCTCTCTATCCTTGAAGCTTCTGATGCTCTCCCAAGCTATCGAAACGATATGTCGGCACAACTTCCTCCCTCGCGTCCACCTTAAAATGAAAGAGAACTATGAACAAAAGTGTGCGAACTAAAGTATGAAATCTCTAATTGCTGAACCCTTTCTCTGAAGAATGCCCTTTGTATTTATAGAGCATCCATGGTGAAAGGCGGCTTCTCTCTCATGGTTGTATAGATGGGACGACTTTAATTTCTGACTGATGCGTGATGACATGCAGAAATGCATGTCATCTTAGGCCTTTTACTTAGAATTATGAAGGTTGTTAGGCAGAATATGCGTCGATCATGATAGGAATTCACAAGAATATGAGCTTGCGTCAATCAACATGTCGAATCTCAGCTAACCCGTTATTTTGGGTTAATTATGCGTTCAATGTTCTATTTTTGTAGGCAATGCAAGAAATGAATGAAAACGTGGAAATCGGACCATCGCATAGACAACCGCATGTGGAGAAACACTCCATCGCAAGGCAAATGAATGGATGTTGCTGTAATTAGCCGTATGCGTTCATTGCATGAGACTTGCGCTCGTCAAGTGATTGTGGTCATCATGTAGAGTTGCGGTATGAAGCAAATGTGGTCATTGAATAATTGCGACTGCGCGACAATGCAACTAATGGGATCAACGCAAGGTAGGTGGAATGAACGCATCAACGCATCTACCTCGAGAAAATCCAAAGACAATGTTGAAATTTCACCTACCATGCAGTTAGTAGCAGAGGTTCAGAAAGGACTAACGCGCCGAACGTCAGACTCAGAGCAGTCTAATTAATTTTATCGGCGACCCAAGCTCTATAAATAGAAGCCGATGAGTTGATCTTCATTTCATCCAAGGTTTTCGCCTAAGGTTCGCCTATGGTGGATCTTTGCGATCTAGAAAAACACATGAGAAGACGGCTGAGAGTTCTTCACCTCCTTCATCCATTCCGAAAGACGACCGGAGCCTTCAACTGGAGTTAGATCTCGAGAGAGTCAGCTCCTCCACCCATCTGTGGCACCACCAGCAACCTTGACGCACATCCGCTGAAAGCAAAGTTTTGCTTCTAGCCGGTCATTTCTTTTTCCTTTCTTTTCCTATATTGTATTGTATGACATTTTGAATTAAGAAATTAATATAATGTGTTTTTCAATGAATTTATCTATTCCTTCGACTTCATCTCCATCTTCTTACTTAGCATCATTACTATCATTGCACCACTTAGTGTAGATTAGGAATATGAAACATTAGCAACTCGTCGAGAGGTGTGCGTTGCGTGAGTGTGTGAGTAATCTTATTTGCTTAGGGTGAAGCTGCTGCAATGCCTGTCTATGGGGTAATGCATTGCTTGCCTATGAGTGAAGTCAGCAATAATTAACTGCTCGAGAGGGTAAGTGGTTGGACGCATTAAGCAAGGTATGCATTGTTCACTAGGATAGTAACAATCTTATGTCAACCAAGTTCATGCATTTTTCTAGTCTTTTGTTATGCCCAACACCCTTTTAGAGCTACTCGAGAGAGAATCTAAAGAAAGAACCTAATGACTCGAGAGAGCTAGGTTAGAATCTAGACTCGAGAGAGCAAGATTAGATCAACATAAGCAAGAGATAAGAACTTAGATATAAGCTCTGTTTGTCAACACTGCATTATATGCACCCTAGGAATAGGAATGATGATATGTGGTCGCCTTGTTTGTGTATCATCACATAAATAAGACTTAGAGGCTTATGTGTAGGCCCTACAAATACCTCTGCACATACATCGCATGCGTTCTAGTATTAGAAGCCATAGCATTCGCACCGAGAGGTGGTTTACTGTTGTATGAGTGTTGCATGATCGCATTAGTTTACGTTGACTAAGGCTGCCCTTACAATCACTCTTAAGTTTTGCAATGAAAACATCTTCGCATTTTATCTATTTTCCCACACATCTATTTCATGGCAAGGTTTGTCGCATCTCTACCTTTCATGCATATTCTCATTATGTTGTCTGATAGATAGGAGTAGGAGTAAAATTAACTTAACAACATCCCCTCCATTCTTTTATTCAACCATCGCATGCACAATCACTGCAAACATATAGTTACAAGCCCCTATGTTCGACCTCGGATTACTCGAGAAACTTGCGTTCATGTTATACTTGGCGTGAACGCAAGAAAACTTGTGGCAGGACGCATGATCATCACATACATTCATTAACGAAATTTTCATTCCAACACATGACCATCGACGCATGACTATCAATGCATATCTAGGAACATGCTTCGCATAACGCGTCCAAGGGAAGTTGGTTGTTGAGTAAAATTGACTTCCAATTTCCCGTCATCAATGCACGAATAATTATCACCGAAAAGCTGAATGTACTTTGTGACCGTTATCGGCTGTCAACTTAATTTGGATTCGACTGTCATCAGCTTTCTGTCCCATCACGCTTAATTAGCCTTTCACCCAAATGCATCCGCCATGTTACGCTGACCAAGTTGCGACGATCCTTCTCGGGTGAATGTTTGCGAGCATGATCAACGCAAAGCCTTGCAGTGAAGTTGCGCTTGACCAATGATTTCCTATGATCGCAATTCTTGCATTACGTTAATGCATACTCTGCACAAAAATACAAAAATCAACAGTTCTAATGCGACGAACGCATGCGACCGCAATATTATGAAAACGATGCTTAATGGACGCAAGTTAACATATTTCATCAACACAATTCAACATTGTTTAAGAACTTAGCACTATGATAACGTGTATTTCTGCGCATTATCAACCTCTCAACGTTTTTTTTTTTTGCAAATGATCAAGGTACACGATTGCAGAGGCACTACACAAAGACATAACTACTTTATTTCGTCACCGCAATCTAAAGATAGTAGATCGCTGCAAAGCAGAATGTGCCAACAAACAATGCGGGCGACAACACAAATTTGGGGGTTGTATTTCTCCTTGACTTTATTCCAAATTCTGCATTATCGCATCGCATTTTAATTTTGAAAATTTTATCATCGCATCCTCTTTGGTTACCGTAATCATTTAACGTTGATAAATTTAGTAAGTCACCGCATGCTTTCTCTTTGCCAATTATGATTTCAATAATGAAACACATGCTTATATTTTTTTTTTGTATATACTAGAGTCAACTTAATTTTAGGACAGTCACCTCATGAAATATTTCTAAAAGTTAGTGGTCTGCTAGCTTTCTTTCAAACTGACTCTTTACATAGCTTCCTAAGAACATCGCATGACTTCTTTCAATCTATTGACAATGAGGACATTGCCGCATTTTAAATTTGGAGGTGAGGTGTTTATTTTCGACCTTGCTATTTTCAGTTCTTAAAAAAAAAGGGAAAATTTTGAGAATAAGAACTCCACTGTCAATGCAATGGGGAAACCCATGTTGATAAGAGTTAAGATGTGAAGGGCACTTAACCGTAGTTGGATGTCCGCATGACACATGTGGGGGCAAGCCAAAACGAAAGTAAATTGCCAGGATCAACGCATAAATAAATGACCGCAACTCCACTGCCAAGTAAGTATGAGTTTAGCCTGAGAAAGAGTGCCTTGCTCTAGTTGAATGTCCGCATGACACACGTGGGGGCAAGCCAAAACGAAGGCGAGACATTTGGATCAGCGCAAGGTCAGAGAAAAACAATAATGTCAAAAATATGCAAGGATAAAAATCAATTAACACCCCAATGAAAAAATTTTATTGAAATAAATCATACGATGTCCTGGAATCTAGTAAAGTACTTTTGAAGGTTAAACTTGCGGTCCTTAGATTTTAGAAATATTTTAAAAAGAGACTTGAATAAGAATTAAGGAAATTTTGGTGTATAGGATTTGAATGAAGTATCCTTGAGAAATCTAGGAAAAGAGATTGCGGTCGACTTTCTAAAGGAAATCTTTAGCTTATGCTTGAGGGCAAGCATTGTTTAAATTTGGGGGTGTGATAACGGGCAGAAATGCACGTTATTACAGTACTAAGTTATTAAACAATGCAGGTTTGTGTTGATAAAATATATAAGATTGCGTCAAAAAAGTACTAAGTTCATAACATTGCGGTCGCACACATCCATTGCATGAAAACAGTTAACTTTTGTATTTTTGTGCAGAATATGCATTGACACAGAGTGTAAAATACGATCACAAGAAAGAAACGGTCGAGCGCAGCATTACCGCAAGGCTTTGCGGTGATTTGTGCTCGCAAACATCTGCTCAAAAAGGATTGCCGCATAGAGCTGGTGCAACTTGGTGGGCGCATTTGGGTGAAAAGCATAATTAATCATGATGGGACAGAAAGCTGATGACAGTCGAGTCCAAATTAAGTTGACAAGCCGCTAAAGATCTACTATAGCAAGTACACTCAGCTTTTCGGTGACAAATATTTGGCGCATCAGATAGAGAATTAAAGCCATTCCATCAGTGTAATCATAAGAGAGAAGACGCCTTTCACCCAGAAGCTCTATAAATACCGAAGGCAATCTTCAGTAAAGGAGTTCGAATGGTTCGGATAGTTCGAACACTTAGATAATTTTCTCCATAGTTAGAATAATCTTGTTTTTAGTTTTTCTTTTATTTAAGGCAGAAGCGAGAGAAGCGAGATTGTGATGAGAGATCGTTCCGGTGAACTTGGAAGAGTGTCGGAAGTGTCGAGATCAGAGAAAGGGCCAGCTCCTGCGGAAGCAGGAATATCTTTTGAACAGAATAGAGTTGATAGTGTAAAAGCCCTAGGAAGCAAGGGATTGCTACCAGGCTCTCTATCCTTATCTTCCATTGTCATTTTGTACTTAAACTTATCTATAGAAATGGAATATACTTCTTTATATCTTTTCACTCTCTTTTTTCTACGCATGAGTAGCTAAATCTGTTGAATGGGTTGAGAAGCACTTAGCTAGCTTAACTGGGGATCTTCATTCTATGTGATTATCTTGTATTATGTATGCATCATTCGTTCGTTAGAGATACTCGAGAGGGTAGTCTAAGGGCAGAATCTAGGCTTGGAAAAGTTAGGTTAGAATCTAAACTCGGGAGAGTTAGATTCGAACACATAATCAAGAGACAGGAGTTTAGGAATAAGCACTATTTTCTATTAACACATTGCATGCATCTTAGAGATAGGATATGATTATGTGCGGTCACCTTGTCTTTGTGTGCATCTTGTATCATCACATAGGAAAAGAGTAGAGACTTAAGAATAAGCTCTATGTACACTATTGCATTCAACATATGCGTCTAAGAACTAAGAGCACCGCAATTGCATTGGAAAATGATTTGTTGTCGCATGAGTGTAGTGTAGCATGATCGCATAGTTTGACGCATTCCCGGTAAACGCTAGCTAAAGATCTTTTCAACCCGTTCCTCTGCATACACAGTGTATCTACCAAATAATCGATCTTTTCTCAAATCCGCCGCATACATTTATTTTATACCACAAATAACAACCCAAAACAACTATTTGATTATTTAATTACCGTAAAGTCTTCTTAGAAATTATCACCGTATACTGTTTCCCCTAGTCCCTGAGTTCGACCCTGGACTTACTAGGAAACTCTGTGGGGTTTATACTTGGATTCCACTGAGAAAACTAGTTGCTCAATGCATTTCCATCATCGTATTTCATTCCATAATTTCACCACATAAAATAACGCATCAAGTTTTTGTTTGCCAGCTAATTGTTTGTTGAGTTTTGTGTATTTGCAGGCACCTTTTTATCTTGGGAGAATTACAGCTTGTGCGACTAAGTTGCAACCAATATTGAAGTGTAGACGATGCGTTGAAAGCCATTATTGACCCCAAGGTAGAAGGGCAATCAGTCACAAGAGCTGAAGGTAATTCTAAACATGATGGCCAATATGTGTCCAACAATTGCCGGAAGTTCCAATGGTCAAGGCATCTTGACCCAAGCAGTCGAGAGCAATCTCCTGCATGGGAGACTTCTTGTAGTGATAACACTCCAATTTTTCCAGGGACGTTTTCTTCTCTATCTTTATCTTGCTTTCTTAGTTTAGTTTATTTTTATTTTTATTGTTATTTTGGATTGTGGCTGCTTCCTTGATTGTGGTGCGTTTATTCCTTGTAGATGCAACAATAAGTCTCCTTGGTGTGCAGTTCAACGAAAGAATTCCCTCCATCCTTCAACGCATGGCTTTGATCGCGTGAATTCCAATGCATGATCGCATGCGTTATTCCGCTTAAGGTTCTTTTCTTGTTATCCTTTATGCATTATCCTTTTGAAATACTTTCTTTCCCGATTGCGTTGCTTTCGGTGTTTCTATGATGGTACATATAATTCACTGCATCTTCTAACTAAGCATCGCAAGGCACTCCTTACTTTTAATAGCTTCTTCAAATTTGAAAGTCTTAAGTTTTATTGCGTGTAAACCTTTGCTCAAACATTTATTACCGCATTCCTATTGAGTTTGCTTTTAGCTTTGCGGTGAGCTAAGTTTGGGGGTGGCAGCGGTCTCGGAGAAATTGCATTCATTACATTGCGATCATTTGAAAAAAATAGAGAATTTTGAGAATAACAACTCCTCTGTCAATGCAATGAGGAAACCTATGTTGATAAGAGTTAAGTTGTGAAAGGCACTTACCCGTAGTTGGATGTCCGCATGACACACGTGAGGGCAAGCCAAAATGAAGGTAAGTTACCAGGATCAATGCATAAGCGCAACTCCTCTGTCAAGTGCAAGCCTAATTAAGCAAGATAAGAGTTGAATTGAATATGGAACACCACCAAAGTTGGATGCCCGTATGACACATGTGGGGGTAATCCAAAACGAAGAACGTAATCAAGATTAACGCTGCATTTGAATAAATCATCGCAAATTTTTGAAGTGTTTTGAACGAATACATTCTCAAAAGCTAAACGCAAAGTTGTGGTGAATGAATAAAAAGTTTTTAAGCAAAGTCTTGTCAGATTTAAACTTGGTAAAGATCTTTTTGAAGAAGCAGCCAAAATGGAGGAGAGCATTACGGCGATGGTTAGAGGCATGAGTATTATATTCTAAGAAGTTGGTCACCACAAAGGAAAGCCGAAAGGTGAGTTAGAATTTCTTGAGTATAATGCATGCTTGAGGGCAAGCATGATTCTAAGTTTGGGAGTGGGATGACATGCAGAAATGTGTGCCATCTTAGGCCTTTTATTTTGAATTATGAAGGCTGTTAAGCAGAATATGTAGCAATTATGTTAGGAATTCATAAGAAAATGAGTTTGCGGTGTTCAGCATTGAGAATCTCGGCTAACCCATTATTATGTGTTATTATGCGTTCAATTGTCTATTTTTGTAGCTAACGCAGGAAGTGGACGTAATCGCGGAAGTCGGGCTACCGCATAGACGACCGCATGCAGAGATACTCTCCATCGCAAAGGCGAACGCATACGATCAATGCATGGGTGTTGCGGTGATGAGCCATATGTGTCCATCGCATAGGATTACGATCGTCAAGCGATTGCGGTCATCGTGTATAAGTTACTGTATTAAGCGAGTGCGGTCACTGCACTATTGCGACTACATGATAACGCATAATAGAAGGATCAACGCAAGGTTGGTGGAATGAACGCATTAACGTATCTCTCGGGAAAATCAAAAGATGATTTTGACATTTCACCTACCACGCCGTTAGCAGCAGAGATTCAGAAAAGGACTAACGCGTCACGAATGTCAAAATCAAAGCAGTCCATTAATGCTGTCGATGATCCAAGCTCTATAAATAGAAGTCGCTAAGTAGAAGTTCAAATCATTTAGGGTTATCCCTGTGATCCAGAAAAATGCGTGAGAAGAAAGCTTGAGAGTTATTCATCTCCTTCCTCCATTCCGAGTGACGACCGGGGTCTTCGACCAGAGCTAGATTTCAGGAGAGTCAGCTCCACTGCCATTCCATGGCACCACCGGCAGCCTTGACGCACATCCACTGGAAGCAAATCATTGCTTCCAGAGCCGGTCATTTCACTTTTCCTTATTTTCTTATAGTATTGTATTACATTTTGGGATTGAGGAATTAATACATTATGTATTCAATGCATTTTTGTGTTTCCTTCGATTCCATCTCCATCTTTCTTTACTTAGCATCCTTAACTTTTATTGTATCACTTAGTGAGATTGCTAGAGTATCACATACTTAGTCATGTGGATTAGAGATATGAAGCTTGTAGCAAACCACTGAGAGGTGTGCGTTGTGTGAGTGTGTAAGAAAATCTTATTTGCTTAGTGTGAAGCTGTAGCAATGCTTGTCTATAGGCGGATGCAACGCTTGTCTATGAGTAAAGTCAACAACAACTAATTGCCTAGGAAGGTAAGTAGTTGGTCGCATTAAGCAGTGTAAGCTATTGTTCACTAGAGATAGGAATAATCTTGTGTCTGTCAAGTTTATGTGGTTATCTTGTCTTATGTATGCGTCCACCACACCTTTAGAGCTACTCTGGATATAATCTAAATAAAGAATCTAAAACTTGGGAGAGCTAGGTTAGAATCGATGCTCGGAAGAGCTAGATTAGGTTTTCATAAGAAAGAATGAAGACTTAGGAATAAGCTTCGTTTGCCATCACACAGCGTATGCACCCTATGGAGAGGACAATGACTGCGTCCAAGAAGTAGGATATGATGGTGGTATGCGGTCATCTTATTTATGTGTGAGAGCACATGAGCAGGAATAGAGACTTAGGAACAAGGCCTCTCGACAGTTCACATACACATCGCATACGTCCTAGATTTAGGCACAAGTGTGTATAGCATGATCGCATAGCTTGCGCAGGCTGAGGTTGCCCTTGTGGTCACTCTTAAGGGTTGCGATGAAGACATCTTCACCTTTTATCTACTTTTCCATCCATTTATTTCACGTCAACGGTTGTCGTGTCTCTATCTCTCATTCATACTTTTCATTGCATTGTCTGTTAGTTAGGAGTAGGAGTAGTGTTAGCTTAACAACCCTTCCATCGTTTTTTTTATTCAACCTCCGCATACACATTACCGCATACATCTAGCTACAAGTCCTTGAGTTTGACCTCGGATCACCCAAGAAACTTGCGTTTGCGTTATACTTGGCATGAGTGCAAGAAAACTTGTGACAGGAACGCATGGTCATCGCATACATTCGTTAACGCATATTTCATTCCAATGCATGACCACCGACGCATGATAATTAATGCATACTTTAAAAACATGCATCACATATTGCGTTCACTTAATTTTAGTTATTAAGTCCTTGACGATTTGGTAATCTAAATTTTCGTCATTAATAATTGATCATTTAGATATTGAAACTATCGTATAGTCTCTCAAAGTAATCGTGTAGGCACTCGATTGATAATCTCGTCCGTTTATCACTTATGTTTTGGAATAATTAAAACAATTTTATTTATCTCACTTTTTTCATAAAACTTAATAACTACCCACTAAGGGTCGTTATGAAGAAAAAGAAATCAATTATCATATAATTAATAAATTATAAATAAATATGACAACTAACTTATCATATTATATTTATAACCTATAGTTTTAATATTACATCATATACGATATATAAACTATAGTTCTTTTTCTATTTTATGGCATTTAATATAAATCGCATTTATATTAAATTTAATAACTATGAATCTAATTCATAGAAAATATATTTGAATCATATTCAAATATTAGTTCCTCTAATCAAATAATAATGTATCAAATACATTATATCAATTATATCATATATAATTTAATTAATTTAATTATATCATATATAATCAAATTCTCTCTTATTAATTTGAAAATTTTAAAATAATTCCTGATTCTCAACTTGAATCTATTGAGCTACCAAGGGGACCTTATAGACCTGTAGCTTGAAGCTCCAACGGTACATGAATAACTAATTGAACTCTTTAATTACATTATCCACCATCCGTTAACTGTCGGGCACTCCACTAAAGACTGACAATTGCACTCTTTGCACTACAGATATATTTCTATGTCCATTGGATATAACTAATCAATAGTACGATGATCCTTCACAAATCGCTCGTAAGTACAGCTGAACCAAATTACCGTTTTGCCCCTGTAGTTACATCTAACTCCTTAAGTACCATCGATTCCTCTAATGAACCATAGATCATAGTCCCATCATGACTAAACCCCTCTCGAGCCAAGAAAGTGTGTGGTGCCACATTGTTCAAGATCCAGAATCAGCCTTTACGAGAGCAATTTATCTACTTACCCATGCATCGTGGAAGGAGTGAATTCTATCTTGTGTAGCTTATTTTCTAGCTCTCCAATAAGACGAATCCCCAAAATGGTAGGCTTGTTGAGTAGGCGATCTAGCCACTCTCACCCATGCAAGTCAAAGGACCGCCCTCATAGGCAGGAGTTCATAACTTACTCAGGATTAAGGTCATGTTACCTATGGTCATCCTAGTGAAATGAAAGTCTCAATTATGAACGCCGTTATATAATGAGACTAAACATTTCATGGTCCGGTCTTATACAAATTCCTTTGTATAGAATATCCCCACTCGTATGTTTAATACATGAATGATTAGGATTAGATCATTTGTAACACTTTACAATAATTGTAACACCTACAAAGTGGGCCATACTCATAGTGTCACCAAGATAAGGTATCCGGTCTTATCCACATATTACAGACCATTTAGGTTATCACTTAAAACACGATCCAATTGTATATTTCTACATACATGTTTAAGTTATAACAATAACCATGGATCTTAGTTTATTGGTTTGTGGTTAATGCAACTAAAATATCATATATTTCATAGACAACGTGAATAAAATATCATATATTATAAATCACAGAATGTTTGTTCATACAAGTGTTTACAAACTATAGGACCCTACAAGATTTAGGGCATCAACTCCAATAGTACCCTATGTCTCCAGTTATCTACTCGATCTTACCCTTGAAATGGGAGGCTTATTGAGCCAACATTGTTGAGCCAACTCTCACCCATGCAAGTCTAAGGATAATCCCGAATAAACAAGAGTTCATAGTTAGCTCATGATTCATGTTAAGTTACCTAGGCCATCGTTGTGAAATAGTCAGTCTCAAACAGTAAACAACATTTAGAGTAAGAGTGACTTATTTCATAGTTCCATATTGCGCAAACTCCTTACACAGGACGCCCCCACTCCTCATGTCATTACATGTACAAATTAGGATCACTTAGTCTGTAGCACTTTACAACTTCTTATAACAACTACAAAGTTGGTCGCATCTGATAGTGTTACAAGAATAAAGCACCAAACTTTATTCATATACTATAGACCATTTTGACTATTTACTCGAACCTGATCCACTTTTATGTCTCCACATAAAGTTCAAGTACTCATGTAATAATCATGAATATTTTAGTTTATTAGATTTATTTCTAAAACAAAATAAGTAATTCATATATTCAATAACAACTTTATTGAATTTTCAGAACAAGTTTAGTATTTACAAACCATGAGTTTTAGGACATAAAACCCAACAGTTTTGTAATTGAGTCTCAAACCAATTGTTCATTAGGGGAACAGTGGGACTTAAGGAGTAAGATGTAACCTTGGAGGTAAAACAACTTTTGACCTGACTGTTATTACGAACAACCTGTGAAGGGTTGATTTACTGATTATGGTTATATCAAGTAGACAGAAATATATCTACAGTAATGAGAGTGTAGTTACGGGTTTTAGTGGAGTGACCCGATAGTTAATGAATGTTATTAATTCAGTTTAAATAGTTTAGCCAATTAATTTCGGATTGTTGGAGCCCATGATCTTTAGGTTCATTAGGTCCCCTTACTAACTCACAAATGAATTAAATGGAATAGCGTGATAAGTAATTTTGAAGTGTTCAAATTCAGATTAAGGGAATCAATAATTATATACAATATAATTACATGTTTAATTATCAAATTAAACAAAATTGGAGAATTGAATAATGTTTAAATTTGATTTAAATATTAAAAACATGAATAAAGATTCATTTTTTAGGAATCTGTGTTTAATTAATTTAATAGTTGATATTAAATTAACTTAATTAATTAAATTGTTTCATTAATTATTAAGAATTAAATTTAAAAATTAATTATAGAATTAATCTTTGATAAAATTAAAGAATATTAATTATTGAATTAATAATTTCAGTTTATATTTGAAATTTTGATTTCAAAATTTAAAAATTGAATTTGGAATTCATTTTAAATAATTGAAATAATACTTAGTGGTTTTTTCAAACTAAAACACCTCACGTTCCATCTTGATCATGTAATCTTGGTGTCAAGCTCTCATCAAATATTGATTACATATTTAGCTTGACAAAAACAATTGATTTTGCTGAGAAATTAATGGATGTTGAATGTTAGAAGAGAGAAAGAGGGTTTGCTCATGTTCTTCAAACACCTCAAAATTCTCTATTGTTCCCTTTAATTCTAACTCATTTTGGAATCCACCTTCCAATCTAAAGTCTAGAAGATAGTAGAGAAGATTAAGTGATGATCTACAAGGAATTGTAGAAAACTCGAGCTGTATTTGGAGATTGGAGAGTTCTCCAAAAGTATAACTTCAAAATCCTATTTTCTCTTATTGAACATGCATGTTTCTATGCTAAAATTGATGGAAGTAGAGTGTTTAAAATCCTAATTGCTTTTGCTAATTACATGACTCCAATAAATATGATGTTTGTTTAGTATCATAATTAATTTAGTTTTATTTTTATTTATAAGAGGATAGATTTGAATCTTTTAACTTCTTAATCAATGACATACGTCTCAATTGTGAGTTAAGTTCAAGTCGACTTTTATATTATAATTTCTTTTTGATAATATTTGAGGTGGATGATCGAATGTCAAATCTCAAAATTGATAGTTTAAATTTGTACTGATTTTTGTATTGCTTCGGTGAAACCGATTAGGTTATGTTTATACAATCAGGTCATCTTATTTTTTTTTTCTTTCTTTATTTATCCCTTCTTTTTTAGAAAAACTTCACCATGATCCTTATATCTAGCAAGACACAAAGGCAAGCGGACGGTTCTTACGAGAGAAAAAAAGGTTGAGTGTTGTAATCAAAAGCGAGAAAGAATAAAGAAAAAAATGAAAAGACATTGTGCAAATTTGTTTTATTTCAACTTCCCAAGTTTCCAGGTGCTCGCTTCCTCAACATAAATTTGCTGAAGAGAAGAAGCACAGCTCCAATGGAGGCAACGCCAAAAGAAAGTGAAGACAAAGGCATCAGAACCTCAATTTCATTGTACTCCCTTCGTTTATGGAACCAAATTGTATCATTTTTGCCCTCTCGTCGTGATTCCAATTTTCTTTGGAAGCTTTCGAATCTCCTTCGTCGGAGGAGACGTAAGACTGGTCTTCCTCTTCCTCTACCTTTGAACTCGATAAACTCTTCTGTGTAAGTCGCTTCGGTTCTACACCTTTTTTGTGCCTTTATGGTTTGTTCCATTCTACTCTACATAGCATCTTCACTTTCCTTGAAATCTATGTTTGTATCGCTGTTTACAATTGCTACTGTTTTTATCGCTAATGACATGAGTCCTCACCAGGTTGTGCCGGGTGAAATGGATATCGATATCCTTAATTTGAAGTTTCATGAAAGACTAAGGCTATGATGTTATATGAAATTTAATGAAATTCAGAATGTCCACCATAAATAGAAATGGATTCCCTTGCATTTATTTTTTTGTCAGATAAGGGGTTACATTCGGTGGCTTCTATCGGCCCCCCTTGGATCATGGTAGTCCTCTCACTGTTCGTGAGTCTTTGGAGGTAGTGGGTCTTATTTCCATTGTTTCCGATAAAAGGGGTTTTGTCGGGAGAAGGGATGTTTGGTTTTGAATTCCTAATCCGTCCAAAGGTTTCTCATGTCGCCTATTTTCTCCTCATTCTTTGTTGCCTCCCATTTAAGAGACCTCAATTTTTGTCTCTCTTTGGAAGGTGAAAATTTCTAAGAATGTGAAGTTCTTTGTTTGGCAAGTCTTACATGGAAGAGTGAACACCCAAGATCATATCAAATGACATTCTTCCTTCGTTCTGTGTCTGCTGTGGTGTGCCCTTAGTCATTGGAAGGAGGAGGTTCTTGACCATCTTCTATGAGATTGCCAGTTTTCTTATTCCCCGTGGAGTCATTTTTTCGGATGTTTGTGGGGAGTGTGGATTGAGAGGAATAGTAGAATTTTTAGAAGTATAGAGAGGTTTTTGTAGGAGGTGTGGGAGGTTGTTAGGTTTAATGTGTCTTTATACGCGTTTGTTGATTGGTCTTTTTATAATTATCCGCTTGTGTTATACTTTTGGATAGGAGTTCTTTCTTGTCTAGTTGTGGACTTCTTTTGCGGGCATGTTTTTGTATGGCCTTGTAATTATTTCATTTCTGCAAAATGAAAGCTCAATTTCTTTACAAAAAAAAAAAAAAAAAAAAAAAGGAAAAGAAAAGAAAAGAAAAGAAAAAGAAAAGTCAACCACAATGCCAGTGACACAAGTTCCTATTGTGTTGAACCGCATGCTTTCTAGAGTTTACAGAGGTGGTGTTTGTATATATATTTTTAGCATGGTAAATTTTATCACCTAACTCTAATCTATCACTCGCATTTGGCATCGTGAATACGTTTATGCTTGCCGTTTGCACTCTCTACGACATGGTTTACTTACTTTGAACAAAACAATTTGGGAGTTTGGTTTGTCTGGAACGTCTCATGCTAAATCTTAATTTTTTGTTGAATGCTTTTAATACTTCTCAAGTTGCACACGACCATCTGGCCATTGAAGACGATCATTAAGGTTTGCCTCTGTAATGGGTTGCTAGTTATTGGGGAAGTGAATACCACGGAGTTTACTCAAATTAGATACAAACATTGTGATTTTGTTCATTATATGGCCTCTCGACTGGGTGCCCTTCAGGCCTTCACAAAGTATTGTCTGGTGACTACCTTGTTTCTGTCGATCAGCCTAGATTGGAAGGTTCTATATGTAATAGGTTTCCTTCGTGGGGTTTTAAAGCCCCTTTCAGTAGGTTGTTTTATTTATTTATTCATTTTGGTATGAATATATGATCTCTTAAAAGAGAAAAATTAGATACAGATATTATTGCCCCTTTTTTTAAAAAAATAATCTTATTCGCTTAAACCTCAATGAAGTATTACTTTTTATTTATTTTTAATTAATTAATTTTTATCTTCCTCAACAGAGTGTTTTATACCCAAGGGCAAGCAGAATCATTCATAAATCCATTGCCCACTTTATATCTAACCCGGCTTTCAACTGTTTGGTATTTCTTGAGCCTTTCTTTCAAGTCATGGTGCCAGTTACCCAAAACCCATCTCAACCCCTCTAAGTAGTAACATGTGATAAATTTTAATGATATTTAAATGAGGACAATTCATGATTGTGAAGAATGTCATTTTATATGCCATGTACATGTTTTGTTGACAAGTAGATGTATGTTTATCGTAATTGGTTCATGGAAACTGCAAACAGTTTAACAGTAACTGGCTGGGAACCAGAAGAGGCATCTAGACTGTACGATGTTTTGGGTGATCTTTTGGAGCACTGTTTCTTGAATTTACATAGCATTTGGAAGAACTTGCAATTCTGGCAATCTCGTGCGGAGGCAAGTTTTTTTGTTGCCTTGTGTTTTTAATCAATCTATTTTATGCATGTATAGAAGATGTCAGGAAGAAATAGGTCCAATATAAGTGTCTTCGAGTGTCTTCAAAAGAGCCATTATCCAGTGACATCCTTCTTTTAAAATTCAACACTAGTTTATCTTAATGTTACAGCCAAGATTAGACTAATCAGTCATACTCCAGTTGTTCCTTTAAGTTTCTATCTTCTTCCACAAACATCCGATCAATGTAAAGGGGTTTCAGTTTTACCGAAAGTATACCAAAAAACTGAGAACAATGTGTCCCCACTAAGAGTAGTCAGGAAAAATGATGAAACCTTCCCTCTTTTTCCACACATCTTCGTGGAGACAAATAATAAAGGAATCTTTTCCTGCAACGTATGTTTAGTAACAAACTTTTTGTGAGCAATGCTCAAGGAGAAGTTGAACTTATTTTTGCACTTTGGCCTACTAAATCAAATTTTTAGGAGTAAAATTGATTGTAATCTAAAGAACATGAAGAAGGAACCACAAGGAAAATTCCTCTTGTTGAAAGTCCTTCCCTCATGATTGGACGAAAGATCTGCCAATCCCTTTCAGTTCATTTTGCTCAATTACTTTTTAATGCTAAGCATGTGATTGTTATCTTTTTGATTCCTGTTAAAACTTGGTTGTGTCTGCTTTTGTAATTATTTTGATGAAATTTCAGGGTACAAATGCTCAAAAAGTTTACTTTCTGATTTGTGAGAGAGGTCCAAGGGAATTTTTTAGTCGAGCAGTGCAATTAATGCGCCAAAGTTTTAGGGGTGGTTTTTCCTTACAACATGTAGCTTGTGAGGCATCTCTTTACATAGCTGATCGGATAACTATATTGAGCAGCTTAAGATGTCATCTTGCAGTTTTTGTGGCTCAGGTTCGGTTGCACTTATTTTTCAAATGTAATCTCATCATTTTTGTGGTTTTATTCTATCCCTGAAAAGATAGTTGGCTTGCGCACACACATAATGAGGTGTTACATATTTTCATTTGGCAAGTGCTTCATGATGGAGTTAAATTCTTGAAACGTGTATTGAGGAAACTTTCCTATCTGATAGGGCCACAATTTTGTATCCTTTGTGGGAGAGTGTAAAGAGGTTCTTGATCACCTTCTAGGAAGATGTCATTTTGCCTTGTTGGTTTGGGACTGTTCCTTTTTCAAATGTTCAATGTGTGTTTGGCTTAACTTGATGTGTGTAGCTCTATGTTGGAGGTGTTTCTTCTTTTCTTGAGAAAAACAATTGTACTTTAGAGGTGCATGCACATGTTGCTGTGACACTGGCAATGGGCATTCGGTGGCTTTTTGGCATGATACTGTTAGGAACCCTCCTAACAAGAACGATACTAAAAAATATAGAAAAACTAAAGGACAATTCAATTATAGAAATATAGTAAAAATGTATTGAAATATGCTATAAACTCACAAACTAACAAGATAAACCCTAGCCTTTCGAGAGGGCTAGTCTCTTCCAAATTTCCAAATAGAAATTCCCACCAAATTCTTCACACCCCCCTCCAACCCCTCTCCTATTTATAACTAAAATCCCTAACAAACTTCATATCTAATTACTCATTTGCCCTTTCTAATACTTATCCTAACATTTACTAATAATCCTACTATTCCCAAGACTAGGGATCTTACATTACTCCGCCTTTCGAAGACACCTTGTCCTCAAGGTGTGCTTACAAAATACAATCACAAAATTGGGCAACTTCGTCGTCGTCTTCTTCCCCCCCCCCTCCTTTTTGAGAACCCAAAACTCAAGCCAGCATAGCCTTCTCTTCACCCTTGATTATAAATTGGGCTTTGATTTCTTGGCTTGGTTTAAGCCCAACAAACATCCCATGACTCCACTTTCTTCTTTCTTCATTGTGATTCTCTTTTAATGGGCGGGGCCCATTATTAGCCATTGGGCTAACAGCCCATCTTCACGCCATCTATCCTTGTTTTTGAAGTTGAAGTTTCTTCTATCTTCAGTTTTGGAAAGCCATTGGGCTTTAACTAATGCGCTTGGATTTGGGCCAATAAGCAGCCAAGGACCCCATAAACTTGCATAATCTTCTTTCTTCTCACAAAGTACGTGGCCCCAACTAACAAGTTGCAAATCTCTGGGCAAATTTCCATGCCATTTGTATTGGTCTTTAAATTTGAAATTCTTATCTAGTGGGCTAGGCCCATGATCCACATGCTGGTCCAGCCTCATCTGGGCCCATACCCTATCGTCCTTAAAAATAGCAACTAGCTTCAAGTGAATCCAGCCCAAAATAATGCTGCCACCTTTTCTGTTCTCTGGTCTCGAATTGTTTAGTTGATGTATTGGGCCACTTTGTTGCATTTGAGGTCCATATTGGATGACAGAACAGGCCATATCCCTAGCTCCTTTCCTTAACTCTATTTCTTTTTCTTTTTTACACGTGTTTAACCTTTCTAACCTTTTGTTGTTCTTCATATACCAGAATAGATGGACTTGTTTACTCAGCCCAAAATGCCTTACAAATTCAATGTGGCCTCCTTTTTCAACCGTTGGTCCCACCCTCCAAATTGCGTGGGTAAAAGATTCTTCTTCCATCTCATCTTTTTTTTTTTTTTTCCTTTTCCTGAGCCTTCTCGTCTGCCCATGGTCTTCCGTCTCCCTCTGCAAATTTCGACCCATCTTTCATGAAGACTCCCCCCACCTCACTTGCTTCTTTGCTGCCACCCGTATTTCGACGATCATCGTTCGTGCATCTGCTTGTTGACTTCTGTTGCACAACATCTCCTCTTCCTGAGAATGGTCTATCTGTTTACTCGTCTTTTTCTCGCACCACCGTCGCTCGTCCTCTTCGGCCATATACATTATTTCCATCCTCCTCGCCCACATATTCTTCGTCCTTCGCTTGCCATTTCATTTATTAAAGTAAGTGAAATCAATTAAGTTTATACCTCGTCGTTTCTCTGTCCGTACGCCATCACACCGGGAAGTTCTTCTTTGACACTTCTTATTTGTCCACACCCATTCTTGCTGTCGGTAGTGATCTCCTTCGATGGTTTCTTCATGGCTATACCTTTCTGATCCCTTCTCTCGCTTTTCTTGGAACTTATATCGGTGCTTTTTAAGAAACTTCATCTCTGACCCTGCTGATTTGTGATGCTTCTTCTTCCACTTGCCCTTTTTCCTTTTGGTCGGTATGTTTCTCCTTCCTCTATTCATCTTCGCCTTTTGCTTTGTTTTCTCCCTGAACGTGCTATCGAATTTGTTCTCTCGAATTCTCTGATCCTTACCTCCTTTTTTATTGTTTTGAACTTGTTCCCTTCCAACAAGTTTGATCGTATGCTTTTGTTCTAATTTTGTCTTTCTTGGTGATATCTCTTTCGTTCCTTCCCTCTTGGTTTGTCGATTGACTCTTCCTTGCTTTTTCGGAGGTGTTCTCAGGTACGATCGTCGCCTTCCAGCCACTCTTCGAACTCGTCTTAATAGTTTCCGAACAAGGTTCTCCTTCTCTATTTGGGTGACTGCCATCCTTCTCTCTTCTCTTTCTCTATCTCTTTGCAGAGACTCCTTGATCCTTTGTTGTATTGCCTTCAATTCTTCTTGTATCTCCAACAACCTTGAATCTAGCCTCTGACCACGATCCATAGCGAAACAATTCTCCCAAGAAAGAACGGCTCTGATACCAATTTGTTAGGAACCCTCCTAACAAGAACGGTACTAAAAGATATAGAAAAACTAAAGGACAATTCAATTATAGAAATATAGTAAAAATGTATTGAAATATGCTATAAACTCACAAACTAACAAGATAAACCCTAGTCTTTCGAGAGGGATAGTCTCTCCCAAATTCCCAAATGGAAATTCCCACCAAATTCTTCACACCCCCCTCCAATCCCTCTCCTTCTATTTATAACTAAAATCCCTAACAAACTTCATATCTAATTACTCATTTGCCCCTTCTAATACTTATCCTAACATTTACTAATAATTCTATTATTCCCAAGACTAGGGGTCTTACAGATACTTGGGTGAATTCTACCCCTTTACATGCTGCCATCCCTAACCTTTTTGCTCTCTCTCTCTTGCTAGGAGGCTACGGTCTTCGATTCATGAAAGGGTAGAGCTGTTGGGACCTAAAACTCCATAGGAACCTTACTGCTTTGGAGATAAGTGAATGGGCTGTTTTGTCCCTCTTATTAACAGATTTCCCGCCACAATAATCAGACGACAAATGGTTCTGGAAGCTTGAACCATCTGGGATCTCCACGAAATCCTTGATTGCCTCCAAACAAAATACAAACTCCACATATGCGAGGGCCCCTACAAATCAATTTGGTCAGACCGCTTCCCAAAAAGATAAACTTCTTTATTTGGAAACTATCACACAAGGCTGTTCTCACTCATGAAAACTACAACGTCTGCCTTTGATGACCATTTCCTCTGCCTGGTGCACACTTTGCAGGATGAGCAATGAGACACCAAGCCACCTCTTCGTCTTTTGTTCTTTCTCCAAAAGATTTTGGGATCTTAGTACCTTTAATTGGTATGTGGCTTTTCTTTGAGACATCTCTAGTTTCGTATGCCTCACCCTCAAGGGTCACCCATTCAATGGAAGGAAGAGACTCATTTGGATGCACCTTGTTAGATCTTTTTTGTGGTTGGTTTGGCTTGAACGAAATAGCTGGATGTTCAATGACAAATATCAACAAATAGACCCTTTCATAGAACATGTTATTTTTATTGCTATCACTTGTGTAAATTGTCTAAATACTTCATGTCTTATAGTTTTGATTCTCACTTGACCAATTGGACGTCTTTTGTAACTCCTTTGGCTCAAGGTTTTTTTTCTCCCTCCTCTTTTGTAATTTCATACACCAATGAAATCGTCTCTTATAAAAAAAATCGTACTTTAGAGGGGTCAAGAGGTCTTGGAAGGAGATTTGGGTCCTCATTAGGTTTAATGTTTCTCTTTGAGCCTCGGTGGTCATGGAGTTCTGTAATTGTTCCTTAGGTCTCATTTAACTATATAGAAGCCTCTTTCAGTCAAGATAGGTTCCTTTTCTGGGGCTGATTTTTTGTATGCCCCTTATATTCTTTTGTTTTTCTGTAATCAAAGGTTGGTCTTTCATTAAAAAAGAAAAGAAAAGAAAAGAAAAAAAAAACCCCCACCTCCTAGTTTGCCAAGGCTAGGATTTGCTTGTGAGGGGTTATTGGTCACTGCGGCCATATGGAAAGTCTATGGAAACTGAAGAGTGAAGTCCATCCCCATGTTTTGCCTAGAGGCATCTATTCTGTGGAACAAGCTGGCAGAGGTGTTTCATTTTATCCTCCTTTTTCCTTGTTTGTTTGGACTAGGGATTTGCTTGTGAGATTTTTGGTTTGCGCTCCAAGGATACAACCAAGTAGCTTAGTGTGGTTTTGATCGGCTTCTTTGATTGGTCTGGACTTGGTGGAATAGGAGAATTTTTAATGATGGAGTCATAAGTTTCGGACCAGTTTCTTTCATTTGTTCTCAATGTTTTGTTTTTCTATTTCAAGAAGGAAAACAGATTTAATTGAAGAATAAAATAAAAGGAGTAAACTCCAAAACACCTATAGGTAGATTACATGAAAAATTTCTAACAAGAAATCAGCTTTTCCTTTCTTTATTTCTTTTAATAGGAAATATATCATCAAAAGAACACAAAAGAATAGCCTAAGGGCAGAGGGTTGAGGAAACCCCCTCCCACAAAACTAATAAAGGAAACCCTCAACAATCATTAGAAGGCTATAATTACAAAGAATTTGGTGTAATTTATCACCACCAAGATGCGATATGTTGAACAAAAGGTAAAAAAGAATCAAAAGAGGCAAACGTATCTTCAAATATTGGCTTTTTACCAAAGGCACCACAAAAGAGCACGGGTAGTACATCTCCATAGGACGTTTTCTTTTGCCATAAAAGCTTCCACCATCAGGACCTTCCAACATCCATTCATCAATCTTCTTGAGAAGACAACCCTCCACCCCAATAGTATTAAAGAGATTAAGCCGCCCTTTAGAAGGAAACTCACAATGTTGAAACAAGTGATCCATTGTTTCCACTTCTCTAAGACAGACAATAGATGGATGGAGAAAGGGGTCAATTGGGGAACTTCCTTTGAAGCTTCAATTTAGGCTCGAGCAAGGGACTGCAGAAAGAACTTCACTTTTTTGAGGATTTTAAGCTTCTAAATAAAGCTAACTATGTCATGGCCCCCTTAGTCAAATTTAAGAACGTGGATTTGGTAGAGTACCTACCCGAGTGATCAATCTTCCAGCACATTCTATCCCTATTCCTATCCACCACCCTAGAATTTGAGGAAAATCACATACAAAAAACAATCAGAAAATGGGTTGTATCTTCTAAGCATTAGTCTCATTTTATTATATCAACAAAAAACTTATTTCTTGTTAAAAAAAATTTAATAACATTTACACCTGTACATGAGAAATCACCAATTCCATAAAACTGTAAAAAAAAAAGAACCAAAAACTATCATATAATTATCAAAAGAGGACAAAGAGTACCCAAAGAGGAACCAAAAAAACACTGTGTTAAGAGCTAGCTAAAGAGTCTTTCTTCTCTCCATGGAGGATTACCATCAAAGATGTAAGCAAGGAACTCATATGGAGAATTTGAAAAATCCAAGGACCACCAAAAAGCATCAAGAATAATGGCCCAATAACGAAAAGCATAAGAATAATGAAGAAAAAGGTGTCCCGGATCTTCAGAGTGAGCAACACACATAATACACCAAGATGGGAAGAGTGACAAACAACGCATACATCTTTGAAGCTGTGTTACTAGCTCCAAGACTGAGCTCCCAAAGAAAAATATTTATTTTCTTTGTATAAGAATCCAACCAAATCACCTTATAAAGATGGCTTGAAATATAACCGAGGAGTCCACCAAATCAACCTAAGAGATTTTACTGTAAAAGTATTGGACATTCAGCAACGAAAATTTGGTTTAGGGTTCAAGCCTCTTCACATTAGATCTATATTGATTTTATTTCTCTTGCTTAGTCCTTTTCTTCTCTATGTACTCGTCTTGAAAATTTTGAAATTTTTTTTCTTTTGGTTTCCTTTACTTTGAGCATTAGTCTCTTCTCATTTTATCAATGAACAGATGTTTTGTATTTTTTTTTAAAAGAAAGAGAAAGAAAAAAAAAAGAAAAATGCAGTAGTTGGAAATCGTTTGGTCCTTCACATTTTTTTTTTTTTGTATCCGGTCAATAGTAATTATCAATGTAGTAGTTTCTTATAACTTGAGAGCGGTTGGAGGAATCTTCGTATCTAATTGAAGGAACCTTTTGTAATCTTGTTTATAAGAGATTTCATTCATCAATGAAATAGTTTCTTATCAGAAAAAAATAATCCTTCAGAGTGGTTGGCTGGAAATCATTTTTTCAGAAACTATTTAGGACTTAGGAGCCAGTGATTGAGAAACTTCAAGGGCGTTCAAAGATAACAAAAACTTGCTGATCGCTTCAGAACTTTTCTCCCTGTCGTTTGCCTTTCCTTCCTGTGATATAATAACAGTTTAGCTGCTTAACATCACATTTTAACTCTCTCTCAATTTCTGGTCGGATTATTTTGATTTTATTCTTTTATGGTTCTTGTAGGTCTTTATGGAAATTGACAAAATTGGGGCAGAGGCAGTAAATGGTCAAGAAAATCCCTTACCATCATTATTGGTCACATTGAATGGCTTATTTCTCGATCTAGAGGCATCAATTTGTCAACTGCATGCAACACATCCTGTAACATTGACATTTTTTGTTAACTTTATTGTGAAAAATGCTGAAGCAGAAATTATTCTAATTTCATGTTTCAGTTCCCTATGTTTACTTTGTAAATGACCATGCAGACGGATTTTACCGATGGAAGCTTTTCAATTCCTCTATTTGAAAAAGTACCAGATGTGAACAAGGAGGGATCTCAGTGGACGGGTTGTGAAATTGGTGATGCTATCAACCTGCTTTATCAGAACCTTCACAACTTGGACTCTTTCATATCTATTCTTGTAAGATCTCATTTTGGACGCTCCTATTATTACTAATTTAATTTCCCACCCCTGAACTATTTTTTAATCAACAAGAATACTTTCAATCTTATTTGTTTCAACTTTTTGAGACCTGTGGCCACAAATTATCAGATCAAAGGGGATAAAGTGGTACTACTACATAGCCGTTTGATCATTTACAACTCACCTTTAAGCATGCACTATATAAGCACATTTACTATTTTGCTGGAAATATAGCTCAAATAACGTTGTCATGCATTCCAATTCTGTCACTTACGGTGACGGCTTGAGAAATTTGAGATTAAGTAGTAGTATTATCACCTACAAGGTAAAATTCTTTGCACTGACTTTGATGTAATAGTCTGATGTCTCTCTCTAGTTCTCATGATTTGTGCAGCAACTATTGTTAAATAGTTGATGTAATGTTTATTATGCTAAATCTTATCGATCAATTTATATTGTAGTGTTTTCTCCTTCTCCTTTTTAATTTTTAATTAAATGATCATAACCTGCCCTGTCAACCCCAATGAAAGCTAGGAATAGCAATATCGTTACTACCAATTTAGTGAAATTTTGACTCAACAGTGGCCACACCTCTATTTATGGATATATAATCACCTAAGATTTGAGACAATCATTATATTTTATTCCAGTCACTTCAGAATTTATATACTGTACAAGGATCATCTAAGGTAAATAATGTGAGAAGACAATAAAGGGCATGATGTCTAAGATATTAACAATAATACAAATTGTTAAATCACCCCTGAATTTCTGGTAAATTTATTTGTTTGTCATAATATAACGCTCCACTTTTGGGCTTGAAATTGGCATGAGGCTAGTACGTGGTGTTGAATATTATTATTATAATAATAATATTTATTATTTTTCTTGAAAGGAAACAATGCTTTTCATTGATATAATGAAAAAAAAATATATTGAGAGAAATACTAGAACAACAACCAACAACCAAATTAAACCTAGGGATTAGGTAGTGCACTTAGGAATCTCAACTAGGTTGACACCCCATTAGTCCATCATCATCTCCAATACACAACATCAAACAAAAATACGATGATAAAATTAGAAGCCCTCCATTACAATGCCAAGACAAACAAAATGCTAAATGCTAACTATTGTGCTGGAAAAATAAAAGCCTAAATTGACTTAGGTCTTGGAGAGAAAAGTCTGCAAAAGACTTGTAAAGGGTGCTACAAGAGGAAGCGGTGAGCCGAGCTGTCTCGAACCGGTCTAACCAAGGAGTGTACTTTTCATGAAACATTCTTTGATTCTTTTCAGACCATAATTCAACAAGCAAAACTTTGATGACGTTGAATATTAATTGACAAGAAATTACAGTCAATATAGTTGTCCAAACATACAGACTCTTGCTCCATGTTAAATCATTAACCAACGTAAACGCTTTAAGCTAATGGGTCACATTAAATATAATTTTATTCATAGTTTAACACAAAATACTAATACAAATATTACTATGCTCCCTCATCAGGTTGGTATTGAAAACAAAGTTATGGAGCATCATAGAGTTATTCCCTACAGTGATGCATTAATTTGATAATTTATGAATACTTACTAAGCAGTGTTCATTTAAGTGTGTTTTCCTCATATTCTGATGGTTCTTTTTTGTATTTTTTTCTTTCCTTACTATGAGGTATTGATGTGCACTTGTCTTTTCCTTTTTAGGTTTGTAAACATCGAAAGCCAAGGAAACTGACTCAATACTGGCTTAGATACACTTGTGGTGCGATTGGTCTTTCAGTCTGTTCTGTTTGGCTTATACAACATAGTAGTTTAACGGGGAGCAATGACATTGAGAATTGGGTTCGTGAAGCACATAATTCAGCAGCTAGTTTTTTCAAGGATCACGTAGAACAACCGGTATTATTTTTACTTTTTGGATTTGGTTTTCTTTGTCATGATTGGAAATTTGGAGCACCTTTGTCTATTTTCTTTACCATTTTATTTTATTTTTCTTGGGTTTGGTCTTCGGTTATGGTTGATTATTAGGCTTAAATAACTTTGAAGTCTCTCTTCATGTCATAATGGATCTTTTTTCATTTATCAATTGTGAGAGGAGATGCTTTGTTTCTCAATATGAGTGTTTTGAGTGTTTGTTCGCAGAGGAGGTGATCGAGGGTATTCTCTTTCTACTGAATTTTCTATGCACGATGACCTTTCTTGTGGTATGTGTCCATTATAAAGGATCTATGGACAGAGCTTAGAGATTCTTTTGGGCATGCTAATATTATTGGTTTCTTGGAGGGATCAGGGGTCTGTAATGTTGCTTTGTTTAAGTATTTGTTGTAATACATAACTCTTTCTTTTATTTCTTGTGATGATTTTACAAGAGGGAGCACCCCTTATATATACAACTATGATAGCTAAGTATGGAAAAACTTATAACAGTCAAATAATGTACATATGGTAAGAATAAAAATAAACCCTAATTACAGGGAATAAAATCATATGTACAAGGTAGGAGGAGATTTTCCATATTCAACACTCCCCCTCAAGCTGGGCGATATATGTTGATTAGGTCCAGCTTGGTTTTTAAGTCTTCAAACATATTCTTGAATAGGGCCTTTGTTAGTATGTCAGCAATTTGCCTTTTGGTAGGTATGTAGTTGAGTGAGATGCTTTTGTTTTCAATTTTTTCTTTAATAAAGTGTCGATCAATGTCCATATGCTTTATACGATCATGATAGACTGGGTCTTTGGTGATACTGATAGTAGCTTGATTATCACAGTGTACCTCCATTGGTTCTTTTGATTTGATTTTGAGTTCAGATAGAATGCTTTTGAGCCACATTCCTTCGCATATTCCTTGAGCTAGAGCTCTTAGTTCTACTTCGACACTGCTCCTGGATACTACAGATTGTTTCTTGCTTCGCCAGGTGACTAAATTCCCCCAAACAAAGGTGCAATATCCGGAAGTTGACCTTCTGTCTATTTTTGAGCTTGCCCAATCGGCATCTGTGAAGATTTCGATGTTTCTTCTCTTAGATTTCTTGAAAGTATAATCCCTCTCCTGGAGTTCCTTTCAAGTACCTGAGTATTCTGTATACAGCTTGCATATTGTCTTTTGTTGGACTGTTCATAAATTGACTTATAAAGCTAACTGCAAAACAGATATCAGGTCTTGTGTGAGTTAGGTAAATCAGTTTTCCAACTAGCCTTTGATACTAATCTTTGTTAACCATTTTGTGATTGTTTTCTTTGATTATGTGATTGTTTGTGTCAATTGGAGCATTAGCAGGCTTGCATCTAAGCATTCCAGTTTCCTTTAATAGGTCAAGGACATATTTTCTTCGAGAAATGCTCAAGCCTGTTTTTGAGCAGGCCACTTCCATTTCTAGGAAGTATTTAAGGTTGCCTAAGTCTTTTACTTCAAATTCCTTGGCTGGCTAAGAAAAGTTTTAGATTTCTTATTTCTTCTTCATGGTCTCCTGTAAGGATAATGTCATCTACATAGACAATAATAATTACTATTTTACTCGTGCAAGAATGTTTGACGAAGAGAGTATGGTCAGATTGACATTGTGAGTATCCGTTTTCCTTTACCACTTTTGATAATTTATCAAACCACGCCCTACGGGATTGTTTTAGACCATATAGGGATTTTTTGAGTTTGCATACCTTATTTATGGTTTGAGTAGATTCTACATCGGCCGGTATATCCATATACACTTCTTCTTCTAAGTCTCCATTAAGGAAGACATTCTTTATGTCTAATTTGTGAAGAATCCAATCATTATTCATAGCTAGGGGAAACAGGACATGAATAGTATTTAATTTTGCCACCGGGGCAAATGTTTCTTGATAGTCAATGCCATAGGACTGGATGACTCTTTTGGCGACGAGTCTATCTTTGAACCTATCTATTTCTCCATTAGCCTTGTACTTGATGGTGAAGATCCATTTGCATCCTACTGTTTTCTTTCCTGGAGGTAGGTCTGTTATTTCCCATGTGTTGTTCTTTTCCAAGGCCTTTATTTCGTCTAATACAGCTTGCTTCTAATTAATGTCCTTAAGGGCTTCATAGACATTGTTTGGAATGTAAACTTGGGATAGTATAGTTGTGAATGCTTTAAACTTGGGAGATAGGTTTTTGTAGGACAGGTAGTTTTGGATGGGATGCATCGTACAAGTTCTTACCCCTTTCCGTTTTGCAATAGGAAGATCAATGTCTTCAGTAGGTGTTTCAGCTGTGGAGTTGGAGACATGATTTTCCTGTATTTTGGTTGGATTTTGATTGAATACTGGTGCATGTTCAAGGGTGTTCTTCCTTCTAGTATAGACTATAGGATCTTTCCTACTTTTTGGTGGGTCTTGATTGGGAATATCGATTTCATGTATATAAGGAACATACGGAGCACTCTCTTCAATGAGATCTAGTTTTTGTTTCCTTCGTTTTCCAAAAGTTTTTCATTTTCTATGAGGGTGGGAGGTTCAGTGGTGTCTTGCTTTTTGAAGTAAGGTTGGGTTTCAAAGAAGGTTACATCCATGGATGTATAGAACCTTTTTGTAGTTGGTGAGTAGCATTTGTATCCCTTTTGGCTTGGAGCATAACCAAGAAAGATGCATTTTATTGCTTTAGGATCTAACTTACTCCTATTGGGTCTATGATCTTGGACAAAAACTGTGCAACCAAATATTTTTAAAGGGACTTGAGAAAATAATCTATCATGAGGAAATACTTCCTTAAGTTTTTTAAGGGAGTTTTGAAGCCTAATATTCGAGAGGGCATTCTATTAATATGGTAGGTGGCTGTTAGAACCACTTCTCCCCAAAAAAAATTGGCGGGTGTTAGCGTGACACATTAAAGCTTTAGAAACTTCTAGGAGATGTCTGTTTTTTCTCTCCGCAATTCCATTTTGCTGGGGAGTGTTAGGACGTACTCTAGTGGGCAATACCTTTTTCGTTTAGAAAGTTTTTCAAGGAAGTGTTAAAATAATCCTTAACATTGTCAGTGTGAAGGATTTGGATTTTGGTGTTAAAGAGATTGAGAATCATGGCAAACAGATTCTGGAATATGGAAGTAACTTCAGATTTTTCTTTCATTAAAAACACCCAAGTAAGTATAGTGTGATCGTCGATAAATGAAACAAACCATTTAGCTCCTGTTACATTCTGAACTCTACTAGGTCCCCAAACATCACTATGCATCATAGAAAAGGGATAAGAGGGTTTATATGTGCTTACCGGATATAAGGATCGAGCCAACTTTGCCATTTCACAAGACTCACATTGAAACACCTGAGAACTTTTATTGAAAATATCTGAAAACATTCGTTTCAAATATAGAAAATTGGGATGTCCTAAACGATTATGCCATAACTTATTGTACTATCATAATTGTCTTTAAAAGCAACAAAAGTAGATGTACTAACATAATTATCTTTAGAGACAACAAAATTAGATGTACTAGATGCACTATCATAATAGTCTTTAGAAATAAAACGAGATTTGCTAAGACCTAACTCCTTGACTTGTGGCTTAAGAGCATTTAGTATGTAGAGACCCGAGGTTTCCTTAGCATTGCCAATCATCTTTCCCGAATTCAAATCTTGAAATATGCAATTATGTGAGTAGAAAGTTGCACTGCAGTTTTTCATAGACGTTAGTTTGCTTATGGAAAGAAGATTGCATTTAAGATTTGGGACATGCAACACATTCTCTAATACTAGATCTTTAGATACAAACACACTGCCAATTCCCATTACTTTAGTATAGGTACCATCGACAATCTTCACAGTAATTTGACTTTTACAGTGTGTGTAGTTAGTTAAAAGTGAGATGTTACCTGTCATGTGATTTGATGCACCAGAGTCAATAACCCAAGTACTACAATTTTCTTTGGTTGCATTAAGGGCCCAAAGAAAGTTATCTGATTGTGCCATTGTTACTATGCTAGTTTCTGATGTTTTTTGAGTAGGTTTCGGTTGGCCGAATAATTTTTGGAGAAGGTCCAACTGTTCCTTAGTAAACACATTATATTCAGGGTTGACGTTACCTTCTGATGATGTACTTGCTTGATAGGCCTTTCCACGTCTGTTTCCTGCACCTTTGTTGGGCTTTCAATCTGAAGGTTTTCCATGAATATCCCAACATACTTCTTTAGTGTGTCCTGGTTTTTTTACAGTGTTCACACCATGGGTCTTGGTTTTCGTTGCCAATTCTCAGTTCCTGTGTAGTTCTGGTTTCGATTGTAATGGTTATCGTGAGTATTTGTATGTACCTCATTACCAAGGTTTCGAGCAAATAAGGCTGATCCTTCAGATTCAAAACTTGCAGTCACTCCTAACATTAGTTTCTTCCTACTTTCTTCTCTTCTTACTTCTGCAAACACTTCTCTGATATTAGGTAATGGTTTAATAGCTAAGATTCTACCACGTACCTCATCAAGTTCTTTATTAAGGCCAAGCAGGAATTTGAACACTTGTTTCTTTTCAACTATCTTTTTGAATGTAGCTTCATCTGCAGTGCACTCCCACTTATGGCTTTCAAATACATCCAGTTTCTACCAAATGCGAGATAGTTGAGTGAAATAGTGAGTGACTTGCATATCCCCTTGCTGTAGTTCATGAATTTTTCCTTCAATTTCAAATGACTCTGCAGTATTTTCTTGATCAGAATAAGTTTCACGGACTGCTTCCCAAATTTTGCTTGCAGTTGAGAAGAGTAAAAATCCTTCACCAATCTCTGTCGTCATGGAGTTGATTAGCCATGACATAACCATATTATTTTCCGCTTTCCATGTCTTGTATCTTTGATTAGTTTGGTCTGGGATAGGATTTTTGCTTGACAGGTAGTCTTCCTTTCCTTTTCCACATATGAACATCATGACTGATTGTGACCAATGTAGATAATTCCTTCCATTTAATTTGTGATTAGTGATTGGAAAAATGGTCCTTTCAGTATTGTTAGAATTTATGGATGCCATAGAAAAATAGATGATTTGCAAAACAAGAAATTAAGGACGAAATAGGGAAAAAAAAGGAAAACTTATAAAAAAAACTCTCCAGACTCGGTTTCTGTCAAAAAACCCACTCTAGACCCGGTTTCAATTGGGTTCAAAAATGTTCCAGACCCGGTTTTGTCAAGGAGCTGCTCCAGACCTGAAAATTGCTCCAGACCCGACCCGATCAGGTTAACAAAAACTTACCGACCGAATTAGGTTAAAAATTGCTAGACTCTTCACGATCCTCCTTAACACGATCCGACCCACGATATTTATCGACCCGGTTCAGCAATCGGTTGTCACTCTGCATCCACGATTAGTGGCCACCCACGATTGGAGACGAGGCTTACGAGAATCGGCACCCACGGTTGACGACTTTGAGCCACAATTGACGACTTTCGGTTGATGAACGAGCTTCGTGGTCGTCGGTCGAAGAATGTGTTTTCGGCCGAGAATGCTTCGATTAGTTCCGATTAACTGTTTAGACGCGATTTGATGCGTTTTGGCCGGCCGTTCGTGAGAGTCGGAGTACGAATTTGCTTCGGACGTGAAGCTCCAAGGAATCTGATGCATTGCTTCAAGGAAATCGGTATGTTTGAGATTTCAATGTTCTGTTTTTCTTTTCTAGGGTTTCGGACGTGAAACCTATAGAAAAGATTCAAAAAGATGGCTTTGATACCATGTTGTAATACATAACTCTTTTTTTTATTTCTTGTGATGATTTTACAAGAGGGAGTACCCCTTATATATACAACTATGATAGCTAAGTATGGAAAAACTTATAACAGTAAAAAAAATGTACATAATGTACATATGGTAAGAATAAAAATAAACCCTAATTACAGGGAATAAAATCATAGGTACAAGGTAGGAGGAGATTTTCTATATTCAACAGTATTGATGTAATTAAATTTTTTAAGGTATGGATATAATTAAATTTTCTTTAATCCAATTTAATATATTATATTATCAGAGTAGGAGATCTTGTGTTTGAACTCTTGTAATGTCATTTCTTCCCAATTAATATCAATTTCCACTTGTTTGGTCTTCTACAAAGTATTGATATAATTACAAGTGAAGGAGATTGTTAAAATGTTGATATAATTAAATTTATCATAAGCCATCAGCTTGAGCTCTTGTATTGATTGATGAAACATGCTTGTTGGGTTGAGAGGGCTGAAGAAATAGAAACATTGAATGCTTGGGAGATTTATTGATGCTTGCGGCTTGGTTGGTTTTAGTCTGATAAATGGTTGTCTCGTGCATTGAATCTTAGGGACTGTAGAATTAGTTTGAGGATTGCTTTGCTGGAGATTCTCCCTAGATTAGGTTCACAAGCCTTGTTAGGACTGCATTCAATCCTTCCAAGAAGTGAACCCTTAAAATGGTGCCCAACTGTTTTAGATTAAAGAGGACGTGGGTTAGGGACAAGGGATTTGAAAGGGGGTTTTGCATTTTGTTTATTTCATTACTTCAATGAAATTTGTCCCTTATTTGAAAAAAGGGTTTGCCAGGTTTTTGCTCTATGGAAATTAGAGGTTATGAATCAACTACAGGAAAGTGGCAGTTTGCAAGACTATATCGTAGATGATTGCTAGTGTTTCTTAGCTTGATCTTAGGGAATCTGTAAGGTATCGCCTTACTGTGTATTGATATAGCGGAAAATGGAAATAGTCTGAAGGCTTTACAATACTATCAGCCTACTGAAGAGGCTGAGGACTCCCGCGAGATACTTCTTAAACTTTCTAAAAGCATGAAAATGTAAACTAGAGCAATTCTCCTTTTATATACTCTCTTCCCCCCATCAGAATTAACAACGTGATGGTCCCCACACGACATTCCCTTAAACCCTCAGCCTTACTCCTCATGTAACAAACTTGTCTCCCTATCATCTTCCAACTTACCCTTACCCTTCTTCCTATTGGTGGCCTAACAGAATCCCACTGTCTAAGAACTTAAAGCTTGATTTATCAAATCTTGACTGAAACTTTGGACAGATTCTACCGAGTGTTTTGCACTAATACGGCATTGTAGATTGAGCTAGATTAATCAGGGCAACTTTCTTTTACCAAAGTCGCCGATAGGCAACTTTCTTTTACCAAAGTCGCTGATGGCAGAAGAAAGTGATGTTTGATGTAGTGAGACTTTCCATGTAATAGTTCCCATGATATAGGGCATCAACGATTGATTAATGTAACTTATAATGATTGATTTTCAATGACTGAAGTGACAATTCAAAAACTCTATGGAATTGATATTCTAACTCCGTACTTTGCAGCTTATTTCAATTAGAGACGAACTTTTTGATACATTTAGAAAGAGACATAAAGGTGTCATGGAGGTTCAAGAGGTTCAATTAACTGCTAACTCGCTGCACAGGTGATTGTCTTTCACTGGCTTAATTTTTCTCCAAGTGAGAACTAAACTATTTAATTTGAGCTCCAGTTTATTGTTGGAAACGAGAAATGTCAGTCTTGCACAGCTTAGGTCTTTCTCCAATGGTAAAATCGAAGATTTTTTTAGAAAACTATTTTAGTGAAAAGTTTTGTATCCTTATCTTTTTTTTAAAAAAAAACAATTATCTGTTTTTTTAATAAAGGAATTAAAGCTTTTCATTGCTAAAATGAAAAGAGACTAATACTCAAATTACAGGAAACTAAATAAAATTACCAAATTTACCAAACTTTTCATTGATGGATGAAAAGAACAAAAAAGTCCAAGATACAAAATTTGATAGGGACTGAAAATGGAAACAAGAAAAAAAAAAGTTACAATACAACAAAACAAACGAGCAAAACAAACTCTGTAAACCTAAGGGAAAAAACTAACCAAACCTAAGTCACCAAGCACTGATTCCTGAACAAAACCAGCAATAGAAAAAAACCAACCAAGAAAAAACCCAGCCTGCAAGGCTCTGTAAAAATCAGCTGAAAACAAGATCCAAATGAAAACGTCTGCCTCCAAATACTACCATTACAAAACCAATTTGCAAACAACCCTCTAGTTTTTCTTTCATCTTATTATTTTATCTATTTATTTATTTACTTTGATTGAAATGCTGAACTTTCATTGAGAAAGATGACAAAATTCAAAGGACATACCAAAAACCCCTCTATGGGTTGAGTTTGATCTGTGTCAATATGATGGTGGTTGATGACATTTAGTTAACTTTTATTCTTTCCACATGATATTTTCTTCTCGCATTGACTTTTCCTTTAGACTAATAGTTGATAAAGTTAAGAATTTGTCTTGAAAAATTGTTAGTTTAGCAGTTGTCGGTAATTGTTTCCCAAACTTCTTCAAAGAATTGTGATTTACTATATATGTTTCTGTGGATATTGGAAATACTATTCATAAACCCATAATTTTGGGAGAGAGAATAATTTCATTTGTTCTAGGAAATGTTAATTTGGAACACATTAAACAAAACAATAAATTTAAGAAAATAGTTATCAGAAACATGTTTCACTAGCATGTTAATTGTGGAAAACAAAACTATTCTATAAACGATTCTCATACAAGGCCTAAATTTACAACAACATCCATATGGTTTTTTTGTTTTCTTTTAATGAAAAAAAATTAAATAAGCATCCTCTTCTTTCCAGAATGTTACTTGCTTTTAGTGAGCACACGAAAGGTCAGAAGTTTCCAGACGATGCATCATATCAAGAAATGCTTGCTATAGTCATGGCCAGGTTATCCTCCATATCTTTTTTGTAGGTTTATCTACCGTTGAACTTTGCAAGGTGCATGAATTTGTTCTTGAAAACCGAGGAAGGCTGGCGTTTCTTATAATTGGTGTTATTGCATCTTCTTTTGACCATATTTCTCTTGATTCCTTTGATTCCAAAATTAGTGCTTTGGCAATTGAGCATTGATGTCATCAAGTCATTGGTCTAAACATCGACTAGTGTGTCATTCTTCATATTATGTCCTGAATTCAACTTTCTCCTCTTGGGTTTCTAATGAGTTCTTCAATCACATTGGGTCATTTCTGTTGGCTCTCATATTGAAGTTTACATGAATAGCTTGGTTAATATTTATCAACATGCATATTTCCATGTGGGGGTTCAAATGTTATTTGACATTAGATGCTTTTCTTCCGTTCTCTCTCTGCAAATTTGGTGGAAGATAGTGAAGTTGTTTAGGGGTTAGCTTGGCTATTCCTATATTGGTTAAGGAATGCATTTACAGCTTGTTTGTGGAACCTGTATATATGGAAACGGAAAATCCTTTGGCTAAATACTATGAGAACTATAATGTGGAATGCTTTGCTAGAAATGCACAAAAATATTTTCAGAAATTCTACAAAGAATTTGTGTGTGCGCGCGTGCGTGTGTGCGTTTTTTTCTTCCTAGCGAAGCTTTCACTTAAAATTTCATAATATTCTTCTTATATTAATGCAATTTTTGAAATCATGATTTCTATGAAAAAAACATTGTAATAATCTGATATCAACGTATGTTTATTCAGTTGATCTAATGGATGATTTTTTTCAATGATAGATATCCATTGTTTTTCCTAATTTAGGTATGAGAAAGAACTGATGCATCCCATTCAAAATCTTCTCAGCGGAGAGCTGGCCCGTGCTTTGCTTATCCAGGTTGTTACATGTTCAATTATTATCTCTATATGTACGGATACGTTGTACTTTATAGTTTTCCGTTTGTGTTGTTGCAGGTGCAGAAGCTAAAATTAGATATTGAGACGTAAGTTCAAAAAGTTGCAACTTTTGGTGTACAATACATTATAAATCTTCATCTTCCTTTTTTGGTTTCATATGATGATGGCTTTTAAACAGGGCAATGCTTGAGCTTGACCAGATTCTCAAGGCAAATGAAATCAATTTTGCTGTTCTAGCTGCATTGCCCGCATTCTTTCTCTCACTTCTTTTGCTGATGCTTTTGCGTGCCTGGTATAAACAGGTAAGTGAACTAAAAGCAAGTTTAGTTTATATCTTTTAAAGTTAAATTCAAGTGTGATGTTGATTTTATTTCTACCTTTCTTTCGAGTTCCTCTATCAAATTAGATTTTGTATTCCAGGAAGACGTTGAAGTAGTAACACAGTCGCACTAGAGTGCTCAACCTCATCTGTTACATGGTCATTAAGTTGAGTGGGTAGTGGGGCCATCAACTTACCTACTACTCTTAAACTTGGTCGAAGTATCTAAACCCCCAAGCCCACAATTCCATAAGAACATTTTTTGGGTGTGTATAGATATTCATATTTCTAAATTGCCTTAATCATCTAAGCTTTAATAATTCTTCGACTCAAAAGGAACTAGACAAAGTGAGATGTTACAATCCATCTACCCAAGAGAATCTAAAAGCCAAACTCAAGCATCCTCTAGTTGAAATTTTAGGTTATTAAATTTATCTTCTATTGAAAGTAATACACATACATATTTATGTATGTACATTTATTTAAACCCGTTTCATAACAATTTCATTTTTAGTTTTCTGATTTTGAAAATTGTGCTTGCTTCCTCCGTCTTTTTACTATATTTTTCACCTCTCTTCATGAAACATTTAAAATCTAGGCCAAATTTCAAATGCAAAAAATCCTTTTTGTAATCACCTTTAGGTGTCGGGGTCTCCCCTTATTTCATTTATTCAAAGAAATTTCTTCTCTAAAAAAATCTACTCATTATGACATTTAGGATACTAGAGCTGAAGGGAAGGGAAGAGCTGCTCGGCTTCAGAGAAGGCTACTAGTTGTGGAGGTGGAGAAAGCAATTATGCAATACCAGAGTTTTGTTGACCAAGGACGTGTAAGGCATTCAATCTACTTGTTGGCTTCTCAAACATGTTTCTTCTCCGTTTATTCACATTTTGTTTCCTATAAAATAATTGTTTTTAGTTTGCAGATCAGCATGAGAATATAAACGTAATGGAACAATTAATCCTAGCACATTAAGCCATAAGTTTTTACTATTTATTTGCTATAGGGATACACTCGTTAGATAAGAGAATATCAAAAAAAGAAAAAAAAGAAAAGAGGAGAGCGGTCTAGTAATCTAAATCAACCTTCAAAATTAAGGGCATTAAGTTAGAACTTCCAATTGGTTCAAATAAAACAAGAGTAGAGAAAAAACTGTACTATTTCCTTTTGCCGCCTCGAGAGATATGTCAACACATGCTGCTCAGTTGAAGTCTATTCTATCTGGAAAAAAAATCCTATTTCTTACTATCCAAAAATTTCTAAAAACTGTACTACCTGCAAAAGTCAAAATATAGTACTCGTCTAGATGATTTAGCCTTGCTTTTAGGGTTGGATAAATCTCCCACAATATGGAGAACATTGAACTTGTTACAGTGACCCTGGCTTTCTTCTTGAGAGTAGGATTATGGATGGAGGAGGCACTCTTCCATCCCCTCCTTCCGCAATAAGGGGCAATGTCCCATGGTATTTTTTTCTTTGCTGTTATGGTTGAAGATAGGGGCATATATGAGTTGGGTTGGATTGGAGGTGTTTTCTGAACCAACCCGAAAATTTGGTTTGATTGGGTTGACAACCTAAAAGACTCAAATAAAGTCTCCAACCCGACCCAACCCAAACCCTTAAAATTCGGGTTGGGTTGGGTTGGGTTGTCGGATTATAATTTATTTATTTATTTTTTAATTAAAAATATGTAAATTTATCTACAGTACATGACTAATAATTAAAATCTTATAAAATTCAAATGTCAAATACCAAATATGTATGATATTTTTTACAAACTTTAAACAAAGACAAATATCATAACAATTTTAAAAGAAAAATATTAAAAATTCACAAATTAGTCAATACAGAGTAATCAAACTTTAAACAAAGAGAAATATAAATATAATTTGGGTCGGGTTGGATCAACCCAATTTTTTTTAGCCAACTTGCTACCCCACCCAACAAAAATAGAAAAAGTTTAACCCAACCCAAAAACAAAATTAATCCAACTCAACCCTTACATTTTAGGTTGGGTAATTTAGATTCTTTGGGTTGCCGGGTCATTTAAACATTGAAGAGAAACTGGACAAAAATTTAAGAGCTTGTGAAAACTTGGGAGGAGGTGGAGGTGTGGTCGTTGTTGGGTTAAGCATCTTTCTATGGTTGCTAATGACTAAGACTTTTTGTAATTATTCTCTTGATTTGGTCCTTTTAAATGGTCCTTTTTTGATTAGCCATTGAAGTATTGTTATAACTAAGTGTACTATAATCCACTAGTTCAAGCACGACCTTACTTGAACAGGATCTGTTCTATAGGTTGTACAACTGTGTCCTTGAGTTCTAAGGAGACAAGAACCAAAGTCTGGTGGATGAATTGCTACCTTGTGACTAGAGCGTGATTAGTAACCAATGGGCCTCGGTCCGGTGGTTGTAGGGGATCGTTCTCAGCAAGCTTCCAACCTGCTGGGATGGTTGCAAGGTGGTCTGACAGACTTCAAAACTTTATAATCCACTAGTTCAAGCTTTTGGGTTGATTAGTGATTTGATGTGGTATCGGAGCAAGAGGTCTTGTGTTTGAATTTTTGTAATATCATTTCCTCAATTTTTTTTTAACAAGATACGAAACTTTTCATTTGATTAAATAACAAGTGACGAATGCTCAAAAAATAGCAACAATAATGAGACAAGATTACAATGAAAAGATAAAGACATTCCGATATTACATATATCCTCTAAAGAGAAGTCAACAAAAGATTTGGGAAGAGAACACTCAAGTGAAGCCTTAAGACCAGCTGAATCAAAACTGAACTTTTCAGTAGATCAACCGATATACATCAATTGATCGAAAATCTAACCCAATCGAGGGGACCATTAATGTACTGATGTAATTACATTTACCAGAATCCCTCAACTTAAACTTTTGAATTGATTTGTGATTTTCTTTTGAAACGGAAACAAAACTTTTCATTGACATAAGAAAAGAGCAATAGCTTTACAATGAGACAAAATACAAAGAGACAATATAACAAACCAAAACAAACAAGAACTGAAAATTGAAAACTGAGGATCAGCAGGTGCACCCGGAAATCTCAACTATGTTGACACCCCCATAGCACCCTCATCATTTCCAATACGAGATACAATAATTCAGAGATTATGAACAAACTGAAAAATATTTTGGATAGAATAATCTTCAAAATGCTTGGATTGTGAACTCCAAGTAGAAGCTAGTAGTCGGGTTGACCCTCCATTTGTTGGGCCAATCTATGAATTTATCATGAAAAACACTTTGGTTACCGTCAAACCAAATCTCAGAAACCAAAGCCCATAATATCTGAGCTCTATAGGCAAGAGAAGGGCCAACCAACAAATCAAGAATGTTGTTGATTTAATGATACTTCTTTTGGGTTGGGGGCAGTTGGACTTGTTGGGCTAGTTTTTTCTATGCCCTTTTGTACTCTTTCATTTGTTTTCAATGAAGGCTTATTATCTCACAGAAAAATATTATTAATTAGCTACTTGTGTTTCAAACATAGCTGTTTCTCCATCCCAAAAAGGCAAACACAATATACAAGAGAAGAAATTGTTTTTCTTCACGTTGCTTCATTGAGTATCTTGAGAGCTGATTGCGAATGTTTCCATTTTCCATTGATTTGCAGGTAAAAGATGCTGAATGTAGGTTTGGGTTACTGTTGTATAGTTTGGGTCGGTTGTACCATGCTTCCGAGAAGCATGCCAAAGCAACTGGTGAATGGCTATAGTAAGTCTTAGTTCGGCTTTTCTTTTCTCTTTCTAGGCAATACTTTCCAATCAGCATGTGTTCCAGGAAGAGAAAGATGAATAACATGTCCTGCATTATATACAGAATAATTGTTTTTGGCAGAATTTGACATGAAACCATGCGACAATCTTCTAGGTCACGAGTTGTAGCCTTTTCATTTATATTTACCTTTTTCACGCATCTTCTCATACAAATCCTCTTTAGTCTTAAACCAGGAATCTATTTAAAGAGAAAAATAGTCTACAGGTAAGAAGGGGCCAAAACAATTATAACATGACCCTCAAAACACTATCTACAATATTTTAAAACAAAAAATGAAATTTTTTATTGAATAAATGAAAAGAGACTAATGCTGAAATATATACTCCATATGGGAGTGAAAAAGGAACAGAAATGAGAAATAAAAAAGACAAGGAAGTGCCCCAAAACCCAAAAAAACTGAAAGAACAATCTTGCAAATAACTTGAGGCTTGACCCAAACTTTAACCTTCAAAAAAACCTCAAAACACCATATACATCAGGACATCCCATCCTTTGAATTGAAAATTAAAGGGGTGTCAGTGAGTATTTACATAAAACTTCGTTTACAAGTGCAACCTTGTAGTTCTGCCCTATCTTCAAATTAATCAGGGACAGACTTCGATGGATATAAGCCTGCAATGAATGTTATCCAATATGGCATTTCGGGAGGCACTTTTTTTTGTCTTACGACAAGTTCTAGAAGAAAAATGGTCTCTCCCATATCTTCCTCCTCCCCCAGCCAGGCTTACCTTCTCACCTTCTTTTGTAACCATGGACGTTGATCAAAACTCTCATAATGGTTGCTTGCCTCATAGCAGTTAAATGCGCTAAAGAACAGAAGGTTTTTGTTTTAGATTTTGATAGTAGGAAGGGCAGCAGTGAGATTTTCCTTTTTTTAAAACTTTTGATCAATACCATCTCCTTGCGATCATTCTATGAAGAGACCTTGGGAGATGAGAAAACTATGAGAAATCTCTTTCATACAATAGATCTACATCACCAGTCGTATTCCCATGAGCCATTATTGAAGTTAGGAGGTTAATATCTTCGGAACCTTTAGCCATAATGAAATTAGAAAAGATAAGAGTAGAGATTAAATGAAGGAAAATAGTCTAACATGAGAAGAATCTCTTTCATACAGTAGATCTACATCACCAGTCTTATTCCCATGAGCCATTATTGAAGTTAGGAGGTTAATATCTTTGGAACCTTTAGCCATAATGAAATTAGAAAAGATAAGAGTAAAGATTAAATGAGGGAAAATAGTTTACATGAGAAGAACTTCACGGGGCAAGACTTTTAATATGCTTAACTAAAGAAGGGATCAAAGTAAATTTACTCGAAGATAAGTTAAGAGGATGAGCAATTTGATGAAATTCTACCAAACATCAAACAATTTGGGTTATCTAATAATTCAGGCACATTATGAGATTAAGATACATGAAGTAGGAAACAAACATCCTCTTTGAAGGCTCTTTCTGTAGTTTGTTGCTTGGCTCTCCCTTTTTTTGTGGACTTTTTTTTTCTTTTTTTCTTTCATTTTTTTTTGGGAAAAAGAAAAGCAAATATCCTCTTTAAAACAAGGAATTACTCGACCCCTGGCCGTCATTATTATCATCTCCTTGCTTCGTCGTTCTTTTACTTTTTGTGGTTTATTGAAATTTGAGTTTCCCAAATCTTGCGCTTGATCTTACCAGAGATGCTATTACGATAAATCACATCCTAAGATTATATTCATTGCATGCTCTTCACTTGAGTTTTCAATGTGAAACTGACAGAACAAGCAGTTTGTTGCAGTGTACACTGAATTCAACACTAAATAGTCACTTGTACAAATATTAAATTCGGTTATTCGGTTTTTCCGCAGTATAGTGCATTTACATTAAAGTTGTTATCTAACTTTGTAAACAGTTTGAGGCAGGATATTCTGGATTTGGGGAAGCCCAGTCTTCCAACGAGAGATAAACTCAGAATTACCTGGCGCATGGAACGGGTATACGATTGTTTACTTCCTGCCCTGAAACGTTCATAAACACGCCTTTTTCTTCTATTCAACTCCCCCGGAACATTTTTTTATTTAATTAATGGAAGAATTTTGCTCCCACTTCCAAGCCTAATGCCTTTTTCAACCTGCATTTTTGGCCCCTGGTTAAACCCAGTTTGCGTTTCCTGCATTAGTTTGTTGTTGAGGAAGAAAGATGTACAATGATGTCTGACCTTTTACCTTTTGTTGTGCTGATAACTTTAAAATTTGTCTTCATGTTAGTATTGAACTTTGTAAGAATACTCTTACAAATGAAAGAACTGTTGAAATTCATTGATGGATTCATGAATGTCGGGCAACCTTAATCATAGTATTGAAAGTAATTGTTTTTGGGGGAAAAAAATAATGTAGTTTCTTTTTTTCTTCTTCTTCTTCTTCTTCTTCTTTTTTTTTTTTTTTTAATACTTGTTTTCATGAAAGATGATAATCAGCAAAGTACCCTTGTTTTATTTGCTTGGTTGTAGTTTCTTAGTAACTAATGTAATCTGTCTATTGATTAATTAAGCTACTCAACCCAATATAATCAAGTATGTTTTCAATATTACTTTACTTAAATTGGATGTCTTATTAGTTTTGGTTTGGTATGACAAATTTAGTTAACTATAACTTAGTGATATTTCACTGTTGATTTTATGTAATTGGATTACTTTATCCAATAAGAACTGTGAAATTTGAAGAATTTTTGAAATAGTTTGAATATGCATTCTTATTCTTGCCATGGACGTTTAGTGAAATTTTTTGCCATTTATTTTGTGCTGAAAACTATTACACTTTTCTAATTTGTATGTATTTAAACAATATAATAACTGGACAGTCATTTTTGGTCTTTTGAAGAAGTGTCATTTGATTGGATAAAACCATCTTAACCAAAATGTAAATAGAATTTAAACTACTTCTACCATAAACTTGATAAAACTATCGGTTTTCACCTGAAGAAACTTGATCAACTATTAATTTTCACGAGAAGGGGGTGTTTGGTGTTCAGAGTTAAGTTGAATCGGTAATTATTATTTGAGAAGTTAAATTATCTAGAGATTTAAATTGTTGTGTTCATGGTGTTGTGTGTGTTTGGAGTATAAAGTTAGTTGAGTTGGGTTGGATATCCGGTACAGTTTAAATAAAATTGGTTTTGTTTTTTTTGTTATTTTTTATTTTAATTTTCAACTATATACATATTTTTCAATTTTTCTTCATTCTTAAAATATAACAAATTCTCTACAAATATTCTTACTAAATACAAAATTTTGAATTCAATTTTTGAACCTCAATGTTCCATTTCTAAACATCAAACATATTCTGAATAATGATAACTAAACATAAAACATGATAATCTTAAAAATTGGACAATATATATATATATATATATATATATTTGCAAATGTATTGTAATTAAAGTGTGGGGTGAGATTCAGATCACGAGGTTGATATTATGAACACTAGACTCTTGTTGGCAATTGGACAACATTTTTGTTCTCTTTTATTGAAGAACGTAACATATTTAATTTTAATCACACAATTTGAACACTCAATTGCAAAACAATTATATTTTTTTTGACTCAAATACATGTCATGTTCCAATAAAATGAATGTTTTCCCTTTTATCTGATAATCACTTTTTAATGGTCAATTACTTATGAATTGATTTTTTTTATATATTTAATATTACTAACATAACATTATTATAAAAAATTAACATGTTCCACAAATAAATGTTAAAGCACTCAATAACTTAATGGTTTATATTTATATAATATGCGTCGTTTATGTCAAAATGAAAGTGTGCATAGTACATTTACCTTTCATATCATAACAATGTTTACACTGTGCTAGTATAGTAAAGTTACATTGTTTTTACATCACAAAATAATATAAGATGACCAAACATGTGTCAGGTTCAAAAAATAAGTTCATAAAAAAAAAAAGAGAGGGATTTGGGTTGAAAAATTAGGTGGTTAATCTAAAGGGTTCGACAAAGTAGATGGATGCAATGTCGTTTTTGTGTTTTTTCGGTAAAGCGAGAAAATAGTCCGTCTTTTGTATGTCTGTGCCAATGATGTGAATAAGGTCGCATTTATCATCATTAATTAGACTGTCAATAGCAAATATAGCGCCAACTACCTCCTTTTGATATCCAAGTTCCACTATACGAGTCTACCCATGTGTGCTGATTGCATATCAGCGGTTGATCACATGATGTCAATCATTTCAGATTGGAATGTCAGTCGTTTACTCTTACTCCCTCTAGATGAATTTGCTGATACACTTGCTCTGCCTCTAGAGTTATCTGGTACACCCGCTCTCCCCATGGACATTTCTACCGTCTCTTCATCCACTACATCCTGAGGCAACTAGGTTTCGGTTTGTTGATTATTTGGGATAGGGCAGTTGTTCGGAGAAAAAGGGAAGAGGAAAAATGCACTCGTCTTTTGATATGCATTAATCTCTATGCGTCAATGATCATGTGTTGGACTGAAGAATATACAGGATGCGTTAAGCATGTATGCGATGACCATGTGTTCCCGTCACAAGTTTTCTTATTCTTTCACCAAGTATAATGAGAACGCAAGTTTCTTAGAATGATCTGAGGTTGAACACAGGGACTTGTAACTAAATGATGTTTGTGAAGTAATGCGTTTGAGGCGATGAATAAAAGTAAGAAGACAGAAGTTAACGGATTATGCGCTACTCCTACTCCTAACTAAACAGATTGAGCAATGGAAGTATGACTGTGAGAATTGGAAGAGATGCGACAAATATTAACGCATATTAAAGTGAATGAAGGACCAAAATTATGGAGGGAATGAATTCGCCACTTCATTACGCTTGGTCGTAAGAGTAATCCCAGCTCGCCACACTAAAACATTGCACACATCTTGGTAGTCAGCCACATGCTTATATCTCTATAACGCATGATTGCGTTGAGCATAAGGTCGCTCATATCTCTAGGAACACTACTTACTTTGCTTTAGTGTGTTCCACTACTGACCCTCTCAGGCAGTTCGTTGTAGCTAATCAGCTCATAGACAAGCATTACGATAGCCTCACACCAAGTAAAGAAGATTAACTCTCTATACTCGCACAATGCACATCTCTCGATGGTTTGTTACATGCGTCATATCTCTAGGTCGCATGATTGAGTATGCGATTCTTGCAATTAACACTTAACTCAGCGATGAAGTTAAACAATGATAAAGAAGAAGAAGAAGATGAAGATGGTGCTGAAGGAAGTAAAGAGATGCATTGATCACAAAATGTATTAATGTCTTAAGCCAAAATGTAATATAATACAGAGATAAGAGGAGAGATGAAGGGTTAGATATAAGCAATCTCTTGCTTTTCATCTGAAGTGCGTCAAGGCTGTTGGTGGTGCCATGGATGAGTGGTGAAGACGTCTCTCTTGAGCTCTATCTCCGAAAAAACTCTGGTCATCACTCGGAAAAGCTTGTGGAAGTGAAAAATTCTCAAAGAATCTCTTGCTCATGCTTTCATCCATGATCACAAGAATCTGCCTAAGGCAGAAACTCAGATGGTTTGAAGTTAAGCTCCAAGGCTTATAGAGCTCAAATGCTGATAGCATTGATGATTCCATTCTGACTCATTACTACTTCTGTCGCGATATGGGAAATGTCAGCATACCTTATCTTGTTGATATTCCCAAGGTATGCGTTCATGCTTGTTTCTCTTGAAGTATCAATGCATTCCACCCACTTGGCGATCAATCTTCTATCATGATTATCACTCTTTGTAAGCAACATTCCATGCGACGAACTAGTTTTCATGAAGATCAATGCATGCAATCAATCTTGTGGCGGTCTGGGATCGACGCATGCGATCAATTCCCGCAATAGCTGCAAAAATAGACACTTTGATGCATAATAACGCATGATATAGGGTTAGTGAGGATTTTTGGTGCTAATCGATGCAAGTTCACTTTTTTACATGAATTTTTGGTACGCATATTCTGCTTATTAGCCCTCATAATTCTAAGTAAAAAGCTACAATAGCTTGTACCTTTACAAGCTATCACACCCCCAAATTTAGAATCATGCTTGTCCTCAAGCATGTCTTATACTTAGGAAATTCAAAACTTACCCTATGACTTTTTCTTTGCGTTGACCAGCTTTTCAGAATATAATTCACTTGCACCTCTAACTTTGGCAACAACACTATCCTCAAACTTAGCTACTTCTTCTAAGAGATATTTTCTAAGTTTAATTCTTGCAGGCCTTTGCTCAAAACTTTTTACTTATCGCAGACAACTTTGCTTTTAGCTTTTTACAATGCGTTCGTTTAATACAATTTAAAGTGTTGCAATTCATTATTAGATTGAGGCATTGAACATGGTTATGCCTTTCGTTTTGACTTGCCCCCACGGGTGTCATGCAGGCATCCAACTTCAGTTGCGTGCCATATTCAACTCAACTATTGTCTTGGCTAATTTGGGTTGCGCCAGACAGAGGAGTTGGTACTATGCGTTGATTTTGGTCACCTATTTTTCGTTTTGGCTTACTTGCACGAGTGTCATGTGAAGTATCCAACTACGGGTAAGTACCTTTCACAACTTTAACTTTTATTTGCTTGGGTTTCCACTTTACATTGACAATGGAGCTTTTATTATGATTTTTTTTAATAATCATTGAAAAGTTTAGAATGGACGCATTTGCTCAGACCACTGCCACCCTCAAATTTAGAGAGTGGCAGGGTCCTTGCCAAGAAGCTAAAAACAAACTCGTTTAGAAATGAGGTAAAATAGGTTTGAACAGAGGTTTGCACATATAAAACTTAAGACTATCAAACTTTGAAGAAGCTACTAAAGCAAGGTGAACCATGCGACGTTTAGTTAGTAGATGTAGTGAATTTACATAAGTATCATCATGGATGCTAATCTATTAAACGCAAATAAAGCAAGTGGACAAAAGAGAATTTTAAAAGGATAACACATAAAAGATAACAAGAAGATAAACATATAAGCAGAATATCATTTGCGTCAATATTTAGCACTCATATGGAGGAAATAGCCATGCGTTGAATGATGGAGAGGATTCTTCTTTCGAAACAACGCACCAAGAAGAAATTATTAACACATATGTGAGGAGTGAATGCACACCTCATCCAAGAAGCCAGTCACAAATCCAAAATGACAATAATCAACTAAATAAACTAAAGAAGTTAACTAAGAAAACAAAGTAAAGATAGAGTAGAAGACACCTTGGAGAGATTGGAGTGAAGTCACTGCAAGGATTCTTTCATGCAGGAGATTGAACTCGACTGCTTAGGTCAAGGGACTCGTTGTCCTGACCATCGGAGCTTCCAGCATTCATTGGCCGCATGGTGGTTAACATGCTTCTAAGACTACTTCCAGCTTGTGCGACAGATAGTCTTTCTATCTCAGGGTCAATATTGAATTTCGGCGTATCACCTTCACTCAAATATTGTTTGCAACTTGGTTGCACAAGCTACAATACGCCCAAGACTAAAGGGGTGCCTGCGTAAACACAAAACTTAGCAAACTATTAGTTGCCAAGTCTCCGGCAACGGAGCCAAAAACTTGTTCAAAGAAAAAGGGAAGAGGAAAAATGCACTCATCTTTTGATATGCGTTAATCTCTATGTGTCGATGATCATGCGTTGGGCTGGAGAATATGCAATATGCGTTAAGTGTGTATGCGATGACCATGTGTTCCCGTCACAAGTTTTCTTGCTCTCTCGTCAAGTATAACGAGAACGCAAGTTTCTCGGGATGATCCGAGGTCGAACACAAGGACTTGTAATTAAGTGATTTTTGTGAAGTAATGCGTTTGATGCAATGAATAAAAGTAAGAAGACAAAAGTTAATGGATTATTCGCTACTCCTACTCCTAATTAAACAAATTGAGCAACGGAAGTATAACTGTGAGAATTGAAAGAGATGCAGCAAATATTAACGCATATTAAAGTGAATGAAGGACCATAATTATGCAGGGAATGAATTCACCACTTCATTACGCTTGGTCGCAAGAGTAATCCCAGCTCGCCACACTAACGCATCGCATACCTCTCGGTGGTCAGCCACATGCTTATATCTCTATAATGCATGGTTGCGTTGAGCATAATATCGCCCCTATCTCTAGGAACATTGCTTTACTTTGCTTTAGTGTGTTCCACTACTGACCCTCTCGAGTAGTTAGTTGTAGCTAATCAGCTCATAGACAAACATTATGATAGCCTCACACTAAGTAAAGAGGATTAACTCGCTATACTTGCACAACGCATATCTCTCGATGGTTTGCTACATGTGTCATATCTCTAGGCCACATAATTGCGTATGCGATTCTTGCAATTAATACTTATCTAACGTTTAATTAACTAATTAAACAATTTTTTAGAGAGAGATATATTTAAATATGATTTAAATATCAATTACATAAATAGGGATTCATGTATGAATTAGGTGTTTTAATTTAATATTTGATATTAAATTAATTAATTAATTGAATTGTTTAATTAATTAATAATTTATTTATTTATTTAAAATTTGATTTTATGAAATTCAAAATAGATAATTAATTTAATTTTATTAAATTAATGAATTAATAAATAAAATCAAATTTCCTTTTAAACTTAAATTTAATTTAATTAAATTTGAAATTGAAAATTGGATAATAGGATTATCCCACTTAATCCATTAGCTTTACACCTAGCCAAATGATTTAATGGGAAATTGAGTGTCAATTTCTCATTAAATCAATTTGCATGATTCAATTATATATATATATATGAGTTTATTTGTAAGAAAATGGGTTCATGCAAAATTGAATTTTGAAGGAAAAATTCTGTCATTTTTCCTCTTACAACCTCTCCAATTTTCACCTAAAATTCTCTCTCAATTTTGGTTCCACCACCCAATCTAAGGCCTGAGATTAGTAGATAACTCTTGTGATGGTTTACTTTAAAGATTGAAGAAGAAACTTAGGAGATTTGAAACAAATTGGAGGATTCATCAAAGGTTGTATGTTTAAAACCCTATTTATGTTATTTTATGAACTTGCATGCTAATCCACTAAAATTAATGTAATTAAAGTGTTTTAGATCCAAATATCTTCCGCATGTTGAATGTCAACTCTATCAACATCTTTGATATTCCGGTATATAGCTTCTTCAAACTCCTGACTTTACATTCAATGGTATTTTAATTTAGTCCACACTTGGGCAATTTCTCCTCCATCATTCGTTCCAAATATTGTAGATATCCTGATTGAAACGTCCCATTGTTAGACTTCCAATTAGACTCTACCAAAGAGACTAGGGCATTCACCAACCCAGCATCCTTGGCTCTCGTCCATTTGTGTTTGATCTTTTTACATCACCTGCCATTATGATACATGCATATGTATGTGGTAAAGACATTCAAACTCAAAACATCGTGCACCACATTGTAATAAAAAACCATGAAGTTAAATAGATGAATTAAGTCTGTCCACAACATAATTCGAATATGTAAATATCATTCAATAAGTAGACAACATTTTCAATTTTTTAATTAAAAAACAATAATTATGACTGTTGCCACTAGAAAAACATTTAGGTTGCAAAATCATCTTTAAATTGGGTCCATTCATCTTAGGTCTCAATAAATTCGATATTCTCCCCCTTCATAACAGCAAATGCAAAATTATTGTCTATGGACTCATCATAGCATCTATCCCGATCTCCCTTGTGACCAGGTTGTGAATCAGGCAACATGCAATAATCGGTCAACATTAGACCTGTATCAAATAGAAGGATTTGCCTCTAAGAATTGCCTATCACCCCTTCAATAATCCAAATGATCGCTCGATAACATTCTTTGATGAAGAATGCTTCATGTTAAAAAATTCCCTCGGAGGAGTTGATATGTTTCCTGCTCCATGCCAGTCTGAAAGATGGTGGTCTTCCCCTCTATACGGAGCTAGGAATCCTTTAGCATTGGGGTACCCAACATCACATAGATAATAGTATCCTATACAAGTTTTGGATTTTCATACATGTGTATTATTGTATTTATGCATATTTCATAATGTACATGATTGATTCTTATACCCTTTGGAACCCTCAGTCCATGCGGTCAAGCAATTACATCTTCGAAAACCCAACATCACATAAATACGCACTCTCTGTTCTATTTACAGATTGCAAGAACATTTGTGGAAATTTTTCCCTTTCTCGTCCAATATCGTGGTGAATTAATGACATTAACATTCACTTTGATGTATGTGTCGTCCAATGCACCTAGACAATTTTGTTGGGATTGGGTTAATTATGATAATTTGAGACAATGTTAGTACAAGTTATTTCAGATGCATTCATGAAATAATACTGGAACTTTTTTGTACTTGAAACCATTTTCATTGTCCATTGGTACATGTACTTGTAATCGATTTGGGCGTTTTCAATAAGATGACGTGAAGTTATATCACTGCTCTAAGAACTGCATTGAAATATCTTGAGATCTAAAAAATGTGTGCGTACTACTCGATTCTTGACATTATGAGCAAGAATGTGTAGGAATAAATCCACCATCTCTTTAATACAAATACATCTACTTGATTCCAAACATCATGTCGTCCTAAGCTATAAGCCCTCGATTTCTTTTCTCTCCACTTAGGTTTAAAGATCACTAAACAGTCATTGGAGTTAAGAATACTTAGTTGGAATGCATGCTGAAATTTTGGAGAGTAAGAATTTGGCTAAGTGGAGTTAAGAATACTTAGTTGGAATGCATGCATGCTATAAACCTTAGGATGGTGGTACTAGGGAAAATTTCTAGATATTAAGACCATGTGGTTAAACTTGGGAGTGAAATATGCATTGGACTAGAAGAGAAAAAGGAGAAAATTTTGGTTAAGTATTGGGAGGAAAATGTTGGAATGTAAAAGTTGGAAGTGTAGTAGGTTGAAGTCGGAATTTTAGATAAGCGATCAAACTATGCTTTGAACCTAGGAAAGCTTATAGGAGAAGGGCATTTGTTAGACTAGAGGAAAATGAGGAGTAAAATTAGTTAAGTGTTAGACATGGGGGTTGAACACATGGTGTAGTACAAAATTAGGAATTTGACTAAATGTTAGTAGGAAAAGGAGTAGGACTCAACATTGGTAGCATAGTTGAGCAAGTTTAACCCATCATCCTATGGTTGGAAGTGTAGTTGAAATTATTAAACTCATTATCCTAAGGTTAGAAGTATAGTTGAGGAGATTCAACTCACCATCCTAAGGCTGGAAGCGTAGTTGAGAAAATTCAACTCACCATACTAAAGTTAGAAGCATAGTTGAGGAGATTCAACTCACCATCCTAAGGTTGAAGCGTAGTTGAGGAGACTCAACTCATCATCGTAAGGTCGGAAGCATAGTTGAAGTGATTCAACCCATCATCCTAAGGATGGAAGCATAGTTGAAGTGAGTTCAGCTCAAACCTTGTAGACGAAGGGGATACCTTCCAAGGGAACTTATGTTACTTCTTGGAAGCATTGAACACAAGTTTTGGTCAAGGAAAGACCACTTAGACACATGGTTAGACTAATCTAGACGCCTAGGGACTAGTTGGATGCATAGGTCACTATATTAGACCACATGGTGGATCACTTTGGGAACATGACCTCAAGAGATTGGTCTTGGATATATAAATGAAGGAAGGATGCGTTGACATCTATTTGGATGCATAATAGGAAATTTTGGGTGCATGGTTGACTATGATGAAGAATTTGGTTAAGTATTAGACAACACATAAGTAGGTTTAATTCATCAAAGTGAGTAAATCCATAGGACTATGTTGGATGCATGGAAGGGTGTTTTAGATGCCTAGAAGGTTATTTGAACACTATCTTGGACACATGGGAAGCATAATTGAAGCATGAAACAACTACCTTGAGGAGAGTTGCACCAAGAAACCCTAGGAAGACTTCTTGAACGCATGCTTTGAGAAGAATAAGAGCATTGGACGTATACTAGGAGAAAGATAGGAGTTTGGACGCATACCTTGAGGTGTGACACTAGATATCAACACTAAACAAGAGGACGAAAGACCATCTTGGATGCATGACCTCAAAGAGTTAGCTTGATACACCTTGGATACATAGAAGACATCTTGGAAGCGTAAGAGAACTAAGCTTGGACACATACTTGGAATGTAAGAAGGATGAATGAGCTTGAACACCTAGGAAAATAATCAAGGGGAGAAACCATACTATGAGAAGGACTCAAAACCAAAGAAAGGAAGAAAAAAAAACAAGTTGGGTATGAACCATGTGTCCAAACCTAGGAGGTGGGATGCGTTGAGACCAAAGTTACTTGGGGAGCAAGGACAAGTTGACAGCTAGGAGGTGTAGGTAGCTAATTTGGAGGAAGTCTTGACTAAGTTAAAATAGAAGGTGGACGCCTATGGAGCAAGGAAAAACCATGCAACGAGCTGGTGAAGACACCTCAAGAAGGGGGGGGGGATGTACTGGGATGTGCATGTGAAGATACATAGGCATGCATGCAAGGAGGAAGTGTCTGTTTGTTGCTATCGTGATTCGCTCTAGGAGTGTTTTGTATAAAATCAATTGGAAGAATAAGTTCTAAGTATAAGTGATGCGTTTATGCTTTGATGCGTTTAAGTAATTGTAATGTGTTGGGATGTTAGATATATGTAGCAGAATGCACACAACTCCTTCTAATGACGTTCAAATTTTCCTAAACCAAACCCAAGTATAAATCTAATTTAGGTTCTTGGTAATTCTAGGGTCGAACTTAGGGATTCAGTTAACCAAACGCAGACCTTGCGTTGTATCTCGGTAGGAGTTTTCCTAAATAAATGTGAGAAATGTGTTATTTACACTAAATTGCTGTGCCTGTGTAAGAGATGCAAAAGAGTTAAGTAGTTAGTGATGGATCATGTGAGAATGGAGTTTAATGTAAGTGAATGCATCGGTCTAAGATAAATGTACACAAACCAGGATGTGATGTGGATGAGATGGAGTGATTTGCTTATCTTTTGTTTATGCATTAGACTTCATTCAACATTTCTCAAGGCGAATAACATACAAAACCTATCTCTAGGATGCATGCGTCTAACATAGAATGCAATAAACACCAGTAAGTCTATCTCTAGCTATACTAGGCGTCCTACTTGATGCAACTTAGTTATTCTTTCGAACAATCTAAGTTAAAGACGTTTTTTACCAATTTGTCAAGTTGGCTTAAGCGTTGAAATGAAGTTTGCATAAAGTATTAATGCTTTCAACATAAACAAGGGCAAAGTGTGATGGATCAAATATATGAATTTTATAAAGAAATAGAGAGTCTATATAAAACCAATATTTAATCAAATGGAATGAAAGCGATAAATGAGAAGAAAGAAACTGAGTCAAGCCAAAGAATACAATCTCTTGTAATTCTTTAGCTCAATCTCGTTGTGTACAATCACTTGTATAGGAATTGGACGAAGTGTCTTTCTCAAGATTGGCTTCCTCTGCTCCCTGACCGGCGGTGGTGGTGGTTCTCAATCTGTTTGATCGTCTTGGCACCACAGTACAGCTTCTAAAAGACTAAAATTACAACTACGCTATACAGAGAGTAAAGATCTTGATAATTTCCCAACTTCTTCATTCTGGAGGGACTTTATCTGTTTAAAGGCGTTGGTCATGTCCACTTGGTGAATGGGTAGCATTAAAGTCCATGCCCTGGTTAGCATTAAAGTCCATGCCCTGGTTAGCCGCCTGACTCTCGGAAGCTTTTCAGACGCCGCCTGCTGCAGGTGCCCATGCTTGTAAGTGGTGATGTGACACAATCAGCCTGGATCAATGAATCTTCTCTGTGTTGAACTCCCTCCGACACATGGCCCATGCGTTAGAGCTTTCCCCGCGGCACTTGTCTAATTCGTTAGCGTTAATCCTTGTGTTGAAATCCTGCAATACAGTGCGTTAGCGCCGCGATATTTAGTATAGCGCCGCGATATTTAGTAATAAAACTTCTTTTGCATGAGTTTGCTAATGTTTGAATAAATCCATGCGTTTCTTCTAAAAATGAGGAGAATTTATCACTAAAAACCTTAGTTGTTCCAACTTAAGAGCAAAAATAACTTGTATTTCTACAAGTTATCACCACCCCCAAATTTGAACAATGTTTGTCCTCAAACATTCCAAAATAATTCTTCGTTATCTTCTTTGTCTTAAGTGTGCAGAGTTCGCCTCTCATCATATTTAGTCATAAGCTTGAGATAAGAGTTTGGAAAGTATAACTTGGATTGACTCTTTTCTTAAAAGGACTAATGTTTAGTTTCAAGTGCAGCAGGCCTTTTATCACAACTCCTTTCATTTCTCAAAACATTCCCCTTTTTTCTAAACCAGTAGTGCGTTAAATGCTCTTTTTTTTTAAAAAAAAATAAATGCCGGATAAAAAGAAAAAAAATTATGAATTCAATTACCCATGCGTTGTTCTAGGTATCTCACTTTCATTTTGGCTTGCCCCCACGGGTGTCATGCGAGCATCCAACTACGGGTGAGAACCCTTCACAACTAAACTCATATATAATATTCATGCATTTCAAGATATAATTTCTTCAGACTAGCTAGAGGAGTTCTATGGGACGCATTAGTCTAGGAGACTTAACTTCGTTTTGCCTTGCCCCCACAGGTGTCATGCGAGCATCCAACTACGGCTAAGTGCCTGTTCCAACTTAACTCATGCCATTTTGAGGTTTTTCTTTTGAAGTAATGACATGGGAATTGCGTTTAACATTTTTCTTATTTTGTTCCCTTTTCTTTATGATGTACTCGTTTGACGCGTTTTAACTCGGATTTCCCTCATCCCCAAATTTGGAGATGAGCTATATTCATCCCAAATTTGGAGACGAGCTAAATCCTCATTGCTAAAAGAGAAACAAAATTTCAAAAAGGCTTTGAGAGTCTAAAAGGAGTTTAAGACTTAAAGCTTGCACATTAGAAGGTAAACATAACCTTTTTAGAGAAGTTCAGGCCTTGTTGATTTTCTTAACGCTACTCTATACTTATAGATTCCATATAGTTGATATCATTGAGGTTAGGCAAAGCACAAGACTTAGAAAATATGTAAAGAACAAAAATCAACCAAGGTCAAACAAAAGGAACAAAATGATAGGAATTTCTCATTCATTTTCATAAATTCACATGAAGTAAACAAACAAGTTAAGTAGATACAAAAGAACAATTAAATCAAAATACAAAAATAATCCAACACCCTAAAACTCTATTGTGCTGGCGCGTCATCTTTGCATTCTTCCTCAGGGTCTTCATCCATAAAACGCAAGGGGTTTCTAAGATGGGCAGGCAATGGAGGTAGAGCAAACATTCCAACCAAGACCTGATTGATGTATTGCATTGTGTAAACAAATTGGTCTTCCATCTATCTTGTTTGCTGCCATAGATAATCTCTTAGAACCCGATTATATTGCTGAAGACCTTTGGTAGACGCGGCTAGTGGTTTGAGTTGATCACTGATAAAAGTTTTCAACTCTTCTAAGTCTGCGCTGCGTTGAGGTGGTGTTGGTTATTCATTTCTTCCAACTGGGTCTTCAAAATTTGCTGTGTTGCTTGACCCTAGCCCTATTGGTTTAAAGATTATTAGAGGAGGCACAAAGTTGGGAATTGGACTTGGTGGGGGCGAAGGAAGGGAATAAGGGATGTCTTGATCTATTTGAGTAGGCTCTTGATGCGTTTGATCAGGATTCCCTTCTAGCGGGGCCAATGGTGAGTCATGGAGAGTAAGATTGAGGTTTGGTTGCGTTTCTTCATCCGGAAGTTCAAGCTCAGCTTCATATTCTTCATACTTTAAAGCTTCATCGCTGTATTCAACAATCTGGATGCGTCTTCTTTTGGAGGCGCGTTTTGATGATCGAGGCTTGTTGCCACTTCCTTGGTAGGTAAGGTAGGTTGATGTGGCAAACTGTGAAGTAGACGCCTTACTAACTTTATATCTATCAAGCGATCGATATCTTCATGATCATCCCCCAAAGGGATTCCCCCGTTTTCGCATAGTGCACAGATTAGCCATGGAAAGTATAGTTGCCTTCGTGGCTTAGTCTTGATGGCCTTGATCTGATCCCTTATAATTCTTCCAACGTCCAAAGGAATACACTGCATGACACAATAAGTAGTCAGGATGCGTTCCTTTGATAATGTTTCATCATGCGTTGTAGGCATGATGCTCCGTTTGATCAAGTAATACCATAAATTCGCGTCTGGAGTTAAATTCCTGGAAGCTTAACTGAGTTGGGTGGATCGTGCAATAAGCCTCTCTCGACCCTCCCTTTCTCATCCTATTGCAGAAATATGCAAAAAAGAAAGGCTTCTATTCTTGTTAACATTTTTGCCCCGTTTCTCGATGTTTGCCATTTGCTTCTAGGTTTGGCTACCGTCCTTAATGCATCTTCTAATTGGCTTGGCTTTGGCTGCTCCAAGATGCGATTTCCTTCCGCGTCCGGATTACTATCAATGTTGAACACTTCATTGATCTTGTCAGCTGAGAAATACACTAACACCCCATTAATGAAAGCTGTGTTCTTCTCCATATCAAACTCACTATTGTAGAACATGCAGACGAGGTTGGGCCAAATACGTGTGTGCCCAACGCAGAACTGATTCCACCCCAATGCGTTTATTGTTTCTGTTATATATATTGGCAGAGGGTGGCACTCGGGAAAAAAGCCATTTTCTACGAGTATATCACTAAATTGACGCTTTCTTCCCGAGGTCTTCTTAGGAACGCATCGGTTACCTTGCGTTTTCCTGCCGCGTGCTCTTTGGCTTCCCTTGCCAGTTCTCTCAGTTCATTCTCCAATTCCCTTTGGAGAGCCGTCTTCCTTTGCCCTTGCCTTGCGGGCTGACAGTCTTCCAATTCCTGCTCTAGTGCGTTGTGCCTTGAGCTATTTCCATGCGTTGCATCCTCAGGGCCAGATGCAGATTGCTCATCTTCTTCTTCCTCCAATATTAACCTTTTTTCCTTGTTACTCTTTTTGATTTTAAGAGCCCTTCATTCGCGTCGGATGGGCATGATTGAGACGCGTCAGGGCCAATTCTCTCTTCTTGTCTATCTTCTTCTTCCTTTTCTTCTTTTAATTCTTCTTCTAATTCCTCTTCAAGCATCATAGCATATCACTCCGCTTCGTCTAATTCAAATGATGCATTAGGTGGGTCTGAACACATCACCTGCTCTTCCTCTTGGCTTTGATTAAGAGACGCCAAAATCGCACCAAAAACTTTCTGCTCGTCCAGTCGAGCCAATTCTGCCAACTCTTCAAGATTGCACTCTGATGCAAGACTGTCAGAGGGGGGTATGGGTGGAGTAAATGGAAGGGTGCCCACTGGGGTATGAGGTGTCCTAGGGGAGAATATGACGATGGGCGAATGAGGTGGTTGGCTCGACGCGTCTGTTTCCACTGGATAAATGGTGGATAAGGGCTGGATCAAAAGTGGAGGTCGTAGACGCACAACTAGTGACAGTGCGTTGTGGAGGTAGGCTGGGAGTGGGTCTTGCATTGCACCCACCATAGTGATGTTAGGAATGACTGGTGGTGAGGCAGGCTTGGTGTAGGGTTTAGAGGCGGCAGTAGATGACGGACACGTCCTTGGTTTTGCAGGTGTTTTGGCCCTTGGCTTAGGGGTAGTTTTGGGTTTTGGTTGAGGGGTCTTGGCCGGAGGGGTAATGATGGCTTTGGAAGTTTTGGAGGGGAGTTTTGTGGATGTAGTGGAAGGTTTCGACCTAGACGGCCGCTGGGAAGAAGAGGTGGCTCTGCCGTGCATAGGTTTGGTTTGGGCAAGGGTTTTGGTGGTTTTTCTAGGGCTCGGGAGAGGTGAAATCGAAATAGAGGATGAGAAATAGGAACTTACTGGTGAATCGTTCCCGAAAGCTCATGGTCTGGTTCTGGCTGGCTGAGGCGGACGATATTGTGGCCGGAGAAGCTTGAGCAAATCAGAAGCGAGGGAGACGGAGAGGCTAGGTTTTCTTTTTCGTTTTAGAGAACTCGAGAGTGAAAAAAGAAGAAGAAGGCACTCGAATCGTTGGTTCTTTTTATAGGCTGAGAGAGAATTAGTGGCTGACGTCAGGCGCTAATAAAATGTAAAGCTGAAGGGACGTCTCGGGTTTCTAAGCACTCGAGTGCTTTTGTATTCTCGAGACGTGTCCCTTCAACTGGGACATGTGTTATACTTGCGTCTAACACGTCCGTTATTCCCAACTCGATTGTACATAACTTTTAAAGAAAAACAAACAAGTTTCCAACTTTGAAGGCAAAAACAAGGTACAATCAATCTTAAAACAGAAACAAATAAATCAACAAACTCAAACGCATTGTCAAATACGGAATGCAAAAAGACAAGGATAGAGGAAGCGTCCCTGGAATATATGGCGATGCAAACGCAGAGATACTTCGACGCGGGCCTCAACTGGCTTTGCGTAGTGCGAGAGATGACTTTTGGCATTCCAGTCCATCTTCAAAGCAAGGCTTCACTCTTTGGCCGTTTACTTTGAATGCGTTGGTGCCATCTTCTTGTGTTATTTTCACAGTTCCATATGGAAAGATTGTCTTAATGATAAAGGGTCATAACCACCTGGTTTTTAGTTTCCCTGGAAACAAACGCAAACATGAATTGAACAATAGAACTTTTTGGCCAACAACAAGTTCTTTCTTACTGATGCGTTGGTCGTGCCAATGCTTTATCTTCTCTTTGTATAGCTTGTTGTTCTCGTACGTGTTGAATCGCCACTCCTCGAGCTCATTGAGCTGAAGTTTGTGTTGAACGCCCGCGGCGTCCAAGTTCATGTTTAGCTTCTTAACTGCCCAAAACGCCTTGTGCTCCAACTCTAAAGGTAAGTGACAAGCTTTTCCAAACACAAGAGAGTATGGGGACATACCTATAGGAGTTTTGTAAGCAGTCCTGTAGGCCCAGAGCGCTTCATCCAACCTCTGTACCCAATCCTTCCGCATTGCATTGATGACTTTCTCCAGTATAGACTTGATTTCTCGATTTGATACTTCCGCTTGACCGTTTGTTTGTGGGTGGTAGGTAATAGCGATCTTGTGCCTGGCATTATATTTTGCAAGTAATTTGGAAATGATGTGATTAATAAAGTGCGTACCTTAGACGTTTATTAGGGCTCTTGGCATTCCATAGCATGTAAAGATGTTCCTGGTAAGAAACTTAGATACAGTGGGCGCATCATTCCTAGCACAGGCTACTGCTTCTACCCACTTAGATACATAATCTACTGCAAGCAGGATGTATTGGTTGCCATAGGACAGGGGAAAAAGTCCCATAAAATCTATGCCCCAAACATCGAATAGCTCAACTTTGAGAATATTGTTCAAGGGCATTGCATCCCTTGAAGAAATATTCCCGATGCGTTGGCAAGGGTCACATTTTTGAACAAACTCCCTCGCGTCTTTAAAAAGGGTGGGCCAAAAGTATCCGCTTTGAAGGACCTTTGCTGTAATTCTTTGCCCACCTAAATGCCCTCCGTAAGGAGAGTCATGACACTCAGCTAAGATGCGTTATGTCTCCTCCTCCGGAATGCATCGACGGATTATGGAGTCAGGGCCTTGTTTATATAGAAATGGTTCATCCCAAAAATAAAACTTGCAGTCATGAACTAACCATTTTTTTTGCTGAGAGTTGAAGTTCCCAGGAAATTGCTTGGTGGTTAAATAATTGACTATGTCCGAATACCAAGGTTCCCTGCCTTCAACTCTAAACAGGCTTTCATCAGGAAATGCGTCCTTGATTTCACTTTCTTGGGCTTGCATTTTTTGATTCTCTAGCCTGGATAGGTGGTCAGCCACCTGATTTTCTGTTCCCTTTCTGTCCTGGATATGAATCTCAAACTCCTGTAGCAGTAGAACCCATCTTATCAACCTTGGCTTCGCGTCCTTTTTACTCATCAGGAATTTTATGGTTGAGTGGTCGGTGTATATGGTGGCTGACACACCAACTAAGTAAGATCGAAACTTTTCAATGCCAAACACTACTACCAATATTTCTTTTTTAGTAGTGGTGTAGTGTTCCGGAGAGTCATTTAGTGTTTTGGATGCATAGGAGATGGGATGTATCACATTACCTTTCTTCTGCCCTAACATTGTTCCTACTGCCACATTACTCGCGTCGCATATGAGAATAAAGCTTTGCATTCAGTTCGGTGCTATCAGTACTGGAGTTGTCATCAACGCATACGCATACTTCAAGGTTTTAAACGCGTCAGTGCAGTCTTCATTAAAGTCATAAGGCCGTTTCGCCTCTAGTAATGAGCTTAGAGGTTGCGTAATCTGAGAGAATCCTCTAATGAACTGTCTATAGAAGCCAGCATGCCCTAGAAAACTTCGTAAAGTTTTAACATTTGATGGTGGTGGAAGTTTTGCTATGACATCTATTTTGGCTTCATCTACTTCCAAGCTAGCCTTAGATACTTTGTGACCTAAGACCCTTCAGCCACCATGAAGTGACATTTCTCCCAATTCAGCACCAAGTTTGTTTCCTCGCATCGAGCGAGGACGACCTCTAAATTATCTAGGCATGACTGGAATGAGTCTTCAAAGACTAAAAAATCGTCCATGAAGACTTCAGTGGTCTTTTCTAGGAAGTTAGAGAAGATAGCCATCATACATCTTTGAAATGTCCCAGGTGGGTTACACAGCCTAAAAGGCATGCGTCTAAATGTAAATGTTCCAAAGGGACAAGTAAATGTAGTCTTCTCCTGATCTTTTGGATCTATCAGAATCTAGTTGTAACTAGAGTATCCATCAAGAAAGCAATAAAATTCTTTCCCCGCAAGTCTATCAAGCATTTGATCGATGAAAGGAAGGGGGAAGTGGTCTTTCTTAGTTGCTGCGTTAAGCTTCCTGTAATCCATACAGATGCACCAGCCCGTGACAGTCCTCGAGGGTATGAGTTCATTATTGCTGTTGACTATCACGGTCGTTCCCCCTTTCTTGGGAACACATTGGACTGGACTTACCCAGCTACTGTCGGATATAGGATAAATAACTCCCGCGTCCAACCATTTTAAAATTTCTTTCTTGACCACTTCTTTCATTATGAGGTTCTGCCTTCTTTGAGGCTCGATTGACCCCGACTTCCCTTCTTCCAACCTAATCTTATGCATCCAATAAGATGGACTAATGCCACGGATATTCGCAAGCATCCAGCCTATTGCACGCTTGTGCTTTTTCTGCATCTGCAAGAGAGATTGCTCATTAGGCTCTGTAAGATTTGCGGAAATTATCACAAGTAAAGTGTTGTTGGTTCCAAGGAATGTATATTTCAGTGTCCAGGTAACTGTTTCAACTCGAGTTCTAGTGGCTCTTCAAGTGATGGATTCGTTGGTTTTGTCCGCCACTCACTCAGACTTGGCGACTCTGATTCTTTCAGGTTCTCCTCCAACGCGAGGACCTCACATATATAGGTCTCTTCTTCAGGAAACTCAATACTGTTTAGTCGAAAATCTTCACTATCTGGGAATTTTAATGCGTTGAGCACATTAAACTTCACCTCTTCATTATCTAAGCGCATAGTCAATTCGCCTTTATGCACGTCAATTAAAACTTTCCCAGTAGCTAAGAAGGGGCGTCCAAGGATAATTGGTACCTCCCTATCTGCTTCATAGTCCAAGATAATAAAGTCTGCTAGGAATATGAAGTTGTCAACCTTCACCAAAACGTTTTCAATCTTTCTTTCTGGGTACTTAATTGTTCTATTAGTGAGCTGAAGAGTAACAGAAGTAGGTTGTGCTTCACCAATCCCCAATTTCTTAAAAATTGAAAGTGGCATGAGATTGATGCTGGCTCCCAAATCGCACAACACATGACCCACATCCAATCCTCTTATCGAGCAAGGAACTTTAAAGCTCCCAGGGTTCTTCTGCTTCTTTGGTAAACTGTTGCTTACTAATGCATTACACTCCTACATTAGTGTGATTACTTCTGTCGCACTGACTCTTCTTTTCTTCGTTAAAATGTCCTTAAAAAATTTGACATATGTTGGCATCTGCTCCAAAGCCTCTATAAGTGGAATGTTGATATGCAACTACTTTAGGAGCTCAAGAAAGCACTTGAATTATTGTTCATCATTCTTTTTCATCAGACGCCTAGGGAATGGTGCGTTCAGAGGCACATCAGGCTTTCCCATGTTAGACGTACTGGGTTCTGAATGGCTTGTAGTCTCAGGCGTTCTTTCTTCCTGATCCATTGAACATGTGATGCGTTCTTTCAAAGGGCTGGTGTCTCTTGGCTTCATTCTTCTTTCTCCAAGAGCTCTTCCATTTCACAATGTCATCGCGTGACATTGCTCCTTTCCATTATTGCTCCCAAGTGTTTCAGTATTGCTAGGTAGAACTCCAGGCTACCTATTTTTCAACTCGTTCGCTATCTGCCCTACTTGAATTTCTAGGTTTCTGATAGATGAAGCCTGGCTTTTTAGTAACGCATCATTCTGGGCTATGTATTCCTTCAATAGGTTTTCAAGCGGATATCCTGAGCTCGACGCCTGTCCTCCTCTATTAAAAGGCTATTGATGTGGCTGATGCGTTTGTTGAAATGCAGGTGGCGGTCCATTCTTTTGCTGTTGGTTCGCCCCTGGGTGGTGCTCCTGATGATTTCCTCCTATCCAAGAAAAATTTGGATGGTTTCTCCATCTAGGATTATATGTATTGGAAAACGGGTTGTTTTTAATGAAACATACTGACTGAGGATTCTGTGGGCAATCCGCATAGGAGTGAGGATCTCCATAACCCATACAGCTAACCATAGGCTGCCCAAACGCCTCTACCTGATTCACCTTCTACTGATTTGATGCATTTCCTAGCGTTATGTTCTACAAAAGGCTGGTCATCGTAGCCACTTGAGCAGAAAGTGTGGCTATTGCGTTGGAATCGATAGAATTAACGTTCTGAGATCTTTTCTTCTTGTCAGCTCTTCCATCATACACATCATCCACCCATTCCATATTGTGTTTAACAATATGGTCTAGTATCTCTTTAGCCTCAGTGTAAGATTTGTCCATAAGTCCACCAGCTGCTGCTGCGTTTTCTGCCATTTGCGATGCTCTTATTAGTCCTCCATAAAACGTCTCCATTTGGATAGTTAGAGGTAGTCTATGGTTCGGGCAATTCTTGACCAAGCCTTTAAAACGCTCCCATGCGGTGCTTAAGGTCTCAACATCTTCTTGTTTAAAGTTCATAATCTCTCAACTCCTCCTCGCGTTGGTGGTAGGTGGGAAGTATTTTTACATAAATTTTTCCACCAACTTCTCCCAGGTGGTGATTTTACCAGGCTCCAGTGAACTCACCCATTGTTTTGCGGCATCACGCAAAGAATAGGGAAACAAGGATAGCCTGATCGCCTCTGGGGTGATTCCAGGAATCACAAATGAATTACACGTTTCCAGGAAATGCTTCATGTGGGCGTGAGGATCTTCACCACGACCACCCCCAAATTGTCCAGCAGACTGGAGCATTTGGAGCATAATAGATTTCATCTCGAACTTGGTTCCATCTGGCGTTGGGTATATAATTCTTGGAGAGAAATCATACAGTACAGTGGACGCGTATTCCCTCATGGGACGCGTGCTGCTATTCGCCATTAGGATCGGATTCTGTGCAGCATGAGCTAGTTGTTGATTTGCTTGTTCTTCTGCCATTGCTCGTTGCCTGTTTTGTTGTCTAAGAAATTGCTACCTCAACCTTCGACGATGGTTAGATCGGTTCCTACGCCAGAAGGTCCTTTCAATCTCAGGGTCATATCTGAGTTCAGAAGTGCTCTCCCTACTCATAAATGTTCACAAGCTTAGGCTTAGCTTGTAATACTCCCTCGACCAAAGTGTTCCTACAACAGATACAAACGAAATTTCTGGTTAGTTTTGTTTCTGAATCCCCGGCATCGGCGCCAAAAACTTGTTCGTTGCTATCGTGATTCACTCTAAGAGTGTTTTGTATAAAATAAATTGGAAGAATAAGTTCTAAGTATAAGTGATACATTTATGCTTTTGATGCGTTTAAGTAATTGTAACGCATTGAGACGTTAGATATATGCAGCAGAATGCACACAACTCCTTCTAATGACGTTCATGTTTTCCTAAACCAGGGTATAAATCTAATTTAGGTTCTTGGTAAATCTAGGGTCGAACTCAGGGATTCAGTTAACCAAACGCAGACCTTGCATTGTATCTCGGTAGAAGTTTTCCTAAATAAATGTGAGAAATGTGTTATTTACACTAAATTGTTGTGCCTGTGCAAAAGATGCAAAAGAGTTGAGTAGTTAGTGATGGATCATGTGAGAATGGAGTTTAATGTAAGTGGATGTGTCGCTCTAAGATGAATGTACACAAACCAGGATGTGATGTGGATGAGATGGAGTGATTTGCTTATCTTTTGTTTATACGTTAGACTTCATTCAACATTTCTCAATGCGAATAACATACAAAACCTATCTCTAGGATGCATGCATCTAACACAGAATGCAACAAACACCAGTAAGTCTATCTCTAGCTATACTAGGCGTCCTACTTGATGCAGTTATTCTTTCGAACAATCTAAGTTAAAGACGCTTTTTACCAATTTGTCAAGTTGGCTTAAGCGTTGAAATGAAGTTTGCATAAAGTATTAATGCTTTCAACATAAACAAGAGACAAACAAGGGCAAAGTGGATCAAATATATGAATTTTATAAAGAAACAGAGAGTCTTTACAAAAGCAATATTTAATCAAATGGAATGAAAGCGATAAATGAGAAGAAGAAAACTGAGTCAGCCAAAGAATACAATCTCTTGTAATTCTTTGGCTCAATCTTGTTGTGTACAATCACTTGTATAGGAATTGGACGAAGTGTCTTTCTCAAGATTGGCTTCCTCCGCTCCCTGGCCGGCGGTGGTGGTGGTTCTCAACCCGTTTGATCGTCTTGGCACCACAGCACAGCTTCTAAAAGACTAAAATTACAATTACGCTATACAGAGAGTAAGGATCTTGATAATTTCTCAACTTCTCAGACTCTCGAAAACTTTTCAGACGCTGCTTGCTGCAGGTGCCCATGCTTGCAAGTGGTGATGTGACACAATCAGCCTGGATCAATGAATCTTCTATGTGTTGAACTCCCTCCGACGCATGGCCCATGCATTAGAGCTTTCCCCGCGGCACTTGTCTAATGCATTAGTGTTAATCCTTGTGTTGAAATCCTCCAATACAGTGCGTTAGCGCCACAATATTTAGTAATAAAACTTTTTTTGCATGAGTTTGCTAATGTTTGAATAAATCTATGCGTTTCTTCTAAAAATGAGGAGAATTTATCATTAAAAACCTTAGTAGTTCCAACTTAAGAGCAAAAATAACTTGTATTTCTACAAGTTATCAGTGTCAAACAAAGAGATGAGGTGAAGAGGCTACAAATACCATGAAAGGAGTTAATTTCACCTCATAATTTCATGAAGCTCTCATAGAAACTCAAGAGGGAGGTGTGGGAGAAAGAACTTAGGAGGTTGAACTGAAAATAAGGAGGTCGAACGTCATCGACATCGTTGTCGACAAGCTATATGTCCAAATAGAGCCTGAGATGCATCCAAAATGCTGAGCATGAGCTGAGGAGTTCATCTAAGCACCGAACTTGAAAGGTTATGCGTCCAACCTGAAAAGGTTGAATCCCACTGCGAAAGCGAGTAATCGTGTTGTCTTTGAATTGGGATTGGGAAAAATCAAAATTTATTTTATGCTAAGCATAGAGATTTTTCATGCTAGAAAAATTAGAGATGAAGGAAGTAATATCTTCGTAGAACCAAGAATCTTCAAGCTTTTCCCTCCAAGGTTACGTACAAATTCACTGTGAAAATCCTAAGAGATCTTTTTCCAATACGGACACTACCAATTAGAGTCCTTGTTATTCTCAAAACACAAGGATTGAAGTATGGCTTCTGTGAATTTTGGCAGAGGGAAGTTTGTGAGAGAGAGAGCCAAATTGCATAGAGATTTTTGTTTTCTTTCTTTTGTACGTTCACTATCTTTCCACATAGAGAAGAAGAAGAATATGAGGGGGAGGAGGGAGGAGTTATAATAACTCCCATATCCCCATGTTTTCTTAAATAACTCCCCTAATGGGGAGGTATTTAATTTTAATTAATATTAGTTTAATATCAAATAAATAATATTAACATAATATTAATATAATAGTTATAATATGGATAATTAACCATTAGTAACCAAATTATATGCATTTACAATCACATTAGAATGCAACCTCCTCTTTTAACCTATAGTTTTTAATATGTATCAAGTTCATATTAAATATTGATCTATAGTGTAAAATTCATTTAAAATATTTGAATCACATTCAAATATTTCTCTCTCACATATTCTATAGTTTTAATTACAATTTATATTTATACTTAACTATATATCATAATACATCGATATACAACATACATTATATTAATCATATTAATATAATTAATTACTCAAATTTTCGTAAATAATTTAAAAATTCATATTATTCCAAAAAACAATTGATCCTTGTTTCTATCCTTACTGAGCTAACAATGAGACCTATTGGACCTACAGATTAGAAGCTCCAATGATTTGAGATTAACCAATAACTAAACTATTTAATTGGATTAATTAACATTCATTAACTATCAGTCACTCTACTAAAGACCGATAGTCGCACTCTTCACACTATAGATAGATTTCTGTGTCTATTGGATATAACCAATCAACAGTAAGTTGAACTTTTACAAATTGCTTGTAACTACAGTTGGATCAAAATTACCAGTTTACTTCTAGAGTTACATCTAACTTCTTAAATTTCATTGATTCCTCTAATGAATAAACAATTTATAGTTGAACTATAAACAAACCCCTTTTGAGCCAATGAGAGGGTGAGGCCTCATTAATCTATTTTTCCTTTTTATGGGAAAGAGTGAATTTCATCTTATATAGTTGTGTTCTCAGCTACCTACTCGGATAAAACCCCAAAATGTTAAGCATATTGAGTCGGCGATAAAGGCCACTCTCACCCATACAAATCAAAGGCTTGCCCTCATTGACAAGAGTTCACAACTCATTCAGGATTAAGGTCAAGTTACCTATAGTTATCCTAGTGAAAAGTTAGTTTCTTCAAGCAACGGTTATATAAACTCTTCATATAGGATACCCCCACTCACATGCATTCACATGAACAATATGGATCATGTTGTTTGTAACACTTAAAACTCATTGATGCATGTAGGGAAAGTAAATATGCGTTGATCTCCATGCGTCGATGGTCATGCGTTGGACTAAGAAATATGCAATATGCGTTTAAGAATATATGCGATGACCATGCGTTCCTGCCACAAGTTTTCTTGCTTTCTCGCTAAGTATAACGAGAACGCAAGTTTCTCGGGATGATCCAAGGTCGAACTCAGGGACTTGTAACTAAATGTTGCGAAGCAATGCATTTGAGGCGATGAATAAAAGAAAAAAAAGAAGTTAAAAGACTATGCGCTACTCCTACTCCTAATTAAACAGATTGAGCAATGGAAGTATGATTATGAGAATTGGTAGAAACGCGACAACTGTTAACGTGTAATAAGATGCATGGAAAAATAAATAGAATGGTGGAGGGAATAAATTCACCGTATCATTAAGCTTAGTCGCAAGGGTAATCCCAGCTTGCCATACTACTGCGTCGCACACCTCTCGATGGTCAGCCATATGCTTATATCTCTATAACGCATGGTTGTGTTGAGTATAAGAATATTTTTATCTCTAGAAACATTGCTTATTTTTCTTAGTGAGTTCCACTACTTACCTTCTCGGACAGTTAGTTGTGGTTAATCAGCTCTTAGACAAGCATTGTGACAGCTCATAGACAAGTGTTGCTACAGCCTCACACTAAGCAAAGAAGATTAACTCACTATACTTGCACAACGCACACCTATCGGTGGTTTGCTACATGTTTCATATCTCTATGTCGCATGATTGAGTATGTGATAATGCTTGTAATCTTTACGTAGTTCGTTGCAATGAAAGTAAGGGATGATAAAGAAGAAGATAATGAAGATGGTGTCGAAGGTAATAAAAAGATGCGTTGATTACAAAATGTATTAATGTCTTAAGCCAAAATGTAATATAATATAGAGATAAGAAGAGAAATGGAGGGCTAGATGTAGGCAATCTCTTACTTCCATCAGATGTATGTCAAGGCTGCCGATGGTGCCATGGATGGGTGGTGGAATAGTCTCTCTCGAGCTCTATCTTCGGCAAAGCTTCGGTCGTCACTCAGAATGGGTTGAAGGAATGAAGAACTCTCAAAGAATGTCTTGCTCACGCTCTCATCTGTGATCACAAGGATCTTAAGGCAGAAGCTCGGATGCCTTGAATTTGGGCTCTATTTAAGGCTCGTATCCGTAGTGTCACGAGGATAAGGCACCCAACCTTAACCATATACTGTAGACTTTTTAGGTCATTAATTGCACACGATCCACTCGTATGTTTACCATATACTGTTCATGTCTTATTAAATGACCTTGGATCTTAATTATTGAATTGAGTTAATGCTATCTAAAGGTCAAATAAAATATTTTTATTTTATTAAATAAATAATTTATATTTACTAATTAAAAACTACAAGATGAACGAGATTTAGGATACTAAATCCAACAATCTCCTACTTGTCCTAAAGCGAGTGGGGAGTATAGTACAAGATATAAAGTACAATAAAATTAACAGGGCTATACCCCAAAATCTCCCATTTTTCCTAGACAAGATGAAGCATATCCCGTAGACCTAGATGTTGGGATTGGTGTTCTAAATCTCTTTGTAATCTTGTAGTTTGTAGACTTTATAGAAACATTTTGTCATTAATAAAATAAGTGTTATTTTATCAGAATATACTCAATCCAATAAACTAAGATTCAGGTTATGTCATATAAATTAAACAAGTATGTAGAGACATACAAGTGGATCTTTTTAAATAATAACCTAAACGATCTGTAGTAGATGGATAAGACTGGGTACCTTATCCTGGTGACACTATAGATACGACCTGTTTTGTAGGTGTTATAAGTGTTGTAAAGTGCTACAAATGATCTGATCCTGATCATTCATGTGGAGATATATGAGCGTGGGTATCCTATACAAAGAGATTGTATAAGATCGGACCACGAAATGGTTAGTCTCTTTATATAACGCCGTTAATAATAGAGACTTATATTTCACTAGGATGACCATAGGTGACATGACCTAAATCCTGAGTGAGTTGTGAACTCCTGCTCATGAAAGTGGTCCTTTGATTTGTATGGGTGAGAGTGGTCAGATTGCCAGCTCAACAAGCCTACCATTTTGGGGATTCGTTTGACTAGGGAGTTGGGAACATAACTACACGAGATGGAATTCACCCATTCCCCGATGTAGAGGAAAGTAGATAAATTACTTCCGTAAAGGCTGATTCCGGGTCTTGAACATAGTGGTCACACCCTCTTCTAGCCTGAGAGGGACTTGTTCATAGTTGGACTATGACTTATTGTTCATTAGAGAAATCAGTGATACTTAAGGAGTTAGATGTAACTACAGGGGCAAAACGGTATTTTTGGCCTAGTTGTACTTACAAACAATTTGTGAAGGGTCATCATACTGTTGATTGGTTATATCTAATGGACACAGAAATTTATCTATAGTGCGAAGAGTGCAGCTGTCGGTCTTTAGTAGAGTGATTGATAGTTTTTGGATGTTGGGTAATTTAGTTAAAGAGTTTAATTAATTATCTGAGTACCATTGGAGCTTCAATCTTTAGGTCCATAAGGTCCCCTTTGTAGCTTAACAGGGATTTAATTGAGAATTAATTTTGGATTAATTTGAAGTGTTCAAATTAATTGAGGGAATTAATTATATATGATATAATTGATTATATATGTGATATAATGTTTTTGATACATTATAATTTAAGGTAATATGAGAGGAGTTTGAATATGATTTAAATACTAATTATATGAATGAAATTCATGTAATTAAATTTAATATAAATATGATTTATATTAAGAGGAATTAAATATTTGGATATGATCCAAATATTAATTATATGGATGATATTCATATAAGTGAATTTAATATAAATGTGATTTATATTAAATGCCATGTATTGTTGAGAGAAAATAAATCTTAGGTTATATTGTATTTGATGTAATATAAAACTATAGGCTATATGTTACATTTGATATAACATATAGTGTGTGTGTACATATATATAAATAAAATAAAATAGTTATTATACATATATTAATTTAATTGAAATTAATTAAAGGGAAAGAGTTAAAACTTTCTCCCCCTATTTTCTCTCAGTTAATATACGTGGGTTGTGTGAAAAAAGAGTGGATGAGATTTTCATCTTTTTCCTGAAAATATGTTGAGAGAAGAGTTCTCTCTAGAAAAAAAAAAAAAACAGAGAAGAAAAGTTCTTCTCTTCTCTCTCCTCCTCTCCATATTTTTTCCTCTTCCAAGGATTCAAGCAAAGCCCACAACTCTTGCTTGAATCTTTTATCCCAAGAGAATACAGAGGGTTCTTGTTCATTCAATTCGTGATGCGAGCTTAGGAATGTATTGTATGAGGAAATTGGAAAAAGAGTGCAAATGTGAGTGATGCGTTGATGATGCATGAAGAGACGCGCGACACTCCTCTTTATGCGTTCACGTTTTCCGGAATCAGATCCAAGTATAAATCCAATTCAGGTTCCTGGTATGTCCAGGGTCGAACTTAGGGATTTATATTACAGCTAACGCAGAGCTTGCGTTGTAGCTGATGTAGAAGTATCCTAAGTGAATGCGAAATGAGTTATCTACACTAAGTTTGTTGTGTGCGAGCAAGAAGGTACAAAAAGGTAAGTAAAAAATAGGGGGTCGTGTGAAAATGGTGTTTAGTGCAAGGGATATGCGTCGATCTAAGTGAAATGTACATGTACAAGAATGCGATGCGGATGGAAATGACTTTACTTATTTATCTCTGTAAATGCATTAGAATTCATCTTACTTTCTATTTAGCACTTCTCAATGCGAATGCCATACAATTTCCTATCTCTAGGATGTATGCGTTAGTCACAGAATGCAATAAAACACTAGTGCTTCTACCTCTAGATGTACTAAGCGTTTCTAATTTAATGGTTGCTTGCTTATTCTCTTGAATAATTCAAGCTAAAGTAGCTTTTACCAAGTGATTCAGTTGCCTTAGGCGTTTAGAAATGGACTTTGCATGAAGTTATAGATGCATCTAATGTAAAACAAGAAATAAACAGAATTATACAAAATGAGCTAATCTCTTCATCTGGTGGCATTCTTCTATTTATAGGCGTTGTTCTTCATCAGCTTGTTGATGTTGCCTGCGACACTTAGAATTGAAGGAAACTGAACACGAGGATTTTCATGAGTAGTGGAATAGATCATTCTAAATTACAATTATGTATGAACATTACAAACTACAGTCGTAAACAAAACAAATGGTTATGAATTAAATATAGAAATTACAGCAAGATACAACAAGAAACAAGGAAAAAAGTACGAACGTTTGTTGACTCGTCTCCATGCTTCTTGATCATAATGCTCGAACTCAGCAACCTCGAATGCTCGAACAACACAACCGCTTCGCAGCACGAACACCGCGTACTCATCCTCAATGATCACCTTGGTTATGAACATCCCAGCAACACGAACAACCTCCGCAGTACCTCGACGGTGTCGAGTTGAGTATGACACCACCAAGAAGGCTAACTTGGTATTCTCGGTGTGAGAATCCAGAGGGTGGGCTCTGTGTGGACTTGGTTTGAGGTGGTTGAAACCTATCGTATAGGTCGATGCCCAATCGTTTAGCAAAAGATAAGCGATCGTCTAGTAAAAGCTAAGCGTTCGTTTAGCTCATCGCTTAGTTCTGTGTCTGTCACTTACAAAACACTACACGATCGTTTACTAAAACAAGTTGTCGCATAGTAAATCTTTATTTACTTGACAACTTCCGTGAGTTTCTTTTTCCGAGAGAGAAAACTCAAAATCAATTTTCACAAAAAACTTACTAAAATTAGGAAAACAGTTTTCCTTTTCTCTCACAGATACCATGAACCACCAATAACCTCCCACTCAATTGTTTATTAGAGAAAAAGATTGAATTATCCAATAATTAATATTATTATAAATATAAATGATAACCAACTTATCATACTATATTTATAACCTATAGTTTTAATATTTCATTTCATGAAACATATAAGCCATAGCTCTTTTTCTATTCTATGGTACTTAATGTAAATCTCATTTACATTAATCCTCCACTAGATATATCTTATACATCATATCGATCATATCATATATAATCAAATTACCTCTTGTTAATTTGAACATTCCAAATCAACACCAAGAACTAATCATCAACTAAATCAATTGAGTTACCAAGAGGACCTTATGAACCTGTAGCTCAAAGCTCCAACGGTACGTGAATAACTGACTAAACTCTTTAGTCACGGGATCCACGATCCCTTAACTGCCAGACACTCCACTAAAGACCGACAGCTGCACTCTCCTTACCATAGATATATTATGTGTCCATCTTAACAAATCAGAAGTGAGAAAATCCTTCACAGATCGCTCATAAGTACAGCTAGGCCAATAACCGTTATGCCCCTGTAGTTACATCTAACTCTTTAAGTACCACTGATCCCTCTAATAAACATAAGTCATAGTCCTACTATGACTGAGTCCTCTCTTCCAAAGAGAAACTGTGGCCACTATGTTCAAGCCCCAGAATCAGCCTTAAGGGAGCAATCTCTCTACTTATCCCTACTTTGGGAAAGAAGTGAATTCCATTTTGTGGATTGAGTTCCCAACTCCCAGATCAGACAAGTCCCCAAAAAGGTAGGCATGTTGAGTTGGCAATCTGGCCACTCTCACCCATACTAATCAAAGGACTACTCTTAAAGGCAGGAATTCCCAAAACACTCAAGATTGAGGTCGTGTCACCTATGGTCGTTTAGATGAGATGTAAGTCTCTAGTATCAACAGCGTTATATACAGAGTCTAGTCATCTCGTGGTCCAAGTCTTATACAAACTCTTTGTATAGGACACCCTGTTAGCACGTCTCCACATGAATGGTCAGGATCTACCATCTGTTGTAGTTTACAACACTTGCAAACCTCTACAAAGCGGGCCGTATTTGTAGTGTCACCAGGATCAGGTATCTCACCTTAATCCATATACTACAAACCTATCGTATAGGTCGATGCCCAATCCTTTAGCAAAAGCTAAGCGATCATTTAGCTCATCACTTAGTTTCATGTCCATCACTTACAAAACACTACACGATCGTTTATTAAAACAATCAGTTGCTTAGTAAATCTGTATTTACTTGAAAACTTCAGTGAGTTTCTTTTTCTGAGAGAGAAAACTCAAAATCAATTTTGACAAAAAACTTACTAAAATTAGGAAAACAATTTTTTCCTAAATTTCACAGTTACCATGAACCACCAATAACCTCTCACTCAATTGGTTATTAGAGAAAAAGATTTAATTATCTAATAATTAATATTATTATAAATATAAATGATAACCAACTTATCATACTATATTTATAACTTATAGTTTTAATATTTCATCTCATGAAACATATAAACCATAGTCTTTTTTCTATTCCATGGTACTTAATGTAAATCTCATTTACATTAATCCTCCACTAGATGTATCTCATACATCATACCAATCATATCATATATAATCAAATTACCTCTTGTCAATTTGAACATTTCAAATCAACACCAAGAACTGATCCTCTACTTAATCCATTGAGCTACCAAGGGGAAGTTATGGACCCGCTCGAAGCTCCAATGGTCTAACTAAACTCTTTATTCACGGGATCCACCATCTGTTAATTGCTAGACACTCCACTAAAGACCGACAGTTAAACTCTCCTTATCACATATATATTATGTGTCCATCTTAACCAATCATAAGTGCGACAACCCTTCACATATCGCTCGTAAGTACAGCTGGGCCAATAACCATTATGCCCCTATAGTTACATCTAAATCCTTAAGTACCACTGCCCCTATAGTTACATCTAAATCCTTAAGTACCACTGATCTCTCTAATGAACATAAGTCATAGTCCTACTATGACTGAGTCCTCTCTTCCAAAGAGAAGTTGTGGCCACTATGTTCAAGCCCCGAAATTAGACCTTAAGAGAGCAATCTCTCTACTTATCCCTACTTTGGGAAAGAAGTGAATTCCATCTTGTGGATTGAGTTCCTAGCTCCGAGATCAGAAAAGTCCCCAAAAAGTTAGGCATGTTGAGTTGGCAATCTGACCACTCTCACCCATACTAATCAAAGGACCACCCTCAAAGGCAAGAGTTTCCAAAACACCCAGGATTGAGGTCGTGTCACCTATGGTCGTTTAGGTGAAATGTAAGTCTCTAGTATCAACAGCGTTATATATAGAGTCTAGTCATCTTGTGGTTCAGGTCTTATACAAACTCTTTGTATAGGATACCCTCGCTCACATGTCTCCACATGAATGGTCAGGATCTACCATCTGTAGTAGTTTACACCACTTGCAAACCTCTACAAAGCGAGACGTATCCATAGTGTCACCAGGATTAAGTATCCCACCTTAATCCTTATACTACAGACCTATTTAGGTTATCACTTAAGTCATGATCCACTTGTATATCACATATACATGCTTAAGTTCACATAAGATAACCAAGGAGATTTGTTTATTGGATAGAGTAAATACTAGAGTTAAATAACAATTATTTTATTCATCAAACAATGTGTATCTTTACAAAACAACGAGACTCCAGGAGAATTAGGACACCAATCCCAACAAGAATCTTTATTGAAATCCTACAATATTATGCGTTAGTGATGCAACTTTTCAATAATAAACACTCTTTTGTATAAGTTTGGTAGTGTTGTAGTAATTCCATGTGTTTTCTCCAGGAATGATGAGATTTTATCATTAAAAACATTAATTGTTCCAACTTTTGAGAGACAATAACTTATATTTTTACAAGTTATCACACCCCAAATTTGAACAATGCTTGTCCTTGAGCATTCCAAAAATAATTCCTTGTTATCTCCATTGTCTTAAGTGTGCATGTTTCACCTCTCATCATATTCACTTATAAGCTTGAGATTGGTGTCTTGAAAATGTAACGTAGGTTTGATTCTTTTCTAAGAGGAAGAATTTTTTTATTTCCAATGCAGCATGCCTTTTGTCAACAACTCATTTCGCTTCTCAAAACATTTTCATTTTTTCTAAACCAACAATGCGTTATATGCTTTCTTTTTAAAACAGGTTGCAGGTAAGAAAATATGAATTATGGACCACCCATGCTTGTTCCAGGTATCCCACTTTCGTTGTGACTTGCCTCCATGGGTGTCATGCTAGCATCCAACTACGGGTGACAACATTTCACAACAAAACTCATATCTAAGCATGTATGCATTTTAGGATACAGTTTCTTTAAGCTAGATAGTGGAGTTTTGGGGTGCATTGGTCTAGGAGACTTAACTTCATTTTGGCTTTCCCCCACATTCGAGCATCCAACTATGGCTAAGTGTCTGTTCCAATTTAACTCTTGCCAAATTGAGGTTTTCTTTTATAAAGTATTGGCAGAGGAGTTTGCGTATTACATCTTTCTATTTTGTTTCTTCTCTTTAATATTTTATTGAATTTATTTGATAAATGCGTCTTAACTCGGATTTCCCTCACCCCCAAATTTTTGGACATCAACTAAATCCTTATTGCTAAAAGAGAAACAAAATTTCGAAAAGGCTTTGAGAATTTCAAAAGGAGTTTTGATTTAGGGTTTGCATGCGTCAGAAAGAAAGCATGTACTTGGTTTTTAGAAAAGTTCAGACTTGGTTGATTTTCTTAACGCCTACTCTATACATAAATTTTGTATATTAGTAATATCATTGAGGTAAAACAGAGCATAAGACAAGAAAAATATCCAAAGAACAAAAAAGGTATGCTAAAGACAAACGCAAGAATGAAAAATGATAGCAATTTCATTCATTTCGTTGATAAGTCAGCTATGGAATAACAAAAGCACAACAAACTAATACAAAAGGTCAATAAACAAAACGAAATAACCAACATCCCCAAATTTATTGTGCTGGTGCATCATCCTTGCGTTCATCCGCAAGGTCTTCATCCATGAAGCGCAAAGGGTTCATTAAATGGGTAGGTAGAGGTGGCAGGGCAAACATCCCTATCAGGACTTGGTTGATATATTGCACTATAAAGACAAATTGATCTTGCATTCTTCTTGTTTGCTGCTGCATATAGTCCCTTAGGACCCTATTCTGTTGCTGAAGTGTTTCAATGTACACAACTAGTGGTCTGAGTTAATCGCTAATGAACGCTTTCAACTAATCAAGATTGATGCTTGCTTCCAGTGGTGCTGGTTCCTCAGCTCTTCCAACTGGGTCTTCTGAGTTTCTTGTGTTGCTTGTCCCTAACCCAGTTGGTTCAAAGATAGTTGGAGGGATAAAGGCTGAAATTGAAAATGGTAAGGGGGAAGGGAAAGGACTAAGTGTTTCTTGATCTAAGTTAGTGTTATCGTGATATGTTAGATCAATAATCTCTTCTTGTGAGGCCAAAGGTGAGTTTGGGAGAGGCAGATTCAAGTCTGGCCGCGCTTCTTCTTCGGTCAACATATGCTCCGCTTCATATCCTTGCTCATCTTCCAAAGCATCATCGTTGTGTTCAATAATTCAGACGCGTCTTCTTTTGGGGGCACATTAGGAGGATTGAGATTTTGCTGCCGTAGTCTTGGGAGGTTGATAACTTGTAGAAATACAAGTTATTTATGCTGCCTTATATAGATCTTGCAGCCAAAAGAGAAGGAATATGCGTTGATTGTATGAAAATTAGCTTAGAAATACAATAACTATGAATTATCGCAATTACACCTACTAACATCATCAAGATGGTAGAAGAGGATATTTTTACTCTATTTTGTAGGAAACTAAGTCACCGCTTGCGATAAAGGCTCAACAAGGAACTAAACAACGCATCTCTGTCACATTGCGCCCGTCAAACCATAATGAAGAGACGATTAACGCAATGACGGCGCAATGCAACAGTCGATTCAGAGCTGAATTTCAACCGCATGCGGTAATAAAAACAACACCGCATGCGAGTAACCGATCGAGAGATTCAGCTGAGCAACACAAATGCAGAGGATTGTGACACGTGTACAACTAACCGTTGTGTAGATTTGACAGCTTGATTGCATAACAGAAGGAATATTTATTCCTCCATATTCAGCATAACAAGAAGTGGGGTCCACAAGCCAAGAGTCAAAGCTTTTCACCTATAAATACCCCGATAGAATACTGGATACGGATATACTTGATACGGGAATAATTGATACGAGGGCTAATTGCTGCTAGATTATTGAGAGAAAGGCTGAGCTGAGTACTGATCGGAAGAAATCCGAGAAGAGAAGAGACAAGGTCGAGAGGTGAGTCTCTGTGCGAATCTGCTAGATCCCCCCCGTGAAGCTCCGTGCTTAGATCCCCGCTACCGGTTGAGCAAGCCTAAGAGGGAAGCTCATCCTTCCGCACGATCCATTAACACCGACAAGCAAATCTCCATCCAGATCGATGCTAAGACGTTGTCGCTTATTTGTATTTGTTTCTAACTCTATTTCATCAACTATATTTCATCTTCTTAATCTCTTCATTCACAAATCATGTATCAGACGCTAAATAGTTTTATTGAATGTCTCGATCACTTTCATTACCACTTCTCTATCTATTTCTGTTCCTCCATTAATCAATTTCTCCATGAAGTTTTCTTAATACCTCGGTAATTAATATGGATTAAACGAGTAACTTAAGTTGTGCTAAAGAGATAAATACATTTAGCTAAGGCATGCTAGACGGCCTCTTCACCTGCGAGAGTAGAAGTGAAGATGTCATTCTGATCTGTTAAGAGAAGGTTAGAAGAATGTGTTAACTAAAGCGAGTAGTACTTCTAGAGATGGAAGCAACCTTGCATTCATTACATTCATCCCTATTTCACCACAGAGATGTGGGAACGTGGTCGATCACCGAGAGGTGTACGCCAAGTGAAAAGCGGAACCGTACTTATATCTTTAATGCAATTAAGGAACGTGCGCTTTTTATATTAGTTATCTTTTCTGTTTCTGCTTCGTACATAAGACTTGTCACCACATTACACGATCTTTGCATAATTTTCACAGCCAGCATTGACCTCAGTATCTTGTATCATGAAATCTGTATCTTGTATCATCTTAGCTTAGATTTACTTTATCGATTTTTAAACACAACAAGAACAGGACCTCAGCAAGCATAAATCTAATGCCCTTGTCGATTTTTAAGAAGCTGAATATCGGCAATGCAAGACCAACCACGATCACATTACAGTTGGTAGATAGATCAATAAAGCATCATGAGGGTAAGATAGACGATGTACTCGTGCAAGTGGACAAGTTTATATTTTCGACAAATTTTATCATATTGGATTACGAAGCTGACAGAGAAGTTTCTATCATCCTGGGTCGGCCATTTCTCGCAATAGGGCGAGCACTGATCGATGTGCAGAAAGGGGACCATCAGGGTCGACGATCAGGAAGTAAAATTCAACGTGTTCAATGCGTTGAAGTACCCACGTGACATGGAAAACTGCCAATATATTGAGGAACTGCGGGAAGAACATTGGCACAAACCCCTGAAGGAGCTGGAGGAAGAAGATTTTGAAATCAGCACAATATTGGAGGAGGACTGATTTTGAACCGCTCAAGTTATCTGAATGGACATCACAATGCATTAAGCCATCTTTAGAAGAACCACCTGTGCTAGAGTTGAAGCCGTTGCCCGTGCACCTTAAGTATGCTTACTTAGGAAGTAACAACACGTTACCGATTATCATTTTTGTATCACTAAGTAAGGAGAAAGAAGATGCGCTCATACAGATCCTAAGAAATAACGCAAGGGCCTTAGGGTGGACCTTGGCGGACATTCGAGGAATTAGTCCCTCGTATTGTATGCACAAGATTCATCTGGAAGAAAGAAAGACAGGATCGGTAGAAAGGAAAGGTCGCTTGAACCCAGCTATGAGGGAGGTCGTAAAGAAGGAAATTGTGAAGTGGCTGGATGCAGAAGTCATCTACCCGATATCTAATAGCAGCTGGGTGAGCCCAGTGCAGTGTGTTCCAAAGAAGGGGGGGATGACAGTTGATAACTTGTAAAAATACAAGTTATTTATGCTGCCTTATTCAGATATTGCGGCCAAAAGAGAGTAAATATGCGTTGATTGTATGAAAATTAGCTTAGAAATACAATAAATATAAATTATCACAACTACACCCACTAACATCATCAAGATGGTAGAAGGGGGTATTTTTACTTTGTTTTGTAGGAAACCAAGTCACCGCTTGTGATCAAGGCTCAACGAGAAACTGAATAACACATCTTGTCACATTGCGCCCGTCAATCAACAATGAAGAGACGATTAACACAATGATGGTGCAATGCGACAGTCGATTCCGAGCTAACTTTCAACAGCATACGGTAATAAAAACAACATCGCATGCGAGCAACCGATCAAAAGATGCAGTTGAGCAACGCAAACACGAAGGATTGCAACACGTATACAACTAACCGTTGTATAGATTTAATGGTCTGATTGCATAACAAAAGGAATATTTAGTCCTCCATCTTCGGAATTGCTATAATAAGAAGTGGGATCCACAAGCCAAGAGTAAAAGATTTTCACCTATAAATACCCCAATTGAATTAAGAGAATATATACTTGATACGGGAATAATTGATATGAGGGCTAATTGCTGCTGGATTATTGAGAGAGAGGCTAAGCTGAGTACTGATCGGAAGAAATCCGGGAAGAGAAGAGACAAGGCCGAGAGGTGAGTCTCAGTGCGAATCTACCAGATCCCCCCCATGAAGCTCTGTGCTTAGATCCCTGCTACCGGTTGAGCAAACCTGAGAGGGAAGCTCATCCTTCCGCACGATCCATCCACATAGGCAAACAAATATCCATCCAGATCAGTGTTAAGACGTTGGCGCTTATTTGTATTTGTTTCTAACTCTATTTCATCAACTATATTTCATCTTCTTAATCTCTTTATTCACAAATCATGTATCAGATGCTGAATAGAAATATTGAATGTCTCGATCATTTTCATATCCCCTTCTCTGTCTATTTTCGTTCCTCCATTTATCGTTTTCTTCATAAAGTTTTCTTAATACCTTGTAAGTAATATGGATTAAACAAGTAACTTAATTTGTGCTAAAGAGATAAATGCGTTTAGCTAAGGAATGCTAGACGACATCTTCACCTGTGAGAGCAGAAGTGAAGATATCATTCTAATCTGTCGAGAGAAGGTTAGAAGAATGCGTTAACTAAAGCGAGTAGTACTTCCAGAGATGGAAGCAACCTTGTGTTCATTACGTTCATCCCTGTTTCACCACAGAGATGTGGGAACGTGGCCGATCACCGAGAAGTGTATGCCAAGGGAAAAGCGGAACAATACTTATATCTTTAACGCAATTAAGAAACTTGCGATGTTTGTATTAATTATCTTTTCTCTTTCTGCTTCGTACATAAGACTTGCCACCGCATTACACGATCTTTGCATAATCTTCACAGCCAGCCTTGACCTCTATGTCCTATATCATGAAGCCTGTATCTTGTATCATCTTAGATTAGATTTACTTTAACACAATTTATTTTATTATCACAACTTTACTGCTTTACTTTACTTTATCGCATGTTTATATTCTTGTACACAACAACTTTTATAAATTGAAAAACCCTTGGTCACGTATATCACAAACATAACGCAATAACCTCAAACAGTCCCTGTGTTCGACCTCGGATGACACCGAGAAATTTGCGGTGGAATTATACTTGGTTCCAACACAAGAAAACTTGTGACAACGAATAGTATACTACTAGATTTTCATAAATAACACATATCTAGAAGTAGTATCGCATATAGACAATGAAGTCATCATTCTATTTTTTTGTGCATCATTGTATGACTTAAAAAATTATAGGTTTACAAGTTTATGGCGCCGTTGCCGGGGAACTGGTTATGGGGACATGGACTTGTCTCATACCTCATATATCGCTATGCATATGCCTAAGATAGAAACATTCATCAAATTGCATTTACAACAATAATCACTAATGACAAGAATGAATTAATTCCCACAAGAACGACTACGGGGTGGAGAATTTGCATGGATTATCGCAAGTTAAACTTGGCCACTAAAAAGGACCATTTTCCACTTTCGTTCATTGATCAGATGCTAGATAGACTTACGGGGAATGAATTTTTCTGTTTTCTTGATGGCTATTCAGGGTACAATTAAATAGCAATTGCGCCGGAAGATCAGGATAGGATAACACGTGCCCATTTGGTACGTTTGCATTTCGACGCATGCCATTTGAACTCTGCAATGCACCAGGCACTTTCCAATGATGCATGATGGCAATATTCTCAGATTACTTGGAGGAGTCAGTTGAGGTATTCATGGATGATTTTTCGGTCTTTGGCAATGATTACGACTCCTGTTTATCTAACCTGGAAAAGGTCTTGAGGAGATGCGTGGCAACAAATCTTGTTTTGAACTGGGAAAAATGCCACTTTATGGTGGAAGAAGGAATAGTTTTGGGTCATAAAATCTCTATAGGAGGGTTGGAATTTGATCAGGCAAAAATTGACGCAATTTCCAAATTATCCTTATAAGTGAACGTAAAAACACTTAGGAGCTTTCTGGGACATGCTGGGTTTTACAAAAGATTTATTCGCAACTTCTCTCAGATCGCAAGGCCCCTAAGTGTGCTCCTTGAAGCTGACCGAGAATATAATTTTGATGATGCGTGCACCAAAGAATTCAACACATTGAAAGATGCGCTCATCACCACACCCATTTTGGTTACGCCAAACTGGATGCAACCGTTTGCGTTGATGTGTGATGCTAGCGGATATGCTGTGGGCACAGTATTAAGTCAGTGAAAGGACAAGGTATTGTATCCTATTTATTATGTGAGTAAAACATTGAATGATGCGTAGGAGAATATACAACCACAGAAATTTCGACAATACTTAATCGGAACAAACATTGTGGTGTATACAGAGAAGGATGCAAAAACCAAGGCGTATACAGTAGGTGTTGCTACTGCAAGAGTTTGACCTAGAGATCAAAGACTGGAAGGGCACCGAGAACTAAGTCGCGAATCATTTGTCAAGATTGGAGAATTGCGAGGTTCAAGGTAAAGAAAAAGATATTGAAGAAAAATTCCCCGATGAGCTGCTGATGGTAATAGGCATTAATGTTCCCTGGTATGCGGACATCGTGAATTTCATTGTTTGCGGTCAAATACCAAATGACTATACTTAGCAGCACAAGAAGAAGCTAAGACATGATGTCAAATTTTATTTTTAGGACAACCCATTCCTATAATGACTTGGTGCTGATCACATATTACGTCGATGCATTCCTGAGCACGAAGTCAAGCACATTCAAGAGATGTGTCATGGGACCCTGTATGGAGGACACTTTGGGGGGCAGCGTACTGCCACAAAGGTCTTATAGTGTGGCTATTTCTGGCCAACACTGTTCAAGGATGCCCAAGCCCACGTTGTGCAATGCGACAGATGTCAGAGAACGGGGAATATGTCAAAGAGAAATGAAATACCATTGACATCAATCTTAGAAGTGGAATTATTTGATGTTTGGGGAATTGACTTCATAGGCCCGTTTCCACCATCAGAAGGTCATCACTATATCTTGGTTGCAATTGATTACGCATCAAAATGGGTGGAGGCTATCGCATGTGCCAAGAATGATGCGACCACAGTGGCGAAGTTTCTTAAGAAGAATATTTTTGCTCGATATGGGACGCCACAGGCCTTAATCAGCGATGAGGGCTCTCACTTTATCAACCGCATAATTGCCAACCTGTTGACTAAATTTAACGTCAGCCATCGAGTTGCGACTGTTTATCACCCATAGACTAATGAGCAGGTAGAGATTTCTAACCGAGAGATCAAAACTATCTTGGAGAAGGTAGTTAATACTTCCAGGAAGGATTGGTCACCCAAGCTTGATGAAGCACTGTGGGCATACAGGACTGCCTATAAAACACCAATTGGCATGTCCCCGTATGCCCTGGTCTTTGGAAAGGCTTGTCATCTGCCGCTCGAGTTGAAACATAAGGCGATGTGGGCATGCAAGAAGTTGAAGTTTGATTTAGCAAGTGCGGGGAAAGTCCGGAAGCTACAATTGAATCAGTTGGTCGAATGGCGAAGGGACGCCTATAAAAATGCCAAGATCTATAAAGAGAAAACCAAGAAGTGGCATGATGACCACATAAATTATCGGACATTCATCGAAGGTCAACAGGTATTACTATTTAACGCTCGTTTGCAGTTGTCCCAGGAAAGTTGAAATCTCGTTGGTCTGGGCCGTTCAAAATCAAGATGAGAACAACGCATTGGTTGAGGAATTGAGATGGATTCCCTATGTTTCAACCGTAGGAAGCTTAATGCATGCAATGTTGTGTACTAGACCCGACATTTACTATGTAGTAGGGATTGTCAGGTGGTATCAGTCCAATCCAAGATTTGATCACTGGACGGCGGTCAAGACGATCCTCAAGTATCTTCGAAGAACGAGGGACTACATGCTTGTGTATGGAGATAAGGATCTGATCCTTATAAGATACAACGTTGCTGATCCCTTTACAAAGGCTCTCACAGCTAAAGTGTTCGAGGGTCACCTAGAAAGTTTGGGTCTGCAGGACATGCAGCATCTTGTCTAGGGCAAGTGGGAGATGATACTGGGGTATGCCCTAGTTTATTGTATATTGTACATTTTTATATTATATTGTACATTAGTCTCCCGAATCATTAGGACAAGTGGAGATTGTTGGGATTGGTGTCCTAATTCTCCTGGAGTCTCGTTGTTTTGTAAAGATACACATTGTTCAATGAATAAAATAAGTGTTATTTAATTCTGGCATTTACTCATATCCAATAAACAAAGCTCCTTAGTTATCTTTATGTGAACTTAAGCATGTATATGTGATATAAAAGTGGATCATGCCTTAAGTGATAACCTAAGTTTGTAGTATAAGGATTAAGGTAGGATACCTGATCCTGGTGAAACTACGGATACGGCCCACTTTGTAGAGGTTTGCAAGTGTTATAAACTACTACAGATGGTAGATCCTGACCATTCATGTGGAGACGTGGAGTAGGGGTGTCCTATACAAAGAGTTTGTATAAGACCTGGACCACAAGATGATTAGACTCTGTATATAATACCGTTGATACTAGAGACTTACTGTTGGGTTTTATATCCTAAAAACTCGCAGTTTGTAAAATGACAAACATTTTCTATAATCAATATACTTGTTATTGATCTCATAAGTTATATGAAAGTTTAAATCCAATAAACTAAGACCCATGACTATTGTATGAGTACTTGAACTTTATGTGGAGACATAAGAGTGGATCGGGTTCGAGTAAATAGCCAAAATGATCTATGATATATGAATGAGGTTGGGTACCTTATTATGGTAACACCATTGGATGCAGCCTACTCTGTAGTTCTTACAAAGAGTTGTAAAGTGCTACATACTATGTGATCCTAATTCGTACATGTTATCACATGAGAAGTAAGGGCGTCCTATGCAACGAGTTTGCATAAGATCAGGACCAAGAAATAATTCACTCTTACTTTATAACGCTATTTACTGTTTAAGACTGAATATTTCACCTAGATGACCTAGGTAACTCGATCTTAATCCTAAGCTAACTATGAACTCCTGTTTATTCGGGATTGCCCTTAGATTTGCATAGTTGAGGGTTGGCTCAACAACGCCAGCTCAATAAGACTCCCATTTCAGGGGTAAGACCGGATAGATAGCTAGGGATATAGGGTGCAAGACGGAGTTCACGCCTACCCAATTTAGGGATAAGAGAAAGGTTGTTCTCTCAAGTACTGAATCCAGGTCTTGAACAAGGGGCCCCACCCTCTCACTGGGCTGAGAGAGTTTGGTTTGGTGATTGGATCACAAACCAATTGTTCATTAGAGGGTCAGTAGGGACTTGAGAAATAAGACGTAATCTCGGGGTAAAACAGATATTTGACCCAGTCGTTATTACGAACAACCTGTGAAGGGTCGACTTGCTAATTATGGTTAAATCATATAGACATAATATATCTACAGTGAGGGGAGTGCAACTATGGGCTTTAGTGGAATGACCTATTAGTTAACGAATGGAGATTAATTTGGTCTAATGAGTTTAGCCAATTAATCTCGGATTGTTGGAGCCCATGATCTGTAGGTCCACGAGGTCCACCTACTAGCTCGTAACGGACTAGCTCTAGAATAGCATGATAAGTTAATTTGAAACGTTCAAATTAGAATTAAGGGCATTAATAATTATATAAGATATAATTATGTTTAATTTTAGAATTAAACGTGATCGGAGAATTTATATATTTAAATATGATTTAAATATATAAAGATGGATATGTGTTAAAATTAATTTAATATTTGATATTAAATTAATTTAGTTTTATTTAATAATTAATTTATGAAATTAATTAATTTTTCATTTTTAAAATCAAATAGGTTTTTTAAATCAAAATTTGATTTTTAGATAAAATTGAAAAAGGAAAATAAAACTAAAACAAAAATGGAAAAAAGGGTTTTTTCCATTATCCATCTTTGAAGTAGCTCACACATGAAGCAAATATTTGCCTTGTCTTCTCCAAGCATGAGCTGCAACTCATGCAGCGCTTCTCTTTGCATGTTGATCTGCAATACTCTTTGCATGTTCATCTGCAATATAATGAGAAGATTGGAGCGAAAATCGAGCATGCAATCTACATAATTTTGAGAAAATTCAGTTTGAAGAATGGTTCTTCAACAAGGTTGCTGCAGTGAGCTTTTCTCCTTCATCCCTTGATTCAAGCTTGTTTTGAGTCCCACAACTCAATCTAGAGCACCAAGAGAATAGTGGGGAAGATCTTGAGGTGGTCTACAACAAGATATGGAGAAGATTGCAGTTGGAGAAGAAGTTTTGAAGAAGTTCTACAATAGGTATGTTTTGAAACCCATTTCTACAGAAGCATGCTTTATATTATGCCAAAATTAGTGAATTTGAATGCTTAGATGATCCTTGTGCCTCCACTGCTATTGATACAATCCTACACTTACATCTCATCTAAACGACCATAGGTGACATGACCTCAATCCTGAGTGTTTTGGGAACTCCTACCTTTGAGAGCGGTCCTTTGATTAGTATGGGTGAGAGTGACCAGATTGCCAACTCAACATGCCTACCTTTTTGGAGACTTGTCTGACCTGGGAGTTGGGAACTCAATTCACAAGATGGAATTCACTCATTTCCCGAAGCATGGATAAGTAGAGAGATTGCTCCCTTAAGGGCTGATTCTGGGGCTTGAACATAGTGGCCACAACTTCTCTTTGGAAGAGTCATAGTAGAACTATGACTTATGTTCATTTGAGGGATCAATGGTACTTAAGGAGACAGATGTAACTAAATGGGCATAACGGTTATTGGCCCAACTGTACTTACAAGCAATATGTGAAGGGTTGTCGCACATCTGATTGGTTAAGATGGACACATAATATATCTTTGGTAAGAAGAGTTCAGCTGTCGGTCTTTAGTGGAATGCCTGGCAGTTAACAGATGGTGGATCCCGTGGCTAAAGAGTTTAGTCAGTTATTCACGTACCGTTGGAGCTTCGAGCTACAGGTCCATGAGAGATCCCCTTGGTAGCTCAATGGATTCAGTTGAGGATCAGTTTTTGGTGTTGATTTGAAATGTTCAAATTGACAAGAGGTATTTTGATATATATGATATAATCGTTATGATGTATAAGATACATCTAGTGGAAGATTGATGTAAATAAGATTTACATTAAGTACCATGGAATAGAAAAAGAACAATAGCTTATATGTTTCATGAGATGAAATATTAAAACTATAGGTTATAAATATAGTATGATAAGTTGGTTATCATTTATGTTTATAATAATATTAATTATTGGATAATTAATTCTTTTTCTTTTAAATAACCAAAGTAATGGGTGGTTATTGGATCATGGTAACCGTGAGTTTAAAAAGAAAGTGATTTCCTATTTTGAAAAAGGAGTTTTACAAAAGATTGAAAAAAGTTTTTTAGTTTTCTCTCCGTGCAAAAGAAACTCACGTAGTCATTAAGTAAATTCGAATTTACTAAACGATGGTTGGGCGAGCTAAACGATCGTGTACGTGCGAGCTAAATGATCATACAGTGTTTACTAAACGATTGCATAGTTTTGCTAGATGATCGCTGGCCTAAGGTAAATGATCATGCAGTGTCTGTAGGGGACAGACCGAGCTAAACGATCGAATAGCTTTTGCTAGACGATTGCATAGCTTTATCTAAACGATTGGGCATCGACATAGATGATAGGTCTCCGCCATCTCCCACTTACCCAGTCGTGTATGCGATCGGTGTTTCCTCTGTTCGTCTGCCTCATACCAAGTCGAATAGAGCCCACCCTCTGGATTCTCACATCGAGAATACCAAGGTCGTCTTGTTGGTGGTGTCAGACTCAACTCGACACCGTCGAGGTTTTCTGGAGGCTGTTCGTTGTGCTGTGGAGGCCGTTCGCTATTGCGAAGAAGATCGTGACCGATGAGATCGTTGAGGACGAGTGCAAAGTGTTCATGCTGTGTTCATGCAATGTTACGGTCGTGTAGATCGGGCGTTCTAGGCTGCTGTTGTTTGAGCGTTCGTGCGCAACGGAGCATAGAGACGCATCTGTACATGTTCATTCAGTTTTCCTTTGTACATTTGAGATTTTCATGCTGTAATTTTTGTATTATTTTCATAACTGCTTGTTTGAAGTCGATTGTAAATGATTTGTTCATTCATGATTGTAATTTGGAATTATCGTTCTTCCGCTGCTCAGCGAAATCTCAGTTTCAATTTCCTTCACATGCTTATACATCTTCAATTCCCTTTTCAAAGCTCTCGAGTCAGAGCTGCTTTCATACATTGCACCTTTAGGTCTAGCTGCAGGTCGCTTTTCTTCGTCATCCTCCAAAATCAACTTTCTTTTTCTCAATGTTCTTCTTTTTGACAGCCCTTCATCCGCATCAGTTTGTCGAGGCTGTGATGTATCCGGGCCAACCTCCCTTTCTCTTTCTTCATTCTCTTCTTCTGATTCAGCTTCAAGCACCATCGCGTATCGCTCCGCCTCATTAACTTCAAGTGGTGCGTTGACTAGGTCAAGACGCATCACTTGATCCACATCAAGTTTTCCTTGGTTTAAGCTTGCTAAAATCACTTCAAAGACTTCTTGCTTGTCCCTTCGAGCCAACTCCGCAAGGTCAACACTTTGACGCAGGAATGTCAGAGCTTGGTTTGGGAGGGGTGGTTAGTGGGGTGCCAAACAGGGTATGCGGTGACCTAGGGGATGATATGATGATGGGTGAGGGTGATTGAATGGATTGGATGGATGTTTCCTCTTCAATGAGGAAGATTGTGGCCAAGAGTTGGATGGAGAAAGGGGCAAGGGGACGCACGGCAGGTGATGGAGCGGTGCGAAGGTGGTCTGAGATAGGGTCATGTGTCGCACCCACCGGGTTGATGTTCGAAATAAATGGTGGTGGAGCAGGCTGTTTGTAAGGTTTGGCAGAAGATGCAGAGGTCGAAGGGCGCCTCGCTATAGCTTGTCGCTTCGACTTGGTAAGGGTTTTGGGTTTAGGTTTTGGGGAGGTTTTGGGTGTTTGAGAGGGTTTAGAAGGTTGAGGTTTTGTGATGGTTTTAGAGGGTTTCGACTGAGATGGAAGAAGGCCCCTCGTATAAGGGTTTGGCCAAAAAAGGTCTTTTCGAGGCTGGGCGAGGGGATGAAGGAGGCGACATTAAAACGGAAGCAGAAGAGAAAGAGCTTACCAGTGAATCTCCTTCATAGCTTAGCGATTGGTTCTAGCTATCGAAAACAGATGACATCATTGCTGAAGGAGATGACCGAAATGTCGATTGAAATTCTTGTTTTGAATGGATGGCGAGGGTTCGGGAGCAAAGGACTTCGAAAGGAAGGAATGAAAGTAATGAAAGAAGAGAAAAGGTCGAGGGGGTTGCCTTTTATAGGCTGTTAGGGGAATATGAACCGACGTCAGGCGGCGCCTGACATCACCATTAATTTTGCAAATGAAAGGACGTGCCTAGGGTTTTTAAGCAATCGAGTGTTTTGCGTCTTCGAGGGACGTCCTTTCTGTTCAGTCTATGTGCTTAAGTCCAATGCATTAGAATCCTACCCTCTTTCTAAACTTCTTCAAGTTGATTTAACAATTTTTTTATTAGAAAAGCAATAAAAAAAATCAGCAAATAACCATAACTCAAAGCAAAGGCTAACAAATAACACAAAGTAAATTTCAAACAAACGCAAACATAAAATACATAATGCAAAAAAAGTTGGTGTAGAAAAAGTGTCCCTGGAATATGTGTCTAGTTGAATGCAGGGAAGCTTCAACGCGAGCCTCAGTTGGCTTCGCGCAACGCGAGGGATGACTTTTGTTGTTCTAAACTTTCTTCAAAGTAGGGCTTCACCCTTTGCCCATTTACTTTGAATGTATTTGTGTCATCTTCTCGTGTTAACTCCATAACTCCATGTGGAAAGATTGTTTTGATGATAAATGGTCCTGACCATCTAGATTTTAATTTTCCTGGAAACAAAAGCAACCGTGAGTTGAATAATAAGACTTTTTGCCCAACAACAAATTCTTTCTTACTGATGCGTTGGTCATGCCAACATTTAGTCTTTTCCTTGTAGAATTTGATGTTTTCATATGCATTCAATCGCCATTCATCAAGCTCTTTGAGCTGAAGCTTGCGTTGTTCGCTCGCGACTTCCAAGTTTAAGTTCAACTTCTTCATTTGGGATCGTAAGAATAAGAGGTTAGCCTTGTCTCAGGCATCGTACATCGATCAAATGTTGATCAGATATAGGATGCAGAATTCCAAGTGGGGTTTGTTACCCTTCAAGCATGGAATCGTTTTTTCTAAGGATCAATATTCTAAGACACCTCAAGAGGTTGAGGAGATGAGATGTATTCCTTATGCTTCAGCTGTTGGAAGCTTGATGTATGCAATGTTGTGTACCAGACCCGACATTTGCTATATAGTAGGGATTGTCAATTGGTATCAATCCAATCCAAGATTTGATCACTGGACGGTGATCAAGACGATCCTCAAGTATCTTCGGAGAACGAGGGACTACATTCTCGTGTATGGAGATAAGAATCTGATCATTACAAGATACACAGACTTTGACTTTCAGACCGATAGAGATTCTCGCATTCGACATCAGGGTCAGTGTTCACTCTGAATGGAGGGGTTGTAGTATGGCCAAGCATCAAGCAAGGATGTATCACGGACTCCACTATGGAAAACGAATATGTAGACACTTGTGAAGCTGCTAAGTAGGCAGTTTGGCTGAGGAAATTCCTTACAGATTTGGAAGTTGTTCCAAATATGGATTTGCCTATCACTCTTTATTGTGATAAAAGTAGGGTTGTGGAAAATTCGAAGGAACGTCAGAGTCATCGCCAGGGCAAGCATATAGAGCGAAAATACCATTTGATCAGGGAGATTGTGCATCGCGGTGATATGATAGTCACGAATATCCCGTCGAAGCACAATGTTATTGATACCTTTACAAAGGCTCTCACGGCTAAAGTGTTCAGCGTCTTGTCTAGGGAAAATGGGAGATTGTTGGGATTAGTGTCCTAAATCTCTTTGTAATCTGGAGAGTCTGGGTATGCGGGACATGCGACATCTTGTCTAGGGCAAGTGGGAGATGATATTGGGGTATGCCCTAGTTTATTGTTTCTTGTATATTGTACATGTATTTATCTTGTATTGTACATTAGTCTCCCGAGGCATTAAGATAAGTGGGAGATTATTAGGATTGGTGTCCTAATTCTCCCAGGGTCTCGTAGTTTGTAATATATACACATGTTATGGATAAAATAAGATTTATTTTATCTGGCGTTTACTCATATCCAATAAACAAAGCTCCATGGTTATTATAGGTAAACTTAAACATGTACATGAGATATACAAGTGGATCATGCCTAAAGTGATAACTTAAATAGGTCTGTAGTCTAAGGATTAAGGAGGGATACCTGATCCTGGTGACACTATGGATACAACTCGCTTTGTAGAGGTTTGCAAGTGTTGTGAACTACTACATATGGTAGATCCTGACCGTTCATGTGGAGACATGCGAGCAAGGTTTTCCTATACAAAGAGTTTGTATAAGATCGAACCACGAGATGACTAGACTCTGTACATAACGTCATTGATACTGGAGACTTACATCTCACCTAAATGACCATAGGTGACATGACCTCAATCCTGAGTGTTTTGGGAACTCCTGCTTTTGAGGGTGGTTCTTTGATTAGTATGTGTGAGAGTGGCCAAATTGCCAAATCAACATGCCTACCTTTTTAGGGACTTGTCTAATTTGGGAGCTGGGAACTCAGTTACACGAGATGGAATTCACTCATTCCCCTGAAGCAAGGGTAAGTAGATAGATTGCTCCCTTGAGGGTTGATGCTAGGGCTTGAACATAGTGGCCACAACTTCTCTTTGGAAGAGAGGATTCAGTCATAGTAGGACTATGAATTATGTTCATTAGAGGGATCAATGGTACTTAAGAAGTTAGATGTAACTACAGGGGCATAACGGTTATTGGCCCAGCTATACTTTCAAGTAATCTGTGAAGGGTTATCGCACTGTTGATTGGTTGACATGGACACATTATATATCTGTAGTAAGGAGAGTTCACTGTCGGTCTTTAGTGGAGTGCTTGACAGTTAATGGATAGTATATCCCATGACTAAAGAGTTTAGTCAATTATTCACGTACCGTTGGAGCTTCGAGCTACAGGTCCATAAGGTCCCCTTGGTAACTCAATGGATTTAAGTTGAGGATCAGTTCTTGGTGTTGATTTGAAATTTTCATATTGACAAGAGGTAATTCAATTATATATGATATGGTCGGTGTGGTGTATGAGATACATCTAGTGGAGGATTAATGTAAATGAGATTTACATTAAGGACCATGGAATAGGAAAAGATCTATGGCTTATATGTTTCATGAGATGAAATATTAAAACTATAGGTTATAACTATACTATGGTAAATTGGTTATCATGTATATTTATAATATTATTAATTATTGGATAATTATCTCTTTTTCTCTAATAACCAAGTGAGTGGGAGGTTATTGGTGGTTTTATGGTAACCGTGAGATAAAAGGAAAAATGTTTTCCTAGTTTTAGTAGTTGATTGAGATTTCCATTCTCGAAAATTACTCATGGGTGGTTGTCAAGTAAATAAGATTTGCTAAACGACAGCTGAAGAGAGACTAGATAATCGTGGAGTGTTTCTATACGATAGACACTCAGCTGACCGAATAGCTAAACGATCGTGCAGCTTCTGCTAAACGATCGCATAACCTTTGTTAAACGATTGGGCATCGTCTATACGATAAGACACTGTCATCTCCCACTTACTCAATCGTTTACACGATTGTTCCTTTGGTCTCGTTCTCTAACCAAGTCCATATAGAGCCCCCACTTCTGGATTCTCACACCGAGAATATCAATTTAGTCATTGTGGTGGTGTCATACTCAACTCGACTTAGTCGAGGTTTTTAGAGGTCATTTGTGGTGTTCATGATCTTGTGGATCATTCTATTTGTGGTTGTTGTGATCGTGTTGTGGTGCGGTCAAAGTGTTTGAGCATTCGTGATTGTCATCTTTATGTGAACGAGCGTTCGTGATCAAGGGTGTTGAAGATGGGTCTTCAAAGGTATGTAGAATTCTTCCTTTGATCTTATAGAAAAGCATGTTGTAATTTCATGTTGTGCATGACCGTATGTTTCCGTTTCTTGATTGTAATTGTTAATGTTCATATACAAATGAAATTTGGAACGATCCTTCCGCTACTCATGAAAATCCTCATGTCCGATTTCCTTCAATGTCATTATCACGAAGATTGCTTCAGAACACAATGTTGTTGATCCATTTACAAAGACTCTCACGGCTAAAATGTTTGAGAGTCATCTAGAAAGTCTAGTCTATGGGATATGCAGCATATTGTCTAGGGCAAGTGGGAGATGTTACTGGGGTATAGTTCATGCCCTAGTTTATTGTGACTTTGTATGTTATTTGTATTGTACATTAGTCTCCCTAAGCTTTAGGACAAGTGGGAGATTGTTGGGATTGGTGTCCTAAATCTCTTTGTAATCTCGTAATTTGTAAACTTTGTATAAACATATTGTTGTTAATAAAATAAGTGTTATTTTATCAGCCTATACTTAATCTAATAAACTAAGATTTGGGGTTATTTCATGTAATTTAAACAAGTATATAGAGACATACAAGTGGATTTTGTCTAAATAATAACCTAAACGGTCTGTAGTAGATGAATAAGGTTGGGTACCTTATCCTGGTGATACTACGAATACAACCCACTTTGTAGGTGTTATAAGTGTTGTAAAGTGCTATAAATTATTTGATCCTGATCATTCATGTGGAGACATGTGAGGGGGGGGGTTAATCCTATACAAAGAATTTGTATAAGACCGGAACACGAAATGGTTAGTCTCTTTATATAACACCGTTAATAATAGAGACTTACATTTCACTAGGATGACCATAGGTGACATAACCTGAATCCTGAGTGAGTTGTGAACTTCTGCTCATGAGAGGGGTCCTTTTATTTGTATGTGTGAGAGTGGCTAGATTGCCAACTCAAAAAGCCTACCATTTTGGAGATTCGTCTGGTTGGGGAGCTAGAAACACAGCTACATAAGACGGAATTCATTCATTCCCTGATGCAGGGGCAAGTAGATAAATTGCTCCTAAAGGCTAATTTCGGGTCTTGAACATAGTGGTCACACCTTCACCTGGCTGGAGAGAGACTTGGTCATAGTTGGACTATGACTTATTGTTCATTAGAGGAATCGGTGATCCCTTATAGGCTGCAGTCTCCACTGCATAACCCCAAAACGAGTTAGGTAGAAAGGCATAACTCATCATTAGCCGAACCATGTCTAATAAGGTTCTGTTTCTCCTTTTAGATAAACCATTCTATTGAGGTATACCTAGTGCTTAGAGTTGTTATGTGATTCCATGTTCTATCAAATAGTTTCGAAATCTTATATCCATATATTTTCCACCTCGATCAGATCAAAGTGCTTTTATGTTGTATTAGGCAAACATACCCATATCTTAAATAATCATATGTAAATGTGATGAAGTATTCAAACCCTCTTTTTGCCTTAACATTCATCGGACCACGTCTGAATGTACGAGTTCCAAAGGTTCTATGGCTCTGTGATCTTTTCCAATAAAAGATCGTTTTGTCATTTTACCCTTTAGATAAGATTCATATATAAGCAAAAAAAAATTCTTTTAACTCTTTTAAAAGTCAATTCTTGATTAATCTCTCAATCCTATTGAGATTTATGTGACCCAATCTCAGATGCTAAAGATAGACATTTTCTTTTGGAGAAACTTTAAGTCTTTTGTTTTTTATGGTTGTAGTGTTGAACATTTCAACGTATGGAGCATTTTAGATGCTAAGCATCTTAGCACATATAAATTGTTTTCGTTTATTGCTGAACAAATGTTAATACCATTATTTGAGACAAACACTTTATCACAAACAAATGATATATTATAAATGTGTTCCAAAAAACAAGGTACTGTAATTAAATTCCTTTTAAAATGAGGAACATAGTAGATATTGTTTAACAATAAAAATTTTGATTAAAAAAACAACTTTAGGCTCCAAATTGCAACTGTCGAGACGACCTGCCCCATTCCAACCTGCAGAGTCATATCTCCACCCTCCAGCTGCTGCTAGGAACTCATTTCATATAACCTGCAGAGTCATATCTCCACCCTCCAGCTGCTGCTAGGAACTCATTTCATATAAAGAAGTGCAAAAGTGGTTAGTGGCTCGTAAATCAAGTATCCAGGTGAAGTCGTCATGTTCCATTAAACAAGTAAATCATATTTACCTTCTTTTTCCTTCTTCTTTTCAGCCAAGTACTTTAGGTAGTTACATTTTTAGTGCCCATCTTGGTTGCAATGAAAATAGGTTCCCTTTACAATCTTGATCTTTTTGCCCTTTTGGGCAACAACAGGTGGGGTAGCTTTATTCTTCCCCTTACCACCTTTCTTCTTCCTCCACTTATTAGAGCCAGAGAAAGAATGTGCAAACTTAGTCCCAAAGGTAGAACCCTGTGGAAATTTTTTAAGGAATTGGCAACATTTGCCTTCCCGTGTTGTCCTTTGACTTTCATCGAGGACTCGTAAGTCTGCAGCTTATTGAGAAGGGTGGTAAGATTGTATTCAATTTTTTTTCGTGAAAGCATTGCTGCGGAACTGAAGGTAACTCCTTGGAAAAGTTTCCAGAATAAAGCTTACCCAGCTGGACTCGTTTATGATAGCCCCATCCATCTTGGCCATATTGAAGTGGACTATTATATTAAGGGCATGCTCCCTAACAGATGATCCATTGTTCATTTAGGATTTGAAGATGTACTTTAGAGCATCATGCTTGAGATGTGTGGTCGGTTGGCCGAACATCCCATGCAATAACTCCATGATCTCACACACAGTGATCATAGGCTCATGCTTTTTGGCCAAGACTTCAATCAAACTCGCCACAATATAGACACTAGCCTTATCGTTGGCTTTTGTCCATATGTCATAGGCTTCACGAACGTTTTGTGAAGTAGCGGGTCCAAGAATTGGAGGGCATTCCTCTATTAAGATGAATTTGAGGTTGTCGATGACCAAGACGACGTTAATCGTATTTTTTTAGGTTGTAGAGTTTTTTCCTATTAATTTATCAATGCCAAGCAAAGAAATAACAACGTTAGTCATGATTTAGACGATGTTGATTCAAAACAAATTATCTATATTAGATATGTGATGCGTGGAAAATGGAATAAATAAATATGCGTTCATTATTCAATCTCCATGTGTCGCTGGTCATTGATGACATGCAGAAATGTATGTCATCTTAGGCCTTTTACTTAGAATTACAAAGGTTATTAGGCAGAATATGTGGCAATCATGATAGGAATTCACGAGAAAGTGAGCTTGTGTCGATCAGTATGATGAATCTTAACTAACCTGTTATTTTGCGTTAATTATGCGTTAAATATTCTATTTTTGTAGCTAATGCAAATGCAGAAACTAGACCACCTCATAGACGACCGCATGTGGAGAAACACTCCATCGCAAAGGCAAACGCATCAATCAATGCATGGATGTTATGGTAATCAACCGTATGCATCCATTGCATGGGAGTTGCGCTCATCAAGTGATTGTGGTCATCATGTAAAGTTGCAGTATTACGTGAATGCGGCTACTGAATGATTGCCGCTACGCGACAATGCATTCTAATGGGATCAACGTAAGGTTGGTGCAATGAACACATCAACGCATCTACCTCGAGAAAAACCAAAAGATGATGTTGACATTTCACCTACCACGCCGTTGGTGGCAGAGGTTCAAAATGGACTAACGAGCCGAACATCAGACTCAAAGCAGTCCAATTAATGTTGTCGACGACCCAAGCTCTATAAATAGAAGCCAATGAGCAGAAATTTAAGTTATCCAAGGTTTTCGCTTGAGATTTGCCTAGGGCGGATCCTTGCGATTTAGACAATTGCGTGAGAAGATGGCTGAGAGTTCTTCACCTTCTTCATCCATTCCGAGTGACGATCGGAGCCTTCGACTGGAGCTAAATCTCGAGAGAGTCAGCTTCTCCGCCCATCCATGGCACCACCGGTAGCCTTGATGCACATCTACTGGAAGCAAAGTTTTGCTTCCAGCCGGTCATTTCCTTTTCCTTTCTTTTCTCATATTGTATTGTATGACATTTTGGAATTAAGGAATTAGTACAATCTGTTTTCAATGCATTTCTCTATTCCTTCGACTCCATCTCCATCTTCTTTTCTTAGCATCTTTACTTTCATTGCAACACTTAGTGGGAGTGCTTGGGTATTGCATACTTAGTCATGTGGATTAGGAATATGAAGCATGTAGCAACCCACCGAGAGGTATGCATTGCGCGAGTGTGTAAGTAATCTTATTTGCTTAGTATGAAGCTGCTGCAACGTCTGTCTATAGGCTAACACATTGCTTGTCTATGAGTAAAGTCAGCAACAATCAATTGCCTGGGAGGGTAAGTGGTTGGATGCATTAAGTAAGGCATGCATTGTTCACTACAGATAGAAGTAATCTTGCATCAACCAAGTTCATGCGTTTGTCTTGTTTTATGTTGTGCCCAACACCCCTTTAGAGCTACTCAAGAGAGAGTCTAAAAAAAGAACCTAATGACTCAAGAAAGCTAGGTTAGAATCTAAACTCAAGAGAGCGAGATTAGATCGGCATAAGCAAGAGATAGGGACTTAGAGATAAGCTCTATTTGTCAACACTGCATCGTATGCACCCTAGGAATAGGTATGATGATATGTGGTCGCCTTATTTGTGTATCATCGCATAGACAAGAATTAGAGGCTTATGTGTAGGCTCTATAGACACCTTTGCACGTACATCGCATGTGTTCTAGCATTAGAAGCCGTAGCATTCGCAACGAGAGGTGGTTTACTATTGTATGTGTGTTTCATGATCGCATTGGCTTGCGTTGACTAGGGTTGCCCTTACGATCACTCTTAAGGGTTGTAATGAAATCATCTCCGCATTTTATCTATTTTCCCACACATTTATTTCATGTCAAGGTTTGTCGCATCTCTACTTTTCATGCCTATTCTCATTGCGTTGTCTGTTAGATAGGAGTAGGAGTAGGAGTAGGATTAACTTAGCAACATCCCTTCCATTCTTTTATTTATACCACCGCATGCACATCACTGCATACATATAGCTACAAGTCCCTGTGTTCGACCTTGGATTACCCGAGAAACTTGCGTTCGCGTTATACTTGGAGTGAGCACAAGAAAACTTGTGGCAAGACGCATGGTCATCGCATACATTCGTTAACGCATTATCATTCCAACGCATGACCATCGACGTATGACTATCAACGCATATCTTAGGAACATGCATCGCATACTGCGTCCACAGGATTTTGGTTGTCAAGTAAAATTGACTTCTAATTTCCCGCCATCAAGTTTTTGGTGCCGTTACCAGGAACTTGGCAGCTAAATGTTTGTTAAGTTTTGTGTCTCTGCGAGCAAACTTTTTATCTTGGGAGTATTGTAGCTTGTGTGACCAGGTTGTAAACAATGTTGAAGTGTAGGTGATGCACTGAAAGCCATTGTTGACCCCAAGGTAGAAGGGCAATCAGTCGCAAAAGAGCTGAAGGTGATTCTAAGCACATGATGATCGCATGTGCCCAACAACTGTCGGAAGTTCCAATGGTCAAGGCAGCATGACCCGAGCAGTTGAGAGCCATCTCCTGCATGGAAGACTCCTTGTGGTGACAATACTCCAATCTTTCCAGGGACGTCTTCTACTCTATCTTTACTTTTCTTTCTTAGTATAGGTTATTTTTATTTTCATTCTTATTTTGGATTCCTTGGTTGTGGTACGTTTGCTCTTGTAGGTGCAACAATAAGTCTCCTCGGTTCATAGTTCAATGGAAGAATTCCTTTCACCCTTCAATGCATGGCTTCAATCACATGGATTTCAATACATGAGTGCATGCATTGTTCCGCCTAAGGTCTTTTCTTGTTATCTTGTATGCCTTATCCTTTTGAATTCTCTTTTTCCTGATCACTTTGTTTTGCGATTTTTCTATGATGGTACGTATAGTTCATCGCATTTTCTAACTAATCAACGCAAGGAATTCTTTACTTTCATGAGCTTCTTCAAATTTTGAAAGTCTTAAGTTTTATTTTGTGCAAACCTTTGATCAAACATTTATTATCGCATTCTTGTAATTCTGTTTTTAGCTTTGCGGTGAGAACGTTGCCAACCTTTAAGTTTAGGGGTGGCAACAGTCTCGGAGAATTGCGATCATTTGAAAAAAAAATGGTTGAAGTGAGATTTTGAGAATAATAACTCCACTGTCAACACAATGGAGAAACTCAGTTGATAAGATTTAAGCTGTGAAAGGCACTTGCTCGAAGTTAGATGTCCGCATGACACACGTGAGGGCAAGCCAAAACGAAGGCAAGTAGCCAAGATCAGTGCATAAGCGCAAATCCTTTGTTCGGCGCAAGCCAAAACAAACAAGACAAGAGTTGAGTTGAATATGGAATGCAACCAAAGTTGGATGCCCGCATGACACACGTGGGGGTAAGCCAAAACGAAGGGTGTAACCAGGTTTAACGCCGCATTTGAATAAGCCATCACAAAGTTTGGAAGTATTTTTTTAATGAACGCATTCTCAAAAGCTAAACACAAAATTGCGATGAATGAACAAAAGTGTTTTAGCAAAGGCTTGTCGGATTTAATTTAGACAAGATCTTTTTGAAGAAGCAGCCAAAGTGAAGGAGAGCATTGCGGTGATGGTCAGAGGTGTGTGTAAATTATATTCTAAGAAGCTGGTCATCGTAAAGGAAAGCATGAAGGTGAGTTAGAATTTCTTGAGTATAATGCATGTTTGAGGACAAGCATGATTTTAAGTTTGGGGTTGTGATGACATGCAGAAATGCATGTCATCTTAGGCCTTTTACTTAGAATTATGAAGGTTCTTAGGCAGAATATGCGGCAATCACAATAGAAATTCACAAGAAAGTGAGCTTACGTTGATCAGTATGATGAATCTCAGCTAACCCGTTATTTTGCGTTAATTATGCATTTAATGTTCTATTTTTGTAGATAATACAGGAAATGAACGCAAACACGAAAATTGAACCACCGCATAGACGACCGCATGTAGAGAAACACTCCATCACAAAGGCAAATGCATCGATCAACGCATGGATGTTACGATAATCAGCCGTATGCATCCATCGTATGGGAGTTGTGCTCGTCAAGCGATTGCGGTCATCATGTAGAGTTGCAGTATTAAGCGAATGTGGCCATTGAATGATTGAGGCTACGCGACAACGCATTCTAATGGGATACGCAAGGTTGGTGGAATGAACGCATCAATGCATCTACCTCGAGAAAAACCAAAAGATGATGTTGAAATTTCACCTACCACGCCGTTGGTGGCAGAGGTTCAGAAAGGACTAACGCGCCGAACGTTAGACTCAGAGCAGTCCCATTAATGTTGTTGGTGACCCAAGCTCTATAAATAGAAGCCGATGAGCAGAAATTCAAGTTATCCTCGCCTGAGGTTCGCCTAGGGCGAATCCTTGCAATTTAGACAATTGCGTGAGAAGATGACTAAGAGTTCTTCACCTCCTTCATCCATTCCGAGTGACGACCAGAGCCTTCGGCCGGAGCTAGATATCGAAAGATTCAGCTCCTCCGCCCATCCATGGCACCACCGGTAGCCTTGATGCACATCCGCTGGAAGCAAAGTTTTACTTCCATCCGGTCATTTTCTTTTTCTTTCTTTTCTCATATTGTATTGTATGACATTTTGGAATTAAAGAATTAGTACAAACTGTTTTCAATGCATTTCTCTGTTCCTTCGACTCCATCTCCATCTTCTTTACTTAGCATCTTTACTTTCATTGCATCACTTAGTGAGAGTGCTTAGGTATTGCATACTTAGTCATGTGGATTAGGAATATGAAGCATGTAGCAACCCACCGCGAGGTGTGCGTTGCACGAGTGTATGAGTAATCTTATTTGCTTAGTGTGAAGCTGCTGCAACGCCTGTCTATAGGCTAACGCATTGCTTTTCTATGAGTAAAGTCAGCAACAATCAACTACCCGAGAAGGTAAGTGGTTGGACGCATTAAGCAAGGCATGCATTGTTTACTAGAGATAGGAGTAATCTTACATCAACCAAGTTCATGCGTTTGTCTTGTTTTATGTTATGCCCAACACCCTTTTAGAGCTACTCGAGAGAAAGTCTAAAGAAAGAACCTAATGACTCAAGAGAGCTAGGTTAGAATCTAGACTTGAGAGAGCGAGATTAGATTGGCATAAGCAAGAGATAGGGACTTAGAGATAAGCTCTATTTGTCAACACTGCATCGCATGCACCCTAGGAATAGGTATGATAATATGTGGTCGCCTTGTTTGTCTATCATCGCATAGACAAGAATTAGAGGCTTATGTGTAGGCCCTATAGACACCTTTGCATGTACGTCGCATGCGTTCTAGCATTAGAAGCCGTAGCATTCACACCGAGAGGTGGTTTACTATTGTATGGTGTTGCATGTTCGTATTGGCTTGCATTGACTAGAGTTGCCCTTGCGGTCACTCTTAAGGGTTGTAATGAAATCATCTCCGCATTTTATCTATTTTCCCACACATTTATTTTATGTCAAGGTTTGTCACATCTCTATCTTTCATGCCTATTCTCATTGCGTTGTCCGTTAGATAGGAGTAGGAGTAGGATTAACTTTCTTCTTTTCTATCGAATCGATCATAACCGCTACCTACATTCCACAAAATTACATCTCCTCCATTGTTTTATTTATACCGCCACATACACATCACCGCATACATATAGCTACAAGTCCCTGTGTTCGACCTCGGATTACCCGAGAAACTTGCGTTCACGTTATACTTGGCGTGAGCGCAAGAAAACTTGTGGCAGGACGCATGGTCATCGCATACATTCGTTAACGCATTATCATTCCAACACATGACCATCGAAGCATGACTATCAATGCATATCTTAGGAACATGCATCGCATACCACGTCCACGGGATTGTGGTTGTCGAGTAAAATTGACTTCTAATTTCCCGCCATCAGTCATATGTTAGACTAAGGGATATGCAATATGCGTCTAAGAATCTATGCGAAGACTATGCGTACTTGCCACAAGTTTTCTTGCTCTCTCGCCAATTATAACGAGATCGCATGTTTCTCGGGGTGATCCGAGGTCGAACTTAGGAACTTGTAGCTAAATGTTATGAAGTAATGTGTTGCGGCGAAGAATAAAAGAATTTGAAGTTTAAGGGCTATGCACTACTCCTACTCCTAACTAAACAGATTAAGCAATGTAAGTATGACTATGAGAGTTAGAGACACGAAAACCGTTAACGTGTAATAAGGTGTATGAAAAAATAGATGAAATGGTGGAGGGGATGACTTCACCACATCAATAAGTTTAATCGCAAGGGTAACCCTAGCCAACACAAGTTATGCGATTATGCTATACACAATTGACTAAGACGCATGCGATGCATATGCGATAGTGTCGATAGGACTTATGTCTAAGTCTCTACTTGCTCACGTGCTCCCACACATAAACAAGGTGACCGCATACCACCGTATCCTAATTTTGGACGCATGTGACGTGACTGCATACTTTCATATCCTATCTATAGGGTGCATACGTTGTGTAATAGCAAACATAACTTACTCCTAAGCTTCTATTCTTGCTTATGCGTTCCAATCTGACTCTCTGATAACTGGTAGAAATGCCAGTTATTATAAGTATTTTATTTAGAATTATGAAGGCTAACAAGTAGAAAATGCGGTGATAATACTTAGATTTTGCAAAAAATTGAGTTTTTCGTCGATTAGCACTCACTAACCCCAATATTATGCGTTACTCCGTGACAAAGTGTCTATTTTTGTAGCTATCGCAGCAATCAAACGCATGCGTTGGAAATAAGAAATTACAGACAAACACATGCGCTGAAGCCAGGTGACTACAAAGACAAACGCATGTGCTGAAAACCGAGCTACCGCATAGATGAATGCATATGGTGATCGCATGCGTCCATCGCATGGAAGTTACGGTGATCGAATACGCCCATTGCATGGAAGTTGCGATGATCAAGCGAATGCGGTGATCACTTAGAGATTGCGGCCATAGAGTAATAGCCATAATAGAAGAGCAATCGCAAGATGGGTAGAATGCGTTGATACTTCAGCTGAATCAAGCTTGGATGCATACCTTGGGAGTATCAACAAGATAAGACGATGTGACAATGCCCATACCATGACAAAAGCAGCAATGAGCCATAATGCAATCATGATAGCTGTCGGCGTTTAAACTCTATAAATAGCCCTTTGGACCTTCATTTCAAGACATCTGAACTTCTGCCTCAAAGTAGAGGTTTGCGATCACAGATGAGAGCATGAGCAAGATTTTCAGTGAGAATTCTTCATCTCCACAAACCAGACTGAGTGACGACTGAAGCTTTCGCTGGAGATAGAGCTCGAGAGAGACACCTCCACCACTCATCCATGGCACCACCAGAAACCTTGACGCAGAGTTCTTCATTTCTCCTCTAACCTCTGTATTGTATTACATTTTAGCTTAAGATATTAAGACATTTTGTAATCAATGCATATCTTGATTCCTTCATTGCCGTCTTCTTCATCATCTTTATCTCTATCATTGTTTATCTTCAACAAAGGCGATCGCATACTTAATCGTGTAGCCTAGAGATAGGACGCATATAGCAACCCACCGAGAGGTGTGCTTTGTGCGAGTATAGTGAGTTAATCCTCTTTGCTTGGTGAAAAGCTGTAGCAATGCTTGTTTATGGGTTGTTGTAATGCTTGTCTATAAGTTAAATAGCCGCGTCTAACTGCTTGAGAAGATAAGAGATGGAACGCACTAAAGCAAAGTATACATTGTTTATAGAGATAGGCACAATCTTATGTTCGACGCAACCATGCACTATAGAGATATAGTCATGCGGCTGACCACTGAGAGGTGTGCGATGTGTTAGTGTGACGAGCTGGGATTACTCGAGCGATTTAAGATAATGAACATTACTATGCATTAATGGTTGATGTGTATCTACCTATTCTCATCGCAAATCTTCTATTCCTCAATCTGTTTAGTTAGGAGTAGGAGTATAGTGTAAATCCATTAAACTTCTTTTTATTTTTATTCATCGCCTCAAACGCATTGCTTCACAAGCATTATTGAGTGACAAGTCCCTGTGTTCGACCTCGGATTACCCGAGAAACTTGCGTTCGCGTTATACTTGGCACAAGCGTAAGAAAAATTGTGATAGGAACGCGCGGTCATTACATACTAGATTAATGAATTTTCATTCTGATGCATGACCTCAGACGCATGGGCGTAAACGCATAGCTTAAGCCATGTCTAACGTATGATTGCGTGCACAAACCCCATCCTAATTTTCCTCCAACAAGTTTTTGGCGTCGTTGCCGGGGACTTGACAGCTAATGCTTTGTTAAGTTTTGTGTTTTCGCAGGCACCCTTTCAATTTTAGGCATATTGTAGATCGTGAGACCAAGCTACAAACAATATTTGAAGTATAAGCGATGTGTCGAAAGTCAAATATTGATCCCAAGATAGAAAGGCTATCTGTCGCATGAGCTGGAAGCAGTTTTAGGCACATGTCAACCATCATGCGTCCAACAATTGCTGGAAGCTCCAATGGTCAGGGCACCCTTGACCCAAGCAGTTGAGAGCCATCTCCTATATGGGAGACTTCTTGTGGTGACAACACTCCAATTCCTCCAAGGACGTCTTCTATTCTATCTTTATGTTGCTTTCTTAATTTAGTTTATTATTTTTTATTATTTTGGATATGCGGCTACTTCCTTGGTTATGGTGCATTTGCTCCTTGTAGGTGTGATAATAACTCTCCTCGGTGCGCAGTTACAACGGAAGAATCCTCCACACCCTTCAACGTATGGCATTAATCGCATGAATTCCAATGCATTGTCGCATGCGTTATTCTACTTAAGGTTCTTTTCTTGTTATCTTTTATGCATTATTCTTTTGAAATTCTTCTTTTTTGATTGTGTTGTTTTGTGATGTTTCTATGATGGTACATATAGTTCACCGCATCTTCTAACTAGGCATCGCAAGGCGCTCCTTACTTTTAATAACTTCTTCAAATTTTGAAAGTCTAAGTTTTGTTGTGTGCAAACCCTTGCTCAAACATTTGTTATCACATTCCTGTTGAGTTTGTTTTTAGCTTGCGATGAGAACGCTGCCAACCTCTAAGTTTGGGGGTGGTAGCAGTCTCAGAGAATTGCGTTCATTACATTGTGATCATTTCTATCTTTAAAAAACAAAACTAAAAATAACAACTCCACTATCAACACAATGGGGAAACCCATGTTGATAAGAGTTAAGTTGTGAAAGGCACTTACCCATAGTTGGATGTCTGCATGACACCCGTGGGGGCAAGCCAAAACGAAGTTAAGTCACTAGGATCAATGCATAAGCGCAACTCCTCTGTCAGGCGCAAGCAAAATTAAGCAAGACATGAGTTGAGTTGAATATGGAATGCAACTGAAGTTGGATGCCCGCATGACACACGTAGGGGTAAGCCAAAACGAAGAGCATAACCAGGTTCAACGCCGCATTCGAATAAGTAATTGCATAATCTTGAATTGTTTTGAACGAAGGCATTTTCAAGAGTCGAACGCAAGGTTACAGAGAATGAATAAAAATATTTTTAGCAAATGCTTGCCGAATTTAACTTAGAAAAGATCTTTCTGAAGAAGCAGCTGAAGTGGAGGAGAGCATTGCGGCCATGGTTAGAGGTACGAGTAAAATTCGGAGAAGCTAGTCATCGCAAAGAAACACCGGAAGGTGAGTTAAGAATTTCTTGAATATAACGCATGCTTGAGGACAAACATGATTCTAAGTTTGGGGTGTGATAACTAGCAGAAATGCCAGTTATTATAAGCCTTTTATTTAGAATTATGAGGGCTAACAAGTAGAAAATGCGGTGATAATACTTAAAATTGGCGAAAAATTGAGTTTTGCGTCGATTAGCACCTAAATCCTCACTGACCTTAATATTATGTGTTACTCCACGCCAAAGTGTCTATTTTTATAGCTATCGTATGAATCAAATGCATGCGTTGGAAATAAGAAATCGCAGACAAACGCATGCACTGAAGCCAGGCGACCACAAAGACAAACGCATGCGCTGAAAATCGAGCTATCACATAGACAAATGCATGCAGTGATCGCATGCATCCATCACAAGGAAGTTGCAGTGATCAAGCGAATGCGATGATCACTTGGAGATTGCAACCACGGAGTAATAGCCATAAGATGATCACTTGGAGATTGCAGCCATAATGGGAGTATAGTGTAAATCCATTAAACTTCTTTTTATTTTTATTCATCGCCTCAAACGCATTGCTTCACAAGCATTATTGAGTGAAAAGTCCCTGTGTTCGACCTCAAATTACCCAAGAAACTTGTGTTCGCGTTATACTTGGCACAAGCGTAAGAAAACTTGTGATAGGAACGTGCAGTCATTGTATGCTAGATTAATGCATTTTCATTCTGACGCTTGACCTCAGACGCATGGGCATAAATGCATAGCTTAAGCCATGTCTAACACATGATTGCGTGCACAAACCCCATCCTAATTTTCCTCCAACACTCTCTCAAGCCTAGATTTGGTTTTTAGACTACTCTCCCAAGTATGCCCAAATAATGAATGATGCGCTCATAAGACAAGGTAATCGCATAAAGCATGGTTGATATAAAATTATTCCTATCTCTAGGAACACTGCTTATTTTGCTTAATGTGTTCCACTACTTACCCTCTTAAGCAGTTCGTCACCGCTGATCAGCTCATAGACAAGCGTTGCTACAGCCTCACACTAAGAAATAGGATTTTCTCATAATACCCACGCAATGCACACCTCTCGGTGGTTTGCTACATGCTTTATATGTCTATGCCGCATGATTAAGTATGCGATACTCTAGCAATCTTACTTAGTCGTTGCAGCGAAAGTAAAGGATGATAAGAAGAAGTAAATGAAAATGAAATCGAAGGAAATAGAGAAATGCATTGATCACAATATGTATTAATCTCTTAAGCCACAGTGTAAAACAACACAGAGATAGAAGAGATATGGAGGGCCAGATGGGCAATGTCTTACTTCCATCAGATGTGTGTCAAGGCTGTCGGTGGTACCGTGGATGGGCGGTGGAGTAGTCTCTCTCGAGATCTATCGCCAGTGAAGCTCCGGTCGTCACTCGGAATGGTAGGAGGAATGAAGAACTCTCAAGAATATCTTCTCATGCTTTCGTCTGGATCACAAGGATCTGTCCTAAGGCAGAAGCTCGGATCAATTGAAGTTGGGTCTAAGGCTTCTATTTATAGAGCTTGATCGCGGATAGCATTAATGGTTCTTCTCTGAATTTCTGCTACTAACGGCGTGATGGACCTGCTCTGAATCTCTGCTACTAACTGCGTGGTAGGTGAAATGTCAACATCACCTTTTGATGCTCCCAAGGTATGCGTTCATGCTTGGTTTCCGAAGTATCATCGCATTCCACCACCCTTATGTTCATCCCTCTATTATGGTTATTACTCTGTAGTCGCAACCTCTATGTGATGGATGCATACAGTTAATGACTGCAACATCCATGCGTCGAACATATGCGATCGCGTCTACAATGGCAAGATTCACCGCATGTATTTGATTCCTGCGTTAGCTACAAAAATAGACATTCAGACGCAAAATAACGCATAATAGTGGGTTAGCCAAGATTTTCAATGTTGACCGACACAAGTTCACTTTTCTCATGAATTCTTAGTATAATCATCGCATATTCTACTTATCAGCCCTCATAATTCTAAATAAAAGGTTTATAATAATGTACATTTTTACCCGTCATCAATATGCAAGCAAAAAAATCATTTAATTCAATCAATTTAGCAAAATTCTAAATGTACCCTGAAACAATTTAATTTTGCAACGATACTCTAGTGATTTAGATTAAAAGCCACCTCATAATGTACATTTATTCCTTCATTGAATCAAGACATTTTCAATCAAATATTAAACTAAAATAACTCTTATTCCTATAACATCTAATTACCCATTGATTTGTCAAGAAATCATTAACTCCTTAATGTTTTCTTGTAAGTGTAACCCTTCATTTTCAATCCTATAGCCCCGCCCCAATTAGTCTGCCTTAGGGAAGAAACATAATTGATGCAACTGACTACAGCGATCTTATCCATTTCTAGATTTTTCTCTATCCCTTTCCATGCAAACACTTTCCTAAGGAGGACCTTCCCAGGGTGCCACGGCGAGCATGCAAAAACATTACAAACTAATGAAGGAGACCATAGGATGTATTGACACACGTCCTTCTCCCACTTACTATAAACACTATTTCCATTCACCTTGATATTGATCCATGCAAATACCTTCTTTAGGGAGGGTACGTCCAGGACACTATGAGGCCAAGCATGGATCTCACAGTGTGAAATTTTAGGGAGAATGTGGGTGAAAAAAATTGACATATCATATATCTCTCTTTTTCCTCCTATTAAGTATTTTAGAACCTAGGATTTATTAACTTAGATAAATTCAGCTAATTAGTTTAACTAAATCTTATTTAATTTGCTCAATATAACATTTATATTGAATAGTGGGACAATATATGACTTTATTTATCAAATATTTTAATAAATTAAATTATTTATTGCATGTTTATAAAATATTTGCCTAATTCACCTTCCATATCAGTTCCTAGATAGGGGTGTTCCGTTTTCGTCAGCTTAAAAGCCCCAGCCTAGACAAAACTGTCCTTAGACAAAGGTCTTTTATAGACAATTATTTTATAAAATTAACCTTTTATTAGTCGAATTAATCTTACTAGAAAGAAAAATAAAATATTAACCTATTTCTAATCTCATTAGAAATTCAACCTATTTCTAATCTCATTAGAAATTCTAACATAGGTCCATGTGAAATTAATTTTAAACCATTTAAAATTAATGTAACCTATGTTTGCATGAAACTATGGATTATAAATTTTAATATCTAATTCATTAATCATATAAATCTTATAAATTAATGAATTTTAAGACCTATAACATACATACTAATGACATTAAAAGAATATAACAATTATATTACTTAAGTAATGTCATGTTGTGTGCATTTCCTTTTACATTAACAATCATAATATAACATTTATATTAAACTATTAATGAACTATATAGTAAGCATGTTTTTAATCATACACTAAAAGTAATTATATAACAATTATATCTTATAAACATGCATACCATAAGATATAAATCATGCATGTGCATACTTTAGGTATAACCTAAACTTTTACATATCACATTTATATTTAATTATGGTACATGATTATGTTTAACCTATGGTGGGATTTTAAATCTATATGTCATACAATATGCAACATGTAAATCATATAATTTAACTATACATCACATGCACATTAAACTATTTAAAAGACATTAATAGACCGATATTTGGCACTAATATAATCAAATTATATTAATTTAATTATAAAAAATACAATGTAAAGAAGAGGAAACAACAGCTGCTAGCATCGAGCTAGGGAACTGCACATGCGTGCACCTAACTTCGAACGGATGTAGGTCGTGAGCTAGGGTGCAGTGTCACGACACTGTGGAAAACTTGTGTCTTTTGCTTCACATCTAGAGTTGCGATGCTAGGGCACAACACTGCGATGCTGTGGGGATTTCACACCTCCACCTCGCATGGCAATATCGCGATGCTACAGTCTAGAAACACAAAATCTGCAGCAAAAAACCCCCGTGCTCCGGTGTTCTTCACAGCGACATCAACCATGAATGACACGGACTTGTATTATAGACTCGATTGCTTTAAAAAAATGTCCAAAAACATATGGGTCCTTACAATTTATTGAATCAATCAAGCAAAAGAATCTAAATCCAAAATATCATAAACATCCATTAAGCCAAAACCCATACGAATTACATTATTCATCACATGAAGGCAATACAAAAATTCACCCGCCATAATCAAAATTGATTTCCTAAAACTAAAACAAAGACAATACCATTGGCATCGATAGCAATTGAAGGTATTGAATCCCAATGTGGAAGTGAATAATCGTTCTGTCTTTGAATTGGGATTGGAAAAAATCAAAATTGATTTTACAGATACCTAAATTAGGCTAAGCATTAAGATATTTCATGCTAGAAAAATCAGAGATGAAGGAAATAATGCCTTTGTAGAACCAAGAAGCTCCAAGTTTTTCCCTCTAAGGTCACTTACAAATTCACTATGAAAATCCCAAGAGATCTTCTTCCAATACAAACACCATCAATTGGAGTCCTTGTTATTCTCAGGACATAAGGATTGAAGTGTGGGCTTTAGTGAATTTTGCCAAAGGGAAGTTTGTGAGAGAGAGTGAGAGAGAGAGCCAAATTGTAGAGAGATTTATTTTTCTTCTTGCATTCGTTTGCTATCTTTCCACATAGAGAATAAGAGGAATATGAGGGGAAAGAGGAGGGAGTTACAATAACTTCCTCATTCCCATGGCTTCTGAAATAACTCCTTTGATGAGGAGTTATTTTATTTTAATTAATATTAACATAATGTTTATAATATGGTTAAATAATCATTATTAACCATATTATATGCATTTATAATCACATTATAATACAACCTCCTCTTTTAACCTATAGTTTTTAATATGGATCAGATTCATATTAAATATTAATCTATAGTATGAAATCTATTTAAAATATTTGAATCACATTCAATTATTTCTCTCTCAAATATTATATAATTTTAATTATAAATCATATTTACAATTAACTACATATCATAATACATCAATATACAATATACATTATATTAATCATATTAATATAATTAATTACTCAAGTTTTCATAAATAATTTGAATAATTCATATTATTCTAAAAAATAATTAATCCTTGTTTCTATCCTTAGTGAGCTAAAAAAGGGACCTATTGAACCTACAGATTAGAAGCTTCAATGATTCGAGATTAACCAATAACTAAACTCTTTCATTGGATTAATCAACATTCATTAACTTCTAGTCACTCCACTAAAGACCAACAATTGTACTCTTCGCACAGTAGATATATTTATGTGTCTATTGAATATAACCAATAAACAGTAAGTTGTCTTTTCACAAATTACGCGTAAATATTGTTAGGTCAAAATTACCATTTTACCCCTATAGTTACATATAACTTATTAAATGTTACTGATTCCTCTAATGAACAAACAACTTATAGTCCAACTATAACCTAACCCTCTTGAGCCAACGAGAAGGTGAGCCTCATTGTTCAAGACCTGGAATCAGCTATTAAGGGAGCAATTTATTTACTTTTTCTTTTTACGGGAGTGAGTGAATTCCATTTTGTGTAATTGTGTTCCCAGCTCCCTACTCAAACAAAACCCTAAAATGTTAGGCATATTGAGTCGGCGATAAAGGTCACTCTCACCTATACAAATCAAAGGCTTGCCCTCATTGACAGGAGTTCACAACTCACTCAGAATTAAGGTCAAGTTACCTATGGTCATCCTAGCGAGAAGTTAATTTCTTCGAGCAACAGTGTTATACCGAGAAACTAATCATTTCGTGGTCCGATCTTACTCATGTATATTCACATGAACAATATGGATCATATTGTCTGTAATACTTACAACTCATGTAATAATTACAAAGCATGTCGTACCCGCAGTATCAACAGGATAAGGCACCTAACCTTAACCATATATTGCAGACCTTTTAGACCATTGCTTGAACACGGTTCACTCGTATGTCTACCACATACTGTTCAAGTTTCATTAAACGACCTTGGATCTTAGTTTATTCAATTGAGTTAATGCTATCTAAAGGTCAAATAAAATACTGCTTATTTTATTAAATAAATATTTTGTATTTACTAAATTACAAATTACAAGATGAACAAGATTCAGGATATTAAATTCAACAATCTTCCACTTGTCCTAAAGCGAGTTGGAGTGCAATACAAGATACAAATTATACGCCCAATAGGCCTGCAAAGGTTCATCTCTACATCCACTGTTGTATTAGGTTAGCCAAAGACCTAATTTTACATCTATTGGAGTTGGTAAGCTAAATTTAGGGTCAAAAAGGTATTCTAAGGTTATTTTAGCTCTAAACATAGGATTCTAAGCTAAAATAGGACAATTTCAAGTTCAGGATATAAGAGAAAACTAGGAAGCTAAGGAGGCTTAGAGAAAGATGAATCCCTGTCAGTGAACTATGAGTGGTTTATTTTCAAATATTTTGGTTAAGACATATATGGAATTATATGTATGATTTTGAATGCTTAGCATGATTTTTTTTTACATGTTTTATTCTAGTTGTAGGCCCTGAATTTAGATAAGTATAATTTATCTGTGGCTTGTACAAAAGCATGTTTTCTATCAGATTGTAAACACTATTTCAACATATTTTACGTGGAAAGCAGAAATGTTTAAACCTTTTGTTTGATTTTAGGAAATCATACTTTATTGTGATTTGAGGGATCGGGTTTCAAACCACTAAAGGCCAATTGTTGTACCCTAATAGACCGCATGGAATGATCAGAAGATTTATGGGTCTAGATTCTGAGTCTATGATGGAATATCCCATTGGATAATCAGAAGATCTCTAGATCTAGTATCTGAGCCGGCAGAAGGAAGTCTCGTATAGGATGGTCAAAGGGACTGCGACCCAATGTTTGAGCCTATGGTGAAATTCTATGTCGATGTGTGCACATAGTTAGGATGTATTGGGTACAGGGTTTAGTCTGATTTTCAAAACCTAGTTATGTTTTACGTGGATCTTACTTGGGATTTATTTTTTATCATGTCGTACCATATGTTTTATTGGTTGATGCTCGTGTTTTGGGAATTTAATTGAATATTTCGATATTCTGGTATTGATTTACACCTAAAATGATTTATTTCGAAAACCTATGTTCCTATTAAAATCGCCATCACTGGACTTTACAGCTCATGCTTTCCAAATGTTTTGTTCCTCTCCTCCTCCCCTCCACTAGGTAGCGAAAAAGAAAGAGTTCCAGAGTGCCGCTTGAGGTCAAGGTCTGCCATACTTTAAGATTTAAGTTTACTATTTATGAGTTTCTATAAACTATGAGTAGAAGTTGTTTAAGTTGTATCCAAGATTTGTATAAACATAAGTTGCATAAACATTGAGTTGTTATTAATAAAATAATCTTGATTTGAATTCAACCGTTTACTTAATTTATAAGTTGTGAGCAAAACAAGTCAAGATGAACTATAAATATCACAAAAAGGTGGTATTTGTTATCTTCATACCTTTTTCTAGGTGAAAGAAGTAAACTCGGGAGGGGGTATGACATGAGCATATTACAAAAAATCATAAACATTCTTCTATCCATTCGAATACTTTTACGACATGTCAAGTCACTCTCATAAATGAGGAACGAGAAAGTCAACTGTCGAATGTAGTGTCTAATGTATGTTGGTTGTTGTTCTATCCTTCGATCATTGTTAAGCAACATGGTCAATGTTGTGAATAATTATCTTTGGGGCTCTGTAATAATTTTTATGATCATAAACAACTTCTCAACAGTCTCCTCTTACTAAGGTAAAGGAAGAAGTAAGTAGACCTTAAAGGATGAATTGTACTTAGCATTAAGCAATGCTAATAAATTATGCTTTATTTACAAAATGACAAATCTCGATAATTGAGTACATCACTCATGTCCTACTATCTCGAGCCATATATGCATTATAATCATCCAAAAATTGAAGCCTCTCGTAATTGGAATAGTTCTACTACATGGTCCTACAAGCTGATTATTAAGTGGTCCATTAGGCATAACCATAACTAGTCCAACGTGCATTGTACATAAGACCTATACACATGCTCTGCTTCATCAAATGTTTCATATGACTTGTGTACTGCTCCCTTGTACTTACTAACTTGTCTAAGACATTCGTGCCAGGATAGATAGATCATTAGCTTACGACCAATGAATACCACATAGAATTTGGGTTTTTTCATCTACCTATAATTTCATAATATGGGTAGTCAATACCAATGATAAGTGTTATGATGTAGGATTAAGGGTTTTTTAAAGGTTCTAATGGTTATAGTTTAGGGTTTTGGTGGGGTTAGGTTTAGGGATTCTCATGGTTAACAAAGAGCAACGATTAAAGCTATACCAATCCTCATGCAACCCTTTATTACATAGTAAAAAAATAATAATTGGACGATTAGATATTCTAGTCGCCAAATTATAAGTGTAGCTATGTGACACTTAAATATTTTTTGATAATTAATGGTTCATTAGGCTTATCATTTCAGTTAATATATGATTAGGTTGACAAATAGCTCATGGACTTAGATCTAAAGAGAGATCAGAAATTGGTGTCTCGAAAATGTAACCATGACACACACACACACATGTCATTCAACCATGATCACGATTATTTCATTCAAAATCCAACTTAAATATTAATCTTAAAAAAACCAAAATCTTATGAAAACCAGAAAACTAACTATTATATGGACTTTTTTGGCCAATTTGTAGAATATGGATTAGCCTTTTTTTTTAAATTGATTTTTTCCCAAGGTTAAAATTTACATTTTGTATAAAATTTTAACAAAATAATAAGTTTTTACATTTTTCATATTAAATTTAACGAAAAAATATTTTACATTTCAAATGAAAGTGTTTAAAACTTTTGTACTTTAAAGACACTCGAAGGTGAAATGTCAAACTTTTTTTATGAGTTAATCATACATTTCAATTAGTTTACATTTTTGTACATTTCAAGCTATAAAAAATAACTTCATAGAAAAATATAAATATAAGATTCTCAACTTGTAGTAAAAAAAATAAAACTTGTAATTTCATATTAAAAATATATTACGCTCGCATGGAATAATATATAAAATAACAACTATCTACAAGCAAATAATAATGTCAAAGTACATGTGAAAATAAATATATTTAAATAGCAATGACCAACAATCTTAATTCCTTACAAATAGTTCACCAAAATTTATAGGCATATTGGATTCTAAAAAAAATTACTCCAAACGTAAATTAACGAACCTCAAACTAATTGGGAATGAAATGTGGAAATGCATAATTAGTTTGGGTCCTACATGAAAGAAAACAAAGTATATTTAGATTAGGATGAAGGTAAATGCAAATGAAATAACAATTAAACATACTGCAACTTACCTTTTGATTAGGTTTGGAGTGACTAGAGGTCAAAACACTAAGAATACATGGAAACAAATTGGAGATATTATCTAACAAAAATAATAAACCACGTTAATGAAATATCTTATTTATTATAAAAGAATGGAAGGAAAGTGTACCTCTTTTAGCATAATCATTCGATTCGTAACCACATTTGTATGAATGTAAAAATATTGAAGTAAGAAAGGAGAAACAAAAATCTTATAAAAGGCAAAGTATCCAAATGATTTAAGTCAGAAGTGAGAAAAAAAAATAGAAGAGAAGATGGGCGCAAAGACTCAACAATAAAATGTATCAAAGGAGGCAGTGGGGATTTCTCAAGAGAGTATGGAGGAGAAAGATAAGTATAAATAGAAGAGATACTAAGAGGTGGTTGATTGGGGGAGCTGGGCACACTTAAGTGCACCTAACCTCATCAAGTTTAAATAGCGAGTGCATTAAACAGAAAACAGAGAGAGTAAAATTAGTATTAAGTAAAACACGCAGGTCAAGTCAATATTAAATGGGTGTTTGAGCATATTATTAAACATTTTTCAATGAGTATTGCATTAAATAAAATATAGGGCAAAATAGACTTTTGGTTCCTAGGGTTTGAAGTAAGTATCTATTTGGCTACTGAAGTTTCAAAATAGTCAATTTTAATCCCTGAAGTTTGAATAATGATTTTAAATAGTCACTAGACCTATTTTACCATTAGTTGACCTAACAGATTGCTAATAAGATTGTTAAACGATGAGATGGACTTACTTTCATGTCTATTTTTACCTAAATTATAAAATTGTTCGAGTAAATTTAAATTATTTAAAAAATAAAAAAATAAATCTTTAATTTTTGAGAATCTAGACCGATAGAATGTTCGTTTCCTTCTATCATATCAGTTTGAAAAAATCTCAACATACGCTCATATGTATTTTATTTTTTTATTTTTTATTTTATTTTAATTTTTTTTTTGTCTTTCTTCTAGTGATGGTCAAGCTTGAAACAACAAATTTTGGCAATGACTAGACCCACACCATAACAAGTTTTTATCCACTTCTTTTCTCTAAATTATTTGCTAAAATTTTATCTTCCATGGTTAGTTTCATATTTTTCTTTTAAACTTCTTTTTTACCAGTTTTTATGTAATATGATAATGCAATTAATAGAAAGAAAAAAAAACCCTTCGACAAATTATTTTTTTTTGTAGATGTAGTTGAGTTTCATATTTTCAAAAAAAAAAAAAAAAAAAAAAAAAAAAATTTTTTTACCAGTTTTTACTGTAATATGATAATGCAATTAATAGAAAGAAAAGAAAAAACCCTTTTGACAATTTTTTTTTAAATGTTGCTGCATTTTTATGAATGTGTTTGCATCAAGTTAAGCCCACCTTATAAAAGTTTGCCACACCACAACTAAACCCATAGATCGAAAGAGGTTGTAAATTGAAGGAATCGAATTCCTTGCGAAAGTGTGAAAGTTGTGCATTTGACAATCAATTTCAAAAACACAAAATAACAAAGAAAAGCATATATAATTACGTATTGCAGGATAAACATTTTAAATCCTATAAACATGCATTTCTACCGAGGAAGAGGGAAGAGAAGAACTCACCCTTAAAGATCACTTCTCTTCTTCACGAATTTCTTCTCCAAGAATCACGAACACAGGAACTCTTCCAATTTTACAAATACCCAAACCAAACACTCAGGACACTACTACACAGTGGCCTTGCTATTCTCTGGCAAATAATAGGATGTGTGGGCTCCTTTAGTGTTTTTTTGGGAAAAAAAATAAAAGGAAGAGTACAATGGCAAAGAATTTTTTGGAGAAGAAATTTTTTAGAGAGATTTCTTGGTTCTGTGTTTTTTTTTTTTCCCCTTTCAATTTCAACTCCCCTATTGTATAGCTTAAAGTGGAGCGGATGAGGGAAAGAGTTACTTTAACTCCCACGCACGTAAAACCAAATAACTCTCTTGGAATGATGAGTTAATATTATATAATATAAATATATGGTTAATTAACTACCACTTAATTAATCAATTATATAATATGCATTTTAATCCCATTAAAATGCACATATTTCTCATAACCTATAATTTTAATATGAATCTTATTCACATTAAATTTTAACTTATCGTATTTATATAAATCTCATCCATATAAATAATATTTGAATCTTATTCAAATATTTATCTCTCACATATTATATTGTTCTAATTACAAATCATATTTATAATTAACCGTATACTATAATGTATCAATATATATTAAACTTTATATTAATCATATTAATAGAACTAAGACCTTTAATTTCCTTAAATAATTTGAACAATTCAAATTACTCCAAAAATAATTATTCTTTGTATTATCCTTAGTGAGCTAGCAATAGGACCTTATGAATCTACATATTAGAAGCTCTAATATTCACTCCACTAAAGATCAACAGTTGAACTCTTCGCACTGTAGATATATTTCTGTGTCCACGGATATAACCAATCATCAGTAACTTGATCTTTCACAAATTGTTCATAACTATAACTGTGTCAAATTACCATTTTACCCTATAGTTACATCTAACTCCTTAAGTACTACTGATCCATCTAATGAACAACTAGTTATAGTCCAACTATAAACTATACACCTCTTAAGGGAGCAATTCATCTACTTTCCCTCGAGATGGGAATGAGTGAATTTCATCTTGTGTAGTTATGTTCCCAGCTTCCTACTCGGACAAATGCTCAAAATAGTAAGCCTATTGAGTCGACGAATCTGGTCACTCTCACCCATACGGATCAAAAGATCACTCATAAAGACAGGAGTTCACAACTCACCTAGGATTAAGGTCAAGTTACCTATGATCATCTTAGTGAAATGTTAATCTCTTCATATAACGACGCCATAAAGAGAGACCAATCATTTCATGGTCTGGTCTTATACAAACTCTTTATATAGGATACTCTCACTCACATGTTTCCACATGAACGATCAGGATCAAATCATTTGTAACACTTTACAACTATTGTAAGAATTACAAAGTGGGTCGTTTTCGTAGTATCACCAAGATAAAGTACTCAATCTTATCCATATACAACACACCAGTTCAGTTATTACTTAAACATGATCAACTTGTATGTCAATTGTATACATGTTTAAGTTACATTACATAATCTTGGATCTTAGTTTATTGGATTGAGTTAATGCAAACTAAATGTCGAATAAAATAAAATTGTTTTATTAAATAAATAATTCGTATACAATATTTACAAACTATGAAACCTATGAGATTTAGAGCATCAAATCTAACACAAACCATGATTGACGAAACAAATAATTTGTCGGTTTGGATTCTCCCAAAAATATAAATATTTTTTTTTTTTACTTTTTGAATATTTTAAACTTAACCTAACAATTTTCTTTAAAAAATGTAAATAAATCCACATCATCATTTAACAATCCAACATTCCGTTAAATGAACTAATGGTAAAATAGGTTCAAGGACCATTTAGAATCTTTATTCAAATTCCCGTGACTAAAATTGCCCATTTTGAAACCTTAGTGACCAAATAGATATCCCACTTTAAATCTCAAGGACCAAAAATGTATTTTGTCCTAAAATATAATATATCACATGAAATTGCAACAAAAAGAAAAGCTTCAAGGATATAATTTTGCTCTTTCAGTTGAAGAAATCCAACTCCAACTCCAACCAGCAAAATTAGCATATGGAAAATAGGAAAAAAATAGATTTCAATTTCAATACTAAAAAAAAGGAAATTAATCAAAACAAAACAGAAAATTCAACCCCAATAAACAAATTTAACATTAATTTCAATATATGGAAAAGAAAAAAAAAGAGATCAATTAATTGAAAATAATTTAAATCAAAACAAATACAAATAGTCAATAAACTAAAACAAAAACAAGATGATTTAGATGAATAATTTTTAATAATACAGATCAATGTACGAAATAGAAACAAGAATGGAGAATGAATTAACTGAAGTAAAATAAGAAGACATGAATTCAAAATCAAACTCAGGTATTTTAATACGAATTTTGGAACATAAATGACATATTGAAAAAACAAAATAATCATCATCAGCCTTTGGAAAAAAAAAATGATAGAAGACAAATTTTTTGTAAGGAAGATTAAACCCCCTTACCAAGCTTCAATAACAGTCAGTAGTCCATACTAGAAATTTAATTGCAGACCAAACTTGAGGAAGACCAAAAAAAGAAAAACGAGAAGGGACAAATTTATTATTGAAGCGGCAAGAGAAGATCTGTAAAAAGGGAAGAAAAGCAGTGGGTTGAACCGAACCAATGAAGGTTGTGAAGACATAGTAAAAAGGAAAAAAATTAACATAAAAGTAACAAGGAACCTCGATAAGAAAATTGAAACCCAAAAAATCCTATAAAAAAAAAACCCTACAAATCTAACATACTCAGGAAATTGAAACCCAAGTATCCAATGACAAAAACCCTACAAAGCTAACATACTCAGAGATCAAATCCCAAAAAATCTAATGAAAAAAACCTACAGATCTAACATATTCACAGAAACCAAAACCCAAAAGTCCAATGGAAAAACCCTACAAATCTAACATACTCGAAAAAATTGAAACCCAAAAATCATTGAAAGAAAACCTTACAAATCTAACATGTAGATATATCCAACTGGACCAAACACTGCACATGTAGATAAACCCACCTCAGAAAAATCGTGGGCAAATAGTGTTAGGGTTGATGCCCTAAAGTCTCGTGTCCTGTAGTTTGTAAACACATTTTGTACGAACGCTTGTGTTGTATAATATATGATATTTACTTCACTTCCTGACTTTGCACATTTAGATGTTTTATTTGCTTTACCACAAACCAATAAACTTAAATTTCTGGTTGTCTTTATGTAACTTAAGCATGTATGTAGTGACATACAAGTGGATCATGTCTTAAGTGACAACCAAAATGGTCTGTAGTATATGGATATAGAAGGGAAACCTTATCCTAGTAATACTACGGACGCGACCCGTTTTGTGGAATAGTTACAAGTGTTGTGACTTGTCACAAATGATCTGATCCTGATCATTCGTGATTTGTGTAGGGGACATGGAACGAGGACGTCCTATACAAAGAGTTTTTATAAGACTTGATCATGAAGTGTTAACATCTCATCATATAACTCCGCTCATGACAGAGACTTCACTTCACTAGGATGACCATAGGTAACATGACCTCAATCCTAAGTGAGTTGGGAACTCCTGCCATTAAGGGTGGTCCTTTGATTTACACGGGTGCGAGTGGCCAGAGCCCTGACTCAAACCTACCACTTTGGAGATTTGTTTGATTTGGGAGTTAGGAACTCAGCTACATAAGATGGAGTTCACTCCTTCCCCGAAGCAAGGGTAAGTCAATAGATTGCTCCCTTAAGGGCTGATCCACGGACTTGAACAATGTGGTGCCACACACCTTCTCATGGCCCGAGAGGTGTTCACACATATTAGGACTATGTTGTATTATTAATTAGAGGGATCAGTGGTACTTAAGAAGTAAGATGTAACTACAGAGACAAAACAGTAAATTGGCCCAACTATACTTACGAGCATCTATGAAGGGTCATTGTACTGATGATTGGTTATATCCAATGGACATGAAAATATATCTATGGTAAGAAGAGTTCAGTTGTTGGTCTTTAGTGGAATGCCTGACAGTTAACGGATGGTGGATATCATGGCTAAAGAGTTTAGTCAATTATTCATGTACCGTTGGAGCTTCGAACCACATGTCCATAAGGTCCCCTTGGTAGCTTGGATAAAAGTTGAGAATCAGTTTTTAGGTCAGTTTGAAATGTTTAAATTGACAAGAGGGAGTTCAATTATATATGATATAATTAATTTTATGTATGAGATACATTAATTTGGAGGAAATTAAATGTAAATATGATTTATATCTAGTGGAGGAAAAATACTATGGTTAATATATATATTAATCCTTAGGTTATGAATATAATGTGATTATATTTATTGTCTATTAATTGGATAATTAAAGGATAATTGGTCGTCGTCTCTTCTATTTTTATAATGGATGAGTAAGATGAAGAATCGCTTTGAGACGCTTAAATAGCTCAAGGTGTGTTAAGCATAGGATATGCAGACATAGTGTTGAAAGTATGTCATCGCTTAGTAAAAATCAGAGCCTATACGATATTGTTGAATGATCACTTAACGCTTACACCCGCGTGCGCTATTTACTAAACAATTGCTTACCTTTTACTAAGCGATCGCTTAGCGCCCGAGTTTTTCTAAATGATCGTATGATCGTTTAGCTTTTCCTATACAATCGTTTAGACGATCGCTTACCTTTTCCTATACGATCGTATACTTCACCTAAACGATCAAATATTTTGTCTAAACGATAGATGAGCCTTTCTCCCACTCTTGAATAACTAACCACATACGTAGTAGATCTTAGAAAAAAAAAACTCTTACTTAAAGGACAGTCTCAAAAAATAACCAAACACATACGTAGTAGATCTTAGAAAAAAAACCATGAAAACAACCCTAGAAAAATTTACCGAGAAGAGCAAAGAGTGATTCAACAAGAAAAGACTCATACGATCGAGCAAGAAGAGAAACAGAGGAGACAAAAAGGACAAACCAGACGGATGAAGAAGAGAAAGATGAAAGAGATAACAATGGAAGTAATACAAAGAGATGGGTGAGCGTGGGAGAGAAACAACAAAGGAGAGTAATGAGGGAGCTAAGAGGAGAGTTAGAGAAAATGCACCAGTTGAGAGGGTGTTGAGAGGAAGTAAAATGATGCATTGTGAATGTGATGAAATAATGGTGTGAAATTGCGATGATGATTTATGCGTTGCACATGCAAGTTTTCCTAGTAAAACCCAAGTATAAATCTTATAAGGTTTCCTCGTAAGTTTAAGGTCGAACACAGGGACTACTGAGTTACTATGCGACAGTAAAATTGATTCCTTTGCGGTGGCAAAAGCAAATAAGTTGGTTGGTCTGTTGTTTAAGTATAAATCCTATGTGACGGAATTGAGTAAAGAGTTGATGAAATCAAGAATACAATGAGTATACGGTGAACGGGTTGAGAAGAGATTTAGCTTGAAGGAAATCAGAAACGATGATTTCTATGAGTAGCAGAACAAGACTATTCCAAATTACAATCATGAATCAACAAATCATTTATAGTTGACTTCAAACTAACAGTTATGCACTTCACAGAAATTACAACATGTAAAATACAAAGGAACAGAGAGTAAAACTCTACGCACATCGGCAGAAACGTCTCCACACTTCGATGCGCATGAACGCTCGAATAGCAGCGACCTCAAACGCCCGATCTACACGACCGCAACACAGCAACGAACACCGCACAAACACTTCGCATTCGTCCTCAACGATCTCCTTGATCATGATCTCCTCCACAACATGAACTCCTCCATAACAGCGAACGGCCTCCACAGCACCACGAACGGCCTCCAAAAAACCTCGATGGTGTCGAGTTGAGTCTAACACCACCAACAAGGTGACCTAGGTATTCTCAGTGTGAGAATCCAGAGGGTGGGCTCTGGTCGGAATTGGTATGAGGTAGATGAACGGAGGAAACAACGATCGTGTACACGACGGGAAAGTGGGAGAAGGCGAAGACTTATCGTATAGGTCGATGCCCAATCGTTTAGATAAAACTATGCGATCGTCTAGCAAAAGCTATGCGATCGTTTAGCTCGGTCTGTCACGTATAGACTCTGCACGATCGTTTACCTTGGACTAGCGATCGCCTAGCAAAGCTATGCGATCATTTAGTAAACACTGCACGATCATTTAGCTCGCACTTGCACGATCGTTTAGCTCGCCCAGTCATCGTTTAGTAAATCTGTATTTACTTGACAACCTCATGAGTTTCTTTTCGCGGAGAGAAATCTCAAATTCCTTTTTAAACATTTTGTAAAACTTCTTTTTCAAAATAGGAAACTACTTTCCTTTTAAACTCACGGTTACCATGATCCATAACCACCCACTACTTTGGTTATTTAAAAGAAAAAATATTAATTATCTAATAATTAATATTATTATAAATATAAATGATAACCAACTTATCATACTATATTTATAACCTATAGTCTTAATATTTTATCTCATGAAACATATAAACCATAGTTCTTTTCCTATTCCATGGTACTTAATGTAAATCTCATTTACATCAATCCTCCACTAGATGTATCTTATACATCAAACCGATTATATCATATATAATCAAAATACCTCTTGTCAATTTGAACATTTCAAATCAACGCAAGAACTAATCTTCAACAGAATCTAAGCTATCAAGGGACCTCATGGACCTGTAGATCTGAAACTCCAACAGTACGTGAATAACTTACTAAACTCTTTAATCACGGGATCCACCATTCGTTAACTGTCAGGCACTTCACTAAAGACCGACAGCTGAACTCTCCTCACTATAGATATATTATATGTCCATCTTAACCAATCAGCAGTGCGACAACCCTTCACAGATTACTCGTAAGTACAGCTTGGTCAATAACCATTATGCCCCTGTAGTTACATCTGTCTCCTTAAGTACCACTGATCCCTCTAATGAACATAAGTCATAGTTCTACTATGATTGATTCTTCTCTTCCAAAGAGAAGTTGTGGCCACTATGTTTAAGCCCCGGAATCAGCCCTTAAGAGAGCAATCTCTCTACTTATCCATGCTTCTAGAAAGGAGTGAATTCCATATTGTGAATTGAGTTCTTAGCTCTCGGATCAGATAAATCCCCAAAAAGATAAGCATGTTGAGTTGGCAATCTAGCTACTCTTACCTATACTAATCAAAGGACCGCCCTCAAAGGTAGGAGTTCTCAAAACACTCAGGATTGAAGTCGTGTCACCTATGGTCGTTTAGGTGAGATGTAATTCTCTAGTATCAACGGTGTTATATATAGAATCTAGTCATCTCGTGGTCCAGGTCTTATACAAACTCTTTGTATAGGACACCCCCACTCTACGTCTCCATATGAATAGTCAGGATCTACCATCTGTAGTATCTACAAAGCGGGTCGTATCTGTAGTGTCGCTAGGATCAGGTATCCCACCTTAATCCTTATACTACAGACCTATTTAGGTTATCACTTAAGACATGATCCACTTGTATATCACATATACATGCTTAAGTTCACATAAGATAACCAAGAAGCTTTGTTTATTGGATATGAGTAAATGCCAGAATTAAATAACACTTATTTTATTCAATGAACATTGTGTATCTTTACAAAACAACGAGACTCAGGGAGAATTAGGACATCAATCCCAACATAGCTAACACTTCCTAAGATTGCATTCACGTTATGCGATCATGCTACACACACACAACAGCATGTCATTTCTCAGTGCAAATGCCATAGTTCCTATTTCTACGACGCATGCGATGTATACGATAATGTCGATAGGACTTATGTCTAAGCCTCTATTCTTGTCTATGCAATGATGAATGATGCATACATACACAAGGTGACCGTATACTATTATATCCTAATTCTAGGGTGCATGCGATGCATAATAGCAAACAGAACTTATGTAAGTTTCTATCTCTTGCTTATGCAATGCTAATCTGATTCTCTCAAGCCTAGATTCTAACCTGATTCTCTCAAGTCTAGGTTCTTTCTTTAGAATACTCTCTAAGTATCTCTAAAGGGTGACTGACGCATACATAAGGCAAGATGATCGCATAAAGTGAAGATCTTAGGTCATGCTAGCTAAGTACTTCTCAACCCATTTGAAAATTTAGCTACTCATGCGAAATGTGAAGAGATTGAACAGTGTTGAGATAAGAATTCCACTTTATAAATAAAGTCAGAATACAAAACAACAATGGAAAGTAGGGATAAGAAGCCTGGTAGCAATGTCTTGCTTCCCGAGGCTTTTACACAGTCTTTTTACTCTACTCTGTCCAAAAGAATATCCTTGCTTTTGTAAGTGTCAGCCCTCTCTCCTTTTATAGTGCTTCCCGGTAGTCTTTCGAGCTAACCAGGAATGATCTCTCGGCATCTTCTTCTCTTCACTCGCCTCCGCCTTCTAAGTATATGAATACTACAAACTAATGGCTATCTAATTTGTATAGGATCTATCTTCTATGTGTATGGCGAATTGTGTCGAACTTCTTTACCGATGGTGGCCTTCGGTATTTATAGAGCTCAAGGTGAAGAAGCTTTTCTCTTTAATGATTGTAATGATGGGAGGTCAATAAATCTTCTATCTGATGCGTTGATTAATGGTCACCAAAAAGTTGAATGTACTTGCTACAGTGTGTCGTTAATGACTTGTCAACTAAATTCGAATTCGACCATTATCAGCTTTCTATCCCATCATGATTTATTATGCTTTCACCTTAATGTGTTGTCTTTATGTGGCCACCTACTTGAACAAATTCTCGCGAGCGCATACGATCGCATGGCTTTACGGTCGCAATCTTTCAATGCGTGCGGACGCTGAATTATTTGGATCGCAATTTTCTTTGTGCCAATGCATTTTTCTTGCACAAAATAAGTAAATTAGTTGCTTTTATACGATGGGCGCATGTGATCGCAATATTCTTAGTTTAACGCTTTTGGACATGCTTTTGTATATTTTTACCATCGCATTCCCTCATTGTTTTACTTATTTATGCTGTAATAACGTGCATTTCTGCCCGTTATCACACCCTAAAATTTAAGACAATGCTTGTCCTTAAGCATAAACTAAAGATTTTTTTAAAAGAGTCAGTCGCCTTTTCCTTACCTAGATTTCTTGAGGTGCCTTATTCAAATTTTATGAACCAAAATCTTCTTGATTTCTATCCTGGTCTCTTCTTAAAATATTTCTAAAACTTAGGGACTGCAAGTTTAACCTTCAAAAAGACTTTACTTGTTTCCAGGACATTGCATGATATATTTCAAAACTTTTTTCCAACCAGGGTGTTTCCAAATGATTTTTATCCTTGCACAGTTTAGATATTCTTGTTGTGACCTTGCGCTGATCCAAGTGTCTTGCCTTCGTTTTGGCTTGCCCCCACGGGTGTCATGTGAGCATCCAACTACGAGCAGGGCGCTCTTTCTCAGTCTAGACTCATGCCCATTTGGCAGCGAAGTTGCGATCACTTGATTTATGCGTTGATCACGATTCCTACCTTCGTTTTGGCTTGCCCCCACGGGTGTCATGCGGACATCTAACTACGAGTGGGATCCGATCTCAATGTTGTGATATATATATATATACGGGTGTCAAGCGAGCATCCAATTTGAGTAGAGCGCTCTTTCTCAGTCTAGACTCATGCCCATTTGGCAGCGGAGTTGCAATCACTTGATTTATGCGTTCATCACGATTCCTACCTTCGTTTTGGCTTGCCCCCACGGGTGTCATGTGGACATCCAACTAAGAGTGGGATCTGATCTCAACGTTATGATATATATATATATATATATATATATATATATTTAGATGAAATGTCTAAGGAAATAAATATTGGCACCCTCAAATTTAAACGCAGCAATGTCTTCATTGCTGATAGACTGAAATAATTCATGCAATGTTCTTAGGAAGTTTCGTAAAAATCATTTTGAAAGAAAACTGGTGGACCACTAACTTCTAGAAATATTTCATGAATTGACTACTCTGAAATTAAGTTGATTCTAGTACATGCGATGAGAAATAAAGGCATGCATTTCATCATTGAAATCATAATTGGTACGGAAAAAAATGTGATGACTAACTAAAGTAATCAATCAATTAATGATTGCGCTAACTAAAGAGGATGCGATGATAAAATCATCAATGAGATGCGGTAATGCAAAATTTCGAATAAACAAAGTCAAAGAAAGATACAACCCCTAAATTTTCTTTGTTGCTCGCATCATCTATGATCGTTTCCTTCTTTGCGGCGAGTTGATTTCTTCGATTGTGATGGCGGAACAAACTGGTCGCGTTTTTCGGTTATCGCATAGCTCCACCGCAATCGTTTACCACGATCGTTGCTAAAAAATCGAGAGGGTAAAAAATATAAAAGACAGAGTTGATAATGATCTTTTTTTTTAATTAGTGGTGTTCGTACGGAAAAAAGGTAGAGTAAGTTCGTTAAATAAAGATAGAAAAAGGATACTTAAAAAAATGCGTCCCTGATGAGTTTTTTTCTTTTTTTGGTCGCCTATCAATGCAAGGATCGCCTATTCCTTTTTCAATCTGGACTCTTCATGTCCAAGGAGGTTTTTTCTTCTTTTCTCAATCTTCTAGGATCTTGATTGCCTCAATCCGGAGTTTCTTCCCATTAATGTTCATCACGATTTCTCCCTTGTGCACATCAATTCGAGCGCGACCGATCGATAGAAATGGTCATTCCAATATGATGGGTGCATCTTTGTCCGCTTCATGATCTAGAATGATGAAGTCTGCCGGTAAAATGAATTTGTCAATTGAGACCAAGACATCCTTCAACTCTCCCTCAAGGTGTACTCGGAACCTGTCCGCAAGCTGGAGAGTCTCTGTCGTGGGCGTTAATTTTCCCTTATTCAATTGTTTGAAAATTGAGAGTGGCATTAAATTTATACTCTCCCCAAGATCGCATAGTGCCTAACCAATGTAGACCCCTTCAATTGAGCAGGGTATCGTGAAGCTTCCTGAATCACACATCTTCGGTGGGATTATAGTGTTTGCTCTTTGCGTTACTGCCACCGTAGTGATCTTTTCCTCATCATTCTATTTCTTTTTTAATCTTTGCGAGAATGGTGGTAGTTGTACTTCTTCTGTTTTGTGTTCTAGAGGCTTGAAGGTGGATGCAACTTCTGGGTTCATCTTCTCGCGCTCTTCTGATTCATATGTCAACGGGTTCTCGAGTTTCACCACATTTGGGTTGGTCCTAGTGGGCTTTTTCCCTCCTTCTGCTGTTGTTTTTCTGCTTAGCAAGGAGACTACTAGGCATTGTTCCTTTCCTGCAACTCTAGTCCTACTCTCCTAGAGTTGCGAGGGAGCTCAGTTGAGCTTGGTAATGCCCCTTACAGTTTGTTTTTCAGCTCGCCCGCAATCTATCCTATTTGGATTTCGAGATTGCGGATTGAAGTCACCTGATTCTGGAGCACTGTCTCATTCTTTTCTATGTATGCTTTAATAGGCTCTCCAGGGAAGAAGATGGCAGCGCTTGTAAGCTGTTGGCTTGATTTTGCGTTTGACCATTCATTAGCAAGAAAAATCCTGGCAGCCCTTCCTTTTGCGCCATAGGTTGATAGCTTTGTTGTTGATTTTTCCATGCGAAGTTGGGGTGGTTTCTCTACCCGGGGTTGTATGTATCAGAGAAAAGGTTTTTCTTTATGAAGCATACTAACTGCAGGTTCCTTGGGCATTCTTCAATCGGATGTGCTTCTCCACAAGTGGCAGAACTCGTGTTCTTCTGCTCGATTGCATTGACCTACCCTCTTTGCGTTCTCGGGCTATTGATTGCGATTCCCTATATCAAATTCATCATCGCATTCATTTGATTTTGTAGGGATGTGATGGCCCCATTATTTACGTCACCTTCTCGAATTTTAAGTCGATGATCGCTTTCCCTCTAGTCTTCGTGATTCTTCGAAATGAGATCAAGGATATTTTTGGCCTTATCATACATTTTGTCAAGCAGACCTCCAGTTGTTGCCGCATTGGCAACCGTCTGCGATGCAGGGTTCAAACCGAGATAAAAAAAAATTCATTTGAAAACAGTCAGGTAAGCCATTGTGCGGACAATCTCGCACCAATCCTTTAAACCTCGCCCAGGCATCGCTAAACGATTCGTCAATATCTTGTTCAAAATTTGTAATCAACTTCCTCCTTCTTGCATTCTCTATCGAGGGGAAGTATTTCTTCATGAATTTTTCTACTACTTGTTCCCAAGACGTTTATCTCCCCTGGTTCGAGAGAATAAGCCCATTTCCTTGCTTGGTCGCATAGTGAAAATGGGAACAACGTTAGTCGAATTTCTTCAGCCGAGATGTTTGGGAACACAAAAGTATTGCATATTTCGATGAAACTCCGGAGATGGGCATGTGGATCCTCGCCACGCCTTCCACCAAACTATCCGACCGTCTGAATCATCTGCAACATAACCGGCTTCATCTCAAACCTCGATCCGACCGTCTGAATCATGATTTATGATTTATGGGGAGAAATCATAGAGGTTTGGCGGCGCATAGTCCCGAATGGGTCTATTGTGTTCGTTCACCAGGAGAATGGGGTTTGCCATGATATTGTTCGCGTTTGTTGCTTTGTCTTCCGATTGTTCCGCCATGTTGGGATTTCTCTTTTTTTATTGTCGATGGTTGTTTCTTCGTCTTCTTCTAAACGTTCTTTCAATCTGGGTCATAATTAGGCTTAGGAACTTGTCCTTCGCTCATACAACACCCGCTTCTTCCCTTACTAAAGGAGAGGTAGTGCACAGAGGTCAAAAGCTGCAAAGAAAATAAAAAAATTATTGTTAGCACAATATGTACTATCGTAGTCCCCGGCAACGGCGCCAAAAACTTGATGCGTTGTGCATGGATGAAATAATTGTGTGAAATTGCGATGATGATTTATGCATTGCACATGCAAGTTTTCCTAGTAAAACCCAAGTATAAATCTTACTAGGTTTCCTGGTAAGTCCAGGGTCAAACATAAGGACTACTAAGTTACTATGCGGCAGTAAAATTGATTCCTTTGTGGTGGCAAAAACAAATAAGTTGGTTAGTATGTTGTTTAAGTATAAATCCTATGCGACGGAATTGAGTAAAGAGTTGATGAAATCGAGAATACAATGAGTATGCAGTGAACGAGTTGAGAAGAGATTTAGCTAACACTTCCTAAGATTGCGTTCATGTTATGCGATCATGCTACACATACACAACAACATGTCATTTCTCAGTGCAAATGTCATAGTTCCTATTGCTAGGACGCATGCGATGTATACGATAATGTCAATAGAACTTATGTATAAGCCTTTATTCTTGTCTATGCGATGATGAATGATACATACATACACAAGGTGACCACATACTATCATATCCTATTTCTAGGGTGCATGCGATGCGTAATAGCAAACAAAACTTATGTCTAAGTTTCTATCTCTTGCTTATGCGGTTCTAATCTAAATCTCTCAAGCCTAGATTCTAACCTGACTCTCTCAAGCCTAGATTCTAACCTGACTCTCTCAAGTCTAGGTTCTTTCTTTAGACTAATCTCTCAAGTATCTCTAAAGGGTGACTGATGCATACATAAGGCAAGATGATCGCATAAAGTGAAGATCTTAGGTCATGCTAGCTAAGTACTTCTCAACCCATTCGGAAATTTAGCTACTCATGCGAAATGTGAAGAGATTGAACAGTGTTGGGATGAGAATTACATTTTATAAATAAAGTCAGAATACAAAACAACAATGGAAAGTAGGGATAAGAAGTCCGGTAGCAATGTCTGCTTCCCGAGGCTTTTACACTGTCTTTTTACTCTACTCTGTCCAGAAGAATATCCTTGCTTTCGCAAGTGTCGGCCCTCTCTCCTTTCACAGTGCTTTCTGACAGTCTTTCGAGCTAACCAGGAATGATCTCTTGGCGTCTTCTTCTCTTCACTTGCCTCCGCCTTCTAAGTATATGAACACTACAGACTAATGGCTATCTAATTTGTATAGGATCTATCTTCTATGTATATAGTGAACTGTGTCGAACTCCTTTACCGATGGTGGCCTTCGGTATTTATAGAGCTCAAGGTGAAGAAGCTTTTCTCTTTAATGATTGCAATGATGGGAGGTCATTAAATCTTCTGTCTGATGCGCCGATTAATGGTCAGTGAAAAGTTGAATGTACTTGCTATAGTGTGTCGTTAACGGCTTGTCAACTAAATTCAGAATCGATCATCATCAGCTTTCCATCCCATCATGATTTATTATGCTTTCACCTTGATGCGCCGTCTTTATGCGGCCACCTACTTGAGCAAATTCTCCCAAATGCATACGATCGCATGGCTTTGCGATTGCAATCTTTCAATGTGCGCGGACGCCGAATTCCTTGGATCGCAATTTGCTTTGCGCCAATGCATTTTTCCTGCATAAAATAAGTAAATTAGCTTCTTTTATACGATGGGCACATGCGATCGCAATATTCTTAGCTTAACGCTTTTGGACAGCTTTTGTATATTTTTACCGTTGCATTCCCTCATTATTTTACTTATTTGCACTGTAATAACATGCATATCTGTCCATTATCATAAAACGGTGAGTTATTAAACCCACCATTTTTTTTTAGGAGAAGACTTCACTACAGCACTAACTACTTGGAAGGGAAGTCGGTCTTCGAGTTGTAATAGACTAATCTTTCAACCTTTTTCCAACCTGGAGTGAGTCTGTCCATAAATTAGAATAAATTGTTAGTGAATTTCCTACTGAGACAAGAGAAAGTCTCAACGGATCCTCCGCATGCTGGGCATGTCTCTTCTGTGCATCTTTCTTGTGGCGTGAACAGAACAATAGGGAAAGATTCGACCAACCCACCCCTGACTATTAAAAGCTTGGGTGGGTTTTACCTACCAAACTCAACTTTCCCAAAGTTACCAAGCATCCCTAAATGGTCAATTTCATCCCTTTGCATTAACTTTAGATAAATTTTACAATCTTGACCTCAAATGTAAAAACAATATTACAATTTACCCGTGTTAAGATTTCATTTAAAAGATTGTCCAAATACGTATTCTAATATTTATTTTGCAAAAAAAAAAAAAAAAAAAAAAATCTAATATTTGTTCAACAAATTATAAAGCATATTAATGTTTTTTTTTTTTTTAGAAAAAGATTTGTGAGCTTTAGTTGATTATATGTGTGGATCAAACTTAATTTTGAGCGAAATCAGTGTTTTGGAGATTTTTTTTTTTAAAATTAGGGAATTGGATGTGTCAAAACTGAACTGAAATTGAAAATTGCAACAATATGAGTGTATTATTAATTTGATGAATTAAAATTCTATGTTAAAATCACGAAATTTTGGAAAAAAAAATCTCAAATCACCAATTGATCCAAAAGTTTAAGCTAATGGGTGAAGGTAGATTTAATCATATATACCTTTTTGGACCACTGCTTTGGTACCATCTTAAATCGCCATTTGATCGAAAAGCTTAATTTAATGGGTGAAGGTATATTTCATTATAGCAAATAAAAGCCATCTTGATTTGAAAGATTGGCGTGCTACTAATACCAATTGCAAAGGAGGATTCAAAGCTTGCTAGAGCTATCAGGACATTTTAATGCGGAAAAAGTCTAAATCTTTAATTTCAAGTAAAATCACGAATTTAGTCTTCATAATTTTAAATGTTATAATTTAGACAATTTTATCAATCTATAGGGACTACATTCCTATTATACGCTACATGGATTAAATTGAAACGAACTTAAATTTAGTGAGTAAAAATGAAACATTTTGAAATATGAAAAACCAAATGAAAGCTATTGTTAAAATCTTAGGATGAAAATTTAATTTTACCTTAATTTTACCATTATTGTTAGGGAAATTTGTACGAATTACCTATTTTTTGGGTTCAAAATGTCAAATGACCCAATTTTCAAAAAATAATGTCAATTGACCCTCTGCTAACATCATCGTCATACCAAATTACATAAATGCCCTTACCACTTTGTCTTCTTACCCTTTTACTGAAACCCAACCAAAACTAAAAAAATCTTCAAATGTAACGGCTTCGTATCGCTTATAAGCTCTGAATGGTTTTTTGTGTTTTAAAATCCATCATTTGGGCTTGCAAAAGATTCCATTACTGCCAACAAATTGAATCTGATCAGTAAGTGATTTCAATATGTGCCTGAGGATGTCTTAAACTGATCGGTAATGGAGAAAGGGTGGGTCGTTCTGGGGTTAGAAATACTATGAACCTATGATTTTTTTTTTTTTTTTGGTTTTCAATGTGTTCGAAGGTTGAAGACCAGTAAAAAGAGAGAATATGAGCGTGATAAGTGAGAGTGAAATCAGCGAGAGAGATACTAGAGAGAGTGACACCAAAAAGAGTGGGTCGTTCTGGAGTTTAGAAATATTGTGAATCTATGGTTTTTTTGTTTGTTTTTTTGGATTTCGATGTGCTCTGAGATTGAAGACGAGTAAAAAGAGAAAATGTGAGCGAGATAAGTGAGAGTGAAATCAGCAAAAGTGAAAAAGAGAGAGCGACATCAGCGAGAGCGATACTAGGGAGAGCGACACCAGGGAGAGTGACTCCAGAGAGAGCGACACCAGAGAGAGCGATACTAGAGGGGGCGACACCAGAGAGAGCTATACCAGGGAGAATGACACCAAATAGAGCGATACCAAGGGAGCAACACTAGAAAGAGCGATACCAGAGAGAGCGATACTAGAGAGAGCAATGCCAGAGAGAGCGACACTAACGAGACAATGTCTAGCGAGACTTAAACAAAATGTTTTGTTTACAATTTTTTTCTGAAGGAATTTACTGGTTGAATCTTTATTTCATGCAAGAGTGATTTAAGATGTCAACACATTTCAGAATATCTATAGTCGATCGATTTCTCGGTCAAGTAACGAGCTTGGCCCACATTGCTAATGCGAACAAGACTGTGAAGGAGAAGCTTACCCCACGACAGTTGGAGATGTTCAAGAGAATAGTTTTTGGGTGATTTGTAGACATTGACATAGTGTTCAACAGCTCAATTATCCATCATATGTTGTTGAGATAAGTGAAAAGCACGAGTGCTGACTCAATGAGATTCTTTGTTGGTGGAAAGGTCGTCACATTTTTTAAGGATGATTTTTTGTTGATGACTAGTTTGTGGCGATCCCCTACGCGAGTTGATCAGAATGAGCAGTTCTCATATGAACTTGCAATCAAGTAATTTGGCAATCGAGTGATGAAGAACACATTACATATCAGTCTACTAGAAGAAAAATACAAGGAGTTGGAGTTTGAAGATGACGAGGATGTTGTGAAGATCACATTAGTGTACTACACAGAAGTTGCAATGATGGGAAAGAACAAGCAGAAAAATGCAATGGACCTTAAACGTTTTAAGGAAATTCAGAACATAAAGTACTACAACAGTCTAGATTAGGGTACCATTATTTGGGAGAGGACACTCGATGCCCTAAAGACTGCACTGAATGGTAAGATTAGTTTATACAAGACGAAGGTGAAAGGAAATAAAAATTATGTCATGAAGTACTCTTTGTGTGGATTTCCACAAGCATTCCAGGTAATTTTGCTTAACATAATAATTTTGTTGTTTGATTTAACATTATTATTATTCTTAATAATGTAAGTGTACTCTATGCATAATATGTTTATTTGGTTGTTAAATTGACACTAATTATTTTACTAGATGTTAATGTAGACAAAGGTTAAAGAGGGTCTTCTCATGATCAACACTGAGAGGGAGTTTCGGGATACCCCAATGGACAGACGACCTATATTCGATCTAGGTGCCAATGATGATAGTGCTGAAAGCGGCAGTTAGTCGAGTAGTGGGGGGTAGTTCTGAAAGCGACAGTGATGATCATCATGGAGGTAACAATGATGAACACGAGCATTCTAAGCACGGGGATGCTACATGTGGAAGGGTGTAGGAAGGGACATACACATCTAGTGATGATATGTTATGTTCCATGATGTGGTGGGGGATGTTCACGATGAGGATGATTTGAACCCATCTGATGTTCATCTTGTGGATTCCCATAGAGAGTGATCTATGGATGAGAACTGTCCTGAGTGTACTGGCCGCAAGAAGGGAGCCAATCCTAACGGTTCTATTTATTCGTATCTATGAAGCATTGATAGCTCACTATCCAATTTGGATGGCCGTATATCGAATTTAGATCGTCGTGTATCCAAGATCGAGGAAAACATGACAGATATGAAAGCACAATTGTCGGCCATCTAGTCACTGTTGCAGTCTATGTACAAGGTTTGCATTTACTACCGTTGCTTTATATTTAGTTTTTACGTGTTTTTGAACTCATCATTTTATGTTTACTAATTGAAGAGTTCCACGGTGGTTGAGGAGACGACAAGGTCACCCATCCCACATACAGGTGATAATGCCACAATGTCACTCATCCCACCTCGAGATCCCGATACCACTGATGTGACTACCTCTCATACTCCTATCCTCCCCGTAGAGCCTAAAAATACAACCACTAAACATAATCTCATCCCCCCTCTAGAGCCCGATACCACAACATTACCCATTGACGTCCAATCTATAGAGGTTGACATCTCACATACACAGTTTGACGTGTCTACCTCACCCACTGGCATCCCACATTCAAAGGCCGACACGTCTAACTTACTCACCATGCCACATACAGAGGTCGACATGTCTGACATCCCAGATGCCGACACTTCTAATATTGTTACGACCATGCAAAGAGTTACATTGATGAGTAATTTATTGATCAGTAATCTTTGTTTATATTTCGTGATTTGAAATTATATTTTTTTATATTTATTGATGAGTAATTTTTTATTATCTATTTATGTAGTAATCTCGAAGAAGTAGTCATAAGAGGAAAGGTGTTGATAAATATACACCTCTAGCTCAACTAAATAAGAAAAGTGTGGATTCTAGGGTACACCTTCCGTTTGAAAAAGTTAAGTATCCTCTCCGGGTGTGCCTACGTCATTATTCAGAGCGATTTTGGGTACAACGTAGCACATGACGTTCCACTTAATATCTTTATAGAAATAATAGGTTGGATCACAGATGAGATACTGATAACGAGGTTTGAGATAATTCCTTTAAGCCACTATCGAAGCAATTTTTCAAGGAATTGATTGAACCGAGTTCGTGGGTTGAGTATGATGTAAGTTTCCTAGTCTTGACTTCTTTACAACTGGATATCTTGTACTTTGACTAACATAGTATTTTTTTGTGCAGACCATAAATACTTTGTTTCATTTTATGAAAGAAAAGTTTTATAACCGACCTGACATGTGCATGCACAAGTTCACCATCTTACCAACTGGAGTAACAGTAAAATTTGATATATTTTGTTGTGCAGAGTCATTTTACTATGATATATTTCATTACTTAACTTCTCATTTATTTTGCAGAGTCACTTCAATGCTCGTAGCGGAGTATTTAAACAAATAAAGAATAAGCTGAGACTGGAGGTTGCCCTAGTATGGGAGGATGAAGACACATAAAAGGACTGTGTCACCGGTAAATTCGATGTCAAATGGGCAGATGTGGATTTCGTGTATACGGCAATGAACATCAGTAACCAGTGGATGTTCCTTGCAATGGACATTAACAGAGGTCATACATTCGTGTTTGATTCACTTCTGTCATACACACCAATGACGAAGCTGAGGACTTGGCTGGAGCCATTGACTGTCACAGTACCATCCCTACTTCACTATTGTCATGTGGATCGTTCAAAGTCAAACCTATCCACATCCCATTGAAAAATCACCTGACCTATGAATGCCAACATACAACACGGGTCGTTTGATTGTGGCATCTTTGCAATAAAATTACTAGAACATTTGGTGATTGGTGTTGATCCTTCCATAATCACGCAGAAGAAAATGAGTGAATATAGGATGCAGTTAACGTATCAGTTGTGGGCGAACACTTCGTATTTTTATGTGTATAAAAAATGTAATTTTTATTGTATTTTTTTGTGTATGTAAAACTTGTATAAAAAATTTTTGTCTCTTTGTATGTTGTCTCATTGTAATTGAGCTATTTCTCTCTTTATTATATCAATGTATATAAAACATTTATCAAAGTTCAAACAATGAGAGAGCGAGACTTTGAGAGAGAGCGAGATTGAGAGAATGAGACTTTCAGGGAGAGCAACACTTATGGAGAGAGTGAGACTTTTAGAGAAAGCAACATTTTTGGAGAGAGCAATACATTGAAAGAGAGCACGATTTTGAGAGCGAGACTTTTAGGGAGAGCAACACTTATAGAGAGAGCGAGATTTTGAGAGAGAGAGAGACTTACATTCTGATGGTATTCACATTCTGATGGTATTCATAAGAGTCTATACATAAGCACGAGCAACATTCTAAGAGTCTATACATAAATTTGTACAGATGAGTGACATTGTAAGAGTATACATAACAAGAGCATGAGTGACATTCTAAGAGATCGAGACATACAGAGTAAGTACATTGAGATAATTAAAGTGCCAATTAGGTCTATATTTAGACAATCAACCTCAACCAACATTTGAGTCAGTTCTTCCTTTTTCAGTACGTCGCACAGTTGTGAGCGGTTCGCTATAGTTTTGTCGGTTATGCCCATAATTCCCACATCTACCATATATTTATTGTTTGTGAAAGTCTCCTCTAGATGGTATTCTTCTCACTTTTCGTCGCCTGACTTGTGCCACAAACTTTCGAGGAAGGATAGTCTTTTCTACATATCTAGGGGCTTTCTTCCATTCAGATATGTGCCTGAGTGGATTTATAGGCTATGCATACGCAGTCATTAGAAAGTCCATTGTATAAAATCGACTGCAAAGACTTTGAATGGGTATGTTTCATTCCTTGGCGACCACAATTGCATGTGAACAGGGGATACCAAGTGAGTCGAATTCCTTACACGTGCATTTCTTCGTGTGAAGATTCACAATACCATCCAATCGATTATCTCGCACGTGGACCTGATAATAATCAATAGGCTCAACCCGATATTTTATGCCCTTATTGACCTCACTTGCCAATTGGGTTTCACAGTAGTCAGAGCACAATGTCATTCGAGATGCCCAGTAATTCCTCCATTCATAGAACCACGATTGGAGCATTCCTCTAACATGTCCAATCAAGCATACTATGGGCAGTAGCCAATACTCTTTAGTTAACAAATTGAAACACTCTACACTGTTGGACGTCATGTTTTCATGTCTTTGTTCTATTTGGTAAACTCGTGCCTACCTTTGAAGACCGATGTCTTCCAGATATTTCGTGACAACACCATCTCGAAAACTACGAAATTCGTTCCATTTTGTCTGGAACTCTGTCATGCGAAATGCCCTTGTTGCATCTTTAAATATCCTAACGACCATATTATCCTTAAAATATATAATAAGATTCTGTTCTATGTGCCACATGCATAATCCATGAAATGCTGTGAGAAAAAATGCACAAATAGCATTGCTGATAAATACCATCCGATCAGACACAAAGTCTAGATTAACGGGTTCTTCGATAGTACATTTCAAATTCGACATAAACCATTTCTATGATTGATCTATTTCATTGTCCACTATTGCATATGCTAGTGGGCATAATTGATTTTTCCCGTCCATAGAAACTACAACCAACATGGTCCCTTTGTACTTTCCTTTCAAGTGTGACCCATCAACAATTGTCACAGACCAATAGCTTGCAAAACCTCTAATACAAGGCCCTAATGCCATAGACATATACTAGAAATGCACTTCATCTTCAAGTTCGTTCTCAAACACTGTACCTAGATTCTCTATCTTTAACACTTCCCCAAAAGCATGTAGAATGGAATATGAGTATTTTGGAGTACCTCTAGTGAGATCATTGTTGGGATTGGTGTCCTAATTCTCCTGGAGTCTTGTTGTTTTGTAAAGATACACATTGTTTAATGAATAAAATAAGTGTTATTTAATTCTGGCATTTACTCATATCTAATAAACAAAACTCCTTGGTTATCTTATATGAACTTAAGCATGTTTATGTGATATACAAGTGGATCATGTCTTAAGTGATAACCTAAATAGGTTAATAGTATAAGGATTAAGGTGGGATACCTGATCCTGGTGACACTACGGATACGACCACTTTGTGAAGGTTTGTAAGTATTGTAAACTACTACAGGTGGTAGATCCTGATCATTCATGTGGAGACGTGCAAGCGGAGGTGTCCTATACAAAGAGTTTGTATAAGACCTAGACTACAAGATGACTAGACTCTGTATATAAGGCATTGATATTAAAGACTTGCATCTCACCTAAACGACCATAGGTGACACGACCTCAATCCTGAGTGTTTTGGGAACTCCTGCCTTTGAGGGCGGTCCTTTGGTTAGTATGGGTGAGAGTGGCCAGATTGCCAACTAAACATGTCTACCTTTTTGGGGACTTGTCTAATCTGGGAGCTGGGAACTCAATCCACAAGATGGAATTCACTCCTTTCCCGAAGGGGATAAGTAGATAGATTGCTCCCTTAAAGGCTGATTTTGGGGCTTAAACATAGTGGCCACAGCTTCTCTTCCAAAGAGAAGACTCAGTCATAGTAGAACTATGATTTATGCTCATTAGAGGGATCAGTGGTACTTAAGGAGACAGATGTAACTATAGAGGCATAACAGTTATTGGCCTCAGCTGTACTTACGAGTAATCTGTGAAGGGTTGTCGCACTGCTAATTGGTTAAGATGGACACATAATATATCTATGGTAAGGAAAGTTCAATTGCCGGTCTTTAGTGGAATGCCTGACAGTTAACGGATGGTGGATCCCGTGACTAAAGAGTTTAGTCAGTTATTCACGTACAGTTGAAGCTTCGAGCTACAGGCCCATAAGGTCCCCTTGGTAGCTCAATGGATTCAGTTGAGGATCAGTTCTTGGTGTTGATTTGAAATGTTCAAATTGACAAGAGGTATTTTGATTATATATGATATAATTGGTTTGATATATGAGATACATCTAGTGGAGGATTGATGTACATGAGATTTACATTAAGTACCATGGAATAGAAAAAGAACTATGGTTTATATATTTCATGAGATGAAATATTAAAACTATAGGTTATAAATATAGTATGATAAGTTGGTTATCATTTCTATTTATAATAATATTAATTATTGGATAATTAATTTTTTTTCTTTAATAACCTATTGAGTGGGTGGTTATTGGATTTTCATGGTAACCGTGAGATAAAAGAAAAATGGTTTTCCTAATTTTAGCAAGATTTACAATCTGTTGAAAAGTTTTCATAAAAAGTTTTGGAGATTTCTCTCTCGGCGAAAAAGGATCTCGTGGAGTCGTCAAGTAAATATAGATTTACTAAATGATGGCTTGGACGAGCTAAACGATCGTGCAGTGGCGAGCTAAACGATCGTACAGTATTTACTAAACGATCACATAACTTTTGCTAGACGATCGCTTGCCCAAAGTAAACGATCATGTAGTGTCTGTAGGCAACAGACCGAGCTAAACGATGAGCTAAACGATCGCATAGCTTATGCTAGACGATCGCATAGCTTTAGCTAAACGATTGGGCATCGACCTATGCGATAGGGCTTCGCCATCTCCCACTTGCCCAGTCGTGTACACGATCGGTGTTTCCTCCTTCGTCTGCCTCATACCAAGTCCAAACAGAGCCCATCCTCTGGATTCTCACACCGAGAATACCAAGGTAGCCTTGTTGGTGGTGTCATACTCAACTCGACACCGTCGAGGTGATGTGGAGGTCGTTCGTGCTGTTGCCGAGGAGTTCATGGCCGAGGTGATCGTTGAGGATGAGCACGAAGTGTTCGTGCTGTGTTGCGATCGTGTAGATTGAGTGTTTGAGGTTGCTATTGTTCGAGCGATCGTGCGCAAAGGAGCGTGGAGACGCATCTTCAAATGTTCATAGAGTATTCTCTTTGTTCATTTGAGTTTTCATGCTATAATTTCTATATGAATTGTATAACTGCATGTTTCTGTAAACAACTGTAAATGTATAGTTCATTCATGATTATGATTTGGAATAATCTTATTTCTGCTGCTTATGAAAATCTTGAATCCAATTTCCTTCAATCATATGTGGCTTCCCTTGCACGCCACACTTTATCATAACTTATATTCACGCCATAATCTCTCCTCATATCCTCAACAATATGACAAGGTTTATAAATACGTCCTATGCCTATAAACTTATCTTTAATCAATTGACCAACAATTGTAGCAGTTGCTTGTCTATGGTCATGATACAGAATTTCGATGGAACATATGTGCGAACGTAAGTACTTTGTGATCTTGAATATATCAGACTCGTTCGTTTTCACTACACGAAGGCTCCACCTACAAGTCTCCTCAATGAACTCTAGTGAGGAGAACCTTGGGTGGAAGCAGATCGACCAAATTCCATTAATTATCGAATACTAAATTTACAGTAAACAAACAAAAGATATGAATTCAAAATTAAATTACAACATGCTTTTCAAGAAAAAGGGTTTCAAGAATTTTACCTTTTAGAACTTTTCTTCACGAATCCTCCCTCGAATGGACAAACCTTTTCGAAGACCTTCAAAATAACCTCGAATAGAAACTTGGACACAACCACAATGGAGTCCTCGGTATTCTTAGGGTGAGAACCCAGGAGTGGTGAGCTCTGATTATTTTGGTTTGAAGGGAAAAGTTTAGGTAGAGGAAGAAGATTGAGAAGTATCACACAATAACTCACAGAACTTTTCTGTAACTCTTTCAATCGTTTAGCCAAATTACAAATTGTAGAAGAAAAAGAAAAACTATTTTTCTTTGATTCTCCTATTGCTAAAATAAATAATCACCCTCACTAAAATGGATGAAAAGAAAAGATGGGGAAGGGAGTTTTAACTCCCTTCCTTATTATTCAAATAATAATAATTAAAATAAATAAATATGATAACTAACTTATCATATTATATTTATATTAAATTATATGTTATATCAAATATGACATATAACCTATAGTTTTAATATTGTATCACATACAATATAAACTATAAATTCTTTTCTCTATTATATGACATTTAATATAAATCATATTTATATTAAATTTAACAACTATGAATCATATTCATAGAAAATATATTTGAATCTCATTCAAATATTTATTTCCTTCCATTAAGCTATAATGTATCAAATACATTATGACAATTATATCACATATAATTGAAACAATTTAATTATATCATATATAATTAAATCCCTCTATTAATTTGAACAATTCAAATTAATCCAAAAATTGATTCTCAACTAAATCCTTTTGAGCTACCAAGTGGACCTCATAGACTTGTAGCTTGAAGCTCCAACAGTACATGAATAATTAATTAAACTCTTTAATTACATTATTCACCATCCATTAACTGTTGGGCACTCCACTAAAGACTGACAACTACACTCTTCGCACTACAAACATATTTATGTGTCCATTGGATATAATCAATCAACAGTACAATGACCCTTCCCAAATTGCTCGTAAGTACAGTTGGGCCAAATTACTGTTTTGCCCCTATAATTACATCTAACTCCTCAAGTACCACTGATCCCTCTAATGAACAATAGATTATAGTCATACTATGACTAAACCCTTCTCGAGCCAGAAGAGGGTGTGGCATCACATTGTTTAAGACTCAGAATCAGACCTTAAAGGAACGATTTATCTACTTACCCCTACTTTAGGGAAGGGGTGAATTCCATCTTGTGTTCTCAGTTCCCTAATCAGACGAATCCCCAAAAAGATAGGCTTGTTGAGTTGGCGATCTGACAACTCTCATCCATACAAATCAAAGGACAGCCCTCATAGACAAAAGTTCACAACTCACTTAGAATTCAGGTCATATTACCTATGGTCATCCTGGTGAAATATAAGTCTCTATTATGAACGGTGTTATATAATGAGACTAAACATTTCATGGTACGGTCTTATACAAATTCCTTTGTATAGAATATTCCCGCTCGCATATCTAATACATGAATGATCAGGATCAGATCATTTGTAGCACTTTATAACAATTGTAACACCTACAAAGCGGGTCATACTCGTAGTGTCACTAAGATAAGCTACCTAACCTTATACATCTACTACAAACTATTTAGGTTATCACTTAAACATGATCCACCTCTTTATCTCCACGTACATGTTTAAGTTACAAAGATAACCTTGGATGTTAGTTTATTGGTTTATGGTTAATGCAACTAAAATATCAAATATTTTATAGACAAAGTGAATAAAATATCATATATTTTATTAATCACATAATGAGTTTGTTTATACAACGTTTACAAACTAGAGGACCCTACGAGATTTAGGGCATTAACCCCAACACCCAATACATTTGAAAGTGAACAAAGATTTGGTTGACTTTCTGACCCTAAATTCAAAATTTTTGTTGATGGACAAAATAGTTAATCGCATTTTCAAGTCCTTTTTTACTAAAAAAAAATAGTTGACCAACTTCAACATCTGTCCTAGACGAAGAGGTACTAAGCATAATCAACTCTCCCCTATTACTTGAAGACATAGATGGTGAAGTTGCTGTAGAACAACACACATCTCTATGATCATGATCCATTTCATTTAATCCTGTTGGTTGCTCATTACCATCCACTGAAGGACCACAACATTGCTCTGGATGACCACAATCCATATAATCTAGTCTAGATGATCTTTCATTACCACTGAAGTACCACCCAATTATGTATCACTACAATTTATTGAATTCAATCCTGTTGGATTAGTGTGGTCATTGTCTAGTGATAATGTTGATGGTACAATATTGGTAGACAAAGAAATATCATCATTTTCCCTATGAAACTCATATGATTCATCGTATTTTCTATCCACGGTCATATCATCATAACTCACATTTTTTTAACCTCATTCTAATATTTTTCGTCCTGATTCGATTTTAGCGTTACAGATAACTGAAGTCTACTAAGTTCTTCCCGAGAAGAAGGAAGTGAACATCATCATCATTCTTTATGTATTATGGAGGGACTTCATATTCAAGCTTATATTTAACTCTCATTATAAGATCAAACTCTGAAGAAGTGACAAACCCTGTAAATGTGAGATTTAAGTTCTTCATACTTTAATGTAACAAGCACAATGATTCCTGTCAACTCGCCCCCAAGATACGAACTTTCATTCTCATCCCAATCACCTCCATATCGAATAAGTAGATACTTTTCTGTCATCCTACAAAGCAAATGAACATTTGTCATTAAGTTGTACAAGCAATTGAAGTGTACTCTCGCTTTCTCTTAATCTCGCTCTCTCTCTCCCAATACAAAATTTCGTAATGCTCAATTCCTACCTCTCAAGAAACAACACAGCAAAAATAATGAAACATAATAAAAAAAATGTTCTAAAAAAGCCTCATCTTGGAAATCCCTGTTCGAAAAAACTCTGTTCAACAAAACACCAGGAAGTAATCACCGTTGAAATGAAGTTTAGAGTTTAAAGAAATCACCATTATATTGTATTTAGGTATTATTGATTTGAGGCTTCAGTCGTGAAAATTGTCAAATCATTCGTACACTGATGAGTAATCACATCAAACTAGAGAATTTAAAGCAAGAACGATAGTGTTTGACCAGACGAGAGCGAGACTTATAACGTGAGACATTTTGAGGGCAATTTACGTAATTTGATATGACGATGTTGTCAGTAAAGGGTCCATTAACATTATTTTTCAAAAATGGGTCATTTGATATTTTAGATCAAAAAAATAGGTCATCCATACAAATTTTCCTTACAATTAATCGATGAACGCCGAGATATTTATCAAAAGAATTGATTAAAAAAAAAAAGAAAAAAAATGGTGGCTGGTGGGACCTTTGTTTTCCTAATTTATTTAAGACAAAAGGAGCGCACACGGAGGAAGCGGGAAACTTTTTGGGCCCTTGCCGGAGAAAGCTTGTCGGAGAATTAAATAACCATCGGAGCAATGGAGACTTGAAGCTGATGATCATCATTTGACGAAGTTTACTTTTTGTCTATAGTGAAAAATGGACATTGACACTTTTAAGAAATCGGGGGCCAAATCTCCTTGTTCGAATTACCGCTGAGTCGGTACGGAAAGTTCGGAAAACCCTAAACCCTTCTTCTCTTAGCTCTTCCACATGGCGTCGCCCTTTTGTCTTCCTTTGGTTTCCGGTAATTCCATCTAATTCTCTGGGAACTTTGATTTTTGTGCTTTAGTTGATTCTGTTTGAGTGCTTGAAGGAATTATAGCATAATTGTACAGGTGGGTTAGTTTTTGTATTACTGGTTGTGTTAATGCTGGCTTGCTTTGTATGGAAAAATGGTTTTCATGGTATATTTTTTAATGCTACTAGACTGAAGTTGAGTTACGTTCACTCGTAGTAGCAGAAATGACGTCAAAAATAATTCGAACTAAATATCCCATTAGTCTCAACGAATCCCGAGCGGTCATTCTTGTCAATCATATGTTTTTTCTTTTTGCTTTCTGTCCACGAATTCAGTAATGGAAACGATTTACTTTGTCTTCCAAGTTAATACTTGTGCGAGTTGCACTGCTTATATATTCGTTCAAAATTAAAATTGATATGTTTTTACTTCAGAGAATTTCAGTGAAGTTCATGATGCAAGAAGCTACCTATCACCCTTTGCGAGTTCCAGGTCGGATCTTGATGCTACGACCTCTGAAGATCAAGCTGCTTCACAACACAAGAGAAGAAGAATTGCCTCTAATGCTGATCTTTCATCTCATGATCATTTGAAGGAGCAGAAAAACTCCTTTCCGACATTGCAGTCTCCTGATTATTATATGTCTCCAAGCTTAGAGGAGATGTCTAACCACGTTCTGAAAGATCCCGATTACACTAGTCAAGTGTTAGATTTTACTGTAGGACGTTGTGGTTATGGGTCTGTTAAGTTTTTTGGTACGACTGATGTCAGATGGTTAGATTTAGACCAAATTGTGAAGTTTCATAGGAACGAAGTTATTGTGTACGAAGATGAAACCACCAAGCCTATAATTGGTCAAGGTCTTAACAAGCCTGCTGAAGTTACTTTGGTTCTGCGGTCAATAACAGCCAGCTTTTTGGAAAGGCAATTTGATAATGTTGTGAAGAAATTGAAATACTTTACCGAGAAACAGGGAGCTCACTTCATTTCATTTGATCCAGAAAATTGCGAATGGAAGTTCTCAGTTAACCATTTCAGCCGGTTTGGCTTGACGGAAGATGAAGAAGAAGATATTGTAATGGATGATGCTAATGCGGTACAAGATCCTGCAGAAATCAACTGCAACGAGATTTCTGATAATAATGAAAACAACTCAATGGACTTCACTGAATCTGTGCTTTGCCATTCCCTTCCTGCTCATCTTGGGCTTGATCCATTAAAGATGAAAGAAATGAGAATGGTTATATTTCCTGAAGACGAGCAGGAGTTTGAGGATTATAATGAATCTCCTAAGTTTCAAAAATCATTCACAGGTAGAGAATATATGAGATCTCCTTTTAAGGATTCTTCTCAGAGGACGAGCCAAAAATTAAATTCTCCAGTTGTCAGAAAGACTCCACTAGCATTGCTTGAATATAATCAAGGTAGCCTTGACTCATATTCTCCTGGTTCCATTTTGATGTCCCAACCAAAAAAGGTTACTCCTGTTAAGCGCTTGAAAGCAGAAGGTTTCAAGCTAGACCTTATGCATGAAACTCCAATTACTATAAATCATTCTTGCAACATAGTTGATGCAGGTTTGTTTATGGGTAGGTCATTTCGTGTTGGGTGGGGCCCTAATGGCATCCTAGTTCATACTGGAAATTTGGTGGGGAGTACGAATTCACAGAGGGTCCTATCATCTGTAATAAATGTAGAGAAAGTTGCCATTGACAATGTGGTGAGAGATGAAAATGGTAAAATGCGTAAAGAATTAGTTGAATTTGCTTTTGATCTTCCTTTAAGTTTACATAAGGAAATGAATCATGAATTTGAAGAAGGATCCTTCAATTTGAAACTTCAAAAGGTTGTCTTCAATCGTCTAACGCTTCCAGATATTTGTAGGGGCTATATAGATATCGTTGAAAGGAAGCTTGAAGTTCCTGGATTATCTTCTTCTACTCGTTTAGTTTTGACACACCAGATAATGGTTTGGGAGTTGATAAGAGTTCTTTTTTCTGAAAGGGAAAATGTTGGCAATAGTTTGGCTGACGATAATGAGGAAGACATGATGCAGGATATAAAAGAAGCTTCATTGAAATTTGACTTGGAAGCACTCCCTCTTATTCGGAGGGCTGAATTCAGCTGTTGGCTGCAAGAAAGTGTTTTCCCCCAGGTGCAATATGAAATAAGTTCATTAAATGATTCCAGTTATCTTGAACATATATTTTTTCTTATGACTGGGCGGCAGCTGGATGCAGCAGTGCAACTTGCTTCTTCTAGAGGTGATGTGAGACTTGCTTGTTTGCTGAGTCAGGCTGGTGGATTCACTGTTGGATCCACTGTGAGTCGCAATGATGTTGCTCTACAACTTGATATTTGGAGAAGGAATGGATTGGATTTCAGCTTTATTGAGAAGGAACGGACACGGTTATATGAGTTGCTGGCAGGGAATATATTTGATGCTTTGCATGACATTGACCTTGACTGGAAGAGATTCCTTGGGCTGTTGATGTGGTATCGTCTACCACCAGATACCACTCTGCCTGTAATATTTCACTCTTATCAGCATCTTCTTAAGAGTGGAAGGGCTCCACTCCCTGTTCCAGTTTATGCTGATGGGTCTCAAGAACTGGCTTTGAAGTCTAATACAAATGAATATCTTGACCTCTCATATTTTCTCATGCTGCTTCATGCTAATGAAGATCCTGAATTTGGCTTTCTTAAGACTATGTTTAGTGCCTTCTCATCAACAGATGACCCACTTGATTATCACATGATCTGGCATCAACGTGCAGTGTTGGAAGCTATTGGTGCAATCAGTTCTAAAGATCTGCATATTCTTGATATGGGATTTGTTTCTCAATTGCTGTGTTTGGGGCAATGCCATTGGGCCATCTATGTGGTCCTTCAGATGCCCTTCCATGATGATTTTCCACACCTCCAGGCTAAAGTTATCAGGGAAATCCTATTCCAATACTGTGAAATATGGAGTTCACAGGAATCACAATTTGAATTTATTGAGAACTTGGGTGTTCCAAGAATATGGCTACACGAGGCGATGGTATATTATATTCTCCCTCTCCTACAGTTGCTATCTTTACTTGTCAAAACTGCTTTTTTATTTTATTGGTTTGGAGTTACGTGCATATCATTTTCAATTATAGATTTATTACATGTACCATAAATTTACTTCTTTAATATTTGCTACACTATGTATCTTTGCTGCTGTTGTTAAAATTGTTTTGTGCTAGTCACAGGTCAAATATCGTTACTATTGAGGAGCCCCTAGAATAAAATAATTGAACTGACCAATTGAGGGGGCGTTTGGAGTAAGGAGTTGGTTATTATAGTCCTAGGTTATTATAGTTGGGTTATAATAATGTGTGTTTGGGGTATACCCCAAACATACCCTGAATGTTTTTGGTTTCATGCCATAAATTCTGTAGAACTCTTAGTAAATATTTGCCTTTTTCCTGGATGCCGAATGGCTACTTCCTGTGAAATGCGTCTAGTGTTATGGGGACAAAAAATTCCGAACTCCATATATTTTTAGAAAATTATGAGACTTTACCATCAGTGTTGTTTGTTTGTTCTGTTGACTCTTTGTGTAAGAGTTCGTTGAGTTATCCGGGGATCTTTTCAAATCTTGGATATCCACTTAGATCATTGTGGTAAAATTTATCACCAACATTTACCCTTCGATAATGGGGCATTTATATCAGATTTGTTGTGAAATAATCTGTTTGATACATTTTCTTAAGTTGGCTTCAAGCTTACAATAATGGTAATTTTGGGTTAATTTTTTTATTTTGGAGTAGATGGCCTTAATGGTCGTGGTTTGGGCACTAAAATCTTGTTTTTGTGGAAGAATGCTTGCCAGGTTCTTTGTTGGAACCTATTATTAAAACAGAATGCCATAATATTCCACTATCTGTCTGATGGCTGGGACAGTACTATCAAATAGGCTCCAATTGAAGGGTTTTTTGTAATAATAATAATAATAATAATAATAATGGAAAATTAAAGAAAAGAGAAACTGAATTTATTGATTAATGAAATGAAAGAAGTTAATAGACTCTCAATATCAAAAGGTGCATTACAAGAAACTTCTCCCATTTAAAAGAAGAGACGAAAGGCTATAATTGGTAAAAGGGTGTTTACATTGACACCAACACAAACCATGATTTAATAAAAAAATCCATGAAATTATCAAGACTTGAGTGATTGTCGTTGAAAGCTTACCCGTCTCTCCAACCAAAGAGTCCAAAAGAAACCCCTGTAAATCCATTTCTTCTTGGTGTTCTCTATTGAAGCTCTTTGGTGATTCTTCAATTCAAGATATTTCTCGAAGTAGGTGAGCTTTCATTTTCCCTTTTTAATGTTGCGTTACCTGTGTCTTTTTATTGGGATATTTTGCTTTGTATTAAGGTTTTATAATTATTGTTTGCTACTTTTATTGTATTTTGAGCATTAGTCTCTTTTCATTTCCTTAATATAAAATTTTGAAAGAAAATAAAAACCCTGTTAATTGCAAGCCAAAGAGGTTTCCTGTCACCAACTGAAGTTCTTTTGCTGACTTTGCATTATTACTCCAATTTGCTATAGGTAGCAACTGGGTACCATTTCTGTAATTGCGTACATTATTTCATAAAACATGTATGTGTGTGCAGGAAGCCAAGAATGTTCATATAATGTTTTTTTTTCACAACCTAACTGTTTTGTGCTTCCTAGTGGTAAGAAAGAATCTTGGGTTTGATAGACTCAGAGGAGTTCAATCCATGATGGTCATCTATGTAAGATCTAATATTCTATGAGTTTTCTAGACACCCAAATGTTGTGGAGTCAGGCAGGTTGTCTCATGAGATTGGTTGAGGTGTGCATAAGTTGATCCCAACGCTTGCGGATATTTAAAAAAAGGAAAAAATACCTTTTTGGTCCCTAAGTTGTTAGGTATAGGTACATTTGGTTCTTGGGTTTTCAAATTGACCAATTTAGTCCCTTATATTTTAGAAATAGGTTTAAAAGGTCCCTACTATACTAATTAGATATTTTTATATTATTTAAAAATATTTTTCTAGTATAAAAAAAAAAAACATTTGATCTCTCCTCTCTTTCCCATCCTCTCACATCCTCTTCTTCTTTGAGAAACTGAAATTGATCAAATGGAGGGCTTAAATTTGGTGGAAATGATAATCTGAATTTTTACCTACTGGCTTCTTTGAAGTGGATTTGGAAGAGTTTGTTGATACTATTCATTGGGTTGTGAATTTTTTTTTTTTTTTTTTTTCCTGGGGGGTGGGGGATTGGTAACTGAGGATTTTCTTTTTCTCCTTTCTTTGAATGAGATGTAGTTGGAACGTTCAAAGATGGAAAATCAACTCAACATGTAATTCCAACAGAGACAGAATTGAAAAACGACAGGATCTGAAATTGAAGCTCCCACTGTCATTGCTTGTAATGCAAATATAGATTTTGAAGGTGAAAGCCCTAAATTCTTTGCTACCAAGGATCCATCTTCTGTAATTTCTCAAGTAATTATGCTCAATACAGTGCCTTACTACAACATACTCTGTTTTGATGGGATTTCCATCGAATTCTGCTCCTCACTTCCTACAGTACTATATCACCATTCTTGGCTACTGATTTCTGATTGGGGAAAAGGGTCCCAGAAAAGGTCTCTATAAAGGATGGAAGGAGGGGAGGAGAGAGAGGAGAGAGATAAAATTACTTTTATTTTTATAATTTAAAAATACTTTAAAATAATAGAAAAAGACCTAATTAATATAGTGGGGATCTAGGACTAAATTAGTCAAATTGAAAACTCAGGGACCAAATGCACCTATACCTAATAACTCAAGGACCAAAAAGGTATTTTTGCCTTTAAAAAATTGTTTCATGCTGCTAGATAACTGAAATTCAGTGCCTTCTAGTTATGCTGGCGAAATTAATGGTTTGTTGTTATCCCCATTTTGGCTTGCCATCTTTTCATGTCTATCTATGTGCTTGTGTTCTGCTGTTTGTTATGAAGATAACGTTATCGCTGAAGAGTGAGAAATGCCATTGATTTTGTTGAATATATAGTCTTGGAAATTAAAATATTTGTCTCATTGACCATCTATCGATCTAAATTAATTGATTGATATTGCTTTTCAGGCAGTTTTTTTCAGTTACCATGGGAATCTTCCAGAGGCCCTCGAACATTTCATTGAATGTAGAAATTGGCATAAAGCTCATACTATTTTTACAACTTCAGTTGCTCATAGATTATTCCTTTCAGGTAATTGTTCACATTGCTTTTTCAGTGACATGAAGTGTACGCTTTCATTACATAGCTTATATTTTTACATGTACTGAAAACTGTAAGATGGTTACAGATCTGTCATTGTTGTATCTATTTAATGTGACAGGGTTGTTTCAGGTAGGTTAAATTTAAGTTTCATCTATGAGTCATGCGATACCAGGTCTTTTTTTGCTAATGATAGGAAAAGTGGTTGATGCTAAAGTCTGTTGATTTTTCATTTCCAATGATGCAGCTGAGCACTCAGATATATGGAAGCTTGCTACTTCAATGGAGATCCACAAGTCTGAAATAGAAAATTGGGAATTTGGAGCTGGGATTTATATATCATTTTATTCTCTGAGGAGTTCTTTGCAGGAAAATAATGAAGGGAGTGAACTGGTATGCACACCTAAGCTTTTCTTTTGTAGCAACTCTAACTGTGCAAATGAGTTTTTAGATCCGAGACTTGGGGTCATTTGAATTCACTGCAAGTCCTTATGCATCTTGTTTTTTTATTTTAATTCCTGATTAAGGTATAATTATATTGCAGGACTCACTTGAGAGCAGAAATGTTGCTTGTGAGGAATTTCTTGGTCGACTAAATGAATCATTGGCGGTTTGGGGTGACAGATTACCAGTTGAGGCAAGGTATGTAGAATTCTTGACTATGACATTTCAATCTGATTCAGTTGTATTTCATGACTTGTTAAGAATGAAATGCTCAATCTCTTAAATTTTTATTCCTTTTGAACTATGATCTCTATTTGGTTGTATTTGGTTGTATTTGTTCGTATCTTTTATTTTTCTATCTTCTTGGGAGTTCGCATCTTTTAAATTTTTATTCCTTTTCATTACACCAATGAGAAGTTGTTTCTTGTTAAAAAGTTTTGTTTTTTATTAAAAAAATCCCCACAAGGGAGCCTGTTACTAACATCATCATAAAGCTTCTCAAGACCAAATAGAAGAGTGAATTGAGCTTTTTATCCAATCAGACGAAAGATAGACATCTAGGGATTACAAAGCGTTTCCTCATAGTATTTACATACTTTCTGGAGTTAAAGTAAGATAGAAACATTATTAAACTTCAAATGTGATTGTATGTATTTTTGGTGGAGGAAGACAAATTGACTAGGAAATTTTCCTGTGAAATTTTGAGGTATTTCAAGCTATATACAGCTGTATATATAATACAGAGATTTAAGAAGTTTATAGTGCATCATATATCTTTGTTATGAACTGCAATTGATTTAGACTTCTTTTTTAATTTGTGGTTTCTTTTCTATTGTTGTTACTTTTATTATTTTTTTAGCATTGTAACATCAAGGGATTAGTATTAGTATTGAGTTTTCTATTAATCTATACACAGAGTTGTTTACTCAAAGATGGCCGAGGAGATAAGTAGATTACTTCTGTCAGATATTGGGGAGGGTTCTACTCGTGATGCTCAGTTGAGTTGCTTTAACACTATTTTTACCGCCCCAATGCGAGAGGATCTTCGCTCAAGTCACTTGCAGGATGCTGTTTCCCTTTTCACTTGTTACCTGTCAGAAATCACATCATAGTCTTCACCTCTCTGAACACGTTTTCCGCAGCTTCAATTTTTAACCGGAGGATCATGTTTTTTTTTTTCATATAATCAATGCCTCTATCCTTTGCAGTATACAGTAAAGGCAGGAGTGAAGTTTTGCAGACCCCTGCCTAGAGAAAAGGTTTGTGATTCCTGAGGTTTCAATATTAGCAATCAATCTGAAACCAAAATTCAAAGGAATGAAATAAGCTGTTCTTGTAAGCCAAATCGTTATCTGTTAGAACTATACCTTCTCTTGTAGTGGTCAGTACATCTCAAATTTTAAAGTTATGGTAGCCATGTAGTTACTATTTTCCATGAAAAATTTATTGAATTTCACACGAGAGTTTACTGATTATCTCTTGCAGTACGGTGGCGTGGCTTACACTTACACGTATGATTATTAGCTTTTGTCATCAAAGTATTTCTGATTTAAACCCTAGCAAATGTTGAATGTGTGAATTTCAATATTTTCTTCGCTACTACCACTCTAAATAAAATTCACTCTACAGCTCCATTTTTAAAGTGGAAAAGTAAGGACTCTTTACTCATTAGCCTTTGTTATATCATCTTTCTTTGCATGAGAACAGCATCAACGAATCAGCTTGCTTCCGATGCGAATGACTGATCTTTAGCTTCGATTTTGTTGCGGACTTACCAGGAAATTTAGAGTTAATGTGTTGCCTGTATATTGAACTAGGAGATTTGTTTCATATTTGTACACATTTGAATTTTAATTGGTTTGATAGATCTGATTCTTTCCCATTTCCGTATTGAAACATCCCCTAAAGATTTATGATTTGATATGTAAGTTATTGTTACGACCTTTGATCCCCTGACTTCTTCCCCTGCAATTTAAGAGCTCAACAAGCCACAACACACAAAATTAATGTAAAAGAAAGGTTTCAGAAGACTTCTTGAAGGAACATCGATTCTTCTCATTAATATAAAACCAAGATGAAATCGATTACACCCCACTCTTTCAAAGAAAATGAATCCCAAGAATAAGAACAAATACAAGAACCCTAAAATTCAATAAGGCAACTCCGGAAACCCCTTCCCCAGGAAATCTCCTTCCTTATTTTTCTACCTGTCTTCCATTCTTTTCCTCCCTCCTTTTAAAACTCAGTTGGGCTCACTTCAACCATTTTCACCCTCCACTAGCCCCTCTGCCACTCTCACTGTTGGCTCACCCTCAATTCTAACCGAATTCTCTCCTTTTATTCCTATTTTGCCCTTTCTTTTGTATGTATAAATGATTGGGGGTCTTACAATTCCTTCCCTCTCGAAACACACCTTGTTCTCAAGGTGGAAAGCTGGAAATTGCTGTCTCATTGCAAGGATAGACTCCCATGTTGCTTCACTCTTGGGTAGGCCTCTCCATTTAACTAGCCACTCTTGCTCAGCTGTCTCACTATTCCATCTGACCCCAGCACTAGTTCCGGATTGATTTGGAGTTCAAATTCTTTTGTCAACATAAGTGGAATGTGTTGAACTTGCTGGGTTTGTCCTAGCTTCCTTTTAAGTTGGGAAACATGAAATACGTTATGAATGGCAACCTCAGTTGGTAAATTCAAGCGATAAGCTACTTCCCCAATCTTTTCAGATATTGTATATGGCCCATAAAATTTAAAGGACAACTTTTCACTCCTTCTTTTAGTGAGAGTTCGTTGCCTATAGGGTTGTACTTTGAGAAATACCTCGTCTCCCACCTCAAAGTCTAACTCTCGACGATGTAAATCTGCTTGTTTCTTCATGCGGTTCTGAGCAATTGCTAGGTGTTTTTTGAGTACGTTTAAAGCCAAGTCTCTGTCCTTTAATTATTGTTCCACACTGTCATTAGATGATTTCCGATCTCCATAGTGGATTAGAAGGGGGGGGGGGGGGGGGGGGGGGGGGGGGGGGGGGGGGAGAAGTCTACCAAACACTGCTTGGAATGGAGTAGTTCTAATGGATTGATGGAAAGTGGTATTATACCACAGCTCAGCCCAAGCCAACCATTTGTTCCAATGACTGGGTTGTTCATTACAAAAACACCTTAAATAAGTTTCTAAGCAACGTTTAACTCTTTTGGTTTGTTCGTCGGTTTGAGGATGAAAGGTTGTGCTTCTTCTCAGTTTTGTCCCCAATGATGTGAACATTTCCCTCCAAAAATTGCTTAGGAAAATTTTGTCCCTATCGGTTGTGATAGTTTTAGGAACTCCATGAAGCTTGACCACTTCTTGAATGAACAAATCAGCTACTTGCTTGGCAGTAAACGACTTTAATGCTATAAAGTGTCCATATTTGCTGAGTCGGTCAACCACTACAAGGATTGAATTGAACTCCCCTGCCTTGGGCAACCCCTCAATAAAATCCATAGTCCATTCCTCCAACGACAACTCTAGAATTAGTAAAGGATGTAGCAGCCCTGCTAGTGATAGTGATTCAATCTTATTTCGTTGACACACTTCACATCCTTCTACATATTTTTGGATATCTGATTTCAACCCCGTCCAATGGAGTTTCCCACTCATCCTCTTGTATGTTCTTAGAAATCTTGAATGACCCCCCAGCACGGAATCATGAAAGGTATGCAGCAGTGAAGGAATTGGTGATGAATTTCGTGGAATTACTAGCCTCCCCTTGTACAATAGCCTTTGGTTCTTTCATTGGTATAAAACTCAGCTGAGCCCACTTCAACCGTTTTCACCCCCACTAGCCCCTCTGCCACTCTCACTGCTGATTCACCCTCAATTCTAACTGAATTCTCCCATTTTCTTCCTATTTTGCCCTTTCTTTTGTATGTGAATGATTGGGGGTCTTACAGTTATTTCCTTGAGAAGTTGGCCACGGAGTAATTAAGACTCATGATGATAAATCTCCAAAGAAGAACGTTTGTATGTTTATCTCTCCTCTTGCTGCTATCTGCAATCAAAATTTCCAATCACAGGGCGATATGTTTTTGTTATGTGATTATTTGAAATGTTTTTTGGGATTTCATTTGCAATACTTGGGGATTTTTTTATAAGAGCTTTTTGGTGTACTATTTGTCGAGTAAAGAATCGTAGTATCTTTCAAGATAGAGAGCTTTTTTTTTGGACGGTATAGCCTTTTGGTTGTTTCGTGATGTTAATGTTCTCTCCTTTCAATATGACCGCTATAATTCTCTCTTATCCATTTGGATGAGTTTTTTAATTTTTTTTTATACAATAATTCCTTAAAAAAGAAAAACAAAAGAAGCAAAAAGAAAAACAAATCATTTTTTGAAGATTAGGTTGGGGTTTCATTTTACTGATTTTTTTTTATTGAAATGTAAATTTTTAATAAGATTATTATTTTTCTAGATTAAATTTTATATTTTGTTTAAATCTTCCGATATATTCATAAATGGCCATTTTTGAGAATTTATACCATGGTTTTTCTTTTTATTCATACATAATAATAATTTGCAGATTTCTATGTTGTATCTTGGTTGCAAAAATATGTTACTTATTGATATTTAAACAATTCCTAAAGCTCTCGCTCCAATGCCTAAAAAAGTATAATTATTTTTTCTTTTTATTTATACACATAAAAGATATGTAAATCATTATTTAAATGACAATTTAAAGGGTATTATGATATTTTGATATATAATTTTTTGAATTTTTTATTTAGGTTGTGAGTTTTTGTGATATGTGTTTATTCATTTCATTTGTAGTTTTTGATATATTATTAAGTAGAGGCTTTATAATTATTGATATATTTTATTGTTTTTTTAATTGTAATTTGAGATAAATTTATTTTCAATTGAGAAAAAAATTTTGAGATGATGAAGAAAACCACTGAGATGGAGAAAAATAAAGAGAAAATAAGGGGAGTCGGAGATATGGAGAGAGATTTGGGAAAATTAGGAAATACTGACGAGTGAAGGGAGAAATTGATAAAAAAAAAAATAGAGAGTTTAAAAGTTCGTGTAATTTACAAGTACAATCATATCTATTGGTTCTCCATCTCCATAACCTCATAATTTTAGAGTATTTGTTAACAAAATTAAATATTACTATTCAGCCATGAAAAAAATCCATCATAATATTTTAATGTATCTATAAATTTGGTAATCATCTATTAGTATGTTGTGTAGTTAAATCAAAATTAAATATTATTTTCGGTCATGAACAAGTTACTACTTATTCATATCATTATTCAAAATCAAATATTAATTTATATCAATTCTCTTAATAATCTTTTTTAGATTCCAAGCTATTGAAATTTTAATTTCTTTTGTTAGATTTTAATTAGATGGAGATTTATTTGATTCTGAAAATTCTACCGAGACTTGAGAATCCATTAATTTATTTAATGTTGTTATTTCAACTCTCGATTTATTTTGTTAAATCTTTCATTATTTTTTTAAAGATTTTTAGCCAATGAAGTTAATTTTTTTTTTTTCAATAGCTAGCCTTGAGAATCATTAACTTATTTAATGTTATTGCGTCTCAATTCTAAATCTTTTTTGGTTAAATCGTTTGTATCAATTATTTTTTTAGATTTCCAACCATAAAATTTGTTTTTGTTAGGATTATGAAAATTCTTATAAATAGAAAAATTCAAAAAATATTTACACTTTATAGTAAAAAAATTCCACAAGTGCTTTGTAGTTTTTTTTTTGTTATAAAATGTAAATATTTTTAAATATTTTTTATATTTAAAAATGTCTCTTTTAAATAGATAGATATTTATTTTATCATGAAAAGTTAATCGTCAAATAAATTCATCAATTTATTTTTCTCCATGTATTGGTAATATTGTTACTTAACTTTAAATATTTACGTATTTTTGTTTTTAATTTTTTATATTTCATTTTTTCCTTTTCAAATTTTCATTATGTTCTAATGATTGTTTTCATTCTTCCTTTATTTTTCATTCAATAATATAAGTTTTCTTATATTTGTTTCCCACGACATAAATTTACAAATACGTTAAAATATTTTTAAACTTTCTTAAATTAATGAAATAGAATGATCTTATTGTTGAATGAGAAATTTTGGACCAATCACAAGCTGTCACGTCATTCACTAAATTAATGATGAAATTCCAAATCAGTAAATTTAAACCAATTAGGAGTTAACAAATATCTTGAATTAAAGTTGAAGATAAATATCCTGAATTGAAGTTGAAGATAAATTTCAGTGATGTCACATGGTGTCATCATGATTGTTGAATCAGGGTAAAATTAATTTAGTCCAATTTGATGTAATTACTTGGGTAAAAGTTCAGTTGAGCCCAACATTGGGCTTAATGAGGCCTAAATACCAAAGTAGGCCCAGATCCAAATAATTGGACCCAAGGGCTAGGCCCAAACCCATCGGCCCACTAAATCCATGGGTCCTAAACCCATGGGCCAGCCTACCCAAACCCATGAAGCCCATCAAAGAGTCCTATAAATAAAGGAACTCTTCAATACAGAGAATTCATCAAGACTCCCAAGACTCTTGAAGTTGTACACCTAGAAGACAGAATACCCTTGAAGACACAAACACTCTTCCTTTAATTCCACGAAACACGTTTCTCCAGAAGCCTCGTATGAACACTTATAATTTTATTTACTTAGGTATTGTATTATTTAGAATTTAAGGCATATATATCAAATGATTATTATAGAAAATTTTAAATAAAATAAAATGAAAAAAAAAGACTTTGATGTGTGCGGGAGGTTTTATGAAAATAAATAAATAAATAACCAACAAAGTTTTTCTCCCTTTTGATCTTAAAAAATCCCCTTAAACAAGAAGGTTCATTTAAAAATTTATATAAAAAATTGACTTTTATTTGTTTTTCTCTCTCCTAAAATCACTACCATCAAAGAACTATAAAAGAATTACTTCATGAAATAATGATTTAGGTTATTGTGTCACTTTTATATCAATTTTATTTTACAAAATTTACTTGCATTATATTTTAATTTTGTTCATCCAATATTTTTATATATTTTTTTCTATTTATAGTTTTAAACTTCATATCATTATTTAAATTTTAAAATCAATTATAAGTATATTCATTAAAAAAATACTTATCTTTAAAAATTATCTAAAAAAAATTCAACAACATTAAAAATATCACATTTTCATTGTCGATTAACTTGTAAACAAGAAATATATAATTTTTTAGACTACTTTTAAATTACTTCTTTCCATGTCAAATATTTACTAATTAAACTCAATGAACGTTGAATCAAAATTTTAGGTTAAAAAATTATTAAATTAACATTTAAAATTTAATTTAAACATTTATGTGAAAAAAATTAAGTCGTGATGTACGTGTCTCCCAACTAGTATATACATATGTATTTTACACAACAATATGAAAGGAATTATTACCACCGATCCCATCCATCCATTTATCCAGGCCTTTTTTATTCTCAAGTTTGGGAACGAGAGAGGATGATCGAATGTATGGTTCTCAAGCTCTCATCATTCCATTTCCAATTCCAATTTATAAACCCTAATTGTTGCATTTCATCTTCTCCTTTTCTCCGCTTCCGCAACCGCACATTTTCCTCTCCCTTCTCAGTTTCTGCTTTTGCTTCCACTGCCAAGGAACCAGATGACTTCCATTTCAACTCTTTTTCGCTTGGCCACACAACCTGTCCTGATTTCCCCATCCTGTCCTGATTTCCCCATCCTTCATCAGGTTCATTTTTTTTATTCTCTGTATTTTTCTTTGGTAATTTTCCCAATTCCTATGTTTGCATGATCACTAAAGCCATTTGTTGGAAATTTTTGAACCGCTACCCTCCGTTAGACAAGATTTGATAGCAACGAACAATCATAAACGACAGTTGTCAGAAAACGGAAGCTACAAAACAGAAATTTATTACAAGCTGAGTCGCAGATCTCACTCTCTTTAAATGTTTCGCGGCTCTGCCCAAGTATGCAAGCAGTTCTACGTAACTGCCACGTTGTCCAGATAAAACAACCCAAAATAAACTTGATCGAATCTGCACAACCCAATCGAAAAACTCACACCCTTTAGGACTTTGATGCTCGAAAAATGGAAATGAAAAGGAAAATTGAGAGAATAGAACATTGTGGAATGGAACTCACTTCCGTACTCACATTTTTCTATCTCCTCACTCCCTCTAAAATATGGGTACCTCTTGGGGCCCAAACCCACAATTCAAGGTGGGAGTATAAAAGTGAGGTCTCACTCCCCAATCTTAGCAATGTGGGATTCTAAAAGTGCCTATTTCCTTTAAAACTTAAAATTTCACCAACAATCCCCTATTTGAAAATTAAAGAAAAAAACACAGGAAAAGCATTTTTCATCGAGCAATAGAGTCTATACAACACTGTACATAAACAAAGGTGTCTTATGGCTTGAACCTTTACGTGGTATAGATGATTTAGAATATACTAGAATAACTCATGGTTTTGAAATCTATCTCTAACAACATCTCACACAAAACATTATTAGGGTGTAGTTCGAAAGTCCGTGCTTTAACAACATCTTATACACAACATCCCAATTTAGTGAACGCTCTAGAGTGTTTGCCTAAAACTCCATAGGATGCGACCCCCACTTCCACATTCACATAGGTGAGTCTAACAAGAGTACTCCTGTAGCTAGGTACCCCACTTGACATCATGTACAGATCTAATTAAGAACTAAGTTCAACCTTTCTTACACTTTAGGATATCATGTTCATACTCTAGATCATAGGAAGGGAACTTTGTGTTTGTTTTAGCATGATTCACTTCATATCACTTGTGATCAGTTATTACCCGTTGAACCTGTTTATTGGGATCTCCAGTCTACAGATTAGATTTTCCTCATAGTGATTCACCTTTCTATAGGCATGAGTCCCATCCTTCTCGAGGTTTTGAAAACCTTCTTTCTGGCCAGTCATTTCGTCAAAGGATATACCAAGTTTTCATCAGTCCATATATGATCCACTTTAACTACACTAGTAGTAAGGAACTCTTTAATGGTATTGTGCTTACGACGCATTTGTTATCTTTTTCCATTGTAATAACGGTTATTGCTGTAGTACTATCGCAATGGATCAATATGGCTGGTACTGCCTTTTCCCATAGGAGAATCTTTTATAGCAGACTTTTAAGTCAACCTGTTTCTTCACTAGCTATTACTAGTACCATCATTTCTGACTCCATCGTAGATTGAGCTAGGATAGTTTGTTATTGGACTTCCATGGACTTCCAAGAGACAGCTCCACCTATATTGAAAATAAGCCATTTGTAGCCTTTGAATCATCTGAAAGGGAGTAACGGTCAACATGCTAAACCCTTCCAAGATAGTGGGAAATTTCTGATAATGTAATCCTAGGTTTTGGGTTTTCTTCAAATACCTCATAACCAGCTATAGCATTCCAATGTTCTATACTAGATCTACTTGTAAACCTACAAAGTAATCCTACAGCATAAGCTACATTAGGCCTGGTACAGTTAGCAGCATATCTGAGACTACCTATGATGCTCACATGCTCAGTTTGATTAACACTGTCACCAGTGTTCTTGAACAATTTAACACTGTGGTCATAATGAGTACATGTTGGTTTAAATTCAAAGTAATTATATTTCTTTAGAATCTTTTCTACATAATGAGAGTGATCCAAAGAAATTACCTTTTCAGATCTAGCCACTTTTATGCCTAAGATTATACTCGCTTCTCCTAAGTCTTTCATATCGAAGTTTGCACTAAACGTGGATTTTACATCATTTATGACGTACAAGTTCGATCCAAAGATCGATAAATCATCTACAAACAAGCATAATATCGTGCAAAGATCATTTCCAACCTTGTAGTAGATACATTTGTCACTTTCGTTGACTTTGAAACCTTTAGATCGGATTAGGTTGTCAATTTGTTCATGTCATTGCTTAAGAGCTTGTTTTAGACCATAAACAAATTTATCTAACATGCAAACCTTGTTCTTTTGACTATGGACTATAAAGCTCTCGGGTTGTTCCATATAAATCTCTTCTTCAAGTTCACCATTTAGGAAGGCGATCTTTACATCCATATGATGTACTATGAGGTCATAAAAGGCAGTAAGAGAAAATAAAACACGAACTGAGGTAATTCTAGTGATTGAGAAGAAAATGTAAAAAAAAGTTCATGTTTTCTCTTTGTCTAAAGCTCTTTGCTACTAACCTGGCTTTAAACTTGTCAATTGTTCCATCAGGTCTAAGCTTTTTTCTTATGATCCATTTGCAACCTATTGCTTTGCAGCTTGGAGGTAGGTCTACTAAGTGCCAAGTTCTATTTGACTCAAGAGAGTCCATCTCATAATTTATAGCTTATTGCCATAAGTTGGCATCTACAGAAGACAAGATAGCTTTTAGGTCTTTAGGATCTTCTTTTACATATATATCTAGAAGTCATCCCAAAATCCTTGACGGTTCTAGTTCTTTTGCTTCTTTTAAGTTATAGGTTGGCTTCCTCTGTAGAGGTAGGATTTCTAACTAGGGCTAGACTACTGAATCCCGAGCCCCTACAATTTCTCGATTTAAAGGAAAATCTATCCTTAAAGAAGTCAACATCATTTGACTCGATGATCACTTGGTTTACTAGGTCACAAAACTTATAGGCTTTACTATTTATAGCATAACCTATAAAGACACACTCATAGACTCTACTAGTAAGTTTTCTCCTTTTAGGGTATGGAATTCTTACAAAGGCTAGACATCCCTATGTTTTAAAGTATGACAAGTTCGGTTTCTTATTCTTGAGGACTTCATAAGGTGAATTTGTGTTTTTAGATTTTGGTATTCTATTTAGGACATAACACACGGTAAGGATGATTTCATCCCACCAATAAGATATGACTCCTGAACTGAGTAAAATAGCAACTACTAGCTCAGCTAAAGTTCTATTTTTCATTTCGATTTTTCCGTTCATTTCAAGAGAGTAGGATGCAGTCTTTTCGTGTATTATTCTACGTGAGTTAAAGAACTCATTAAAGCTATTTGAGTCATATTTAGTTCTCCTTATCAATACGAAGTCTTTTAACTTTTTTGTTAAATTGATTTTCTACTTCAGTTACAAATAATTTGAAAGCATCAAACACATCACTTTTGTTTTTCAGCAAATATACAAAAGTAAAATAAGAGAAATCATCAATAAAAGTAATAAAATATCTTTTACTGTTCTTAATCAAGATGCCATCAAATTCACATAAGTCATAATGAATTAAATCTAAAGGCTCAGATTCCCTAACTATAGATTTATGTAGAGTCTTAGTTATTTTAGTCTGACTACAATACTCGCATTTATCAAATTCATTCATAGATAACTTAGATATCATTTCCCGCCTAATTATGTTACTAATTAATTTCTTATTAACATGACAAAGTCTAGCATGCCAAACATTCAAAGAACACAAAATATAAATAGAATATTTCATTTTATTTATGTCACAATTTAATGTGAACATTCCTTCAGTTGCATAACCCTTCCTTATGAATACATTATTCGTAGTAAGGGTATATAAATCTATCTCTATTGTTTGGGTAATACTGACATTGTTGAGGAGATAGCCCAAGACCAAGTTCTTTCTTGTTTCAGAGTGTGCAGAAAAGCTCTCATCTTTCAAAGTGAGAGTTTTTTCGGATGTAAACTTCAACTCCACCTCACCAGTTCCGATAACTTTTATTGAGTGGTGATCTCCCAATATAATGTTCTTATCCTTAGTTTTAGTATAAGTTTTAAAGAGACGAAGGTCGTGACAGACATGGCGTGTAGCGCTAGTGTCTATCCACCGCCCCTCAGAACCACCGATCACATTTACTTCTATGATCATGGCAACTAACGGTTCTTTTGTCAAGTTCGCCTTACCAGCAGGACGAAGCATGTTCCTACAGTTCATAGCTATGTGTCCAGGTTTATTACAGTCAAAGAAAAGAAATTGTGTCGTTTCTCCTAAGGGGGGTTTCTGCTTCATCTAATTGTTCCAGTTGCTGGAACCACGGTTCTGACATTTCCTCTTAGTTCCTTTGGACTTTTGGTCAGCTTTATCACGGTAGAGGCAGATTTCCCAGGAATAATGTTTACCTCCTCCCTTTGGTCTTGGTTCCGAGCTTCTTCTTCAATCCTCAACTGGGTGATCGGACTCTCCAAGGAAAACTCCTTGGTCTTATGCTTTAAGCTGTTTTTGAAATCCTTCCACAAAGGAGGCAACTTATCAATAATAACGACAACTTGGGACTGCTTGTTTAGAGGCATATCTTCACTTATTATTTCATGGGCTATCTTTTGCTGCTCATGGGACTAGGTTTCTACAGATTTGTCATTCGTCATCTGGAACTTAAGGTAACGGCTGATGACATACTTTTTCAACATGGTCTCCTCGGTATCCTACTTCTTCTGCAGGGCTTCCCAAACTCCCTTTGTTGTCTTCATTGTGCTGTAGTAATCATACAAATCCTCAATCAAACCATTTAATATGAAATTTTTACACAAAAAATATTTTTCTTCCCAATCAGTAGCTTCTTTTATTTTTGTTCAGTTGAATCTTTGTTCGGGACCATTGGCTTCTCTGTAATACAAACGTCAGCAACCTTCTTGACTGTGAGGAGAAACAAAATCTTCTACTTCTATCATTTGAAGTTCACTCCTTCAAACCGAATGGACGGTTGAGATCGGATGTCATAATGTCTTTCTGATTTGAAAAGGCCGTCGCAACAGTGGTAGAGGGAAGACGTCTTAAAATTCGTGGAAATTGTTGGAACCGCTACCCTCTATTAGACAAGATTTGACAGTGAATAATTAGAAACAACAGTTGCTAGAAAAATAGAACCTGCAAAACAGAAACTTGTTACAAGCTAAGTTGCGAATCTCGCTCTCTTTAAGACGTTTCGTGGCTCTTCCCAAATGTGCAAGAAATTCTACAGAATTGCCATGTCATCCTCAAGATAAAACAACATAGAATAAACAAAACTGTCTCGATCAAATCTCACAGTACTCGATCGAAAAACTCACAGCCTTCATGACTTTGATGCTCAAAAAATGGAAATGAAAAGAAAAATTGAGAGAATGAAAAACTTTGGAATGAAATTTTGTGATGAAAAAAATGAGATGATCTAAACTGTTGAAGGCTTGCGCCTTTTATAGGCATAAAGAGCCAACAAAAACCATCGCAAAAAACACACAGCCAATGAACGTGCAGGTGCGTAAATGAATGGCATCTCGCCTCGTCTTGCCTGACCGACCGGACGACGGCGATGGCATGCGCGTGTGGGATGTCCACCGTACCCACATTTACCTACCTCCTCACTCTCTCTAAAATATGGGTACCCCTTGGAGCCCAAACCCACAACTCAAGGTGGGAGTATAAAAGTGAAGTCTCACTCCCAATTCTTAGTAAAATGGGATTCTTAAAGTGCCTATTTCCTTTAAAACTTAAATTTTCACCAACACTATTTATCTTCTATTTGGTTGTTAGTTCCTTCAAGGTTGTGAATCTCGTTATACTGACTATCACTATTTAGTCTCAAGAGACTGTTATTGTAGCACTTCATGCGGTGGTGTTAAGGGCTGTGTTGCTATCTGCAGGAAGTAAATGGCTTCAAGCTTGTATACTTGGATAACGCTGCCACCTCTCAGAAATCTATTGCTGTATTGAAAGCTTTGCAGAATTGTTAAGAGGCTTACAATTCAAATGTTCATCATGGCATACAGTCCTTGAGGTAGATTATTTATACTTTGGTATGAAACGTGAATTAAAATGATGTCTATCCGAATTAAAACTATTTGTAAATGTAGTAGGAAAGCAACTGATGAGTATGAGCGGACAAGAAAGAAAGTTGCATCTTTTATCAATGTTGGAGAAGCTAATTAATTAGTTAATGTTTTGATGATAACAAACCTGCTTTTATTCATTAACAATTTGAGTCTTTTGAAATATCTATTGTATAGAGCTCGAAACAATGATTATAACTAAATTTGAATCACTCAAATCATAGTTCAAACGAATAAGATAGGACCGAAACAAGCTTAACTAAAAAATTTTGAGTTGATGACGTGGCATAATTTTTTATCATAGTGGACTGATTGGAATGTACTATTTGGACCAATGGATGAGTAATAAAGGGTAGACTTTTGATTTTTGGGTTGGTTTTTAAAAAGAAATTGATTTAATATTATTTTATATTTGTGTCTAATAATTAATTTTGGATACGTGGTGGACATTTTCTTTTTGTTGGTTTTTAAAAGAAATTATTTTAAAAGATATATATTATTTTATTTTTTTTGTATGTGTTTAAGGACTAGTTGAGTTTAACTATCCACCATTCAATTTTCTTTTACCAACCTCCAATAGCCCAAATTGAATGTGATTTTCACAATCTTCCTCTCTTTTAAACATTTCATCTTTCTCCAAATTTTAACAACAATTTTTATTATCTTCAATCCTCCATAACTCATTAAGCCACCATTGTTGCTCTCTCTCAAAACTTCAATTTTCTTCTTTTCAACTTCTTCTTGAGAGAAATATTTATGTTGTGAGGATTTATTCTTTGAGTGCTAAATTTGTAAATCCACTATTTTAGAGAGTTTGTTAAACTATTGTAAGAGTTGCTCTTGATTCCGAAAAAAAAGTAGTTGTAACGGTTTGATTTTCAACCGTGGAAATGATAAGATTTGTTCTTTCACCCAGAAAAAGAACATTGTACGGTTCGACTCTAAGTCGTGGAAAGAGTCAATTTCGTAGTGACATATCCAAGAGGTGCTTGGGAAGTGGATGTAGTCGGTTGTGCCGAACTACTATAAAATTCTCGATGTCGATTTCTCTATCCCTTTCCTATTTAATTTTACAATTAATTTATTATTATATTTTATTGCTTGAAATTAATTGTAATTTTTATTCTTGAAATTAATTGCTCATATTGGATTATTTTGATTGGTTGTTCTTGAATTTCTATATCCATACCAATCTTGTTATTAGAATCAAATTGAGTGCTTTAAATAGTATTATTAACTTGTTGATTATTTTGGGTTGAATTTATTGTTTAAATTATTTATTAGCAAAAAAAAATTAAATTTGTTTATTTGGGCTCACATTAGTAGAAAGTTTTAAATTAATTTGATTAAACCTTATTCACCTTTCTAGGGTTGTCACACCGATCCTACAATTGGTATACTCTCTTGTTTGGGATAAAAATTTTCATAAATCATTTTAGATTGATACCCATTGTTTGAGTTTCTCACTCCTAGCTCTTCTACGTAAAATTAAATTTCAAATATCATTTTGGTACTAAAAGTATCTTATTAATATTTTGAAATTTTTATTTGAAAGCTTAATTACTAGAGCTTTATGATGACTTTAGAAGGTCAATGTGTTGATACACTTCTTTCTTTAATGGTAAAAAATTTTATATTTGGAAAAAGAGATGAAAACATTTTTGTTTGCTACTGATTTTAATATCTTGTATGTTGTGAACATAATTTGTCTAAATTAAATATGAACGATAAATTGCTCTATTTTAATGCCCGAGCCATAAATATTATATGTAGTGCTTTTGATAATAAAATATGTGATAAAATTTCACATTTTGATTATGCATATGATATGTGAAATTTTCTTGACAATATGTATAGCATAGAAAATTCTTCTTGTAGTACAAATGATTTTGATGTGAAGAAAATTACAATTATCAAAATGAAGAAAAAATTACGAAAGGGAAAAAGAAAAATATGATGGTTCCTCTTTGTGTTTAATGTCTCATTTGGATAATGATTCCGGAGATGAAGGTGACAAAAATGAGATAATTCAAAAATCCACTACTTACGATGAACTATGTGATGTATTTGAAAACATGCAATGTGATCTCGAAAAGCTTGGATCTAAATATTTAAAATTATCCAAGAAATTTAAAGCATTATCTATAGAAAAATAAATCTTTGGTAGATAAAATGCATGTTTGAGAAATAAAGCTAATAATGTGATGTTGCATAATAAAATTGATGAATGTTATGATGAGAAAATGAATGATAGAATTAAGTTACTTGAAAATGAGAATGGTGAATTCAAATATTTTTCATGTGAAATGAAAATTGAATTGAATGATTTGAAAAATGAAAATGAGAAAATTAGATCTACTTTTTTAGAGTTGAAAGGTGAAATTGCTAACTTGAAAGATAAAATTATTACTTTGGAAAATAGTAATACATTTTTAGAAAAAGAAAAATTTTCTCTTGTTGATAAAATTAAGTTTCTTGAATGTGACAATCATGAGAAATATGATCTTTTGCATGTGTTTAAAGAAAAAGAATTGCTTGCTACTAAAGAGCTTGAACTTACAAAAAGAATCTCTTAAGAAATTAACTATTGATGCACAAAAATTAGATAAAAGTAAATCTTCTAATGATGAAAAGGGATTAGACTATATAACAAAAATTGTTCATCTACTTCTAAAAGTACTACTTTTGTTACATCTTATATGTCTCAATATGCTTTGCCTAATGTATCTAATTTCATGCCAAAGCATAAAAAATTAAACATATTCATGAAAATTCAAAGTCTGTGCATAAACAATTCCACTCTAAAACAAAATGTGCTCATAATGTGAACCTTGTGAATAAGCATGAAAAATCAAAATTTATGCATAAATATGTTCATGAAAAATCAAAATGTATGCATAACACTAAATGTGTGCATAATCATAGTAATTCTAGAGATATGCATATGAAATAAAATTTGTACCTATATGTTATTTTTTGCGGAGTTAAAGGTCATATTAGACCAAATTGTTTTAAATTGAAAAAATGCTCCAAGAAAGAATTTCTTTGAGAAAAAGATTGTGAAAATCAATTAGTTAAAAAGAAATTCTTATCTAATGTTACTTGTTATTCATGTGGCAAGTTGAACATAAATTTAATACTTTTTATTTGCCAAAAATGAATACTAATAAGTTGGAACTAATTTAAAATGATTCCAAAGTCTTTGCTCCCTAACAATGAAGGACCCAAGAAATGGATACCAAAATCTTCTGTTTGAGCTTTTCTTGTAGATATGATTCAAGAAGCAATTGTTGCTTGGACTTCAAATGGGGAACTAATTCAAATTGTAGCAACTTTTATAGCTTGTTTGAATCTAACAAAGGAAAATAATTTTTTTTGGTAATTTTATATTTTTATTATTGAGGTAATTATTCTTCTAGTATCTCTATGAAAATTAGATCTCTTAAATATATTTTTTTAAAATTTGGATTTAATGGCATGAGAATTGAATGCATATCTATCTATTTTGCTTATGATTTGGCTTTTTGGTCAATTAATGTTTGCTCTATTGTTGTATTTTTCTCGAAAAATTTTCAGCTAAAAGGATATCGAGTTTGAAATATGTTAATTATCCTTTGGATGAAATTGATTTGAGTTTTTATTAAATTCCTTTTGAGCATGAAATTATGCTATACTATAGTTTATATTATTGAATGAAAATCATTTTGAGTAAATCATTTTGAGTTTTTTATTTATCCTACGTTAAAAGAAATGATCATTGAGCTTTTTTTAAGTGTTGTTAAATTCTTTTCTATAGGGGAGTATTCATAAAATTGCTACCTTCTTAATCTCAACATATTGTTCAAAATTGGTACATATTCATTTGTGTTGCTTCCATGCTTATATTGATTTGCTAATATGACCCCACTATTATTTGGTATCATTTGTTTTACAATTATTGGTGTTTATGTTATAATATTTGATATTTTGGTATCTCAATTGTTTGATTTACTTGAATAATTTTATCTTCTAGGTGTTTATTGATTTTTTTCATTAGAAAGAGTTTGCTTGATTTTAAGAGGAATGATGTATTTTATGTATGAATGAAAATTGATTCTCTTATTCATCAATTGTACTAGAAAAGTGTTGGGTGAGGAGTTATCGTTCTGAGGTCCTACCGTTTCCAACATAAAGCAACTGATGAGTATGAGCGGGCAAGAAAGAAAGTTGCATCTTTTATCAATGCTGGAGAAGCTAAGGAGATCGTTTTTACTAGGAATGCAACTGAAGCTATCAATCTAGCGGCTTGTTCTTGGGGCCTAGCGAATTTAAAATCAGAAGATGAGGTGCGTAGGGTGTTAGGCTACTGCATCAATTTCAGTAGTTTAGGGCAAGTACTTTTCTTCTAAATATATACTGTTTAGTGCACGATTAAGCTCTGATTCTGCAAGTGCTTGTTATTCTCCACACGGGATATTTAATCAGAAAAACAGTTTGTTACTAATTATTATGCAGTAAAGAAAGCTCGTTCAATCCCCCAATTACGTGCGCTCTTTTGAGTAATTTGTATTCTCGACTATGGGCTACTGTAAATTGTCTGTTTGGATCTTTAGTTAGTCAGAGTCTCAGAATTTATATGTGGTGGATGGACAGGTGGTTCGAGTATCTTGAAGTGGGTGGATATAGAAGCTCTGTAATTCACATTTAAAATCTATCAATTTCAATGGGTTTACATTTTATACTTGTTTGTATTCTTGTTGATTGACTAAGGTGGAGGCTTTCGGGTTATCTCTTTGTGAAGATTCTGATGACAGATATAAGTTAATAAAAGGGCTTTTGATTCCTACATCAAGATCATATTTGGTCAATAACTAATTAATTTTCATATCTGGTCCTACATGGCTCTAGGTAGTGGAGGGATGATATCAGATGTATTTCTTGACCATTCCACATTTGCACAACCTCCTTCCAGGTTGGTGAAGTGCAAGGGTGCAATTTTGTCTTTCTTTTTATTTTAACATGAAAAATTGCTTCAGAATGAGGTGGAAAATTTAGAACGTTCAATATATAGGACTCGATTAAAATTAAAAATATATATGTCATGATCTTCAGTACCCATAAGTTTCTATGCTGGTTGCTGTTTTGTGTGCTTTTATTCACTGTTATTTGTTTGCTCATCTTTTGTGCTCATAGTAATTGACACTCAACTTAATTTCAAACTTGATAAATCATCTATCCGGAGTCATCGGGATTCATAAGAACTAAATAACTGACTTCTTGAATGGTGCTAAAATTTTGTGATGTCTATGAATCTTTTGCATTCCAATTCCAGACAAATAATCAATAGCAGCTCCCAGGTCCAATTGCTGGTGTCTCCGCCGCAAATCTAATGAAGAGGGAAGATGAATTATTAGTAGGAACAAAGGATAGAAAATTGTCCACCAAAGAAACTTTTTAATGCAAATATCAAAAGGCAACTGAAAAGAAAGAGATTACATAGAAGACATAAAGATAAAATGATATGTAAAATGGCTTCAATTTATGAAGTGAGTTGATTCAAATTTGGCATATGTATCTCTTTCTTTGAGAAAAATTTTGGGGTGAAAAATTTATGAATGTGCTAAGCAAGTAAATCGGGGTGTCAACTAAATGCCTGCATAGTAATGAAATTTTTTCTTTAATCAAGGGATTTAGATATTATTTTTCATCAACTGGGTTACCTGGAACTCTGAAAATTTAGGATGAGATAACAAATATGTTTGAGTTTTGATACTTCAGTCTAACAATAAGGACGTGCTGTCTGCTAACAGGAAGAATTGGCGAAGTATCTATATGAAAATCTTCGTGCAGTCCCTAACATTCGCATATATGGCCCAGCTCCCACAGCAAATGTTCAACATGCTGCTCTGTGTTCTTTCAATATTGGAGACATTCATCCAACGGACATCGCAAGCTTTCTTGATCGACAGTTATGTCTTGGACTTCTCTCTTCTTTATGTTGACATGCTCGCGTTTGGTCCTTACGAAGAGTTTTTCAAGGCTTGAATACTATTGTGATCTTTAATCATGATTAATCTTTTATATTCTTTTCTTTTACTTGAATTTCTATTTAGGACAAGTATTTGCAATAGGTCGCATGTCGAGTTGTCTTGAAACATGTTAACGACTGAATAGTTTTGATGTAAAATTGAAAGACTCGAACAAAATCTTTAATTTGAAAGCTAAGGAACCAAAATCAAATAATGATGAAAGTTTAGAATTAAAATAGAATTTAATTTAAATCCTTTCTTTAACCTTTCCAGTCTCAAGGATTTGGGCCAAGATCATGAGAGTAATAACTAGATTGAATCATTTACTTTTTATGGATCCTTAAAATAGTTAAATGCAGCATGGTGTAGCCATCAAAGGGCAAAAGAACACATATTAAATATATTAAAAGAAGATGCAATTGAATCATACACCTTGATTCCAAGATTTTTTGAAAAGTTGAATGAAATGAATCCAGGTATGATCCATTTTCCTTAGCAAATTTTTATCTTTTTCCATTGTAGATAGAAAGTGATAGACAACTAGTCTATATTGGATTGACGAGGATAGTTGTCTATCACTGTCTATAATAGATAGACAGGGATAGTTATCTACCACTGTCTATCTATACAGTTACTATTCATGCTGCTAGAAATGTTTTTATATATTTTTATAGGTACTTACACTGCTTTAGAAATGGATGCTAGTGGTCATTTCAAGTTTTGCTTCATGATTTTTAGTGCATCAATCGAAGAGTGGAAGTATTGTAGACCTATCACATATGTTGATGGTACAATTTTGTTTGGTGGCATGCTATTAAAACCTCATCATTAGATGGTAGCAATCAAATCTTTCCCCTTACATTTAGTATCATAGGTTCTGAAAATGACGAATCATGGACATGTTTTTTTTAAATCATACAAAGTACTTTTGAGGAATGAGAGAAATTAGTCATTGTTTCTTATAGGCATCTTAGCATTCCTAAAGGAATTTTAAGAGTATTTGCTAATGTTGAGTACTGTGTGCATATAATATCTTTTAAGAAACTTGAAACTTCATTTTAAGGATCCAATGCTTGATAATTATTTCTTTAGTTGTGCTAATGCCAACACTACTAATGACTTTGAGTACCACATGAGATGCATGGAGTCAATCTTCCCGAATATTAGAAGTTATCTTAGTAGTGTTAGGTTTGAGAAGTGGTCTCGGGTTTATTCACAAAGAAGAAGGTATGGAACAATGACATCAAATGTTGCAGAAAGTATAAACTCAGTTTTTAAGGATGCTAGAGAATTACCCGTGGCTAGCTTTTTTAATTCAATCAGAGATATATTGCAAAAATGGTTTTATGATCGAAGTACAACTGCTTTTGCAATGAAAACTCCTTTGATTTCTTGGGCTGAGAACATATTATGATGAAAACACGAAAAATCAAGAAGTTTCTTAGTTAGAATTTTGTCTTTTTCTTATTGTCTGTCTATCTCAGATAGACATTGATAGAGGACTATCTCTATCTATCTTAGATAGACACTAATAGTGCTCCATCTCTGTCTATCTTAGATAGACACTGATAGAGTACTATCATTATCTATCATAGATACACTGATAGTACTTTGAATAGATAGTGATAGTACTCTATTAGTGTTTATCTCAATTCAAAGTTATCAATAAATAGATTCAAATAAACAAGTATGTAAAATGTCTATCTTAGATAGACAATGATTACATTTTTTTTTTTTTTGAATAGTTGTTGATACTAATTACCTTTCTCGTATTTATCTATTAGGTTGATCCCATTAGCGACACTGGATACAAGATAATGGATGGAGATAAACAGTTAATAGTGAAGTTAGACTTAGGATCTTGCAGTTGTCGAGTATGGGATTTTGAGGAAATTCCGTGTGCACATGCACTTGCTGTTCTCCGAATGCTTAATTTAGATACCTATTCTTATGTAGCTGACTTTTATTATAGAAGAACATTATCAGCAGCATACAGTGGTTGTGTTCGACCTATTGGAGTTCATTCGGATTGGAGAGCTGAAGAAGATGTCATGAAAACATTACCTCCTATAGTTAAACGTCAAGCTAGAAGACCTAGGAAGTAAAGAATTCCATCTGTAGGTGATTTTAAAAGTTCATCAAAATGTACTCGTTGTAATCGTAAATGTCATAATAGTAGGACTTGCAAACTTCAACCAATTAATCAAATGATGTAATCATTATTTTTTCATTGTAATACATGTATAGACAAATAGATTGGCATTAGAGTTTATGAATGATATTTTTTTTTATTCTATTCTTGAGTTGAAAATGTTTTTAATAGTACCTTACTTTTAAGTCATTACATATCAATGATAGGTACAAAATTGGAAGAAGCACAAAAACTATTATTGATAGGCACATATAGTAGTCTATCTGACTCTATCTACTGATATCAGGTAGGTGAAGTTCAACAAGAAAGTCAATAGATAGATACAGATAGACAACTATCTATGTCTATCACTGTGTATATAGATTATGACATGTATTTGAATCTATCAGTAGATAGATTCAGATAGATGTAGATATTTGCAACATTGTCTATCATTAAATACAAAACCATGATTGTTTTCCTAATTGTACATCACGCATTCATTGCAACTACGTTCCCCCCTTTTCTAAGTCAAATCCTTAAATGATAGAACTCTATCATTCATTGGATTCTCCCATCATTTAAAAACTCATTCATTAAAGTCTATAGATTCAGATAGATGTAGATATTTGCAACATTGTCTATCACTAAATACACAAACTACGATTGTTTTCCTAATTGTACATCACACATTCATTGCAACTACGTTTCCCTCTCTTCTAAGTCAAATCCTTAAATGATAGAATTCTATCATTCATTGAAGTCACCCATCATTTAAAAACTCATTCATTGAAGTCTATCACTGTCTATCTCAGATAGACGCTGATAGTATCTTATCTATGTCTATCTCAGCCAAACAATGATAATACTCTATCACTGTTTATCTCAGATAAACAACGATAGTGTTTTATCTTTGTCTATTTGAGATGGACACTGATAGAGAGATAGACACTGATAGTACTCTATCACTATCTATCTTAAATAATTACTAATAAAGAACATCACTATTTATCACAGATAGACAATTATAGTACTCTATCTCTGTCTATCTCAATTCAAAGTTATCAAATTCAGATAAACAAGTATCTATTAAATAATCTATGAATAGAACATAAATCTATCTACCAACAACAAAAAAAATATAGAGTGCAGACTATATACAAACTGATATTATTGTTTAATTCTATCTCTATCTATCTTAGATAGACAATGATAAAACTCTATCACTATCTATCTCAAATAGACATAGATAGTATTCTATCTTTGTCTATCTCAGATAAACAATGATAGAACTCTACCTCTGTTTATCTCAGATAGACAGAGATAGTGTTCTATCTCTTTCTATCTCAGTCGTGTCTATCTCAGATAGACAGAAATAGTATTCTATCTCTTCCTATCCCAGATAGATAAGTATGTATTGATGTTTAAGTTCTATTGATATATGGAGATAGACAATGAACAAGACATAAGACTATCTACCAAAAAATAAAAATAAAAAATAGAGAGTGCAAACCATTAACATTATCTACCAACAACAATCAATAATCAACATAATATTTAATGGTACTGTTACTATTTATTTCTGATAAATAGTGATAGAACACTATCACTCACTATCTCAGCCACTTTGGTTTTACCTTCTTTTTCTCTTCAGATTTTATTCTATTTCATTTTGTTTTGCTTATTGATGATTCGATTTTCATTATTTTCTTTCCTTTTCCTTTGTTTCCTTTGCTTGTTGATGATTTAGTTTTGACAATTTTTTATTTTTTGCTCCATCTATTTAAACAAAATTAGTTTTAATAAGGTTTAATAACTATGGTTAAATGGAAGAGTTGATGAAATGAAAATAAAAGAGAATGATTATAACCTTGAAGAGTTGATTTGATAATAAATTGTAACCTTGAAGGAGAAGTTGCGAAAGATTTAGCAGCCATGGGAGAAGTAGATTGAGTAGTAACGACAGAGGAAGAAGAAAAAGATGATGATGAAGATGAAGCAGCGGAAGAAAAATATGACCAGCAGAAGAACAAAGAGCAACGGAAGAACAACAAAATGGCAAGATAGATGATGATGGATTGTTATCGTGCACATGAAGAAGATGTTGGGATTGATGCCCTAATTCTCCCAGAGTCTCGTAGTTTGTAATCTATACACATTGTTATGAATAAAATAAGAGTTATTTTATTTGGCATTTACTCATATCCAATAAACAAAGCTCCATGGTTATTGTATGTAAACTTAAGCATATATATGAGATATACGAGTGGATCATGCCTTAAGTGATAACTTAAAAAGGTCTGTAGTATAAGGATTAAGGAGGGATACCTGATCCTGGTGACACTACGGATACGACTCGCTTTGTAGAGGTTTGCAAGTATTGTGAACTACTATAGATGGTAGATCCTGACCATTCATGTGGAGATATGTGAGTAGGGGTGTCCTATACAAAGAGTTTGTATAAGACTGGACCATGAGATGACTAGTCTCTTTATATAACGCCGTTGATACTTGAGACTTACATCTCACCTCAATGACCATAGGTGACATGACCTTAATCCTGAGTGTTTTGAGAACTCCTACCTTTGAGAGTGGTTCTTTGATTAGTATGGGTGGGAGTGGCTAGATTTCCAACTCAACATGCCTACCTTTTTGGCGATTTGTCTGATTTGGGAGCTGAGAACTCAGTTACACAAGATGAAATTCACTCCTTCCCCAGGGGTAAGTAGATAAATTACTCCCTTAAGAGCTAATTTGGGTCTTGAACATAGTGGCCATAACTTCTCTTTGAAAGAGAGGACTCAGTCATAGTAGGACTATGACCTATGTTCATTAGAAGGATCAGTGGTACTTAAGGAGTTAGATGTAACTACAGGGGCATAATGGTTGTTGCTCAGCTGTACTTACGAGCGATCTGTGAAGGGTTATCGCACTGTTGATTGGTCGATATGGACACATAATATATCTATAGTAAGGAGAGTCAGTTGTCGGTCTTTAGTGGAGTGCCTGGCAATTAACGAATGGTGGATCCCATGACTAAAGAGTTTAGTCAGTTATTCACGTACCATTGGAGCTTCGAGCTACAAGTCCATAAGGTCCCCTTGGTAGCTCAATGGATTCAAGTTGAGAATCAGTTCTTGGTGTTGATTTGAAATATTCAGATTGATAAGAGAAAATTTGATTATATATGATATGACCGATGTAATATATAAGATACATCAAGTGGAGGATTAATATAAATGAGATTTACATTAAGTACCATAAAATAGAAAAATAACTATGGTTTATATGTTTCATGAGATGAAATATTAAAACTATAGGTTATAAATATAGTATGGTAAGTTGATTATCATATATATTTATAATAATCTTAATTATTAGATAATTATATCTTTTTCTCTAATAACCAATTGAATGGGAGGTTATTGGTGGTTTCATGGTAACCGTGAGATAAAAGAAAAAATGTTTTCCTAAATTTAGGAGTTGTTGTGAGAGTTTCTATTCTTGGCAAGTTCTCATGGAAATGTTGTCAAGTGGATTAGATTCACTAATCGTGAAGTGACATTAAACAATAGTCCACTCAGCTGGCCATTAGCTAAACGATTGCGGAGCTTTTTCTAAACAATCACAGAGAATTTGTTAAACGATTAGGCATCGTCTATATAATAGACTTCTGCCATCTCCCACTTGCTCAATTGTTTACACGATTGTTCTTCCTCCGATCTCTTCGTCAAACCAAGTCCACATAGAGCTCACACTTCTGGATTCTCATACCGAGAATATCAAGGTAGCCATTATGGTGGTGTCGTTCTCAACTCGACTGGTTTTGGAGGCCATTCATTGAGTTCGCGGTGTTTGTGTGGTGGTCGCTGTGATCGTGTTGTATTGTGGTCGCTGTGTTCGAGCGTTCATGAGTTGCAGTCTTGGAGTTTGCACGAGCATTCGTGATCGAAGGAGTTTGAAGATGAGTCTTCAAATGTATGATGTTCTATCCCTTGATCTTATGTAAAGCATATTGTAATTTCGTATTGTGCATGACCTGTAAGTTTCCGATTTCCTTCAAAAGAAGCCGTTGGAAGAAGACGTGGGAAGAAGAAAAGGCAGACATGAACAATATCGAACCGAATGGGTAATTCAATTAATTATATTTAATTGATTGGGTTTTGGGTTATCCGCGTGTGGGCTGGGGACATTTTTGGTATTTCACTACCATGAGTTGGGCCTTTCTTCCATTTATTTAATTCATTGAACTAAGTTCAAATTGTTCTATTGATGTAAATAATTTGGACTTTTTTTTTATTACTTTTGAAAACCTTCCTTGTTTTATTGTACATGCAATCAAACAAAACTTGTGAATTTTTATGGAAAGTATTTCCAAAATTAAATCAAGAAGAAAGTCCTCAGAGTTGATAATTTGATCTAACAAAAAAATATACGGAAAATTCTATTAATTTCGTATATTTTATTTATTTATTTATAATATATTTTTTGAAAAAAATTATAAACCACCCCTAAATTATGAGGTTGGTTCCAATCACATCCTTCAACTTTTAATTTGATCAATTACACCCAGATTGTTAGTGGTTATAATGAACCCCTTATTTTTAAATTAATAATTGTGATTAAGTATTTTAAAATCAAAAGAATAAAAATAAAGATTATCTCTCATTTAACATCCCTTCCTTTCTCCTCTCTCTTCTCCTCCACCTTCCCTCTCCATCATCATCTCCATCTTCCTCTCCCAGCAAACATCGACCACAACAGATGTAATTAGATTCAATCTCACGGCTATCTTCAAATCTCGAAATCCCCAAGTCATTAACAACATGCATAAATGGGTCCAACGCAAAATCTAAACCTAGATCGTGATCACAGAGAACGTACAAATGGTCTTATGCTAAGGGAGAGAGAGGATTTCCAAGAACACTTATCGATTCATATCTAATGCCGCAAATAAAACAATAGACTATGTGGATTGTAAACCAAATTCAAAACTCTAATCTTCAGTTGCTGAACAAACGGGTAAAAATGGAGGCCTTATTTTGCTCTTATGCTAAGGGAGAGAGAGAAGTTCCAATACACAAAAGGCCAAAATTTTCAAATTTCAACCCAATTTTAGTTTGTTTGTCTTCTAAAGAAGGGGGAGAGCTAGACCAAGATGAAGATGGAGGGAGTAGAGAGAGGAGAGATACAGGGATGTGAGATGAGAGAGAATCTTTATTTTTATTGTTTTAATTTTAAAATATCTAATCATAATTATTATTTTTAAAATAAGGGGCTAATCACAATCATTAACAAACTACAAGGATATAATTGATCAAACTGAAAGTTGAAGGGTGTGATTGTAACCAGCCTCATAGTTTTAGGGTGGTTTATGCAATTTTCCCTTTCTTTCATTCAAATTAAAAAGCTAAATAACAAAAAAAAAAAAATATGAAACCTGAAATAGTGCCCATAAAAGATGGAGACCTAATTGTTAATTTTAACAAGTTACAACTTTTGAAAAAACAAATTTATTTTTTAAACAAAAAGAAAAGTTTAGATAAATATTTTATGTAATTTAGCCCAAATTATTTTCAAATAAAAAAAAATAAGTCAACTTATTTATAAATATAGTAAAATATCACTGTCTATCATTGACAGACCGCAAAAGACTTTGATAAATTTTTATCATCGTGAATTTGCATCGTGGAGCTCTAGATACCAAACTGAAGGCTGTATATAGAAAATATACAAGTCTCGATTATTATGCCGTGTCTTTTCTTCCTCAACTAAAAGTCTAAGTCCAGATTGCACTTCAGAAGTATGAAAGGTTTATAGCGTAGTTGGGTTCTTTTTCTATTCTTTTATATGGGAGATCATTTTGCTGTTAATGATCCCTTTTAGCTATAGCTTGTTAGAATAGATGTCATGATAGGTTACTATGTCGTAGAGAAACTACTACCCTGAAAGCAATTACGGCACGACCTTGGTGCTAATCACTATGCCGATTGCTCTCCAAAGTTAATGCAGCCTCCAAATTCAGACGTGCACTCACCGAAAAATGGATTAGAATCAATGAGAAGGTTGCTCATAATAGAAAATAGTAGAAGAAAATGCAGTTACGTGTCTCTCCTCTCTCAGAACTGTGTAAAATAGCAGAGGAGAGGAGGAAATGAACGGTCAGAAGACACGAACGGTCTGAAACAAATGGTTACAAACCATTCTAAAATGAATGGTTATAAAGGAAACGAACAATCCATTAATTGTAAAAGATTGGAAAGGGTCAACAAAATATTAATAAGAAAATATTTATTAATAATTTTATTAAAAATAATTAAAAAGATAAGTAATAAAAAATTAGTTCTTTTTCGTGCAAGCGTGGTCACCTGTACCCATACTCGAGCCTGCTCGTCCAACTAGATGAACGATAGCAACACGGGTGTGGTGAAAGAGTTATACTTCCACCACCAACACACTTTAGATTCTCATCTAGAATGTCTTGGTATTTATACCCTCTAGGTAATTCTAAATCTATCAATGTGAGACAAAAAGTCGCACTCCCATTCACTTTTCTTATGGGCCTAAACCCAAAAGTCATTTTCAACAATCCCCCATAAATGACGGTTACAGAAAAGTTAACAAGTAAACAATATAAAAGATTATTTTGAAAAAAAAAAATTGTTTTGAGCAAATAAAAGAGATCAAACTTAAATATCAACATCTAACGATTTGAATGGATACATAGTGAAGTAGAGAAACAATCTTGTTAGAGAGAGCAAGTTACCTCTTAAACTTTTAATAACACTAGTTGAGATCCCCATAACACGTTTTACACCTAATCCTTTTCTCGATTCTGCAATTTAAAGTGTGTTTATTATTGTCATGTACATAAACCTCGGGTCATAGTAAAAGCTCTAGAAAGAGACATTTAAACTCTTTCATAGAACGCGGTCACACCTTCACTATCATGTTAGATGCTTCATCAAGTTTGTTAGAGACAAATCACTCAAACCGAGCTATGAAAACTTCATCATCTAGTCCGTGTTAGGACCAACTTCATCAAATCTGTTAAAAATAAACCACTCAAATAATAAGCTATGAAGATTTCATAATTATCCATCAAGTCCATATCAGGACCACTTAAAAAAGGGTTATGGATCATTAAAAGGTTTTAGTATTATCTGTCAAGTCCATCCTCGAACCATCCATTTAACGGACAATAGACCATCAAATCTATCGTAACAGACCACCCAAACAAAGGGCTATGGACTATCGAGTCTATCACAATAGACTACACAGACAAAGGGCTATGGAACCCTATAAGGATTTAAGCCCTATGTTTACTGATGATTCTAAAATTATTTTTCTTGTTAGACCTTTTGTCAACGGATCAACCAACTTTTTCTCAAACCTCACAAATTCCAAGGAAATAACTCCACCCTTTAGCAATTGTTTCATAGCTCCATGTTTAAGACATATATGTCTCTTTTTGCCATTATATACATTATTCTTGGCAACCTATGGCAACCCCCCCCCCCCCCCCCCCCCCTTCTCCCCCAATGATACATCTCTTAGTAGGCTTCTAAGCCATTCAGCCTCATGTCCTGCTAGTTCTAGAGCAATAAATTCATATTCCATAGTGGATCTAGTTATCTATGTCTGTTTTGTAGACTTCCATGATATTGCTCCTCCTTCGAGTAAGAATACATATCCACTCGTAGAACTAATCTCATCATTATCAGATACCTAGTTTGCATCATAATAGCCTTCTAACACAACAGGAAATTTGTTAAAATGCAAACAACAGTTCATGGTTTGGATTCCCTTAAGATATCTTAACAGACGACGAAGAGCACTCCAATGATCCTTATCAAGATTATGTGTATATCTACTCAATCTACTCACAGCATATGCAATATCAAGTCTCGTATAGTTCATTAAAAACATATCACTACCTATAATCTTTGCATAGTTATACTAAGATACACTATCACCTTTATTTTTCTTAACACTTATACTAGCATCATAAGAAGTTCTTGTAGGAGGATCATCAAAATAGTCAAATTTCTTTAGTAATTTTTTAATGTAGTGTGATTGACATAGAGAAAAACCATTTTTAGTTTTTCTTATCTTAACATCAAGTATTATGCCAGCTTCCCCTAAATATTTCATTTTGAAATATGATGATAATAATAATTTGGTATTACATATCGTCTTTATGTTTGTTCCAAAGACGAGCATATCATCAACATACAAACATATAATCATATACCCAGCTCCAAACATCTTTGAATAAACACACTTATATAAGGAGTCAACCTTAAACCCATTGTTTATCAAAGTATCATTGAATTTTTCATATCATTGTTTGGGAGCTTATTTAAGACCATGAATAGATTTTTTCAGTTTACATACTTTGTTTTCTTGACCGGCAACTGTAGAGGCTTCAAGTTGCACCATATAGATTTCTTTTTCTAGATCATCATTGAGAAATGCTATTTTTACATCCATTTGGTAAATTAGAAGTTCGTGGATAACAACTAGTGCAATCAAGGCTCTAATTGTAGCTATTTTTGTTACAGAGGAATACGTGTCAAAGTAGTCAATACCTTGTTTTTATGTATACCTTACTACTACCAATCTAGCCTTGTATCTTTCAACTAAACCATCTGGCCTTATTTTCCTTTTGAAAATCTACTTACACTTAATAGGTTTACTTCCTTTTGGAAGTTATACTAAGTTCTAAGTTTGGTTCATGATTAGAGATCTAGTTCACTATTAATAGTTTTCTTCTATAAGCTAGAGTCTACAAAACTTAATGTTTCTTAGTAAGTTTTAGGATCCTCATCTATTAGATACATATATGTAAACTAACAATCAATATAATTTAGTCTCTCAACTAAAAAATTAGCTAAAAAATCAGGACCAAAATTTTTCTCAATTATCTGTCTCTTACTTATTCTAGGTTCTATATCATGCATTCTATCGATGGTACTAATATCTACAATGTTAGACATACTACTAGAAGCTATATTATTTCTTGTTTCATGCATACTATTAGACAAGAAAGTAGAACTATTCTCACAATTAGTTGTTCTAACAAATTAAGTGTTCCCTTTTTCAAAGGAAAAACATACTTAAAAAATTATGCATCCCTATATTCACATATAGATCTATCATTCAAACACATAAATCTATATGCAGCATTATCTTGTGCATAACCAATAAACACACAATCAAAAATTTTAGATCATACTGTAGGTTTCTTGAATGTAGGATATGGTACTTTAGTCTAACATCCTCACACCCTCAAGTAAGAGAGATTAGATGCATATCCTTTCCAGAGTTTGTAAAGTGTCTTATTCAGTTTCTTGTGAGGTACTCTGTTAAGAATAAAACAGACAAAAAATACAGCTTTCCCCCACATGTTATCAGACAATTCAGAACTTAATAACATAAAATTCTTCATTTCCTTGAGATTTCTATTTTTACGTTCTGCTATATTATTTTGTTGTGGTGAATAAGACGCAATAAATTCATGAATGTCATTTGATTCAATAAATTCTTTAAGTGTATTGTCACTGTATACATCACTTCTATCTGATCTTAACCTTTTAATCTTCTTATCTAATTGATTCTCTACTTTTGCTTTATATTTAAAAAAAGATACTACTAGCTTCATCTTTTGTCTTTAAAAGATAGATTTTAGTATATCCAGAAAAATCATTAACAAAGGAAATGTAGTAATTTTTCTCACCTCTACTTGTGGTGTTTTTGAAATTAGCTAAATCTGAGTGAATCGATTCCAGTAATTTTGTACTTCTAGATGTGAAAGGTTAAAAAGGTTTTTTGATCAACTTTGTTTCTAGGACATTTACTAGTTTCATGTATTTCAGATGCATTAATCAATTTTAAATCCTTAAGTTTCTTAATTGATCCAATATTCACATGACCTAGTCTACCATGCCACATATCAAGAGACACAACTATATAAGTAAAAGAACCTATTAAGGTCCTAAACGGAAGTGGATCATCCCAATTTTAATTTTACAGAATACGATTTTTACAGAACAAAAACATGCATCTTAAAATAAATTTACAACATGCTCTAAAATCAATGAAAGGAGATAAATAGGGATTTGAATACCCTTACATCTGAAGAACCCTTCTTCAAATTCCTTCCCTAGCAAATCACATACTGTCACGAACAAGAAACTCAAATGGGCACCCCAATTGAATCCTTTTGTATTTTTTAAGATGAGAATCCAAGAGTATATGTGCTCTGTTGATTTTGGTGAAGGGAAAGATTTGAGATGGAAGAGAGATAGACCTTTAGTGGGGAATTCTTTTTCTTCAGAGAGAAAAAAAACTTTCTATGTAAAAAATACTTCTCTTCAAACCTCTGCAACAAAGAAGAACAAAAATCCCATTAACCACCCCACACATCTTTTTGAAACATGGGAGTCAGGAGAGAATAGGAGGGAAGTTATTTCCCTCCCTTTGTATAAAAATAAATTAAAATAATTTAATTTTAATTAATTAACATATATATATATATATATATCAAATACAATATAGTCTATATGTTTAAATTCTCTCACCAATGATGTTTAATATAAATCTCATTTATATTAAATTAATTATATAAATCCAATTCATATAATTAATATTTGAATCAAATTCAAATATTTATTTCCTCTAAAATAAATTATTAAACAAATGGTCCGTTAATGGTATAAAATGGGAACGATCATGCAATTGTAGTTCAATCAAATGGACATCAACAACGTGTATATAGTGAAAGGATTATACTTCCACCACCAACACACTTTAGATTTTCATCTAGAATGCCTTGGGACTTATATCCTTTAGGCAATTCTAAATCTGTCCATGTGGGACAAAACTTCTTACTCCTAACTTTTTATATGAGCCTAAGCCCAAAATTCATTTCCAACATAGCTCTATTGATTCCTTGAACATTTTCTTACATTTTGTGTGAAGTGAAAAAGAGATAAGATTTCACTAAATATATTTTTTCCTACTGCTCCAAATTTATTATGTGGAACTAGTAATTGATATTTCATGTGTGAATTTAAAACCATCAAACGATTGATTTTATATAGGCATTTTGATAGTGGAAATAACTTAGTTAATATGCTCACACATTAACTTAAATATCTTAGGATCTGTTGAATGGATGATCTAAAATTTATGAGACAAATGAAATATGTTATTTTTAAAACTGAGGCATTTTTACCTTTTGCTTATGTCGTCATGGTGAAATTATCAAAATCCACCATTTTATGCACAAATTATGATTCGTTCTGGCTCTCTCGCTTTCCATCTCCTTTCTCCTTCCTCTTTCACTCTCGGTCTCCTTTCTTACTCTCTCACCACTTTCAAAGAAAACTAAAGGTATACCTGGATTGGTTGGATTGGATTAAGGTGTTTTTTAGACCAACCCAAAAGTTTGGATTGGTGGATTGGCAACCCAAAATACCTAAGTAAAGTCTTCAACTCAACCCAACTCTTAAAATACAAGTTGGGTTGGGTTAGGTTATCGGTTTATAAATTTTGTAATTAAAAATATGTAAATTTATCTACAACACATCACTAATAACTAAAATTGCATAAAATTCAAATGTTGAATACCAAATATTTATGATATTTATTACAAACTTTAAACAAAGGCAAACATCATAATAATTCTTAATTTATAACACTAAAAGTTCACAAATTAATCGATCTAAAGTAATCAAATTTTAAATAAAGAGAAATAATACATACGTACATACATACATATATGTATGTATGTATGTAATTCGAGTTGGGTTGGATTAACCAAAATTTTTTTAGTCAATCCCCACCCCAATCTAAACCGATAAAAAGAAAAAATTCAACCCAATCAAAATCAAGAACAAAACTAATCCAATCCAACCTTTATATTTTGAGTTGGTTGGTCTATATTGTTCGGATTATAAGTCATTTGAACATTCCTTGGAAAACTTTAGATATGATGCCCTAAACTCACTCCTTCACTCTCGCTCTGACACCACTTTCAAGTAAAAGAAAAAAAACCATAAATTTGACCTATGGAAAAATTGATTGGCCCAACAAACCCATGTTCCAATAACCTCTCATATCCCTTTCCAACAAGCTCATGACTCTCCGATGAAATCATGATCGACGACCAATATGCAAAAAGAACTCATGATCGACGACCAATATGCAAAAAGAACTGGAAAAAAAAATAAAAATAGAGAAAGAAGAAAACCGGGAAAAGGAATAAGATGAAAAAGATTAAGGAGCCAAAAACCATTTTGGACCTTTTGAAAGTCAGGTTATTGGTATTTTTTCTTCAAGGAGGATTTCATCACGAAGATTAAAAAATTTATTTTATAGGGAAGGTTACCTTTTCTATACCCAAATTTTTAGAAATAGATGTTTATAGGAAAATTGGGCAAAATGACCCATTAGAAGTTCTATTTTGTTTTTAACCTATTTTTTTGAAAACAAGCTTTTTTTTACCCCGTAATGATGAAAATGATGTAAACATGGTTGTATAATTACTCTTATGCCTATTACCACTAACCTACCAAATCAATTCATATTTTCCACCTAAAATTAATTTATCCAAAAACCATTAACAAAAAATTATTAACACAAAAAATTCTCCACCAAATTTGTTGATTGTATAATTACTCTTATGTCCCTTATTAAATTTCCACTTTCAATTTCAACAACCAACCTACTAAATAATTCACATTCTCCACCTAAAATTAGTTTATTCAAAAACCATTAACAAAAAATTATTCTCACCAAAAATTCTCACCTTGATATCTTTACAACCCTACAAAAAGTTCTCTTCATCAAATTGTTTCTAGAACGAAATTCGTCAAGTCCAAAACTTGTATTTCACGAAGCTGTAAATTTGTACACTCCGTCATAAGAAGGTATGTATTTCATTTTTGTATGTATTTCAATAGCTCACTAATTTCTAGGAAAATTGACAATCACTGCATTTGATATTTATTTATAAATTTTTGGAGTTTGATTTATGTTGATCGTTTATTATTATTATTTTTTTTAATAATACCCTGCATTTGATATTTATTTATAAATTTATTAAAAAAATTAAAAAAAATAGGAATTTTTTTTATACCCGGTTGGGCTGCATCGGGTAGGAAGCAAATGAGTTCAAATTACCTTGCTGGGCTTCACCTAGAACAAAATAAATGTTGGAATAAATTTGATATCCGGTTGGGCTCCACCGGGTATTTACCGGGTAGGAAACAAATGAGTTCAAATTACTCGGTCGGGCTTTATCGGGAGTAAAATAAATGTTGGAATAAGTTTGATTCCCGGTTGAATTATGAGATGTCTTATTTGACATTTAGTAGCATTTATGTAAACCCTGAACCCTAATTTCCCTACTTGTGTATGTCTACTATTGAGACCAGTATGGTGAATAAGTTAATGAGAGAACTAATGTCTAATTGTAGGGACGTGGGTGAAGAGTTGGAAGAAATATTTAAGTTTGGAAGCTTGACTCTCGGGTGATGCTAGATATTGGCTAAGTGTTGTTAGTGTGTAGCCATGAGTGGAGCTTGTGATGGGCGTTAGAGGTGAGCAATGGGCATTGGCCTTACTTTTTTAGGTTAGTTGGGCTCTTAAGGAAGCCAACTGTGGCTGAGTGACCCCTCACCAGGTGACCCGATTGGGCTTCACCGGGTTTTCCTCGGGTCTGAGTCCTGTAGAGTCGATCCTAACTCGACCAGGCACACATAAAAAAACATGATTCTGTTTTTTGGCCCGGTGGTCGACTCGGTCGGGTGGACCACCGGGCCAAAAAAGAATCATATTTGTTTTTTTTTGTTTTAGTTTTTTTTTTATTTAACTACATTATATATACATCTTTTATATAAAATGTAGGAAAATGCCTCATGTTTGGATTTGTTTCGGTGACATTTGGAATGAAAGGGAAAAGGATTATGATGGAGGACATTGAGTTGGGCACGACCTATAATAAATTCTTGACCAAAGTTTATAGGATAAGTGGTATAATATCAAATGAGTATAATCTTGTTATAAGATGTATACTTCAATTAAGATCGAACACCCCTGCATTTGTAATTCGGAATGATGAAGATCTACACATATTCCTTACACGGGAAGAGGTCTCAGTAATACCTCTTTACGTATCTACGCATCCAAAGTGTTCAACAAATCAAGGATTTCATCCAAAAAATTCATATGTCCGATGAACTGAAGAAATCCCTTCAACATCTAGGCTAGTACATTGGAAGATGGAGTTGGATAGTCAATTTTCCCCCACATATTTTAACCCATCACTTACTTCGTCGCCTAGTAATTTGGCGACTCATAACTTAGGGGATGATGTAGACCAAGGTCAATATTTCAATGATTGGTCTTGGAGGAAGAAGGATGATGGAAACCAATGTCAGTATTTCAATGATTGGTCTTGGAGGGAGAAGGATGATGGAGAGGAACCCAAGATTAATACCCACCATACACCTCATGGAAAAAAATGTACAATCGAAGACTACAGAGGCTTGTCACATGCAACGAGTCGTGATTTGTCACATCCTTCTAGTAGCACAATCACCATGCCAGGTCATTCTTATTCTTCTGAAGATGTGCAAGTTGGTGACATATTTATATCTAAGAAGGATTTAAAGATGCGGTTATCAGCAATTAGAGGTAACTTTTAGTTTAGGGTGAAAAAGTCAACCACAACATTATACAAAGTTATATGCTTAATTGAAGAATGCAAATGAAGACTTCGAGCCGTTAAATTGAAAAATTGTGAAATATTTAAGATCTCTAAGTATGACAATGTTCACACATATAGAAATGAAATATTGACTAAAGATCATAGACAAGCTTCTAGTTTGGTTCTCAGACATTTAATTTCGTCGAAGTTTGAAGATGTTAGTCGTTCATATAAATTGAAGGGCATTGTGAAGGATATAAAACAAGATTATGCTGTGAGTTTAAGTTATGACAAGGCATGGAGGGCAAGGGAAGAAGCGTTAGTGCCTGTTTGAGGGTCACCAGAAGAATCGTACAAGAAGTTACCTAAATTTGATGAAGCCTTACAAATTAAAAATCTCGGTTCAACATTTAAATATGATCTGCAGGAAGATAAATATTTCAAGCATGTCTTTATGACTCTTGGTGCTTCCATTAGGGGGTTTTTGAACTGTATTCGCCCTGTTTTAATTGTAGATGGAACACATTTAAGGGGTAAATATAGTGGTAAACTTCTGCTTGCGACTGGGGTCGATGGAAATAATCAAATATACCCAATCGCATTCGGTATATATGGTGGAGAAACTGATGAATCTTGGGTGTGGTTCCTTCAATAATTAAGATGTGCAATTGGGCAAGTTTATGATTTGGTTATCGTATCAGATAGATACCCTAGCATAAAAAAGGCAATTATCACGGTCTTCCCAGAAGCATTTCATGGTATCTACATCCATCACTCGAAAGCTAATTTATTAGTTAATTTTAAGAATAAAGATATTTTGGATATTTTCGATAAAGCAGCCAAGGCAAGTCGAGAGTCTGTGTTCAACTACCATTGGAGTCAATTTGCAGGGTATCTAGGTGCATACAAATACCTAGAAGATATTGGTTGAGCGGTGGGCTAGGGTGTACCAATGTAATAGAAGGTACAATCAAATGACAGACCTTTTAATATTGTCGAGTGATGTATGGATTTTTTTTTTTTTTTTGCACGATATTTTTGTGAAATTGGATGATATTTTGCAATCACTGGTATATATTTGTTTTTTTTTGCATGTGCCCGACCCAGACTTGGTATATATTTGTAGTTTTTTGCATGCGCCTGACCGAGAATGACATATTGTCTAAAAGAATGCTCCAATTGCATGCACCCGGCTCGGACTTGATGTACTTTGATGAATTTTAACTAGCAAACCATTCCCAACTATAAATTTTCATTCATTACTTCAACCATTAGTTACAAAAAAATTTATAAAGTTATAAAACAATTCTCTATTTGCCCAAATCTGAATGACATATTGTCTACGAAAATATTGCATTCTACCTTGTGTTAAGGTGTCCATTTTGGACCCTTTTACATCATATTCAAAAAATTTGCATGTGAACATACCACAGTCACCATTCTTATGTTGTTGAGGCACGAAAGTATCTCGGCGTAGAGTCCAACGATCAATTAGAAGATTATGAGACTCTATTACCACACCAACAATAAGTAGATCGGGAAAGTTTTCGCACACTGATCTCATTTCACGTTCCAAGTCTGCATTCAAATGTAATGTGATCAATGAATCGAACATGATTAATTCTCTAACCTGGAAGTTCGCACAAACAAGCACCCAGTGCATCCCAGAGAGGTTGAAAGGCATGTAAACAACATCGACGTTGCTCCAAGGTACATCGTAGTCAGTGTGTTTATCATGAACGTACTTTAATACATTTGTCGTATTAATCCAATCGATAGTATGACGATTGTGTCATAGGAAGTTCTAAAACAACGAGAAAATCAGACAACGTTGAGTGCATGCACCTATAGACTAATATATAGTGTAACTACAATGTCAGATAACGTACCGTAACTATAATGTCAGTTATAGAAAATTTTTTACGACACAAGTTTGGTTGGGCTTGCATTTTTGTTTTTATGAACATAAATAATGTGTCTATTACCTGCATGATAAGAGTATTTAATTAAATAGGGACACATATACACACATGAGAATCTTCATTAAAGGTTATATACCTCGTCATTCATCCATTTGGACAGTGTTAATAGACTATTAAACCATTTTTATCCATTTGAGCATATGCATTCCTCCAAATCATCGCAGCAGGGTCTACGTTATTCATCCACATTTGAAATTTAATGTTAAGATATTTAGGTATGTCAACGAGGGGATCTTACTTCTGTTGCATTTTTTGCCTCTTCCTTTACTTACTTGTGTCCTTCCATGGTGTAGTTAATTTCCAAGAAATTTTTCTCATTCCGCCACCACGACCTTCTATTACATTTACATTTTCCGTGTCTTGTGAACTTATATTGACAACCTACACAATAAAATTTGTAGTGAGCTTATAAGAATAGTGTTGTTTGATCAACCTACATAATGATGACTACTTCTATGTCAATTATAGAGTTATTCAATCAAATAAATATTAAAATTTCAATTATTATTCATAATTACAACAATAGGAGGACAAAGACGATAAGAACAGACTAAATAGGAAAAACAATCATTATTCCAAATTTCATACTAAATAGAAAGACATAAACGATAAGAACAGACAACAAGAATCATGACGATATATCTTAACTTCTGAACGATAATATTACATCAACAGTTTTGGTCGTTAACTTCTCAACGAGGTCATACCTCGTCCTTCCATCCATTAATGCTGGACCCTTCATCTATAACATCGTCACTTGGAACCGCCACATGTACAATATCACCACCTACAACACCTACAACACCAGGAGAATGATCATCCTTATCACCATCATTGGCCACAACATGATCACTCGTACCTCCATGGTCCCCACCTCTACTGCAGTCAACGCCTTTTCCCTGCATGCTTAGTTATGAAGAGAACATACAAGAAGGATCATAATGGTATATCCTTACTTTTGATAATCGTCGCAAGTACTTCTTAATGCTTTTTAGGTCACATTCCAAACTTTCCTCTCTTCTCAGCGCCACCTACACCTACCCAGTTTTGCCCCCTTTCCTCTCGTCCTTTCCTCTCTTTCCCGTCCATACTCGGTCGAAATACACATGGGACCCTATCGGTCTACCATCGGACGCAATCTTCCCCAAATCTTTCTTAAACTTCTCCGCCTGGTCACATACTTGGTCATCATGGTATGAAGCCCGACCGAGTAAGACCGATTTCCAGAAACTCATTTTTAGGCTCAAACTTATTCAGAAAAACGTCGAACATGATTTTTTAGAAAAAAAATAACATTAAACATAGATTTCAAATATTCACGTAAGAACAGCTGACATAAACTATCATTGAGTGAAAAAAAAAATGAAAATCCATACCTTAAGTGAAAAATCCCAAATAATCTTCAATTAAAAGGAGAATGGCAAAGGAAATGAAGATAAATGGAGTGAGACTGAGGAAATGGTAGGGGATGACCGAAAATGGAAAGGAAAATAGTGAGAGTGAGGGTTTGGAGGGTTTGAGTAACTTTTAAAATGTGAATGGTATCAGGGTAAGTTTACTTAATTTTCAAAATTGTGGGGTAAAAAAAAAGTTTTTTAAAAAGGGTCCAAAACTCAAAACTAAAACTTGAAAAGAGTTATTTTTATCAATTACCCATGTTCAATTTAGCCTTTTCGTCTTAAAGACATTTATATTATATATAAAATGGGTTATAAAGGAAGAGTCCTTACATCCATGTTATGCCCTTACATCTTTTCATAATTTATATTTTTCCCTATATTACAATTATTTAGGTCGAGGTGTTTACATGTGAAGTGGTGTATTTTCTTTATGTATGAGTGTCATAAAAAATATGGAACATCATGATATAATAATAGATACATGTTTGAACCGATAATCACGTTATTTCCCATTTATAATTATTTAGGTCAAAGTAGTATATCTTTTCGTATATGGGTTTGATGAAGACATATATATGAAAAATCACGATATAACCGTGGATATATGTTTGAACAGAAAATTACATCATTTGCTATATTATAACTATTCAGGTTGAAATGATATATTTCATGTATAGGTGTGATTTAAACTATAAATATAAAATATAAATTTCATAAGCACCGCAAACTAGTAAGTTTAAAAGATACCTATATTTTATTCTTTTATTATTGTTTTGAATATTGATCTGACATCTTAAACTTTAATTTAAAAGGTATTAGAAAAGTTCTCTTTCACCTCTTTATTTTTTTAACATAAAGATGGATTCCTCAATTTTTAAGAAAGAATGTCAAACCAATTACAGATGAGCTAAGTTGAGGTTAGCCTCACTCGTCTCTGTTGAAATTTAGATTTTGAAAATTTAACGAGCGTATGTATATATAAAAATGTGCAATGTATTTATACGCAGCAGTGTGAAAACAAATTATTAGCACCACCGATACCATCCATCCATCCATCAGCGCCTTTTCGATTCTCAAATTTGGGAACGAGAGAGGATGATGGAAGGTATGGTTCTGAAGCTCCCATACTTCCATTTCCAATTCCAGTTCCAATTCATAAACCCTAATCGTTGCATTTCATCTTCTCCTTTTCTCCGCTTCCGCAACCGCAGATTTTCCTCTCCCTTCTCAGTTTCTGCTTCTGCTTCCACCGCCAAGGAACCCGACGACTTCCATATCAACTCTCTTTCGCTTGGCCACACAACCCGTCCTGATTTCCCCATCCTCCATCAGGTTCATGTTTGATTTTTTTATTATCTGTGTTTTTCTTTGGTAATTTGCCCGATTCCTATGTTTGCATGATCACTAAAGCCATTTATCGTCTATTTGGTTGTTAGTTCCTTCAAGGTTGTGAATCTCGTTATACTGACTATCGCTATTTAGTCTCAAGAGATTGTTATTGTACTCTATTGGCACTTTATGCGGTGGTGTTAGTGGCAATGTTGCTATTTGCAGGATGTAAATGGCTCCAAGCTTGTATACTTGGACAACGCTGCCACCTCTCAGAAACCTATTGCTGTGTTGAAAGCTTTGCAGAATTATTATGAGGCTTACAATTCAAATGTTCATCGTGGCATACACTCCTTGAGGTAGACTGTTTATACTTGGCTTGAAATGTGAATTAAAACGATGTCTTTCTGAACTAAAACCATTTGTAAATGTAGTGCGAAAGCAACTGATGAGTATGAGCGGGCAAGAAAGAAAGTTGCGTCTTTTATCAATGCTGGAGAAGCTAAAGAGATCGTTTTTACTAGGAATGCAACTGAAGCTATCAATCTAGTGGCTTATTCTTGGGGCCTAGCAAATTTAAAATCAGAAGATGAGGTGCGTAGCATGTTAGGCTACTGCATCAATATTAGTAGTTTAGGGCAAGTGATTTTCTTCTAAATATGTTCTGTTTAATGCACTTATAAGCTCTGATTCAGTAAGTGCATGTTGTTCTCCACATGGGATATTTAAACTGAAATACAGTTTGTTACTAATTATTATGCAGAAAAACAGGCTGTTCAATTCATAGTTACATGAGCTCTTTTGAGTAATTTGTATACTCATTGTCTCTTTCTCATTTCAAATCTGTAAATTTCAATGGTATACTTGTTTGTATTCTTGTCGATTGTCTAAGGTGGAGGCTTTAGGATTATGTGTTTGAATAATAGTGCTTTTGATTTCTACATCAAGATCATAAAGTTGCATCCATTATTTTGTAAGTGTGTATAGCCTGATACTGCATTAACTTCAACTTAATGATCTTTTCTTTCAGCGCAGATCATACTTACGGTTGCTGAACATCATAGTGCCATTGTTCCTTGGCAACTTGTAGCTGAAAGGACTGGTGCTGTCCTGAAGTTTGTGAATTTAGGTGAAAATGATGTCCCAAACTTAAAAGAGTTAAAGGAGATGTTTTCAACAAAAACGAAGCTTGTGGTTACCCATCATGTCTCAAATGTACTAGGTACACCCTTCTATTTTATATTTAGCATCATTATAATCTGTTTCCTTTTCTTTTCATTCAATTTGTAAACATTGCTCAAGTGAAACAAGTAGTAGGTGAATATTTCAAACTGAAATGTGATCATATTACTTCAGTTATTACACGTCAAGTGGAAACTTTTTAGGCTGAATAGACATAATAAAATTCAACGAGTAAAGGAAGGAAAAGAACTGCTGGACATCCTTCCTCCTCATGATATATGTCCCTTACGGTTGATGTCTTTCTGATAGTAACTCTATGTACATAGTGGACTTCAGTAAGATTTGATTTTTTTCTACAGCGTCTGTTCATCCAATTGAAGAAATAGTTGGCTTGGCACATCGTTTTGGGGCAAAAGTGCTAGTAGATGCATGCCAGAGTGTTCCACATATGGTCGTTGACGTCCAGGCGATTGGTGCTGACTTTCTTGTTGCTTCTTCACACAAGGTTAGGCTATTTTCTTATTAACGAAATCATTGGCCTTACATTTGTGCATATGAGGTTAAGGAATAAACATGCTTCAGATGTGTGGGCCTACAGGCATCGGATTTTTATATGGAAAGATTGATCTGCTGTCTGCAATGCCTCCATTCTTAGGTATGTTCTTTGAGAAAATAAGCTATGAAAATAAATATATATATAAATTAACTTGCATCAACTTGTTAATGGAAAGTCATTATTTAATTTTCATATTTGGTCCTACATGGCTCTAGGTGGTGGAGAGATGATCTCAGATGTATTTCTTGACCATTCTACATTTGCACAACCTCCTTCCAGGTTGGTGAACTGCGGGGTGCAATTTTGTCTTTTGTCTTTTTATTTTAACATGAAAATTTTCTCCAGGTATTTATTTTAAATGATATGGAAAAGTTAGAACGTCCAATACAATACATAGGGCTGAATACACAAAATTATGGCACGAACTTTAGTACCCATAAGTTCCTATGTTGGCTGCTGTTTTGTGTGCTTTGATTCAGTATTATTTGTTTGCTCATCTTTTGTTCTCATACAGTTGGCTTAATTTCATAGTTGATAAATCATCTGTGGAGTCTTCATGAGTTCTAAACAACTGACTTCTTGAATGGTGCTAAAATTTTGTGATGACTTTTTAGTATTCATTAATTGATGCCATTTTACATATCATTTTGTCTTCTATGTGATCTCTTGATTTCCAGTTGCATTTTGATATTTGTATTAAAAAGTTATTTTGGTGGATAATTTTCTGTCCTTAATTCCCTATTAATAACTTCCCTCTTCATTAGATTTGAGGCTGGGACACCAGCAATTGGAGAAGCAATTGGCTTGGGAGCTGCTATTGATTATTTGTCTGGAATCGGAATGCAAAAGATTCATAGTTATGAAGTGAGTCGATTGAAATTTGGCATATCTATCCCTTTCTTTGAGGATTTTTTTTTTGGGGTGAAAAAGTAGTGAATGTGCGAAGCAAGCAAATCAGGGTGTCAACTAAATACCTGCATAGTAATGGAATTTTTTCTTTAATCAAGGGATTTAGATGTTATTACTAGGTTACCTGGTACTCTGAAAATTTAGGATGAGATGATAAATATGTTTACGAGTTAGGATACTTAAGTCTAACACAAGGAGGTGCTGTCTGCTAACAGGAAGAATTGGCAAATTATCTATATGAAAATCTTCGTGTGGTCCCGAACATCCGCATATATGGCCCAGCTCCCACAGCTCATGTTCAACGTGCTGCGCTGTGTTCTTTCAATATTGGAGACATTCATCCAACGGACATTGCAACCTTTCTTGATCAACAGGTATGTCTCAGATTTGGCTCTTCTTTATGTAAACGTGCTCGAGTTTGGTCCCTATGGAAGGTTTTTCTGGGCTTAAATCCTATTTTGATCTTTAATCATGATCTTCTTTTATATATAATTTTTTTTCCTTTTACTTGATTACTATTTAGGACAAGTATTTACAATAGGCGGTGTGTTGAGTTGTTTTGAAACACGTCAATGACTGAATAGTTTTGATGTAAAATTGGAAGATTTAAACATAATTTTTAATTTAAATGCTAAGGAACCAAATTCAAATAATGATTAAAGTTTAGAATTAAAATAGAATTTAATTTAAAACATAATTTTTAATTTAAATGCTAAGGAACCAAATTCAAATAATGATTAAAGTTTAGAACTAAAATAGAATTTCATTTAAATCCTTTCCTTAACCCTTTTCAGTCCCAAGGATTTGGGCCAATATCATGAGATTATATAACTAGAGTGAATCATTTACCTTTTATGGATCCTTAAAATATTTAAATGCAGCATGGTGTAGCCATTAGATCGGGACATCACTGTGCACAGCCCCTCCATCGGGCTCTCGGTGTCAGCTCAAGTGCGCGAGTTAGTCTTTACTTGTACAACACAAAAGAGGATGTGGACTACTTTATCCAGGCTCTAAACGACACGGTAAGTTTCTTCAACTCGTTCAAGTAAAGATCTGGTAATACCAAGACTTCCCGGTTTGACGGTCCACGGCTCAATCTCAAGGATTATTCTGTTTCTTGTTTTGAAGAAGATCGTCTTTCTTCTTGTTATGTTGAGCGTCCCCCTGTGACATTTACTACCAGATCCTTGCCCATATAATTTTCTTGTAAGACCATAGATTTCTCATAGTTTTAGACTCTAGTTTATTTATAAACTATTTGATTATGCTATGGTTTCATGGACTACATTTTCTCTCCACAATGGGATATTATCAATGTATATATTGTCAGTAGCACTCACCTGCCTTGGTTTTGTTTCAATACAGAAGTCTCAAGTTCCTTGGAATCAAAATTATAGTAACTTGGAGGATTTATTAAATATATGGGATTTTGTTACTGTAATGGGCTATGTTATATGGTAATTGCTAAGAGACATCCATAAATACAAGCTTTAAATATTTCAAGCTCACTTCCAAACCTGCACTATGTAGATGAACTATAAATGTTATCATTATTGGATGACTTAATAGATTTGTTATTACTATTGGATATACTTAATAACGTATATGTAAGTGATAGCTTTCTCTTGTAATAGAATTTGTTATTATAATTTGTAAAAAAGAAAAAAAAAAAGGGAATTAAACTAATAAACTAATAATGTACTATATTACATCTTTAATCAAATGATTAGAGGAAGTTAATGCATTGGGTAGGAGGGAGATACTCATGACGTGATGGTTGGTTATTGAAAATATTACTGATAGGTTAATTATTGAATTATACTTAGTGTACTTTAATAATTGGACCATATTTTTGTGTTGGTGAAATAATATATTTTCAAAATGAAATAACATGCGATTCCAGAAGTAGGGGTATGCATCAGTTAGGGAGAAAATTGGCTCCAAACCGACCAATTAATAATGTACTATATTACATCTTTAATCAAATGATTAGAGGAAATTAATGCATTGAGTAGGAGGGAGATACTCATGACGTGACGATTGGTTATTGATTTCGTTTTCATGGAATATATTGTAGCGTGAAGTAATTGAAATATTATTGATAGGTTAATTATTGAATAATACTTAGTGTACTTTAATAATTGGACTATACTTTTGTGTTGGTGAAATAATATATTTTCAAAATGAAATAACATGTTACTCCAGAAGTAGGGGGTGCATTAGGGAGAAAATTGACTCCAAACTGACCAATTAATAATGTACTATATTACATCTTTAATCAAATGATTAGAAGAAGTTAATGCATTGAGTAGGAGGGAGATACTCATGACGTGACGTTGGTTATTGATTTTCTTTCCATGGAATATATTGTAGCGTAGAGTGATTGAAATATTACTGATAGGTTAATTATTGAATTATACTGAATGTACTTTAATAATTGGACCATATTTTTGTAAAATAATATATTTTCAAAATAAAATAACATGTGACTTCAGAAGTAGGGGTGTGCATCAAGGGAGAAAATTGACTCCAAACTGACTAAATATAGTGTGAAATCCGCCCAGACTGTTAGTTTTTTTTATTTTTATTTATTTATTTATTTTTTTATCAACCAATATAAGGTAATTGATTTGACGAAGTATTATTGTTAGGTTAACATAATTTGTAACTTTTTAAAATTTAAATAAAAAAATAGACTTGAACTTGGGTTGATGGTAGTATATTTATTTTTTAAAATAAAAATTAAAAAAATTAAAAAAATTAAAAAAAGCAATATATATATCGGTTTATTTTCCAAATTTTTTATATAAAAATCGGTCGTTTCAGTGCCTATATGCACATGTGATGTGAGTTTGTCCCATTAAGGTATAATATTTTATTGTACGTGCAATCAACAAAACTTATGAATTTTTATAGAAAGTATTTCCAAAATTGAATTAACAAGAGTCATCGAAGTTGACTATTTGATTTGACAAAAAAAATCTATTGATTCCGTATATGTTATTTATTTATTTAAAATCTATTTTTTCCATTCACATTAAAAAGTTAAATATAAAAAATAAAAAAAATTGAGACTTGGGGCCCATAAAATTTCGGGACCTAATTGTTCTAAATTTTAACCAGTTGGAACATACTTTTGTAAACTTTTGAAAAAAACAAATTTAATTTCTAAAAAAAAAAAAAAGAAAAATTTGGATATTTCTTTTCCTGTAATATAGCTCAAATTAGATAAATATAATATAAATCCAAATAAGAAAAATATTATAAACAGATAGTCTGATTTGATGTAAAAGGAAAATCCTTATTAAAGAAGGAAAAAAACTGTTATCCATTAATATTTTCAAAATAAATTTTTGGAACATACTTACCTAGTGTATTTTCTTCGGATTAAATTTGATATTCGTCGGGACTAAAGTTGATATTCATTGAGAGTATATATAAATTTAAACATTTGTAATGAATTAAGACTAAAATTGAACAAATCTAAATTATAAAGTTAAAATTTAAATAACATATAACCTAAAAAAGATAAAAGCAGATCAAGATTAAACTATAATAAAAGATTTATAGAAAATATAAACTTTTTTTTTAAAAAGAGACTTATATAAATTTTTGGTTAAGGTCCCAAATTACTCTGCTTAGTTAGTCTTACGGTGTGATTCCACCTTCAAGTTCAAGCTTCCTAAAAGTTCGTCCAATTATTAGCTATTCAACAAAAGTTGTGTTCATCTGTAAAAAAGAAAAAACCTCAGGGGAAGCTTTTATTTGAATCATCCATGGATTTTGATCGAACTCAAAGCGAAAACGAAAGAAGAAACTTACATGGAGGAAGATTTAACCTAAACGCAGCTCCTCAATCAAGAATCGCAAGAGTAATATCTCGATCACTGTTCTTCGCTGTGATTCTCCTCTTAATTCCTCACATTGGTCCTGTATTCAACGAGAACGACCAAGGAAAATTCTTCTCCTTCGATTCAACAAACCCTTACTCCATAACCAAACTAGAATTCTATGACTTAATCGACGAGTTGAAAACCGCCGAAATTCTCACAGAAGGTAAAAGGAGCCTTGTGTTAATTCCACGATCGAATTTAAATACCGAAGCTCCGAATCATTATGCAGATTTTCTGAGAAGAATGGGAGCCGATGTAGTAATAGAGAACAATTTTTTGTCAGGAGGTTCGTTTGAGAACGAATCGTTTGATATTGTGTTCACGGTAGGGCAATTCGGAGCTGGACTTGTTGACCGTGTTCTTAAAAGCGGCGGCGCAGTGGTTGTTCCGGCGAAAGATATAACTGTAAATGTGTATCTTGATGAGTTGAAATATACGTGCGTATATTTGAAGCCTTACAGTGTTGAATCCATCATCATGGTGGTGGTGAAACCAAGGCCGCCGGATCAATCAGAGGCCGGTGAGTTACGCCGACGCCCAAATTGGCGGTACCATAAATTATGATTGCCTGATCCTTTTAGTGCACAAAAGACTTGGTGGGGACATTTTTTTTCTTTTTTTTTTCTCATCAATTTTTTTCTTTTTAGGTTAGATTTATTATTATTTTTTTCTTTTGAGGCTTCATATTATTCTTTGTGTAGTTAATTTTTTTTTATATGAAATACTTTTTACTAATTGAATTATTTTTATGAAACTTTTTGCTTTTAATTGCCCAAATTGGCGGTACCATAAACTTTTTGCTTTCATAGCTATTTCACATTGATTTAAAACTTTTTTAGATTGTGTTTAGCTTTAGTTTTAAAATGTTTTGTTTTAGTTCATAACTTTTACAGAAGTAATTATTTGAATAATTCTTGTTAATTTTTTTTATTAACAATTTAATATAAAATAGTATCAATTTGAAAACCTAATAGTTGATTTTTTATCAAAAAGAGAGAGAAAAAAAACCCTAATACTTGATCTACTATATGTCTTTGAATTTGAAAACTTGCCCAAGCCTCTTAGATAATGAATGAAGCACATGCTTGTAGTTTCTATGAAATAAAAAAGTGACAATACCTCTTATTTTCACTTTAAATTTGCTTTTAAAGCTCCCTTGGCTAGGCTAACTATTTCAATTTTAGTTTTTCTTTTTCTTTTTCTTTTTCTTTCTTTTAAATTTATGTTGGTTTCTACCCAAAATTTTATGTATGGGTTTCACCTTTTTTTTTTTTCCTTTAAATTTTAAGAAACACTTGAAATTTTAGTAAAATTATGAAAACATAGGTTTTTAAAACTATAGCCTCATTTAGTAGTAATTTGAATTTTTGTTTTTTATTTTTTAAAATTAAAGTTTATGAACACATTTCATCTTTAAATTTCTTGCTTTCTTATCTATCTTCCACTTAATTTCTTGAAAACTAAAAAAGTAGTTTAAAACAAAAAGTTAAAAAGTCAAACTCTTTTACTTAAAAATGGGAAAAATCATCCCAAGAAATTAAGAGGAAGTAGACTTAATTTTCAAAAAAATAAAAAAAATAAAAAATAAAAAAACCCAAATAGTTACCAAATAGGACGCATTTTTTTAGTTTGTAAAACTTGGTTGGTTTTTGACAACATACCAATGAAAAACTTATGGATGGAAGTGGAAGTAGTATTTATAGGTTTGATTTTTCAAAAATGTTATCCAATGAGATCTAAATAAACTATATTCGAGTTCCACTTGTATTTCAATTGATATTAAGTTCATCCAACACGAGTTTTAACAATAGCACCAAAACTACATTAGCAAAAGATACTTGGAAAATCTAAATAGAAAAATAGAAAGGGGGTAATAATAAAATTATAATAACAAAAAAAGAAATAATAATAATAGTTTAAAATATTTTTAAATCACATATTCGTTTTAAAAAAAAAAAAAACAAAAAACAAAAAACGAGGAGGTCGGACCACATCGGCTGGCCCATACTAAAAACCCAAACCAGCCCAATAAAAAAAAAGAGTGAGTAGGCCCAAACTAAATAAACTGGAGCGTTCAGAACTCCAACCTGTCCTCGAAGTACCTATTCAGGCTCCTAACGGCTACAAAATTCCAAATTACAATCAGATGGAAATCTGGCCGTTGGATACGATGTCCATCCAACGATCATCAATTCACAGAAATTAGACCGTTGGGAAGGGCATCGGCTCCGCTCGCAGCTTTAAAGAAGAAACAACAAAGCCATAGAGAGAGTAATCGATCCAGAAACGCAGAGAAAAACAGAACAGTTCTCAGAGCAAAACAAAACGAAAACGATCGTGAAAAGAAAGAAAAAAGAAGGAGAAGAAGAAGAGTGTATGTGATCTACGAAGTGGCGACAAGAAACACTGAAGGAGAGACGCTCAACAGTCGTCTCCAACTTTTTCTTTTCTCTCTGTTTCCAAGTCTTGAAGGAGTTTTCGGCAGTAAGGAAGAATTAATGGCGACTCGAGCTGTTGTTCCTCAGCGACAACTACGAATCAGAGGTGTGTTTCTTGTCCTAATCTTTGCTTTTTCTCTTCAATTTCGATTCAACATTTCTTGTTTTCAATGGTTTTCTGTGAACTTCTATTTTCTTAATCTTGGTTTAATAAAGTATTAATTTGGAGGACTTACCTTGCTTCTAGTTGTCTAATCTTTTCTAATTGTTAGGGTTTTGTTTTTGATTCCTGAGTTTTTATAACTGATTTTGAAATTTCTTTGAATTCGTCACTTATTATTTTACTATTTGGCTTTGTAAAGATGAAGGTAAGCCGAAGGTGGTAGCGGCTGAAGGAAGAACAAGACGAATTCTTAAAGATATAGGCAACCTAGTGCCTGATCGCGCTGTAGAAGGGAAGCCCGGACCTCAACCAACAGAGAAGAATAAGGTAACTTTAGTAATGTCTGTCACATTATTCTGTGTTCAAGGAAAAAATAAAAACAAAAGAACAATTCGGTTAAAATCCTCGAGAAAACTTCATTTGCAGAGAGTAATCCCACAAAAGGTGAATGTGGGAGTAGGAAAGGGGGGCAATGTAACGAAGGCTGCAGTAACGGAGCAACCGAAGATTGTACTAAGCTCCGTTGACGAGAGACATATAATCAACATCAAAGATACTAAATCAAGGGACAAGAATAAGAGATCTCTGAGTTCAACCCTTACTGCCAGAAGCAAGGTAATGTCCTTTTTCTAAACCCAATCCAATAGTTCTTTATGATATTGCTGGTTAATATTATGCTAAGTTTCTAAGGTCCATCAAAATTTGATTCTAAAGGCTGCTTGTGGACTCACCAATAAACCACTAGATTCTTCAGTAGCTAATATTGATGAAGCAGATGCCAACAATGAATTGGCCGTTGTAGAATACATCGACGAAATGTATAAGTTTTACAAGCTTGCAGAAGTAGGCTACTTCTTGCTCTCTCTCATTTTTTTTGTGTTTTGCCTCCTTCCTTCTCCGTAACATTTGAAGCTTCTTTTCGGGTGCAGGATGAGATCAAAGTATCAGATTACATGGGAGCACAGCCAGATTTGAATGCTAAGATGAGATCCATTCTCATTGATTGGTTGATAGAAGTTCATCGCAAGTTCGAACTGATGCCAGAAACCCTTTATCTTGCTGTAAACATCGTCGACCGATTCCTTTCCTTGAAGACTGTACCAAGGAAGGAACTTCAATTGGTAGGTATCAGCTCTATGCTGATAGCATGCAAATATGAAGAGATTTGGGCCCCAGAGGTAAATTTTTTTTTCTTTCTTTGATATGAATGATTAGAATCTTAAAATAGCCATGACCCTACTGGGTTTGTCTACTTCTACCTAATAGTTGGACTTTGAAAATGCAGGTCAATGACTTTGTAAGTATATCTGCAAATACTTATCAAAGAGAACAGATTTTGGTGATGGAGAAAGTTATCTTGGGTAGGCTGGAATGGCTTCTAACAGTTCCTACACCTTATGTTTTTCTTGTTCGATATGTCAAGGCTTCTGAGCCATCGGATGATGAGGTAAGTTGTGGGATTCTTGAACTTTTTGTTTTCTTCTCTCTTCCACAAAACTAAATGAAAAATTTCCCAATGCAGATGGAGAATATGGTCTTTTTTCTGGCCGAGCTTGGTCTGATGAACTATCCAATAGCAATATCATACAGCCCTTCAATGATAGCTTCAGCGGCTGTTTATGCCGCACGATGCACACTTGAAAAGAGCCCTATCTGGACAGCAACTTTGCATCACCATACAGGCTATGTTGAAGAAGAGTTGAAGTATGTTAAAGTTCCCTGAAAGTTCTTTATGTTAATAACTTCCCTGAAAGTTCCTTTTTTTTTTTTTTTTTTTCCTGTCCAAGTAACTTCAAAATATGAATCTATTTGTAAATTTCTATGACAGGGAATGTGCAGAACTCCTTGTGAACTTGCACCGTGGAGCTCTAGATTCCAAACTAAAGGCTGTATATAGAAAATATACAAGTCCTGATCGGCGTGCCGTTTCTCTTCTACCTCCAGCTAAAAGTTTAACTCCTGATTGTAGTCCAGAAGTATGAAGAAGTGTAGTGTAGTTTGGGGTTCTTTTTCTATTCTTTTGTATGGGAGATCATTTTGCTGTTAATGATCTCTTTTGGCTATAGCTCTCTGTTGTCTTATTAGAGCTTCTTAATTTTTTTTTTACTCTATATCCTCGAACATTTTCTTACATTTTATGTGAAGAAGAGATCAGGATTTCACTAAATATATTATTTTGTCCTTTGGATGTTGTTCATACTTAAATACTCCAAATTTATTCAAAATGTAACATTGAGAGAGAAAGGGAGAAGCTTTGAACCTTCTTCAAAACAAAGATTGGTTTGGTTTGGGTTCTCTCCTCTCTTTCCCCTCCCCTTTGTGGCCCTTAAAATGTATGGATAACAATAAACTTTTGGATGTTGTTCATACATTTTAAGAAGAGATCAGGATTTCACTAAATATATTTTGTTCTTTTGGATGTTGTTCATACTTAAATACTCCTCCAAATTTATTCAAAATGTAACATTGAGAGAGAAAGAGAGAAGTTTTGAACCTTCTTCAAAACAAAGATTGGTTTGGTTTTTGGGTTCTCTCCTCTCTTTCCCCCCCTCCCCTTTGTGGCCCTTAAAATGTATGGATAACAATAAACTTTTGACTCAGAAAAGAAAAAAATGCATTGAGAGAAAAGAAATTCTCTTACTAATGAACGAGAGAACCCCACAGCAGCTAATGCATCGTCTGTCTAGATTCCTCTTCATTCAGCTTAACCTTTGAGCCACAGCAGCTTTTCCTGCCATTCCTTTGAACTTGAGCTTCCTCATTTTCCTTCTCAACATTGTGATGGCGGTTGCCTTCTTCATGATCTGAACTAATGCAGCTAGACGATTCTTCATTCATCACCTTAACCTTTGAGCCACAGCAGCTTTTCCTACTATGCCTTACAAGTTCAGTTTCATTTTCATTTTGATCTCCTTGCTTCTTCACAAGCTCCAATCTTCTGTCCATGAACTCAGAATTCTCCTTCCAAACCTCTCCATTATCATAAACCTCCTTTTTCCATATTGGCACACAAGCCTTAAGTTCATCAATCACAAAACGGCAACAATCCATTGCATCAGCACGATGAACAGCTGAAACAGCAATGAAAACGCTGATCTCCCCCACAGGAACAGGACCTAGGCGGTGCACAACTGCAATCGAATGGAGGTTCCAAGATGATCTAGCAGATGAACAGATGGATTTGATGCTCCGAATAGCCATTGGTACATAAGCTTCGTACCGCAATTCCACCACCGTCTTGCCTTCAAAATTGTCTCGTGTAGTACCTGAAAATGTAGAGATAGCGCCGGCCTGGGGAGCACTAACGAACGTGATGTATTTGGCCATGTCTATTGGAATGTTCTCTTCCAAGATTTCAACAAGAATTCTCTCCTCCGAAGCCATTCTTCTCCAAATCTGCTGCGTTTTCTTTCAACTTCAGCTGCAAATTACGTAAACAAGTTGTGACAGAAGAAATTGACAGCAAACTTCTTCGTCGTTGCAGAGTTAGAAAATACTAATTTCTTCGTTAGATTCAATGACGATAAATACTAAAATCGAGGGAGAAATTCTTGAAAGGGATGAAGCCGAGGTGTAGTGGTGGTACACGACACGTTTGCACTTGGTCTTCGCTTGAATCGCAGTCGACTCGGATGCATGTTCATATAAACCATAAACATTTATCGCAAGTTGACTCCAAGACATTCCTGGGCGATACTGATTACTGCAGACCGCCAAGAAATGGACGAGAACTCGGCAACGGAGACTCAGAAGAGTAAAAATCGAGATAAAAAAGAAACCAATTCAAGTCTAAAATTGATTTGAAATTCAAAGATAAATCAGCCACAAACGCAACACAATCAAAGAAAGAGACGTACCCGATCGTGTTCAGTTCATGAAAAGAAAAGGCATCTTCTCTACTCTCAGCGTCAGTCCATGAAATCCAGGATTTGCAGTTCTTTGAATCCAAATGATACCTGAACTGCGTTCGGATTGCGGATTTTAGCGCTCGAATAAAAAACTAGAATAATATGCAATAAGCGGTGATGAAGATGAAGATGATTCTGCGAACTGGAATCCGAAATCCACCGTCATCCGGCCCGCAGAGATTTTTCCGGTGTGTGTGGGCTACGATCTCAAATGAGATAAGGGCGCCAATGGAGCGGGCTGCCTTGGGCCATTGCATTATTCTTCGTTGACATCCTTTCTTTGAATTTTCAAACTCTTGGTATTGATCAATAAAATTAAAATATTAAAATTCGATGAAGTTACTAATGGTCTACTTTTTATTAAAATAAATAAAGGGGGAAAAAAAATAAATAAAGGGGGAAAAAAAAAAGAGAAGAAGAAGAAAATCTAACGTAACCTAAACGTTTACTTTCAATTACATTTATTTAGACTTTATGCGTTTTTAAAGATGGTTTTAGTATTTCTAATTTTCAATTTATGTATAATTGGTCTTTTGTTTTTAAAGTTTAATAACATGTAGAGTAAGAGTTTCAAACTTTTAATCTCTTAGTAGATCTAAAAGTATTAGAGAGATACGATTTCATCTAAGATTATAAATTTAACCTATATCTTTCTAAATTTTGTACATATATATAGTCCTTGAAAAAAATTGGCAATAACAAAATTTACTCGTATTTTCGAAAAAAAACTTACACTTGATAGGAATCGAACTCTAGACGCAGCCACGCAGGGACACTATATATTATTGATTGACCAAAAGTCGTAGGATCAAAAGAATTTTATGATATTTAAGTTGAATAATGTTATACTGATAACTAATCTAAATTGTCAAAGTGAGTTTAACTCAGCAGAATTGGCATGAGCTCCGGTCTAAGAAGTCCGAGGTTCAATCTCTCATCTCATAATTATTGTAATAAAAAAAATTAATCCAAATCAATTCAGGGGTATGGTGGATGTGTCCCTAGTTTTAAATATTTAATCTCTGGTAGGATGTCACTTTAAATCTGTACTATCTTAAGTGAGGATATTGATGGTGATTAGAAGTTGGTTTAATAAAAATTTAATTTAAATAAATAAATTCTAAAAAATATTTAAAAAAGAGAGAGAGAGAGAGAAGGAAAAACTTTTGGTAGGTGTTCACAAGTTATTGTCATGGAATCTTACAATTTAATGCTCACGTATACCAAAGAAAAAGTATGGCTTGCTAATTTTGCTAGGATACAAATGGGTGTAAATAACTAGCATAGACATGTTATAAATATATTGAGCATATGGAATTCACATGCATGTGTCCTCTTGTGCAAGTTGGCGTGATTATCTAAGCATCCTTCTTCTACAACTTGGCAACAACAAATCAACTTTATTTATAGTTTCAAGTAGATCTATGGTTATGTTATCTGCTCGATTTCACATGAGTCATTGAATCAAATTGCTACATGTATATTACTAAATCTCCTTGAGCTAATTAATTGATGGTTTAGTCAATTAAGTTTGGTGTTATGTTGTTGGGTTAACACATGAATAGGCATGTTGGACAAGGCCTAAGGCAGTCAACGTACAAATGCCATGTTGGGTTCGGTTTGGTTTAGCTTAGTTTAACCCATTAAATCAAAACAGAAGAATATATATAGCTAAATTGTTTTGAAACGATTAATTGATGGTATCAATTTGGTCTAATAGACCATAGATGGTTGATTAATGCATGCACATGTATGTTGGTAACAACGTTCAGTACATGTCATCACTATTACAAGGGATCATAGCCTCATCCAAGTCTAGGTGAGTCATACCATCACTGTTATTTCCACTCACCATTTGATTACCATGATAGTGGATAGCAAAAGTGACAACAACTAGAACAAGAGATGGGTTAAAGAAGCAAGAGTAAAGAAAGGACATTGTCTTTTGCTTTATCTTTTTAAAATTTAGGAACCAAAATTGACGCAGTGTTTTTTTTGGAGGAAGAGAAACTTTATTAAGCCTCAAGGGCAAGGTTTGAGTCAATATCCATTACAGTTAGATTTTGAATCCATAAAGGATAAACATTCATCCAAATATCATTAATGCCTAGTAATCTAACATTCCTAGCTACTAGATCAACTAATTTATTTTTTCTTCTAGAAATATGTGTGAAATAAATTGTATAAAAAGGAGGAGATAACTACCAAATTTCTTCTTGTAACGACCCGACCAATCGAATACTCTGACATGGCCATTAATCTTAAATACACATTTTCATTCAAAATATTTTACTGACATAGCACGAGTTTAGTGACAGGAAAGATTATTTCAAACCAAACCAAAAATATTAAATTGACAAATAAATAAAGTAGACAAAACATGTAATTGGATCCAAAAAAACATTTACAAAGATAATGTTAAAAAAAAATCGTAAATTGTTCTGTCTGACAACAAACTCAAATCTCAAAACAATTAAGTAAAAAAAAAAAAATGAACTACGCAGAAGTGTTTTCTAGTGTTCCCATATGGCTTTATCATAGTCCCATCTATCTCGTCAATTCATTTATGTCATTTCCTGAAAAACATAAAAGAAAGAATGAGTATAACAATATCCAGTAAGTGACCCTCTATTAGGCTCTCTAGATAATCTCTTAACTAGTCTATCTAGATATCAATGTACACCTATATCATATCAAGTGTAGTAATCCCGAATGGACAAATATCGGTCATAAACATGATCTCCAAGGAACATGCATCAGTCATGTGTATTGCAACGGTACACAAATCGATCATAGGTGTGTTCCGAGGGAGCAGTTGCAAGGTATTGGCAATTTGTAGGTGTGTTTCGAGGGAGTAGCTGCATGGTACTGACCTTGATGGCAACTGATGAAGAACCCACAGAAGATGAGTTATGGCATAAAAGGCTTTCTCATATCAGTGTGAGGGGGTTGCAAGTACTCTCAAAACAGAGGACTATTCCTAAGGGTGTTGGAGATGGCTTAAAGTTTTGTGAACATTGCATACTAGGGAAAGCAATAAGGCAAGACTTCCCTAAAGAACAACATACCTCCAAAGAGATTCTTGAATATGTACATTCAGACTTATGAGGCCAGCTCACTCTCCATCTCTAAGTGGAGCAAGGTACTTTCTTTCCTTTGTAGATGATTAATCAAGGAATAGTTTGGTTTACTTTCTAAAAACCAAAGATGAAGTATTTAGTAGATTCAAAGAATGGAAGACCTTAATTGAAAAGCAAACCTCTAAACATATTAAACACTTAAGAACTGACAATGGTCTAGAGTTTTGTGGAGAGAAATTCTGTAAACCCCAGATTTTACATTTCCTATATAAGTATGTTTAGTTGAGGATATTATATTAATTATTTGATAAGTGAAAAGTTTACGGTGTAGTTATAGGAAAATTACAAATGAAGGAAAAAAAAGAAAGAAAGAAAGGATTAGAGAGGAAGTAGCTGGTGGTGACAGGAAATTTAATATGTTCTTTAAAACATTTAGACAATGTGAATATGAATCATACAAGCTCATGTTGCCATTGTAACGATCCGACCCCCTAGGACTTAGGTAAGGCCGTTACTAAAATAAATGCATGCATAGAATTTAAAACGACGCTCAGTTATTTGAAATAAATGCTAATTAAACAAGAGAAGTTCAAAAGACATTTATTAAATGCAATTGTTAAAACAAATAATAGGGTATCCAAAATTCTTAAAGACCAACAAAAGTATATAAAAGAAATAATTCTTAGTATAAATTTTAAACAGTAAAACTAAATATTAAGAGGAAAATAAGGACTCAAATTTCAAGGTGCGAAAGAGAAAAAGTCTAGTCTCAGTGACACGATCACGAATTCCGTTGCGCCATCTCCGGTGCATCTTTACCTTTTCTTGAAACATCAATATAAGAAAGGATGAGTATGAAATACTCAGTAAGTAACCCCACCACTGAGGTCAGGCTAGGCATCTATATCCTTTAGATACCCACCTATGGCACATAAACACATGAAATAGATAAGAGACCGAGTCCTATCCTATTGTAGTTAAGTATGCCCACAAAACTGGTGAATCCCGAAGGAAATACAAAACTGGTGAATCCCGGAGGAAACAAAAACTAGTGAATCCCGAAGGAAACAAGAAACTAGTGAATCCCGAAGGAAACACAAAACTGGTGAATCCTTAAGGAAACACAAAACTGGTGAATTCCGAAGGAAACACAAAACTGGTGAATCCCGAAGGAAACACAAAACTGGTGAATCCCAAAGGAAACAAAAAACTGGTGAATCCCAAAGGAAACATAAAACTGGTGAATATCTAACTAATCAATGAAGATATTCACACGGTCTCAACGTTCAAAGAATCAACACCGTACAATTCTAAAACATACATGAAATCCTTGGTACCATGGCTCTATCACATACACATAATCCTTAACAACATATTATACAACCTTCATGTAAACCTTACATCATAATTTTACAACATACAAGTATGCCTCTACACCAGCAGATCAGACGTTGACGTATGAAGACACATACATCACATACTAACAATCAAGTGCTTAGGTATGTATTTAAACAATTCAGAACTTGTGCCAGAACGTACTTTGATTCAGGTCATACTATCAATCAACATGCTAACAATTTACCATAACATACACTCACCATGCTAGCATACAACTAAAGCCTGGCCCGTGGGCAGTTCCAGTGGTAAGATTACTTACCTCGAAGTCAAAATTATGTCTAAGCGACAAGCAAATTAATCTTCCTTCTAGCTTAGATGGATCTTGAATTAGTCCTAAACATAATCCAAATTGCAATTAATAAAAGAGCTTAGTTCCAATACCCAAATTAACCAAATAATTCCCAATAATCTTACCCAAAAGCTTGTCAAAACCACAACCAAATCCTCTTGACAGCATAGTTTTAACTTCAAGGCTTCTCCAAACTTGATTTTTAAAGCCCAAACAAATATGTATCAATAGATTGAAGAAAAAAAATGGCACAATCTTAACGACCCTTACTGTTGGCAGCACAAACGACGAGAAACGACAGATTCGAAGCACCCTTGTGTGACTAACGACGAGCGACCTGGCAGTCGGGGTTCGACGATTAGAGACGTGGTTGATCTCGTGAATCGAGTGGCAATGACTGCTTCGCGACCTAGACGACTGAAGGGAGTCGAGTCGACTTAGGAGGCACGCCGCTGAACAAATGCTCGCGGTTGGAAGAGGGAAGGCGCGACGTTCGTGGGTTTGGACGGAGGCGGCGTGCGGTTGGGAGGAAAGAAGAAAGAAAAATTGGGGATGGTGGTGTTGCCGCGCGGTGCGAGGAAGAAGAAGGAGAAGGGTCGGTGGGGGTTTAAAAAAAAAAAAAAATAATAAATGTAATAACTAAAGGAAGGTATAATTATAATAAATTCTTTCCATTTTGAAAGGAAAATTAATTTCTGCCATAACTTTCACATTGAAATTCAAAATTGAATAATTTTTCGCGAAACGTAAACTCCCACATTTATATTTGAGATCCAAAATTTCAAAAAGCTCTTTGACTAAGCAATTATTGAATTACCAAATAATAACGTTACTGAAATTATATTATTATATAAAAAATGTGCGGGGTGTTACAACCATAAACTTGTTGACTGTAAAAATAATGTTTCCATTTTAAGCATGCACACAATGATATACGATAAAGATAATTTTATGTGATACTACGTTCTAAGTGTATGCTTTGATATATGCTTGTAGTATGCGATGAAGTAGTGCATGTCACAAGTTTCCTTGTGCTGAAACCAAGTATAATTCTAATGCAAGTTTCTCAGAATAATCCGAGGTTGAACACGGGGATTGTTGTCGTTAGATGCGATACTTATGTGATACATGCGATCGGTTATAATAATGAATAAAGAATTTTGGTTTGTACAGAAATATAAATTGCGCTGAAAGTAAAAATGGGTTGATAAAGTAAATTCCTAAACTACTATGATACATGATGCAGGGGTCGAGGACTGGCTGTGAAGTTGTACAAAAGAATCGATGAATGTGATGGCAAGTCTTATGAATGAAGCATAAATAGAATGAGTAAAAAGTAAAAACATCGCAAGTTCATCAATCGTGTTAAGGACGCAATTAAAGTTCTGCTTTCCCTTGGCATACACCTTTCAGTGATCGGCCACGTTCCCATACATCTATGGTGAAACAGAGATGAACGTGATGAACGTAAGGTTGTTTCCATCTCTAGAAATACTTCTCGCTTTAGTTAACGCATTCTTCTAACCTTCTCTGATAGGCAGAATAACATCGTCAAGCATGCTTTAGCTAAACTTAATTGATTCCTCGACACAGATTGACTCACTCGCTTAATTCTCGCTATTTACCCTGGGGATTAAGAACACATCATGGAGAAAATAGATGATAAATCTATGGAAAGAGACATACAGATGATAACGATGATGATGATAACATTTAATTCTAAAATTAAGCGTTTGATACATGTTTGTGAATGAGGGATTAAAGAAGATGAATTAGAGAATAGAAACAAATACGGAAAGAGTGTCAACGTCTTGACATAGATCCTGATCGGAGACTTGTGCTTGCCGACGTATGAATGTGGTGGAGTGGAGAGGAAAGCTTCCCTTTCAGGCTTGCTTTCCCGGTAGAATTGACCTTTTGCACAGAGCTTTAGCTTCAGGAATTGGAAGAATTGTTTACTCGGAGACTCACCTTTCAGCCTTGTCTCGTAGTTCTCCTGGATTTACTCTATAAAGTCTCTTCAGACCAGCCTCTCTCTCCCCGTTTCAGTATATTTTTTAGAGAATTTGAGGAAGCTATTTATAGACAAGATCTTGACTTTTTGAATTTGTGGTCCCCACTGTATAATTATAGTAATTCCTACAATGGCGTAATGGAAAATTCCTTTTTATTCTGCGATCAATTTGTCAGAATTGCATAACAAAAAGCTGCACACTTGTCAGAATCGTCCGCGAATGCGTTGCTCTTCACATCTTCGATCTATCGCCACATGCGGTGTTGTTTTTGATTACCGCATGCGGTTGAAATGCGTTGATCGCTAAAGCTCATGATCAATCGTCGCTTGCAACATCATTTCATTGATCATCTCTTTTTTCTTGATCGATTGGCGCATGCGATGTAGATGCATTGAACATTTTGCCTTCGAGCCATTAACGCATGCGGTGATCTATTTCCTATAAAACAGAGACTGAAACATTCTATTTTGCCATCGCAATGGTGTTAGTGGATGCCTTTACGAAATTTCATAATTTTCATATTTCTTAGCCAATTCTTATACTATCGACGCAACTTTTCTCTCTTTTTGCCGCAATATCTAAATAAAACAGCATAAATAACTTGTATTTCTACAAGTTATCACACCCCTAAATTTAGATATATGCTTATCCTTAAGTTTATCTTCAACTCAGGCAATTTCACTCAATTTGTGTCGATTGGCTGCTCCAAATGCTTTATCTCTACAACATTACTTAACAACGCAATTTCCTTCTATCCTTTAATAGTTCATAAACATGGTCTACTTTATTCTTTTCTACAACAAACCTCTACTTAAAAATCTCCTTCTTGTTTTGAGAAGAATGTTTACCTCTTTTTGCAAAAACAATTAGGTGCGTCTTTATGCGATGGTCTGTTTTGCGTCATTTTATTAGAGACTGTTGATCATAGTTGCACCCTTCGTTTTGGCTTGCTCCCACGGGTGTCATGCGACATCTAACTACGGTTGTGTACCAATCTCAACTTCAACTCTTGATTTTCAGCTAAGTTTTGCTTTTGCTGGCTAGAGAAGTTGTCTATTGTATTCTTATTTTCTTTTTTTTTTTCTTTTATATTGCGTTGATCTTGGAAACCTACCTTCGTTTTGACTTGCTCCCATGGGTGACATGCAAACATCCAACTACGAGTAGATTCCTTTCACAATTTAACTCTTATCAGGTTGGGATTTTCCCTTGCGCTGACATTGGAGTTTTTATGATTTTTTTTTTATATAATGAATGCATTTTCCTGATAATGACTGCATTCGCTTGATTGCATCAGACCTTCCCCACCCCCAAATTTAGTGATGCGCAAGGTCCTCATTGTGTTGTTTTGGACAGAAAAGACAAAACACTTAGTCAAAATTTTGAAAAGAAGGTTTGAGCAGAGCCTTGAAATAGAAAAGGTAAAGCAGTGCTATTGCTATGAATTATCTAAGTGTTAGTTAAAAAGTGCAAAGTATAAGAAATGTTGCTAAGGGTATGCATACTACTCATCATGGTAGCCCAATTAATAACGCAAAATAAAAGACAAGGAATATCACAATAATTGACAAAGGATGATAAGTAAAGAGACTAATGCATATGGAAAGAATAGTTACTCAGTTGTATTAAAATTAACTAAGTATACAAAGAATTACAATCATTGCAACACAAAATTTAAGCACGTATAAAAAATCAAGGTATAGCTTCTATACATAAAAAAATAATAATGAATGAAATAAAAGAATGGCCGCAATGAAAAATTGTAGATTTATTGAGAAGGTGGCACACCTCCAAATTTAGAGTTGTGGCAGGGGCTCTGGTGGAGGATTTTACGAAGGAACTCGAGGAACTTCTTCAAAATGCAGAGGTAGCTGTATATGCGGAGGCACCATGGGACCATGTAAATAGTTTGTTAAAAAGTTAAAGTATTCATGGTTGCACTTCGCCATTTGTCTCTGGTTCAGGTGGATCGTGAAAATATTGCATTGAATATTAATCAACACCTGCCGCGTCATCGTAATACTGTGTTGCACCTCCGTGTGGCTCTCTTGTAACTCCGTTATTCTTTGGCAGAAGAATTCTTGTTAATGATAGAGAAGAGAATGCATCTCTGCTAGGTCAGCAGCAAGGGTTGCAGTGGTAGGATGCGCTTGCGATGTTTCACCATCAACGGTTTGGGGTTGAGCAGAAGTGCCTTCACCTAAACCGTGTGGGTCGTTAACATGTGGCGATGGAGGAGAAAAATTCAGTGGAGATGGAGGGGAGGAAGATGCTGCTGGGAATGCATTGGGTGAATCGGAAGCAAGGAGGAGATTTATAAAGTGTTCCAGGAGTGGGGAAAGGGGTTCCGTAGGTGGGCTTGGAGGGTAAATAACTAAAGGTAAGGGGTCCAAGGGTATTTGGTCTTGCGTTGATTGCTCTTGGACTTTTCCTTTGCCTTTGTCATCTTTGCACTATTTCTTCGACTTGGGTTGCTGTGGTGCATTCAAATCGATAAGGGGTCGTTTAAATGGAAGCTTGGGGCAGTGAGGAGAATCCTTGAGAAGCATTCTCAAGATCTTTGTGTTGATGAGACCATGGACTTCCGGCATTGGCTCTTCTTCAATACCTACACCCATAGAGAGGCATAAGCTCGAAACTGTCCAAGGAAAGAAATACTGGCCTCTCACACGCCCCATAAAACCTCAAATTTTTTTTTGCAATCAGTTGGCCCACATCGATTGAAATACCGCGCGCTATGCAATATGCGGCCATTACTCGATCCCTTGAAATTGTTTTGTCATGCGATGTAGGGATGAGTCGCCTTTTCACCAAGTAAACCCAAAGACGCGCTTTCGGAAGTAGTTTGTTAGACGCAAAGGTTTTAATGCCTATCAAAGATACCGACCACTAAGTACCCGGTTGTGTTAATATTCTCAACGCATTCTCCATTTGTTCTTCTTGGGGATCATCAATAATTTTGTTACTTGGCGCATCCGGGATATCCTTCATCTTATATAACTCGTTGATGTCCCTTGTGCTGAATGGCACTGTACACCCTTTCATGATCACCGCATCTTTGGTGCCATGAAGTCGTCCATTGTAAAAAGCTCTTACTACAGTTGGAATTATGATGGATGGGCACTGGCAGAATGTCTCCCACCCATGCTCCAGCATAACACTTGTAATTAAATTCGGTAGTGGCATTGACGCAGGAAAGAACCCCATTTCCATCATCATGTCATCATTTTCCTTCTTTGATGGGCGCCCTTTGGTCAACGCAGGCTTACTGCTTTCAACTTTCGCTTTGCCCTTATCTTGTGCCAAGGTGGGACCTTTGTCTTTGTTTCCATTCCCGTTCTTTGTGTTGATCTTCTTCTTCCCTTCTCCACTCTGCAACTTCTTTTCTTGTAGTCTCTCTAATGCGTTGCATATTTGCTTTGCACTATTTCTCCTTCTCTTCCTTCTTCTTCTTTTCTTCCTCTTCTTCTTCTTTCATTTCTTTTTCAAATTTCTCCGAGGCCAACATATGCACTGTTCATCCTCGAGCCTTTTTCTTTCTTCTTCTGCTGAAATTTCATTGTTACGGCATACTTCCTCATCTTGGAGTTTTCTTTTGAAATTGCCCGCTATGATGATTTGTTGCGCTCGTAACATCTTTTCTTGTTTTTCCTCTTTTCCTCTTTTTCTCCTTTCCTTCTCTTCTACTAGACTTTGGCAAAATTGTGGGTCGCTTGTTGACCCTTGCGGCGCATTCTCCTTGCGACGTCGCATTAGAGGGGTGATGTCTGGATCCTCTCGGTCTTCATTCGCAACCGTTCTGATATGCGTTGATGCCTCTTGAGGTTGCGCTGATTCTTTTTCTTGCATTGACATCCCCTTTTCCACCCTTGCAGTGGTGGATTCTTCGTCAACATTCGGGCTTTCCGCCCTCTTCTTCTTTTCTTCCTTTTTCAGGTGCTTCTCTTCTCGCTTGTGCTTCTTCTTCTCACTCGACTTCTTTTCTTTCTTCTCCTTCTTTTGCTGGGCCTCTTCATCTCCTTCTGCCCGTTTGCCTTTGCTTTTTCTTTTTTTCTTCCCTTCAATCGTTTCAGGCTGCTTCTTCGCTTCCACCTCCTCCAAAGCGACCTTGATGGGTACTTCATAGGATCTATTTGAACAATTTCCTTAGGATCTGCAACGGCCAAGGCACTTCTCCGCGAAGCTTCTGCCATCTCCTCCTCCGAAGGCAAGGGCTGATTAACAACTCTGGCTTCAGCTCTCCCTCCTTCTCCATGTTGCTTAGGATGCTCCCAAACACTTATTTGTCATCTCTTCTTTTCTTCTCACTTTCCGATGACAGTGCTGGGAGTGGGGTACTCTCCGTGCTCGGCCCCTCTCAGATTTGGAGTGGTTTGGATACAAAAGGTTTTCGCTGAGGTTTTCCGGCAATTCTTTGGATGGGCTTTGGCTGGGCGGTGAGGCGACGGCTTGTTGCGAGGAATGCTGCCTCCTTTGCGGTGACTTGGGTTGGGGAAGGTGATGAAGGTAGGGAAGATGAATGTGAGGACTGCTTGGCCATGCTTCCGGTGAGTGATAGAGTTGGAAAAATTCTTTGGGTCTTAGGAAGAAAGTTCAAAGATTGGGTATGTAGAGGATTTGCTTAGGGTTTTCTTTTTCGCAAAAGATTCAGACTTCCTCAGACGAAGAAGGAGGGAATTTATAGGTTGGACCTTGATGGGCCCAATGCAAATTCTGCGTGGCAGGCTTCGAGGTACTCAAAAAGCCTGTCCGCCGTGCTCCTCGCATTTATGAATTAGTAGAAAAGGACGTCCTTTCATCTGCCAAGTCATCATTTCCTAGGAAGCCTAAGCGATTGGACTACTCTCTCACAAAAGGAATTTATCTTTTGTATTTTATTCAGACGGGCGCAAGGTTAAAGATTAACGCAATGCATCCGTTACCGCAAATGCATATTTGCAAAGGACGGGCAACAACGCATGCATTAGCGCAACACACCCTTCAACTCAACGCATTTCTGGAAGATGGGTGCACGGTATTTCTATTGGCGCAACACTATCTCGACATAGTGTGTTTTAGCTAAGGACGAGCGTAGAATACATACGCGCGCAACACACCCCTCAGCGCAATGCATTTGAGGAAGATGGACGCAAAGTGTATCTTATCAGCGCAAGATGCACCCATCATCGCAATGCATACCAGATGTTTATTAAAGTTTATTATTTATTTATTTATTTATTTTTATCAATAACGCAAGTCGATAAGACTACGATGTTCATTTTCTTTTTGATCAGTCATTCACAGAGATTTTAAGAACAACGCAACTAATGCAGAAAAGTAAATAAATTGAACAAGGCATGGAAATAACACAATTGAATTAAATTGAAAGTGAATTCATAAAGCAGTAAAGGCTATTTTAAGAAAGCAGTAAATAACGCAATGCAGAAAGCAGTAAAGGAAAGCTGTAAAGAAAGCATTTAAACATAGATGTAGGGATGCTGATTGAAAGAAGTTTTCTCACAATTACTGCAATCCACACCCCTGCAGGCGGTTAAGCTTGCCTGCGCAATGACATCAAGGACATTGTTCCTTCCCATGAGATCTTGGGACTTTTGAGTTACTTGGCAGCGTTCCCGGTGTTTTGTTGTGAAGCTCGGCTACCAATTGCCCGACTTGGATCTCCAAGTTCCTTATTGAAGACGCATGATTGCATGACTGCATCATTTTTCTCAATGTATTATTTGAGCAAGGACTCCAATGATGACGAATTTACAGAGGTGTTTGATGAGGACGGTTGGTTATGTGGTTGCCTTTGATGACTCTGGTTCTAATTCTGGTGAAAAGATGGAGGATTTCCTCGATTCCCTGTATTGTTGTTCTGATGATTAATTTGGCCCCTCTGGTTGTGATTCCCTCCTCAACTGAAGTTAAGGTGATTTTTCCAACCTGGATTGTAAGTGTTGCTGTAAGGGTTGTTTTGGATAGCAAACACTGACTGCGAGTTCGATGGGCACATCTCTGCAGCATGGCCCCTTCCGCATTGGACGCAACTTATTGCGGCCACTTACGCCGGCGCATTGGGTTGTGCTGAACTTTGAGAGAGGGCACCATGATTAATTACCATCGTTTGGAGGAAAGAGGTCACCGCGGCCATTTGTGCGGCCAAGGTTGTCATTGTATCTGCTGGTACAATGGTGTTTTCAGTTCTTCCTCTCTCAGGGCCTCTTCCCCCATACCCGTCATCCATCCAATCATCCGTGTTTTGTGAAATGCGATCAAGGATGACCTTGGCTTCCATGTAGGTCTTATCCATAAATCCTCCTGCTGCAGAGGCGTCAGCAATGACTTGCGTTGATCGATTCAGGCCGTTATAAAAAGTTTCCATCAGAACGCAATCGGGAATCCCGATATGCGGAAAATTCTTCACCAATCTTCTGAAACGCACCCAAGCGGTGATTAGAGTCTCGTTATCCATTTGCTCGAAATTCGGCACATCCTTTCGTCTCCTTACGTTAACGGCTGGAGGGAAGAATTTCTTCATGAACCGCTCTACCAACTGGTCCCATGACGTGATTTCATTTGGCTCCAACGAATAAGCCCACCTCTTTGCCTCATCCCTCAGTGTGTATGGGAAGAGGTAAAGTCTAATTCCTTCAGGGGTTACGTCAGGGATGGAGAAAGTGTTGCACATCTTCACAAAGCTGGTCAGATGGGCATGCGGATCTTCACCTTGTAGACCTCCGAATTTCCCCACATTTTGTATCATCTGGAGCATGACCCAATTTATTTCATATCATGCATTATCCTCAACCATTGGGCAAGAAGTCGTAAAGATTCAGCGCCACATAGTTTCTCATGGGGATATTGTGGTCAGTAGCAAGAAAGACAGGATCTTGCGCTGGCTGATTCGCCCCCTGATCTCCTTTGGGCCTCTCGTTGTTGTTTGCCATGTTTACTCTTCTTCGCCTAATTCTATTCGGGCGTGCCCTTGCGCGAAAAGTACGTTCGATCTCTGGGTCAGCTTCGAATTCTGGATCAGTTCTAGTACTCATAAATCGTTAGCCTGTTTTTCGCGATAAACAGACAGTACAACCGAGATTTGTCCTGCAAAATACCACAAAAGTATTCAACACTAACCGTTATCCATCCCCGGCAACGGCGCCATAAACTTGGTGACAGGAAATTTAATATGTTCTTTAAAGCATATGGACAATGTGAATATGAATCATACACGCTCATATTGCCATAAACTTGTTGACTATAAAAATAATGTTTCCATTTTAATCATGCGCACAATGATATACGATAAGGATAATTTTATGCGATACTACGTTCTAAGTGTATGCGTTGATAGTGATATGCTCGTAGTATGCGATGAAGTATTGTGTATCACAAGTTTCCTTGCACTGAAACCAAGTATAATTCCAACGCAAGTTTCTCAGAATGATCCGAGGTCGAACATGGGGATTATTGTCGTTAAATACAATACTTATGTGATACATGCGACCGATTATAATAATGAATAAAGAATTTTGGTTTGTACAGAAATATAAATTGCGCTAAAAGTAAAAATGCATTGATAAAGTAAATTCCTAAACTACTATGATATATGATACAGGGGTCGAGGACTGGCTGTGAGTTGTACAAAAGAATCGATGAATGTGATGGCAAGTCTTATGAATGAAGCATAAATAGAATGAGTAAAAAGTAAAAACATTGCAAGTTCGTCAATCGTGTTAAGGATGCAACTAAGGTTCGCTTTCCCTTGGCATACACCTTTCAGTGATCGGCCACGTTCCCATACGTCTATGGTGAAACAAAGATGAACGTGTGAACACAAGGTTGTTGCCATCTCTAGAAATACTTCTCGCTTTAGTTAACGCATTCTTTCAACCTTCTTTGATAGGCGGAATAACATCTTCACTTCTGCTCTCACAGGTGAAGATGCCGTCGAGCATTCTTTAGCTAAACTTAATTGATTCCTTGACACAGATTGACTCACTCGCTTAATTCTCGCAATTTACCTCAGGGATTAAGAACACATCATGGAAAAAATGGATGATAAGTGTATGGAAAGAGACAGAGAGATGATAACGATGACGATGATAACATTTAATTCTAAAATCAAGTGTTTGATACATGTTTGTGAATGAGGGATTAAAGAAGATGAACACAGAAGATGGATTTGGAACTTTGCGTTAATGGTACCGTGGCAAATTTTCCAGTGCCTCTTTTCTTAGTTACCATGTCCTTCAGAAACTTGGCATAGGCAGACATTTCCTCAATCGCTTCATTGAAAGGAATGTTAACATGTAATTGCTTTAACGTAGATAAGAAGCGTTGGTACTATACCTCTTTGTTTTTCTTCTTCCTTAGCCTCTAAGGGAAATGTGGTAACTAAACTTTCACGGTTCTCGTTTCATTTGACTTTGAGGTCGAAGCAACCTCAGGTTCCACTTCTTCATTTTCTCGTTACTGCAATCTCAGGCTCCATTGCGATGGACGTTGTTCTACTATGCTCCTTCTTTTCCCCCTCCACAATCTTTCCATTGTGCAATGTCACAACTTGACATTGCTCCTTACCTGATCCCCCTGGGTTACGTGGAAGTTCGGTAGAACTTGGCAATGCCCCTTGCGGTCTACTTTTCAGCTCACTCGCAATCTGGCCCATTTGCAATTCTAGGTTGCGGATGGACATAACCTGTCTTTGAAGCACTGTCTCGTTTTTCTATATATACTGCTTCAATATGCTCTCTAGAGAAGAGGATTGCGGTGGTTGATGTGAGCTACTTGCTTGATTGCTTTGTTGACTGCTGTTGCATTGGAAGAATCCTGGTGGCCCTTCTTTTTGTGCCACAGATTGAAAATTTTGTTGTTGATTCTTCCAGGAAAAATTGGGGCGGTTTCTCCACCCGGGGTTGTAAGTGTTTGAAAAGGGATTATTCTTTACAAAGTATATAGACTGTGGATTTTACGAGCAATCTTCCATTGCATGCCCATCATTGCAAGTCGTACACCTTACGGTGTTTTGACTTATTGCGTTGTTTTGCCCACCTTGCGGTGTTGGACTGCTGGTCGCCATTCCTTGAATCAAATTCATCATTGCGGTCATTTGGTTTTGTAATGAAACAATAGCACTATTGTTTGCTTCAGAATCTTTAAATCTCAATCTCTGGTCACTCTCCCTCCAGTCTTCATGGTTCTTGGAGATGTGGTCCAGGATATTCTTTGCCTCATCGTAAGTTTTGTAAAGTAGACCAGCAGCGGCTGCCGCATTGGCAGCGTCTTGTGAAGCGGGATTCAAACCGTGATAGAAAATTTCCATTTGAAGGCAGTTTGGTAGCCCATTATGCGGACAATCCCGGACTAGCCTTTTAAACCTCGCCCAAGCATCGCTGAGTGATTCGTCCATGTCTTGTTCAAAATATATAATAAGCTTCCTTCGTCTTGCGTTTCTCGGTAGGTGGAAAATACTTTTTCATGAATTTCTCCACTACCTGCTCCCAAGAAGTAATCTCTCCTGGTTCGAGCGAATAAGCCCATTTCTTAGCTTGATCACAGAGAGAAAATGGGGACAACGTTAGTCGAACTTATTCAGCAGAGATGTTTGGGAACATAAAAGTATTCAGATTTCAATAAAACTTCGGAGGTGAGCGTGCGGATCCTCGCCATGCCTTCCTCCGAATTGACCTGTAGTCTAGATCATCTATAGCATCATCGGTTTCATCTCGAATCTACTTCCGTCGAGAGCAGGCCTCATGATTCCTGGAGAGAAATCATAGAGGTTTGGCGATGCATAGTCCCTAATGGGTCTATTGCGATTGTTTGCCAACAGAATCAGATTCACCATGACATTCTTATCATTTGGTGCTCCGCCTCTAGGCTGCTCTGCCACCTCTTCTTTGTCTGATTGTGGTTGCTGTTGGCAGTCTCGTAGACTCCTTCGAAACGTTCTCTCAATCTCTGGGTCGTAGTTCGCCAGAGATTGAGAGTTCTGCAAAGAAATCACAAAAATTACCGTTAACAAACTATTTTAGTGAAGTCCCCGACAACGGCGCTAAAAACTTGATATGTTATTTTATTGGATGAAAATACGGATGATATGCGTTGATAGATTTCGTTATGCACTCAACTTTCCCCAGCAGAATTCAAGTGTAAATTCCCCTGAGTTTCTTGGTAAGTCCAGAGTTGAACACATGGACTTGTGAAAATAGATGCGTTGGTAATGTTTATGAAAACTTTGTGGTAACCAAGTAAATAAATAAAGTGTTGGGTGTGTTGTTGTTGCATTAATGAAAAAGGAGTAAATAAAGGCGGCGGAGTTGAGAAAGATAGTTGCGTTGATAGATGCAATGAGTATATGATGAACAGGTTGAGAAGATCTTTAGCTAGTGTTACTCGGGAATGCGTCAGACTATGCGATCATGCTATAACCATGCACAACAAGTCATTTCCCAATGTAAATGCGATGCTCCTAAGTCTAGGACGCATATTTTGAATGCAAAATGTCCATAGAGCTTATCCCTAAGTCTTTACTCTTGTCCTATGCGTTGATGCAAAATGCATGAAAGCAAGGTGACCGCATACAATCATATCTTATCACTAAGATGCATACGATGCGTTAATAACAAATAGTGCTCATTCCTAAGTGCCTATCTCTCGTTTATGTGTTCTAATATGGTTCTTCCAAACCTAGATTCTGACCTGACCTTCCCAAGTCTAGATCCTGTCCTTAGACTACCCTCCCAAGTATCTCTAATAGACGAATGAAGTATTCATAAACAAGACAATCGCAAGAATGAAGATTCCCTCGTTATGTTAGCTAATTGCTTCTCAACCCATTAAACTAATTTAGCTACTCATGCGTGAACAATAGAGAGTGAACAAATATAGAGAAAGAAATTCCATTCTTATAAATAAGTTAAATACAAAATGACAGTGGAAAGTAAAGGTAGAGAGCTTGGTAGCAATTCCTTGCTTACCGAGGCTTTTTACACTGAATCTCTATTATGAACTAAAGATGTTCCCACTTTCGCTGGCGTTGGCCCTCTCTCTGTCTTGGAGCTTTCGGAGCTTTCCCAAGCTTACCGAAACAATCTATCGGCACACTTTCTTCCTCGTGTCCGCCTTAAAATGAAAGAAACTATGGACAGAGGCGTGAACTTGTAAAGTGGTGAATTAATTGACTGCTTAACCCCTTCTCTGAAGAATGCACTTGGTATTTATAGAGCTTCCATGGTGAAAGGTGGCTTCTCTCTCTTAGTTGTACAGATGGGAGAACTTTAATTCTTGATTGATGTGCCGAATAATTATTACCGATAAAGCTGAATGTACTTCGTGACCGTTATCGGCTATCAACTTAATTTGGATTCGACTGTCATCAGTTTTCTGTCCCATCGCTCTTAATTATCCTTTCACCCGGATGCGCCCACCATGTTGCGCTGACCAAGTTGCGGTGATTCTTCTTGGGCGAATGTTTGTGAGCAAGATCAACGCAAAGCCTTGCGGTGAAGTTATGCTCGACCAATGAATTCCTATGATCACAATCGTTGCATTGTATTAACGCATATTTTGCACAAAAATATAAAGATCAACTATTCTAATGCGTTGGACGCAAGCGACCGCAATATTATAGATTTTATGCTTAATGGAAGCAATTTATTATATTTCATCAACGCAATCCAACATTGTCTGCCGCCCGGTCTGATTGAGGAGTAACTGTTTTTGCCTGAGAGTTCCTTTCCCTTCGATCGAGATGTTTAAGAACTTAGCACTATGATAACGTGCATTTCTGCCCCTTATCATGTATCGCTTGGGGAGCTCCGGTGTTATTTGTAAGGAAGAAAGATGGTACACTTAGATTGTGTATCGACTATAGGTAGTTGAATAAGGTAATGATTAAGAATAAATATCTGTTACCACGTATTGATGATTTTTTTGATCAGCTAAGAGGAGCCACGATGTTTTCAAAGATAGACCTGAGATCGGGTTATCATCAATTGAAGGTGAAGGAAGCTGACATTCCTAAAACTGCATTTAGAACAAGATATGGACATTATGAATTTCTAGTTACCTATGGGCTAACTCGTATTCACGACATATTTCATGTGTCAATGTTAAGGAAATATGTGCCTGATCCTATGCACATACTAGCAGCACAACCAGTACAACTCAAAGAAGATTTATCTTACGAGGAAGAGGCCATCGAGATTTTAGATAGGAAAGACCAGGTACTCAGAAATAAGACGATTCCTTTGGTGAAGGTACTATGGTGTAATCATGGAATCGAGGAAGCAATCTGGGAACCTGAAGAGAAAATGAGAAAGAGATATCCTCAACTTTTCTAATGATATATCAGGTAAATTTCGAGGATGATAACGGGCAGAAATGGACGTTGTCATAGTGCTAAGTTCTTAAACAATGCTGGCTTGCATTGACAAAATGTGTTAGATTGCGTCCAAAAAGCATTAAGTTTATAACATTGCGGCCGCATGCGTTCATCGCATAGAAACAGTTGATTTTTATATTTTTATGCAGAATATGCGTTGACACAAGGTGAAAAGTGTGATCACAAGAAATCATTGATCGAGCGTAGCATTACTGCAAAGCTTTGCGGTGATTGTGTTTGAAAACATCTGTTCAAGAAGGATTGCCGCATAGAGTCGGCGCAAATTTGTGGGCGCATCTGGGTGAAAGGTATAATTAATCATGATGGGACATAAAGCGGATGATGGTCGAATTCGAATTAAGTTGACAGCCGCTAACGATAATAAGTACATTCAGCTTTTCGATGACAAATATTCAGCATATTAGTCAGGGAATTAAAGTCATCCTATCTGTGCAATCATAAGAGAGAAGCCACTCTCACCCCGAGACTCTAAAAATACCAAAGGCATCCTTTAGGAAAGAGGCTCGAAAGTTCCGAAGTTCAGTTTAGTTAGCTCAGCACGTCTTTGTCCATAGTTTTCTTTTATTGTCAAGGCGGAGCAAGGGAAGAGTAGAGAATCGCTCAAGGCAACTCGAGAGAGAACCCAGAGGCGTAGAAGCAGAGAGCGGGCCGACTCTCGCGAGAGCGAGATTATCTTTTGAACATGAGTAGAAAAGATAGTGTAAAAGCCTGGGAAACAAGAGATTGCTACCAGGCTCTTTATTCTATTCTTGCATTGTTGTTTTGTACTTCATCTTTATATTTATAAAATGAAAATTCTTATTCTACATCTGCTCACCCTCTTAGCACGCATGAGTAGCTAAACTAGTCGAATGGGTTGAGAAAAACTAAGCTAACATGACCTAGGATTTTCATTGCTTGTGATTATCTTGTTTTATGCTATGCCAAACATCCCTTTAGAGCTATTCGAGAGAGAGTCTAAAGAAAGAACCTAAGATTTGAGAGAGCTAGGTTAGAATCTAGACTCGAGAGAGCAAGATTAGAACTGCATAAACAAGAGATAAGGACTTAGAGATAAGCTCTGTTTGCCTACCTACATTGCATGCATCCTAGAGATAGGTACGATATTATGTGGTCGCCTTATTTGTGTGAGTGTCATTTCGTCATCGCATAAATAAGAATAGAGGTTTATGTGTTGGTCCTATAGACTTATCGCATATATCGCATGCGTTCTAGCATTAGAAGCCGTAGCATTTGCATCGAGAAATGGTTTACTATTGTATGTGTGTTGCATGATCGTAAAGCATGAATGCATCCTAGAAAGTGTTAGCCGAAACCCTTCTCAACCCGTTCACCGCATACTCATCGCATCTTCTGTGTGTCAACTCTTTTCGAACTCTGCCGCATTTATTTATTTTTATTACCACAAACAACATTCTTAACAACTACTTAATTTATTTGGTTACCGCAAAGTTTTCAGAAAATTACCACCGCATATTGTTTTTCCAAGTCCTTGAGTTCGACCTTAGACTTACTAGGAAACTTAGTGGGGTTTACACTTGGATTCTACTGAGAAAACTTGAGTGCTCAACGCATTTTCACCATCGCATTTCATCAAATAAAGCAACAAGTTTTTGGCACCGTTGTCGGGGACTTCGTCAAAACAGTGTGCTAACGGTAATTTTTCTGATTTCTTTGCAGACTCTCAATCTTTGGCGAATTATGACCCAGAGATTGAGAGGACATTCAAAAGGAGATTAAGAGACCGCCAACAACAACAGTCAGATAAAGAAGATATGGTGGAGCAACCTGGAAACGGAGCACCAAACGACAACAACGTCATGGCGAATCCAATCCTGCTGGCTAACGATCGCAATAGACCCATTAAGGACTATGCATCACCAAACCTCTATGATTTCTCTTTGGGAATCATGAGGCCTGCCCTCGATTGAAGCAGATTCGAAATGAAACCGGTGATGCTGCAGATGATCCAGACTGCAGGACAATTTGTAGAACGGCGTGGCGAGGACCCGCATGCCCACCTCCGTAGCTTTATAAAAATCTGCAATACTTTTGTGTTCCCAAACATTTCCGCCGAAGAAGTTCGACTAACTTTGTTTCCATTTTCTTTCTATGATCAGGCAAGAAAATGGGCGTATTCCCTCGAGCCGGGAGAGATCACTTCTTGGGAATAGGTCGTAGAGAAATTTAAGAAGAAATATTTTCCATTTACTGAGAATGCTAGACGAAGGAAACTAATAACCAATTTTGAACAAGACATGGGCGAATCGCTTAGTGATACCTGGGCGAGGTTGAAGAGGTTGGTCCGGGACTGTCCACACAATGGATTACCAGACTGTCTTCATATGGAAATTTTTTATCATGGTTTAAATCCCACTTCACAGACTACTGCCAATGCGGCAGCTGCTGGTGGTCTGCTTGACAAAACGTATGACGAGCCTAAGAACATCTTGGATTGCATCTCTAAAAACCACGAGGATTGGAGAGAGAGTGATCAGAGACTGAGAATCAAGGATAATAATGCAAGTAATGGTGCTATTGCTTCACTACAGAATTAGATGACCGGAATGATGAACTTAATTCAGGGAATTGCGATCAACAGCCCAACATTGCAAAATGGATAAGTAAACACAATTAGTCAAAACACCGCAAGGTGTATGACTTACGGTGATGGGCACACAATGGAAGAATGCCCACAAAATCCACAGTCTATTTACTTCGTGAAAAATAATCCATTTTCGAATACCTACAACCTCGGGTAGAGAAACCACCCCAATTTTGCATGGAAGAATCAGGAATAGAATTTCCAATCTGTGGCGCAGAAAGAAGAGCCACCTGGATTCTTCCCGCACAACAACGGTCAAAAAGCAATCAAGCTAGTAGCTCGCAATTGCCACACCTTGGAGAGCTTGTTGAAGCAGTACATAGAGAAAAACGAAACTGTGCTTCAAAGTTAGGCTATGTTCATCTGCAATCTAGAATTACAGATGGGCCAGATTGCAAATGAGCTAAAGAACAGACCGCAAAGGGCTCTGCCAAGTTCAACAAAACTCCCATGCAACCCATGGGGATTAAGTAAAGAACAATATCAAGTCGTGACATTGGAAGTGGAAAAAGAATGAAGAGGTACACTACTAACACTTCCTGTCTATGTTAAAACAATTACATATTAATATTCCATTCAATGAAGCAATTGAGAAGATGCCTGCATACGCGAAGTTTCTGAAGGAGATGGTAACCAAGAAGAGGGGCACTGGTAAGTTTGCCACGGTTGCGTTAATACAGAGTTCAAAAGAAATAATTCCACCGAAGATGAGCGATCTTGGGAGCTTTACTATACCTTGCTCCATAGAAGGACTGTACATAGGGCAAACCTTGTGTGACCTTGGAGCCATCATCAATTTGATGCCTCTGTCGATCTTTAAGCAGCTGAATGTGGGGTAACTTGCGCCTATGACTGTGACTCTCCAACTTGCAGATAGATTTCTGGTGCATCCAGAGGGGAAGGTGAAGGACGTGCTGATCACCATCGACAAATTTATCCTACCAGCCGACATCATCATCTTGGATTACGAGGCCGACAAAGATGTGCCCATCATCCTGGGGCAACCGTTTTTATCAACAGGTATTACCCAGATCGATGTGCATAAAGAGGAGATCACTTTGAGCATCAATGGACAGAAGCTCAAGTTCAACATCATCCGTGCCATGAAGTTTCTTGACGAAGAAGACCTACATGACTCAGACGACGACCAGAATTTGATTGAAGAAGAAAAGTTTGACGAAGAAAATGAAGAAGAGGATGCAAGCGCATCCATTACTGCCTGTAATGTGATCATAACAAAAATAAGCAAGGAAGAAGAGATGATCGCAAATCAAGAAGAAGAGCCAACAGAAAAAGAAGAAAGAAAAACAACGCAATCATCCCTAATAGAACCACTAAAAATGGCATTAAAGACCTTGCCGAACCACTTAAAGTACGCATTCTTGGGGCAGAATGAGAAGCTGTCAGTGATAATTTCCTCAGACTTTAATGAAAACTAGGAGAATGCGTTGATGAGCATCTTGAGGAAGCATGTGCAAGCAATAGGTTGGACGTTCGCCAACATTAGAGGAATTAGCCCAGCGTACTGTATGTACCAAATTTGTCTTGAAGAAAACCATAAGGCAACAATCGAACGTCAGTGCAGACTCAACCCTGCGATGAAAGAGGTTATTAAAAAGAAGATCATTAAATGTTTAGATGCGGGCATTATCTATCCTATAGTATACAGCACGTGGGTTAGCTCTGTGTAGTGTGAGCTGAAAAAAGGGTGGCATGACGGTAGTCCTGAACGAAAATAATGAACTAATACCGCAAAGGACCGTCATCGGGTGGTATTTGCATGGACTACCGCAAGTTGAATGCGGCAACAAAGAAAGATCATTTCCCTCTATCGTTTATTGACCAAATGCTAGACCGTCTAGCTGGAAATGACTTCTACTACTTTCTGGATGGCTATGCCGGGTACAACCAGATTATGATTGCTCCAGAAGACCACGACAAGACCACATTCACCTACCCATATGGGACCTTTGCTTTTCGCTGCATGCCGTTTGGCCTCTGCAATGCGCCAAGCACGTTCCAAAGGTGCATGATGGCCATCTTTTCAGACTATCTTGAGGACTCTGTTGAAATCTTCATGGACGACTTCTCTGTCTATGGGCACACCTATGAAGTTTGTCTAGCCAACCTGGAGAAGATACTGAAGAGATGTGAGGAGACGAATCTGGTTTTTAACTAGGAAAAATGCCATTTTACGGTAAAGGAGGGCACCGTGTTGGGACAGGTTTCTCGGGACGGGTTAGAGGTGGATAAAGCAAAAATTGAATTGCACCTCTAACAAGCATGAAGGCCGTACGAAGTTTCTTGGGGCATGCTGGATTCTATAGACGCTTTGTTAAAGACTTTTCAAAATTAGCACGACCACTGAGTGTGTTGTTGAAGGCTGATAGAAAATTTGATTTTGACGACAATTGCCTCAACGTATTTAGAATTCTGAAGAATGCACTGATTACCGCAACCGTGTTAATTGCACCTGATTAGACACTTCCTTTTGAATTAATGTGCAATGCAAGTGGGTATACGATGGGAGCAGCTTTAGCACAAAAGAGAAAAACAATCTTACATCCCATCCATATGCGAGTAAGACATTAAATCCTGCTCAGACCAATTACACCACCACAGAGAAAGAGCTTCTGGCGGTAATTTTTGTGTTGGAAAAATTTAGAGCATACCTGCTGGGAACAAAGGTACTCATCCATACGGATCATTCGGCGATAAAGTACTTAATGAAAAAGAAGGATGCAAAGCCGAAGTTGATCAGATGGGTTCTCCTCCTTCAAGAATTTGACATAGAAATAATTGATTGAAAGGGGACGGAGAACCAAGTTGCAGATCACTTGTCTAGATTGGAAAACTCTGAGGTTGACCGTAACGAGTTAGGGGTGAATGCGGTGTTCCCAGATGAGCAGCTGTTCCATATTGAAGAATTGCCTTGGCTGCTGACATAGTCAACTATCTGGTTTACGAGTAATTTCTTGAGGAATACACTGACCACCAGAAGAGAAGGCTCAAGCATGAATGTAGATCATATTTCTGGGATGTGCCGAATCTATACAAAAGGGGGGCAGACCAGATTCTGCGACTATGTGTACCAAATGCTGCTCAACAACGCATATTATTGCAATGCCATGACTCACCATATAGTGGGCACTTTGGAGGACAGCACACCGTAGCTAAGGTTTTACAGAGTGGATTCTTCTAACCAACACTGTTTAAGGATGCAGCTGACTACGTGATGAAGTGTGATGGGTGCCAACGTGCAGGTAAGATTTCATGGAAACATGCAATACCAATGAACATCATCTTGGAACTTGAGTTGTTCGACGTATAGGGTATCAACTTCATGGGACCATTCCCTCTCGAATTGTAAACATTATATCTTATTGGCCGTCGACTATTTATCCAAGTGGGTGAAGGCAGTGGCATGCGCCGCAAGCGATGCAGCGATAAGTCTCTCAATTCCTGAAGAAAAACATTTTCACTCGTTTTTGGCACTCCACGTGCCATAATAAGTGGTGAAGGGTCTCACTTTGTCAATCATACTGTCAAGGAGCTGCTGCGCAAATATAAAATTCTCCACAAAGTGGCCACCACATATCACCCACAGACGAATGTTCAGGCTGATGTGTCCAATCACGAAATCAAGCTGATACTTGAAAAGGTAGTAAAGCCTTCGCAGAAGGATTGGGCAATAAAGCTCGATGATGCATTGTGGGCATACCGAACTGCATTTAAAACACCCATAGATATGTCCCCGTATGCGTTGGTATTCGGTAAGGCGTGTCATTTTCCTTTGAAGCTGGAATACAAGGCATTGTAGGTGGTGAAGAAACTAAATTTTGATTTGAAGAAAACAGGAGAAGCGAGAAAACTTCAACTGGTCGAGCTAGAAGAATGGAGGATCAACGCATATGAGAACGCAAAAATTTACAAGGAGTGCACAAAGCGCTGGCATGACAAACACATATGTGGTAAGAACCTCCAAGTCAGGCAGAAGGTCTTACTATTCAACTCACGACTATGGCTCTTCCCTGGAAAATTAAAGTCCTGTTGGTCCGAACCATTCATAGTTAGACAGGTATTTCTGCATGGCGTGGTTGAATTATCAAATGATGACGGAACCAACGTATTCAAAGTTAATGGGCAGCGAGTAAAATCATATCATGGAGAAGGTTAGCATCGCCAAGTCGAGTCTGTGGAACTGAGAAACTTTGAATAAAGAAGGAAGTAGGTGGTCCCTGCGTTATCATACGATCGAAATTCACCAGGGATGCAAGTTTTGGGAATCATGGAATCTTCAAACTTTTCTCTACGACTCTGAATTTTCATTCCTCTATATCTTTATCTAAGCTTATTTAAAAAAAAATGGAGATTGCGATAAAACAATTTTGTTTTGTTTAAATTACTTGACCCTCTCTCTGTTTTTCTTGCAACGATCGAGGCGCTGGATTGCAGAAGTGTTACACGAAGAAGTAATCCAAAGAAGATAGATCGCCACAAAGAAGGATGCATCAATACACAATACGGGCAACAATGCAAATTTGGGGGTTGTATTCTTCCTTAACTTTATCTAAAATTTTGCACTATCGCATCACCTTTTAGTTTTAAAAGTTTTATCACCGCATCCTCTTTGATTACCGCAATCATTTGACATGGATAAATTTAGTTGCTACCGTATGCTGTCTCTTTGCCAATTATGATTTTAATGATGAAAAACATACTCCTATCTTTTTCTATATACTAGAGTCAACTTAATTTTAATATAGTTACCTCATGAAATATTTCTAGAAGTTAGGGATCTGCTAGCTTTCTTTCAAACTCTTTTTACGAAGCTTTCTAAGAACATTGCATGACTTCTTTCAATCTTTTGGCAATGAGGACATTGTCGCATTTTAAATTTGGGGGTGAGGTAATTATTTTCGACCTTGCTATTCTAAAAAACAAAATTTTTTTTTTAGAATAACAACTCCCCTATCAACGCAATGGGGAAGCCCATGTTGATAAGAGTTAAGTTGTGAATGGCACATGCCCATAGTTGGATGTCTGCATGACACACGTGGGGGCAAGCCAAAACGAAAGTAAGTTACCAGGATCAACGCATAAATGTAATGATCGCAACTTTGCTGCCAAATAGGTATGAGTTTAGTCTGAGAAAGAATGCATTGCTCATAGTTGGATGTCCGCATGACACACGTGGGGGTAAGCCAAAACGAAGGCAAGACCCTTGGATCAGCGCAAGGTCAAAAAAAAAAAAAAAATAATGTCAAGAAATATGCAAGGATAAGAATCATTTGACACCCCAGTGGAAAAGTTTTCTTTTTGAAATAAATCATACGATGTCCCGGAATCGAGTAAAGTTCTTTTCAAAGTTAAGCTTGCGATCCCTAGGTCTAAGAAATATTTTAAGAAGAGACTTGAATAAGACTTAAGGAAACTTTGGTGTATAGGAGTTGAATGAAGTATCCTTGAGAAATTTAGGAAAAGAGAATTGCGGTCGACTTGCTAAAGGAAATCTTTAGCTTATGTTTGAGGACAAGCATTGTTTAAATTTGGGGGTGTGATAACGAGCAGAAATGTATGTTATCATAGTGCTAAGTTCTTAAACAATGCTAGCTTGCATTGAAAAAATGTGTTAGATTGAGTTTATAACATTGCGGTCGCATGCGTTCATCGCATAGAAACAGTTGATTTTTGTATTTTTATGCAGAATATGCATCGAAAAGAGTGATCACAAGAAATCATTGGTTGAGCCCAACATTAACGCAAGGATTTGAGGTGATTGTGATCGCAAACATCTGCTCAAGAAGGATTGCCGCATAGAGTCGGCACAACTTGATGGGCGCATCTGGGTGAAAGACATAATTAATCACGATGGGACAGAAAGCTGATGGCGGTCCAATCCGAATTAAGTTGACAGACGCTAACGATAATAAGTACATCCAGCTTTTTGATGACAAATATTCGGCACATCAGTCAGGGAATTAAATCCACCCCATCTGTGCAATCATAAGAGAGAAGCCGCCCTTCACCCCGAGACTCTATAAATACCAAAGGAATCCTTCAGAAAAGGGGTTTAAAAGTTTCAAAGATCGGTTTAGTTAGCTCAACACGTCTTTGCCCATAGTTTTCTTTTATTTTTAAGGCGGAGCAAGGGAAGAGTAGAGATGTCAGAAGATCGCTTAGGGAAACTCGAGAGAGAACCCAGAGGCCTAGAAGCAGGGAGCGGGCTGACTCTCGTGAGAGCGAGATTATCTTTTGAACATGAGTAGAAAAGACAGTGTAAAAGCTTGGGAAGCAAGAGATTTCTACCAGACCTTTATTCTATTCTTGCATTGTTGTTTTGTACTTCATCTTTATATTTATACAATGGAAGTTCATGACCCATAACTGTTTCAGAGATACGCAGTTTCCTAGGTTTGGCAGGTTATTATAGGAGGTTTGTGGAGGGTTTTTCTAAGATAGCCCTTCCATTGACGGACCAGACCAGGAAAGACGTGAGGTTTGATTGGTCGTCGAAGTGTGAGCATAGTTTTTAGGAGCTGAAACAGAGGCTAGTATCAGCGCCAGTGCTTACCTTACCTGTTCCAGGTAAGGAATTTGAGATTTATTGTGACGCGTCCCGACAAGGATTGGGATGTGTGTTGATCCAGGATGGGAAAGTGATTACATATGTATCTCGTCAACTTAAGAAGAACGAGAGCATTTATCCTATGCATGATCTAGAACTGGCAGCGATTGTTTTGGCTCTGAAGTTGTGGAGACATTATTTATTTGGAGAGCATTGCAGGATATTCACAGATCATAAGAGCTTAAAATATATTTTTGATAAAAAAAAAGTTGAATATGAGACAGAGAAGATGGATTGAGGTGATCAAAGATTATGACTATTCCATCGAGTACCACCCTAGAAAAGCTAATGTTGTAGTGGATGAGCTAAGTACGAAATTCTCAGGATCCAAGGCCATTATTGGCTCAATGAGAGGAATGCTATTGCAGAATTCAGGAATTCTAGAACCGCCTTATCAGTGGGATAGTCAGGAGGATTGATAGCTACATTCCAGGTAAGGCCTACCTTAGTAGAAGACCTTAAGCAGGATCAGTTGAAAGACCCTAATCTTCAGAAAATTGTTGATGATGTAAGTAAGGGAATCAGATTTGACTTTCAACTGAGAGCAGATAATGTACTAGAAAAGGAGGGAAGAATGTGTGTGCCTAATAAGCTACGACTGAAGCAAGCCATTCTGGAAGAAGCACACAGTTCTGCTTATGCTATGCATCCAGAAAGCACCAAGATGTATAGAACTTTGAAGAGATCTTACTAGTGGCCTGGGATGAAGAAAGACATAGTAGAATATGTGGATCGATGTTTAGTCTATCAACAGGTAAAACCTGAGAGACAAAGACCAGCAAGATTACTAAACCCACTCCCAGTGCTTGAGTGGAAGTGGGAGCATATGACAATGGACTTTCTGTTTGGATTGCCTAGGACGCCCTCAGGATACGATGGCATTTGGGTGATAGTCGATAGACTAACCAAGATGGTCAAGTTTGTACCAGTAAAAGTTACTTTTTCACTAGACCGTCTAGCTAAGATTTATGTGGATAGGATAATCAGTCAATATGGAGCCCCAGTGTCGATAGTGTTAGATCGAGACTTGAGGTTTACTTCAAAATTCTGGCCTAGTCTACAGAAGGCTATGGACACTAAACTGCATTTTAGTATAGCTTTTCATCCACAAATAGATGGACAGTCAGAAAGAACTATACAGACACTGGAAGATATGTCAAGAGCTTGCGTGTTACAATTCAAAGGAAGTTGGGATACGCAATTGTCGTTGATCGAATTTGCGTACAACAATAGTTACCATTCTAGTATTGGAATGGCTCCCTATAAAGCATTGTACGGAGACCTTGCAGGACCCCAGTATGTTGGAACGAAGTCGGAGAACGACAATTATTGGGTCCAAAATTAGTTCAACAAACAACTGAGAATGTGAAGCTTATCAGGGATAATCTTAAGGCGGCTTACGATAGACAGAAGAGCTATGCTGATAAGTGAAGAAGAGAACTAAAATTTGAAGTCGAAGATCGAGTATTTCTTCGATTGTCCCCATGGAAAGGAATTCTCCAGTTTGGGAGGAAAGGAAAGTTAAGTCCGCGATACATTGGATCATATGAAGTTGTGGAACGAGTTGGTCCAGCAGCATATAAGCTGCAGTTACCTATGGGCTAACTCGTATTCACGACGTATTTCATGTGTCAATGTTAAGGAAGTATGTACTTGATCCTATGCACATACTAGCAGCACAACCAATACAACTCAAAGAAGATTTATCTTACGAGGAAGAGGCCATCAAGATTTTAGATAGGAAAGACCAGGTACTCAGAAATAAGACGATTCCGTTGGTGAAGGTACTATGGTGTAATCATGGAATCGAAGAAGCAACCTAAGAACCTGAAGAGAAAATGAGAAAGAGATATCCTCAACTTTTCTGGTGATATATCAGGTAAATTTCGAGGATGATAACGGACTGAAATGCACGTTATCATAGTGCTAAGTTTTTAAACAATGTTGGCTTGCATTGACAAAATGTGTTAGATTGCATCCAAAAAGCATTAAGTTTATAACATTGCGGTCGCATGCATTCATCGCATAGAAACAGTTGATTTTTGTATTTTTATGCAGAATATGCATTGACACAAGGCGAAAAGAGCGATCACAAGAAATCATTAGTCGAACGCAGCATTACTGCAAGGCTTTGTGGTGATTGTGTTCGCAAACATCTGCTCAAGAAGAATTTTCGCATAGAGTCGGTGCAACTTGGTGGGCGCATCTGGCTGAAAGGCATAAGTAATCACGATGGGACAGAAAGCTGATGACGATCGAATCCGAATTAAGTTGATAGCTGTTAACGATAACAAGTACATTCAGCTTTTCAGTGACAAATATTCGGCGCATCAGTCAGGGAATTAAAGTCATCCCATCTGTGCAATCATAAAAGAGAAGCTGCCCTTCACCTCGAGACTCTATAAATACCAAAGGCATCATTCAGAAAAGGGTTTCAAAAGTTCCGAATTTCGGTTCAGTTAGCTCAACACGTCTTTGTTCATAGTTTTCTTTTATTTTTAAGATGGAGTAAGGGAAGAGTAGAGACGCCGTAAGATCGCTCAGGGCAAATCAAGAGAGAACCCAGAGGCCTAGAAGTAGAGAGCGGGTTGACTCTCGCGAGAGCTAGATTATCTTTTGAACACGAGTAGAAAAGATAGTGTAAAAGCCTGGGAAGCAAGAGATTGCTACTAGGCTTTTTATTCTATTATTGCATTGTTGTTTTGTACTTCATCTTTATATTTATACAATGTAAGTTCTTATTCTACATTTTTTCACTCTCTTAGCATGCATGAGTAGCTAAACTAGTTGAATGGGTTGAGAAGAACTAAACTAACATGACCTAGGATTTTCATTGCTTGTGATTATCTTGTTTTATGCTATGCTAAACATCCCTTTAAAGCTACTCGAGAGAGAGTCTAAAGAAAGAACCTAAGATTTGAGAGAGCTAGGTTAGAATCTAGACTCGAGAGAGCAAGATTAGAACTGCATAAACAAGAGATAAGGACTTAGAGATAAGCTCTGTTTGCCAACTTACATCGTATGCACCCTAGAGATAGTTATGATATTATGTGGTCGCCTTATTTGTGTGAGTGTCATTTCGTCATCGCATAAATAAGAATAGAGGTTTATGTGTTGGTCCTATAGACTTATCGCATATATCGCATGCGTTCTAGCATTAGAAGCCGTAGCATTCGCATCGAGAAATGGTTTACTATTGTATGTGGGTTGCATGATCGTAAAGCATGAATGCATCCTAGGAAGTGTTAGCCGAAACCCTTCTCAACCCATTCACCATATACTCATCGCATATTCCGTTTGCCAACTCTTTTCGAACTCACAAGGAGAAGAACAAAAAGTGAAGAATTTGCAGAAGGGGTAGATTTTCGGATTAATCAAGGCTCGGGGTGAAGATTGGAAGCTTCATGCCAAATTACAAGGAATTTGGGGCTGAGATTTTAAGTTAAGAAAGTTAACTCAATTCAAAAAAGTTTATAGAAGGAAGTTTCTTAAAAAGAGTTCTGAATTTTGAGTTATGAATTTTTTAAGTTGAAATAGGAAATTGGTGCGTAAACAGGCAGCTGCTTGGGAAGATTAAGCAAGCAGCTCACCATAGTGAGCGAGAGCGAGATAAGGAAGAGGTGGATCTTGCTAAGGATGAAAATCTCGTTGGTTTTGCGTTGAATCTTGCTGGAAAGTGGCAAATCTCGCTGAAAAGTCGCAAATCTCGCTGGAAAGTGACAAATTTCGCTAGAAGTGGTAAATCTCGCTCATGAGGATGATCTTCCTCATAAGGATGATCTCGCTCACGAGGGTGATCTCGCTCATGATGATCATCTTGCTAGTAATGCTGATTTTATTGATGAAAGTTTCATTAGTAAGCGAACTATCTGATGCATTTTGCTGAGAATTCTAAGGAATCTAACCGGGAATAATGTCTTTTCAAGCCAAGAGAAGCTAGGAGAGGCATATAATCCGCTAAGAGCCTCGACGAGCTGTGAGTGACTAAATTGAACTTAATGTGTAATGACCCGACCCCCTAGGACCTAGGTAAGGCCGTTACTAAAATAAATACATGCAAAGAATTTAAAACGACGCTCAATTATTTGAAATAAATGCTAATTAAAAACACGAGAAGTTCAAAAGACATTTATTAAATACAATTATTAAAAACAATAATAGGGTACCCATAAATCATAAAGGTTAATAAATACATATAAAAAAAAAAATCCTTAATAATAAGTTTTAAACATCAAAACTAAACATTAAGGGAAACATGAAAAGACTCTAAATCTCATGATGCGGAAGCGTAAAAACTAGTCCTAGTGCATCTCTACCCTTACCTGAAACATCAACATAAGAAAGAATGAATATGAAATACTCAGTAAGTAACCCCACCACTAGGGTCAGGGTAGGCATCTATGTCCTCTAGAGACCCGCCTATGGCACATAAATACATGTAACATATAAGAGACTGAGTCCTATCCTATTATAGTTAAGTATGCCCACAAAACTGGTGAATCCCGAAGGAAACACAAACTGGTGAATCCGGAAACACAAACTGGTGAGCATCTAACTAATCAATGAGGATATTCACACAGTCTTAACGTGCTAAGATTCAACATTGTACGGTTCTAAAGCATACATACAAATCCTTAATACCATGGCTGCATCACATACCCATAATTCTTAACAACATATTATACATCATCCATGTATAACTTATATCATAAATCCACAACATACAAGTATGCCTCAACGCTAGCAGATCAGACATCGACATATGAAAACACATACTATCACATACTAACGATCAAGCACTTAAGTGTGTATGTAAACAAATCAGAATTTGTGCCAGAACATACTTTGATTCAAGTCATACTGTCAATCAACATGCTAACATTTACCATAACATACGCTTATCATGCTAGCATACAACTAGAGCCTGGCCCGTGGGCAGTTCCAGTGATAAGATTACTTACCTCGAAATTAAATCCAAAGAAGCCCAAGCAAGCTTATCCTTTTCAAGACAAGCAACACCTAAGATAAATCCAATATTTAAATCAATATTTTGGGTCTAACTCCAATTAACCAAATTATTCAAAGGCCTCCAATTTTACTTCACCTAAACTATAGCTCGGTCTAAACTTAATTCCAAAACCTACTTCTGTTGGTTACCTAAACATACACAAAGTTCAAAATTAATAACTTAATTCTCCACAATTAATCTTAATTCAAAATAACCACCCAACAACTTACTCCAAACTTACCAAACTTCAAAAGATAATTGGCCTTTACTTTGATGAGCGACACCCTAAACGTCTCAAGTCTTGAATCTAAAATCCAAACCAAGGAAATGTTAACAATTTTAACCCAAAACCAAAACATATAAAATTTAATCTAACCATCCCCAAAATGATTGGTATTCAAGAGTAACCACAAGAATCGAAAACCTTATATAAAACACCTGTCGAACAACCTTGAATCTGGTGGATGGTCGCTTCAACAATTTTCAACTCCAATCTAAAGTCAAATAATGCAACCAAGGTTAACTCTCATTAGGCATCCAAAAATCCTTTAAGAAACCCAACCCAACAAGAAATGATCTTACCCAAATCCAAGATTCCCTTGAGATCACGCAATGGCGGCGAGTGAACTCAAGCGATGGTTGAGGCTTCAACGGCGACAAAAACTTTAATGGCTGAATGTGGACGGCTAGCTGGGGTGTCGAATGGCCTTACGGAGGCTGAGACGAGAGTGAGGCGCGTCGCTGGATGATGTTAAGCGACGACCTGATGACTCCACTCAACGGGTGACCTGGTGTAAGGGCTGGGCAAATAGATCGAGCGGCAGACGTACGGATCCGGAGGGCGGGGCTTTGAATGCGGTCGGGCCTCGTCGAATGGTAGGCATCAGCTGGGCAAAACCTTGGGGGCAAGCGGCTAGGGTCGGACTGACAACGTTTGGGCAAAGGGTTGAGGAGATCGGCTGCTGGTCAAGGTCGGCGGCGGGAGTGACGCGGTGCGGTAAGGCGTCGATGGCGGCTAGAGGAAAAAGAAATTGGGGGGGGGGAGGGGGGGTGCTGGATGCGTGAGGAAAAAAGGGGGGTTTGATTTTTTTTTTTTTTTTTTTATAAATAATAATAATAATAATAACTAAAAAAGGAAATAAGTATAATTATACTTTATTCTTTTTCCTTATTCCACTTTATACTATTAAATTCCTTTTCTTTTCAAAAGAAAATTAAGTCTTGCCATTAATTTCCAAATTGAAAATTTCACGCCAACAATTAAATTCCGCAACTACACTTGACTTCCAAAATTCCACAAATGTCCTCAACAATAAAAGGAAATACTGAAATTACATAAAAATATAAAAAAAATATTTGGGGGGGTGTTACATTCTTCCCTCCTCAAAGAACTTTCGTCCTCGAAAGTTCAATCCTGAAAAAGTTCTGGATACTGGGCCTTCATCTCGTCCTCTCGCTCCCAGGTAGCCGCCCTAAACTGGTGATTCTGCCACAGGACCTTCACGAATGAAATTTCCCGGTGACACAATATCTTTACCTCTCTGGCGAGGATCTCTATAGGCTTCTCCTCGTAGCTCAAGTTGTCATTCAACTATAAAGGCTCGTAGTCAACTACATGCGACGGGTCTGTCACATACGTTCTTAGTATCAAAACATAGAAGACATTATGAACTGAAGACAGTGCTGGGGGTAGTGTCAAACGGTAAGTTATGGGGCCAACTCTCTCCAAGACCTCGAAAGTTCCAATGAATCTCGGACTTAACTTCCCCTTCCTGCCATTCCCAGCCTATGTACTCTGTTGTCCCCACTGACATGGAGCATGCACTGTGTTCTGACCCCTCTGCTGATGTTCAAGAGTCTTGTGCTCAACCTTCCTTTTCTGCCCTGCGGAGGTCCCAATCCCGAGTGACCTCCTGTATTCCTCTCCCCCCTAGGAGTCTGCATCAATCCTCACAGCGGCTCGCAGTGCTGCAGCATACGTCTTGTGATCCAAGGCATGCACCATCCCTCACAACCCGCTTCTCAGGCCCTGGATAAATCTCTCGGTCCTCGCTGCCTCGGTGGCCACTAGCTCAGGAGCAAACTGAAACAGCTTATCGAATTCTTGCTCGTACTCCTCCATTGACATAATGCTCTGCTTCAGGTTCAAGAATTCTGCCTGCTTATTGTAACGGGTGTTGGCCGAAAAGTACTTCTCATAAAAACGTTCCTTGAACTGTTCCCAGGTTGCAAGGTCACCTCCAATATCGATCATTTTTTCTGCCGAATGCCACCATATTGCTGCGTTACCAGTCAGCATGAAAACTGCACATTGTAGTTTGTGCTCTTCTGGGCACCTCATAAAACGAAAAATTGTCTCAATGGATGACAACCACAGTTCTACCTTGGTGGGGTCTCCTAATGATCCATCAAAGGGGCGAGGGTCATACTTCCAAAAATCCCTTAAATGTTTGGCCTCAAGAGACAGGATTTGGGTGTCCTTGTCCTACGGACGAGTTTCTCATAACGGCTCGGGTGGCACCGGTCCTCCTAAGCCTGAGTCTGGGCAGGCTGTCCTACCATCGTGCTACGGATTAGTTCCTACAGCTTCCCCATCAGAGCGGTTGCAACAACTTCACTAATTCGGGCTTCCATTGCCTTTTCATCCACTTGGGTCCTGATACCAACTATAACGACCCAAATTCAGAAGGGGTTCATGAATGAATTGGTATCACATCCAAATGAGAGGGATCCTAAGGACATGAAAGTATGGTTAAGAAAGGCTTAAAAGAATTGAAAGTTACTACCTATACCAACAAGGTGTACCTTCCTTTTTGGTGGCTTAATCATAAGAACTTCAAAGTTAAGTATGCTTAGCTTGGAGCAATTCTATGTTGGGTGACCTCCTGGGAATTTTCCTAGGATTCATGTGAGTGAGGACAAAGCATGCTGAAAGGACCCCATGTTGGTTTATGGGGACAACTTTCACTTCTAAAGCATTTAAGGCAAGGGAGGATGACATAGCCAGGTCGCAGGGGACATAGGGGAATGTCGAGGTCATTAGGGGCCGAATCTGGATTCCGAATCCTAGGCCTGGGGTGTTATAGATGGTATCAGAGCGAAACCTCTCCCAGTAAGATGTAGTCGGAGGACGAACCAAACGGAAGCTAGTGGGCATGTAACGACCCGAGTTCAGAAGGGGTACATGAATGGATCGGTATCACATCCGAATGAGAGGGATCCTAAGGACATGAAAGTATGGTTAAGAAAGGGTGCACCTTCCTTTTCGGTGGCTTAATCATAAGAACTCGAAAGTTAAGCATGTTTAGCTTGGAGCAATCCTATGTTGGGTGACCTCCTAGGAATTTTCCTAGGATGCATGTGAGTGAGGACAAAGCATGTTGAAAGAACCTGTGTTGGTTTATGGGGACAACTTTCACTTCTAAGCATTTAAGGCAAGGGAGGATGACATAGCCAGGTCGCAGGGGACGTAGGGGAATGCCGGGGCCATTAGGGCCTTGATGATGAATTTATTCTTTCTCAAGCAACAAATGTTTAATGAATGTTTAATGAATAGCATAGCGTATCTTCTCCAACTTGTATATGTTTTAACGCATGCCAAGGTATGTTGTGAATTCATTACAAAAGTTAAGTTCCTATATTGAAGCATGCATTTTGGAGGAAGGCTATGATAGAATGAGTCTTTGTGTAAATGGCATGTAATAAAGCTTAATTTGATGCTAGAAAATAACCCGGTACTGAAGAACACGGAGAAAGTATCTGGGTAATAGTACCTAAAGTGTTGACGATACTTAGAAAACTCCACGTGCACATAGGTAGTTCTAAATGAGAGGACGAAGTAGGGTCCTCCTAGGCCATATACCAGCAAAGAGAGGCCGAAGTATGGGTCTCTTTGCCGGTAACAGACGTTGGGAGCTAGAGTGATGTATGCTCATTCTCAACTAAGGAATAATGATGCTTAATGATGTTTAAGAATGGTTATCAATGTTTATGTTTAGAGGAAGTAACTTGAGATGTTCATCGATATATTTACATGTTTATAGTGATGTAATGCATGGTGTAATACGATTCTATAGTCACTCACTGTGCTACTAGCTCATTGATTTTCTATGTTTTCCTTTTCCAGGTAGTGGTCAGTTTCCTCAAGGTTGATCCTGCTGCTGCTTGCCACTGAAAGGCCCGACTTGGTTAAGAAGAATTTAGGTTGATGGTCTGTCTACGTACACATGTTTTGAGGGGGATTAGGGTTTTGTTAGTGAAGTGTGGGCCCAATTGTAAATATTTTGCCTGTAGATGCTATTTCATGACTGTTTGTATGTGACTATATAATCTTTTGTAGAACCTAATGAAGGCATGTGTTACGACTTAAGATACAATGCAAGAATAGAATGCGATGATGCCATAAACTTTATCTTCTTATGTCATACAATGCTTAAGATGCGGTGATTCTAAATATGCATATGGATTGTGATGAATGATGGATCATACAAGCTCATGTTACCATAAACTCAATGGCTTGGAATGGAAACGGAATGTGGATGTTGTGTTATGCTTATTCAGACACACTTTATTTATGCGATACTACTTCTAGATATGCGTTATTTATGAGAATCTTGTAGTATACTATGCGTTGTCACAAGTTTTCTTATGTTGGAACCAAGTATAATTCCACCGCAAGTTTCTCGGTGTGATCCGATGTCGAACATAGGGATTGTTTTAGGTTAATTGCATTATATTTGTGATATATGTGACCAGGGGTTTTTCAATTTAATAAAGTGTGGTTTGTACATGCAATAAAGTAAATTGTGCAGTAAAGTAAAGATAAGCAATAAAAATGCGGTAATAAAGTAAATTGCATTAAAAGTAAAGTGCAATAAAATAAACCTAAGCTATGATGATACAAGATACAGGTTACATGATAAAAGATACCAAGGTTGAGACTGACTGTGAAGAATATACAAACATTCTGTTATGCGGTGGCAAGGCTTATGTGCGAAGCAGAAATAGAAAGGATAATTAATATAAACATCGCAAGTTCCTTAATTGCGTTAAAGATATAAGTATGGTTTTGCTTTCCCTTGGCGTACACCTCTCGGTGATCGATCGCGTTTCCCACATCTCTGTGGTGAAACAGGGACGAACGAAGTGAATGCAAGGTTGCTTCCATCTCTGGAAGTACTTCTCGCTTTAGTTAACGCATTCTTCTAACCTTCTCTCGACAGATCATAATGGCATCTTCACTTCTGCTCTCACAGGTGGAGATGCCGTCTAGCATGCTTTAGCTAAACATCTTTATTTCTTTAGCACAGATTGAGTTACTTGTTTAATTTATATTAATTACCAAAGGATTAAGAAAACATCGTGGAGAGCGATAAATGGAGGAACGAAAATAGATAGAAATGTGAAATGAGAATGATCATGACAATTAATTATAAAATCAAGCGTCTGATACATGGTTGTGAATGATTTAGATTAAGAAGATGAAGTACAATTGATGAATAAGAGTTAGAAACAGATACAGAAGAGTGCCAATGTCTTGACACCGATCTGGATGGAGAGGTTGCTTGCCGGCGTAGATGGAGTGAACGAGAGGATGAGCTTCCCTCTCATGCTTGCTCAATCGGTAGAGTTGATCTAGGTATAGAGCTTCACGGCGGGGATTTGGAATGATTCGCCCTGAGACTCACCTCTCGGGCCTTGTCTCTTTTCTTTCCGGATTTTCTCCGATCAGCACTCAGATCAGCCTCTCTCTCAATAGCCTCGTATCAATTATCCCCCGTATCAAGTATATCTTTCAATGAATTCTTTAAGGGTATTTATAGATGAAAGCTTTGATTCTCTGACTTGTGGTCCCCACTTTATTGTTATGGAAATTCTGAAAATGGTGGAATAAATATTCCTTCTGTTATGCAATCAATCCATCAAAAATGCACAACGGTTAGCTGTACACGTGTCAAAATCCTTCGTGATTGCGTTGCTCATTTGCATCTTTCGATCGTGTGCCCGCATGCGGTGTTGTTTTTATTACCGCATACGGTTGAAGTTCAGCTCTGGATCGATTGTCACATGCACCATCATTGCGTTGATCGTCTATTCATTCCTGAATGATGGATGCAATGCGACGTAGATGTGTTATTCTTTTTCTCTTGAGCCATGAACGCATACGGTGACTTGATTTCCTGCAAAACAGACTTGAAATATTCTTTTCTACCATCTCAATGGTGTTAGTGGGTGTATTGACAACAATTTATAACTATTGTATTTCTGAACCAATTTTCATACTATTGATGCAACTTTCCTCTCTTTTAACCGTAATATCTAAATAAAGCAGTATAAATAACTTGTATTTCTACAAGTTATCACACCCCCAAATTTAGATATATGCTTGTCCTCAAGCATATCTTTGACTAAGGCGATAAAGCTCAATTCTTATCCTAAATTTTTGCGTCGATTGGTTGCTCCGAATGCTCCACTTAGGCACATTAACTTAACAACGCATTTTCTTCTATCCTTGCTAAGTCGTATCAAAGCCCTACTTTATTCTTCTATACTATAAATTTCTGCTAAAAAATTCTTTTCTAGTTTCAAAAAGAGTGTTTACCTCTTCTTTATCAAAACAACTTGATGCGTCTGTATGCAGTAGTCAAATTTTTGCGTCATTTATTAGAGACCGTTGATCATGGTTACACCCTTCGTTTTGGCTTGTTCCCATGGGTGTCATGCAAACATCCAATCATGGTTGTGGGCCAAATTCAACTTTAACTCATGAATTTCAGAGGAGTTGTCTCTTGCATTATTTTATTTTTCTTTTCTTTTTTATATTGCGTTGTCCTTGGAAACCCACCTTTGTTTTGGCTTGCTCCCACGGGTATCATGCGAACATCCAACTACGAGTAGGTTCCTTTCACAACTTATTCATATCAGGTTGGGAATGTTTTTGAGTTTTCCCTTGCCTTGACATTAGAGTTTGTATGAATATATATATATATATATATATATTTGTAAATGAACACATTTTTCTTCATGACCGCACAATCTTGATCTCATCTGCTCAGACCTTCCCCACCCCCAAATTTAGAGATGCACAAGGTCCTCATTGCGTTGTTTGGACAGAATAGATAAACACTTATAAAAAATTTCAAAAAGAAGGTTTGAGTAGAACTTTGAAGGAAAAAAGGTAAAGTATTGCTAAGCTATGAATTAACTAAGTGTTAGTTAGAATTTACAAAGTGTGAGAAATGTTTCTAAGTGTAAACATATTATACATCATGGCAACACAATGACTAATACAAAAGTAAAAGATCAAGAACATCGCAAATATTGACAAAGGATGATAAAGAAAAAGGCACAGGCAAAAAAAAAAAAAAAAAAAGAAGAGAATTGCTACTTAGCTGTATTGAATATTAACTAAGTATACAAATAATTAAAAATTAACACAATAAAAAAATTGTTGGTCTATACAAAGAATCAAAGAATTTCGTTAACTTAGAAAAATAATGAATTGAATAAAAATATAGAATGGCTGCATAAAAATGTAAAGATTATTGTTGAGGAGCAAGAGGGTCTGGAGGAGGGTTTTGAGGTTGTACTGAAGGAGCTTCTTCAAAAATCAAGTGCTGCCTGAGATACGAAGGCACCATGGGACCATGAAGATATGCTGTGAGAAAATTAAAGTACTCATGGTTGCGCTCCGCTATCTGTCTTTGGTGCCGATGGACCTTATAAATGTTACACTGAATATTGATCAACGCCTCCCTTGACATAGCAGCACTGCACTGTATATCGTCGACTTGCTCTATTACCACATCAAATCTCTGGTTGAAGAAGGCTTGTTGCTGAGCAAAGAGTTGTTGTTGTTGGGAGAAGAGGGACCGCATTTCTGCTAACTCAGCAGTCAAGGAGGCGATAGTGGGTGGTGCCTGCGATGTCTCGCCAGCAACGTTTTGAGGTTGGGCAGAGGTACCTTCACCCAAATCGCGTGGGTCACAATATGCGGCGGTGGAAGGGAATGTTGCAGTGATGATACTGAAGGTGAGGATGGGGCTGCTGGATATGCTGTTGGAGAATTTAGGGCAAGGAGAAGGTTGGTAAAGTGCTCAGGAAGGGAGAAAGAATAAGGTTGTGCGGGAGGGCTTGGAGGGCGGATTACTAAGGGTAAAGGGTCCAAAGGTTATGTCTCTTGCGATGGTAATTTCTGGACCTTTTCTTTTCCCTTATCATCTCTTCACTGTCTCTTTGGCCTGGGTTCTTGCGATGAATTGAGATCGATTGCGGGCCTCTTTAAAGGTAGCTTTAGGAAATGTGGGGAGTCTTTGAGGAGCAACCTCAGGATTTTGATATTGATGAGGTCGTGGACTTCGTGCATGGGCTCTTCCTCAATGCCTACTGATAACTTGTAGAAATACAAGTTATTTATGCTGCCTTCACTAGAAGAAATCCGGGCTTTAATGTCAGTTAGCAACAGACATTAAAGATAGTGTTATTAAAGCCCTTTAATGTCGGTTGCCTTTAATGGCTTCAATAACACCAATAACACAGCCTTCAATGTCGGTTGCAGGTCTTTAATGTCGGTTGCAACTGACATTAAAGACTTTTTTTTTTTAATTCTTAACTGACATTGAAGCCCAAATCTGTCCGTTTTTTTTTAAATTTCATTGCCGAATCCAGTTTTTTTTGGTCAAATAAGTTAAAAACGGCATTATATGTCTCGTGTTGGGTCAGGAAATGTCCGTGTTTTATATTAAAAAGTATAGAAAATTTTGCATGGTGAGCCCATCAATATTTTTCTTCCACCTATGAATTTATCCACAAACAAGAATCAATATTTCCAATCCATTACATATACTCATCAATATTTGTCTTCCACCTATGAATTTATCCACCAAAATTTGCAAAACAATACCAGAACCAGAATATTTGCATGGCAATTCCATCAATATTTTCCTTCCAATCCATTATACTTACATTCATTCCAAGCTAGCATTTACATTCTATTGAGACAAAAAACAAGAATTACATCCTTACACAAATCGGCCAACAAAACTTGCCCATTGGGTTCGAATTACATCGATCTTTCCTTGCGTATATGCATCTTTTGTATTGAACTACAAACAGGAAAAAAGAAGAAGATAAATTCAACATAAGTTTACATCCATTTATTAAATTAAAGCTAGTACTATATAAAAAATAAATAATTTACGTACGAGGCTAGCATATTCAACTAAAAAGTTTTACATTATCCATATAACTAAAAAGTAAAAAGCCCCCTAAAGCAACACCAAAACTTCAAGCATTTAAAAAGCACACCAATGGATACAAGACTTCAATCAAATGAAACCACAAAAAACATATCCAACTAAAAGATGCTATCGAGGGTCAATCTTAGATTATCTAAACAAGATTCCAAAGATGAATTAGATTCAAATTGTATGTAACTAAAAGCAAATACAACACATAAATACATCACTGAACTTCTGCCATCTATCTGTCACAATTGCATTTTACCTTCCTAAATCGAAACTAAATGTTAATCAATGCATGAGCATAGACAAATGTTAGTGAAGCCCCAAGCTGCAAGATGTTTTGTTCGTTTCAATGCAGATGACTTTGGATGACTTTTTACATCTAAAGGGTTAACCATAACTTAGGATGTTAATCAATCATGACAGCTTCTAAACTCAGCAACAATAACACAAAAAGAAGTACCTTTTTTCTACAACTAAGATACAACACAAGCCTCTGTCTCCCAACAATGTGAACAAGATCTTTAAGCCTTGTAAGATCTATTTGTCCATTGTTGAATACATAAATAGATAAAAGGAAAGAACTTATTGAAGTAACAATGGCATGACTAGCTCCTTCTTCAATATAACTATAAGCATTTTCTGAATTTATCCCAATGCCTCACGTTCTGCTCTCTCCTTCCTCACCTGCAAAACATACCCAAAGCGGGAAAAAAAATTACCTTTAGCTTCATTTATTCAGCTTTCTCCAGTTTAATAAAGATAAATATCAACAAAGATCAATACTAAATGAGATTGTTTAATTACTAAACGAAGTCATTTACCCTAAAGTTCAAAGGGAAAATGCTAAAGAAGCTATATACCAACAGTCTAGCAAGACATCGGATGAAATTTGGCGGAATAAGATAGGTTGACATCAAGTAGAGTTGAAATTGAAGCTCCCTGAAGTTAAAGCATAAACTACCAAACTAAGGTATTAGTCATTGGGCGATCTAAGGAAGAGATAAACATCTATAGTAGGAAAAAACTTGAAGATCATTAGGAAGGTACTGATGTTTCATGGAAAGGTCCATGGCCCGCTTCAAATGCTGATTGCCCGCATCAACAACCTCCCTGGGGAGTCGATTCAAAGCCTCTTTCACATTAATATCATAATATGGATAACTCATAAACTACCATAGGGCAACCCACAAACTCAAGCACCTTGAATCAATTTTAAACTACAAATAAATAGTACCCATAAGTCATAAACGGGTGTCACATTCTAATCCAATATGGTCCAAAGAGAAATAAGCACACTATAACTTCTCAAACAGGAATTTTCATATCATTAGAGTCACTTGAAAACACTTAGAAACTGTGCTTAAAACTGCAAGCATTCAAAAATACACTTACCAGGAACAATTTTCACCTGAATCCCTTGCTATTGCAAGAAATCCATATCCTCCCCACCCATTCCAAACACCTAAAAAATACATAAACAAAAAAGGTTTAAGACAAAGGATTAAAAGTGAAAATGTTATCAGAATTCATATTCAACTAACCGTGTTTATTGGGAATGTGCATAAATAGTACATTCAAGGAAAAATTCTTGTAGTGATGCTTATCGAATGATCAAATAATTTAAATCGAATATTAGAATGATGCTTTTTTCTCAATTTCAACTGCCCAACTATTGACTGATGTTGCAGAACACAACTAGTAATACGAAACACTGCAACATTCATTAAGGATAGATTGAACTTCGGAAGTAAAAGCGAAATGAATACAAGGTTAAAAAAAAAGAGAGATATCGGAATAACGACTTACGAATGCACCAAAAGTGTAGTTGTATTTCAGTAGAGATTTGCTAGTAAGGCAATAGTCAATGAACGGACCAACTTTTAGAAGGGAAAGTGCTTGTATGGGAGCTATTTTGCTTAGTAATTCAAAGGAACCTATTGAGTACTTCTTCTGTAATGAACCTATTGATTGTTTAAATCAATGCAAAAGATTTGAGCTTTGTAATTAGGGCTGTAAGAGGGAAAAGAAGTCTTTGTGAAGAATCGAACCTGATTGTGCTTTGTAATGTTTGCTTCTTGATTTTGATCTTGAATAAAGATGTCAATGGCTGTTTTCTGGAGTGAATGTAGGAATAAATAAACCGAACCACTATAAATCAGGTGTTTCTCTTCTACTTTCCTTAATCTTCATCTAGTTCTTTACTCAAATTTTGTCTCCATTGATTTTTTGTGAGTGAATAGAAAGAACAGAGAATTTTAGAGAGAATTTGCATGTTCATCAGAAGAGTAAAGAAGAAAGACAATCATATTCAATTGTTGTATTACCTTTTACAGCGAGACATGTGTAGTTGTTTTCTCTTTACAATTTGGTATCAAAACTTGGAAAAGAACTTATCAATGGCAGTAGAGAAGTACACAATTGAAAAGTTCACTGAAAATAATGATTTTAAATTGTGGTCAAAGAAGATTAAACTGATATTGACATATCAAAAGACCTTAAAAGGATTAGAAGATCCTAAGACATTACCTACAATCCTAATTCAAGTAGAGAAACAAAATATTGAAGAAATAGCCTATAGAAGAACTCTATTATTGTGTAACTGACAACATACTAAGGCAAGTAATTGATGAATGCACAACATATGAAGTTTTGAATAAATTAGAAGCTTTATATGAGAAAAAGGATGTGTCAAATAAAATTTTCTTGAGGGAAAGGTTGTTCTCATGCAAGATGAATACTGCAAAACAATGGATGAGAACCTAGATGACTGTAGAAGACTAACATCAGAAATAAATCAAACAGAGGAGAAACTAGGCAAAGAAAGTGAAGCAACCATTCTTCTTAATTAATTACGAAATACTTATAAAGATGTAAAAATGGCACTTAAGTATGGAAGGGATAATATCTCCATGATGCAGTAAATGCAACCATCAGATGTAAATAGCTGGAATTCAAGGCAGAATCTAAAAGTTCTGGAAATGATGAGACCTTATTTTCAAAGGGGAAGAATAATCATTTCAAAAAGAAAAGTTTATAAAGGGGCAGAGATTTCATAGGAAAAAATCGGTGATTAAGTGTTATCACTATCATAAAGAAGGCCACTTTAAGAGAAATTATCCTAAAAGAAAGAAGAATGACTTTAAAGATAGCAACAGAGCATAGGAAAATGGAAAGATAGATATCTCTATCTGTAATGAACCTATTGTCTGTTTAAATTTCAACTTATTCACATTGCTACTGCTTCATAACTAAAGAAAATTCAAACTACATAGAAGAAAAATCAAATTGGAAGACCCATGAGTAGATCAGACAAGTAGACGACTGGATCGAAAAAGCGCACAACTAAAAAACATAATATACTCTCTCATATTTTCTTGTGAGAATTCACAACACAAATAAAGCCCCATAAACGTTTGGAGCTTGTAAATTTTCTTTCACTTAATCAAGAAGACACGACCATTACTCCGGATAATCAACATGAATGATATACTTTAAGCACTCCCAAAGCTGTACCCTACATATGCACGATGTTGAAGCAACAGAAAGAATTTAGATCCACACATGTCATAGTCAATTATTTTTGGAAGTTACCAAATTTAAAAAGATTGTTCATAGAACAATGAGTTTCCCAATCTCCTATTATACCCAAAATATTCAAAAAGGTAGTCTTCAACCGCTATTTTACATCATACATAAATAGACAACAGACACTTACCTTAACAAAGATGGCACCTGTGACAAGAATGGAAGAATGTTCTTTCAGACTGCATCTTTATCACCCTCAGAAATCTTCTGTTGTTCATCTACATCATTTCAACAAGAACAATTAAGCCACCAAAACTAGCCAATGATTCCAATAACAATTCAACAAACATATCTATTACCTGGGTCAACGGGGGACCAATTCTTAGCAATGTAATTCTTAAAATGAATGATAACAACCTAACGAAAAGCCAAGTTACAACAGAAGAAAAACCGGATCGGAAGACCCACGAGTAGATCGAACGCCGGCATACTCCAAATCTACAGATCCAACCAATGTAGAACCCCGGTGACGATATGTTTTACTTCTTAACAATCCAAATCTATAGATCCAACCAAATCTGCAGATCCAAATCTACATATCCAACTAATGTCGTACTTCTTCTGTAATGAACGACGAACTCCACTACACCGATGACGATCCACCAACGCCGGTGACCCAAATTTATAGATCCAATCAATTTCGATGATAGAGACCACGAAAACGACTGGACAACGTTGTTGAAGACGACAGAGACCCATGTCAACGCCCACGGAAACGATCGAACAATGGCCACAACAACGATCGGATGACAGAGACCAACCACCAACGACGACAGAGACCCTAACAACGCCGGTGACGACAACGATCGGAACAACGAAAACTTTGGGGTTTCGAATGGCCAAGGAGAAGAGAGGGTTTTGTAAGAGAGGGTGAAAAGAGAGAGAAGGTTTGGTTAAAATGAAAGATATATTTTTTAATAAAGTAAGAAAAAAATAAATTTAGATCTTTAATTTTGGTTTTAAACCGATATTGTAGCCAGGCTACAATGTCGGTTTAAAACTGACATTAAAGATCTATTTTTTCCTTTTTTAAAAAATTGACATTATACATCTGGTTTCACTTTTTCCAACTAACATTAAAGCCCAAATTTCTTGTAGTGCTTATTCAGATATTGTGGCTAAAAGAGAGTAAATATGCGTCGATTGTATGAAAATTAGCTCAAAAATACAATACTTATGAATTATCGCAATTACACCCACTAACATCATCAAGATGGTAGAAGAAGATATTTCTATTCTGTTTTGCAGGAAACCAAGTCACCGCTTGTGATCAAGGCTCAACGAAAAATTGAATAACGTATCTCCATCACATTGCACCCGTCAAACCACAGTGAAGAGACGACCAACGCAATGACGGTGCAATGCGACAGTCGATCCCGAGCTAAATTTCAACCGCATGCGGTAATAAAAACAACACTGCATGCGAGCACCCGATCGAAAGATGCAGCTGAGCAATGCAAACGCGGAGGATTGTGACATGTGTACAATTAACTGTTGTACGTATTTGACAGTCTGATTGCATAACAGAAAGAATATTTATTCCTCCATCTTCGGAATTTCCATAACAATAAGTGGGGCCCACAAGAGAGAGTCAAAGCTTTTCACCTATAAATACCCCCATATATACTTGATACGAATATACTTGATACGAGGGCTAATTAATGCTAGATTATTGAGAGAGAGGCTGAGTTGAGAACTGATCGGAAGAAATCCGAGAAGAGAAGAGTTAAGGCCGAGAGGTGAGTCTTAGTGCAATTCTGCCAAATCCCCACCGTGAAGCTCTGTGCTTAGATCCCTGCTACCGGTTGAGAAAGCCTGAGAGGGAAGCTCATCCATCCGTTCACTCCATCCACATCGGCAAGCAAATCTCCATCCAGATTGGCGCCAAGACGTTGACGCTTATTTGTATTCATTTCTAACTCTATTTCATCAATTGATTTCATTCTCTTTTCTTTTCATTCACAAATCATGTATCAGACGCTAAATAGTTTTATTGAATGTCTTGATCACTTTCATTTCCACTCTTCTATCTATTTCCGTTCTTCCATTAATCGTTTTCTCCATGAAGTTTTCTTAATACCTTAGTAATTAATCTGGATTAAACGAGTAACTTAATCTGTGCTAAAGAGATAAATGCGTTTAGCTAAGGCATGCTAGATGTCATCTTCACCTGTGAGAGTAGAAGTGAAGATGCCATTCTGATCTGTCAAAAGAAGGTTAGAAGAATGCATTGACTAAAGCGAGTAGTACTTCTAGAGATGGAAGTAACCTTGCGTTCATTACGTTCTTCCCTATTTCACAACAGAGATGTGGGAACGCGACCGATCACTGAGAGGTGTATGCCAAGGGATAAACAGAACAATACTTATATCTTTAGTGCAATTAAGAAACTTGCGCTATTTATATTAGTTATCTTTTCTCTTTCTGCTCCGCGCATAAGACTTGCCACCGCATTACATGACCTTTATATAATCTTTACAACCAGCCTTGACCTCGGTATCTTATATCATGAAACCTGTATCTTGTATCATCTTAGCTTAGGTTTACTTTATCGCAATTTATCTTATTATCGCATCTTTACCGCTTTACTTTACTTTATCGCATGTTTAATTACTTGTACCCAAAACTCTTTTATAAATTGAAAAACCCCTGGTCGCATGTATCACAAACATAACGCAATAACCTCAAACAGTCCCTATGTTCGACCTCGGATCACACCGAGAAACTTGCGGTGAAATTATACTTGGTTTCAATGCAAGGAAACTTGTGACAACACACAACATACTAAAAGAACATTCATTAATAACGTATATCTAGAAGTAGTATCGCATATCATTGCATAAAATTTGCGTTACAAGTTTATGGCATGGATTTGTAGCTTAGATTAAAAATTATGTCATCAAGTTTATCGCGTTGTTGCCGGGGAACTGGTAACGGAGACATGGACTTGAACCTTGCTTACGTCATTGTATAGTTTATGTCACAACAAGTTTATGGCGCCGTTGCCGGGGATTGGTTAACAGTTTATTGTTTGAATATGTTTGTGGTATTTTACAGGATAGATCTCTTTGTACTGGCTGTTTATCGTGAAGAGAAATATGACGGCTTATGAGTACTGGAGCAATCCAGAAATTCTAAGCTGACCCAGAGATTAGGTGTATTTTTTGCGTAGGAGCACATCCGGACCAGATTAAGCATCGGAACTTCAAGAACTATGGTTGCAAAGAATGCAAGGTGCAACGCATTCCCCATAACTGGTGTGATTCTCGAAAGAAGTAGATCAACTTTCTTCCCGTATACATTGCGGGATGAGACTAGGAAAGGAGTAATGTCCCTTGGACATTGGGCAGGAAGCCGGACCGCCTGCAGAGATGTGGATTGCGCTCATTCAAAGAAACGCATCTTCCGGTCCATATCTCACATCTATGTTTAAATGCTTTCTTTAAATTTCTGTCTTATTGAATTCCTGAATTTTGTCTTTACTTCTTCATTTAATTCATTTCATGAATTTATGAATTTATTCTTCATTTATTTCCCTTGCATTTATTTCTGTACCTTCTTTAATTCTTTTAACTTTTCTGTAATTAATGCGTTAGTTCTTAATTGGTGAATGAATGAGAAATGAAGAAAAATTTATTGTCGCAAGTCATAGCAACTTGCGTTGATGAAAAAATAAATAAATGAAACAATCAACAACCAGTATGCAAGGCGATAATGGACATATCTTGAACCAATAAGATACGCTTTGTGTTCACCCAACTCAACTGTGTTGAGCCGAGGGGTGTGTTGCGCGCGTGTTTATCCTTTGCCCGTTCTTAGCTAAATGCACTATGTTGAGGTAGTGATGCGCTGGTAGCAATACCGTACACTCGATCCTCCAGAAATGTGTTTAGTTAAGAGGTGTGTTGCAGGGATGCATGTGTTGTTTCCCATCCTCAGCAAAAATTTATTTGCGTTAATGGAAGCACGGTGTTAACTTTTAATCGTGCACCCGTATGAATCAGATTCAAAAGATAATTTCACTTCATTATTTTTCTAAGTTAAGGAAAGTACTTTGATTCTTTGTATAGGCAACAATTTTTGTATTGCGTTAATTTATACTTATTTGTATACTTTGTTAATATTCAATTCAATTGAGTATATATTCACTCTTTTTTGCTTGTACCCTTTTTCTTTATCATCCTTTGTCAATATTTTCAATATTCTTAATCTTTTATTTTTTCGTTATTCATTGCGCTGCCATGATGTAATATATGTTTATACTTAGAAACATTTCCCATACTTTGTAAATTCTGACTAACACTTAGTTAATTCTTAGTTTAGTAGTACTTTACCTTTTATCTTTCAAAGTTCTGCTCAAACCTTCTTTTTGAATTTTTATTCTAAGTGTTTGTCTAGTCTATCCAAACAATGCAATGAGGACCTTGCGCATCTTTAAATTTGGGGGTGGGGAAGGTCTGAGCAGATAAGATCAAGAATATGCAATCATTAAGAAAATGCATTCATTTAAAAAAAAAAAAAAAAAAGAGAAGAATTTTTATGCCAAACTCCAATGTCAGCGCAAGGGAAAACCTAAAAAATAGTCCCAACCTGATAAGAGTTTCGTTGTGAAAGGAGCCTGCTCGTAGTTGGATGTTCGTATGACACCCGTAGGAGCAAGTTAAAACGAAGGTGGGTTTCCAAGAACAACGCAGTATGAAAATGAAATATATATATATAAGAGTGCAAGAGACAACTCCTCTGAATATCATGAGTTAAAGTTGAAATTGGCACACAAACGTAGTTGGATGTTCGCATGACATCTATGAGAACAAGCCAAAACGAAGAGTGTAACCATGACCAATAGTCACTAATAAATGATGCAAAGTTTGACCACCGCATATAGATATATCAAGTTGTTTTGACAAAGAAGAGATAAACATTCTATTTTAAAAACTAGAAAAGCATCATTGATCAGAATTTTGTTATATAGAAGAATAAAGTAGGGCTTTGTTAAGAATTAGCAAGGATAGAAGGAAGTTGCGATGTCAAGTAATGCGCCTAAGTGTAATATTCGGAGCAACCAATCGACGCAAAAATATAGGAGAGGAATTGAGCTTTATTGCCTTAGTAGAAGATATACTTGAGGACAAGCATATATCTAAATTTGGGGGTGTGATAACTTGTAGAAATACAAGTTATTTGCGGCCAAAAGAGAGTAAATATGCGTCGATTGTATGAAAATTAGCTCAGAAATAGAATACTTATGAATTATCGCAATTACACCCACTAACATCATCAAGATGGTAGAAGAGGATATTTCTATTCTGTTTTGCAGGAAACCAAGTCACCGCTTGCGATCAAGGCTCAACGAGAAACTAAATAATGCATCTCCATCACACTGCGCCCGTCAAACCACAATGAAGAGACGATCAACGTAATGACGACACAATGCGACAGTCGATCCTGAGCTGAATTTCAACTGCATGCGGTAATAAAAACAACATCGCATACGAGCACCCGATCGAAAGATGCAGCTGAGCAACGCAAACGTGGAGGATTGTGACATGTGTACAACTAACCGTTGTGCGTATTTGATGGTTTGATTGCATAACAGAAGGAATATTTATTCCTCCATCTTTGGAATTTCCATAACAATAAGTGGGGCCCACAAGCAAGAGTCAAAGCTTTTCACCTATAAATACCCCCATATATACTTGATACAGATATAATTGATATGAGGGCTAATTGATGTTAAATTATTGAGAGAAAGGCTGAGTTGAGTACTGATCGGAAGAAATTCGGGAAGAGAAGAGACAAGGTCGAGAGGTGAGTCTCAGTGCGATTCTGCCAAATCCCAACCATGAAGCTCTGTGCTTAGATCCCTGGTACCTGTTGAGCAAGCCTGAGAGGGAAGCTCATCCATCCGTTCACTCCATCCACATCGGCAAGCAAATCTCCATCCAGATTGGCGCCAAGACGTTGACGCTTATTTGTATTCGTTTCTAACTCTATTTCATCAATTGATTTCATTCTCTTTTCTCTTCATTCACATATCATGTATCAGACGCTAAATAGTTTTATTGAATGTCTTGATCACTTTCATTTCCACTCTTCTGTCTATTTCCGTTCTTCCATTAATCGTTTTCTCCATGAAGTTTTCTTAATACCTTAGTAATTAATATGGATTAAACGAGTAACTTAATCTGTGCTAAAGAGATAAATGCGTTTAGCTAAGGCATGCTAGATGTCATCTTCACCTGTGAGAGCATAAGTGAAGATGCCATTCTGATCTGTCGAAAGAAGGTTAGAAGAATGCATTGACTAAAGCGAGTAGTACTTCCAGAGATGGAAGTAACCTTGCGTTCATTACGTTCGTCCCTATTTCACAACAGAGATGTGGGAATGCGACCGATCACTGAGAGGTGTACGCCAAGGGATAAGCGGAACAATACTTATATCTTTAATGCAATTAAGAAACTTGCGCTATTTATATTAGTTATCTTTTCTCTTTCTGCTTCGCACATAAGACTTGCCATCGCATTACATGATCTTTATATAATCTTTACAACCAGCCTTGACCTCGGTATCTTATATCATGAAACCTGTATCTTGTATCATCTTAGCTTAGGTTTGCTTTATCGCAATTTATCTTATTATCGCATCTTTACCGCTTTACTTTACTTTATCGCATGTTTAATTACTTGTACCCAAAACTCTTTTATAAATTGAAAAACCCCTGGTCGCATGTATCATAAACATAACGCAATAACCTCAAACAGTCCCTATGTTCGACCTCGGATCACACCGAGAAACTTGCTGTGAAATTATACTTGGTTTCAATGCAAGGAAACTTGTGACAACACACAACACACTACAAGAATATTCATTAATAATGCATATATAGAAGTAGTAACGCATATCATTGCATAAAATCTGCGTTACAAGTTTATGGCATGGACTTGTAGTTTAGATTAAAAATTATGTCATCAAGTTTATGGCGCCATTGCCGGGGAACTAGTAACGGGGACATGGACTTGAACCTTGCTTGCATCATTGTATAGTTTATGTCACAACACCTATGCCCATTGACAGGCACAAACTTGAGATAGTCCATGGAAAGAAGTATTGTCCTCTAATGTGCCCCATAAAGCCTTGAATTTGACTTGCGATCAACTGGCCTACATCGATTGGAATGTCGCGCGCAATGCAATATGCAACCATAACTCGATCCTTTGAAATTGTCTTATCATGGGAAGTTGGGATCAGCCCCCTTTTAACCAAATAAACCCAAAGCCGTGCCTCCGGAAGCAGAGTCTTGGATGCCAGGGTCTTGATGCCTTTTAAAGAAATCGACCACTTAATGCCCGGTTGCGTTAATTCTCGCAGTGCATCTTCCATATGTTCTTCAGTGGGATCATCAATGATTTTGTTGCCCGGTGCATTGATGTCCCTTGCGCTGAAAGACACCATTCGCCCTTTTATGGTCACCACATCCTTGGTGCCGTGCAGCCGTCCATGGTAGAAGTCGCACACTACCTTTGGAACAACAATGGCTGGGCACTGGCAAAATGTGTCCCATCCATGCTCCACGATCACGCTCATGATTAGATCTGGTAGTGGCGTTGGCGCAGGGAAAAAACCCATCTCCATCAACAAGTCATCGTTCTCTTTCTTTCTTGATGGACGCACCTTTGCCAACGCGGGCTTGCTGCTTTCTACGACCGCTTTTCCCTTTCCCTTAGCCAACGCAAGGTGGGATTGTTGCTTTTGTTTTCTTTCCTGTTCCTTGCGTTGTTCCTCCTTTTCTCATTTGGCAAGTTCCTTACCCTTCTTCTTAATTAAGAGCTGCCTATTGGCTTCGCGCTTCCTCTCCTTCTCTTCTCTCATTCTTCTTTCTTCTTCTTCTACCTTTTTTTTATCTGTTCTTCTTCTTCCTCTTCTCTCACTTCTCTTTCAAACGCTTCTACAAACTGCTCAGATGCCAACAAAAGGCGTTGTTCCTCTTCGATCCGCCTTATTTCTTCAAGCCTCGAGATCTTGTTATTGTGGCAAACCTCCTCATCATGTAATCTTCTTCTTCTATCACCTTCTGTGGTGATAAGTTTCGCCCGCTCCATTTTCTCCTCTCTCTTCCTCTTTTTTTCTCCTCCTTTCATTTTCTTCTAATGCATTGATAAAAATTGAAGGGTCAATGGTAGACCCTTGTGGTGTATTCTACTTGCGACACCGCATTAGGGGGGTAACTTCTCCTTCTTCGCCTTCGTCGGTCGCAACAACTTGCATTTTTTTAGGTTGCGCCGGCTCCCTACGTTGTGCTGGCTCCCCTCATCCTCCCTCACGGAGGTGGATTCTCCATCCATCTCTAGGCTTGTATCCCTCTTCTTCTTTTCTTCTTCCTTCTTCAAGCACCTTTCCTCACGCCTGCGCTCTTTCCTTTCTCCGTTCTCTTTCCTCTTCCTTAGCTTGGCCTCCTCATCTTCTTCATCCTCCTTCTTTTCTTTATTCTTTTTCTCTTTGCGATGATGGGATGGCTTACCTTCTCCAACCTTCTTTCCCTTGTTCTTCTTTTTCTTCCCTTTCTTCTCTTCCACCTCTTGTTGCTTCTCTGCTGTGACTTCTTCTAATGCAACTTTGATCGGTCCTTCATAGAATTCCACTTGCGTAGTTTCCTCAGGATCCCTTATGGCCAGAGTGCTTCTTCTTGTCTCCTTTTCCACCACTTCCTCTGTCACTACCACTTCCTCTACCACTGCCACTTCCTTAGTTACCACCACCATCACCTCCTCCGCAGACAATGGTTGGTTTACAACCCCTGCCTCAGGCAGTCCTCCTTCTTCCTCCAAGTTACTCATAATGTTTCTGAATACCTCATTGTCATCTCGTCTCTTCTTCTCGCATTCAGTGGAGAGTGCTTCAGTTGGGAGTGGGGTGCTTTCAGTACTTTGCCCCCATTTGAATTGAGGAGGCCTGACGGTTAAAGGGTTTCTTCGGGGTCTACCCGCGATTCTGGGGACAGTGTGTGGTTGGGCAGCAAGACGGCGATTGGCAGCAAGGAATGCTGCCTCTCGCATGGAGATTTGGTCAGTGGAAGAAGTTGAGGGTGAAGCAGAAGGTTGGGAAGCTTGGTCGGCCATGGATGCTTAGTTGACAGAACTTGAAAATCGATGGGGTTTCTGGGAAGAAGAAAGCTTTGTATGCAAGGGGCGCTAGGGTTTTCAAGTTGCAAAAAGAGGTAAAGTGTTCACAGACGGGGGAAGTGGCTATTTATAGGTTGGGCCTTAGTGGGCCTAACACGATTTTCACGGTGGCAGGCCTTGAGACACTCAAAAGGCCCATCATCTGAACTTCCCTCATTTATGAGGTTTCAGAAAAACATCCTTTCGTCTGCAAACTCATCATTTCTTTGAAATATAGAATGATTGGACTTCTCAATTTTTGCAAAAAGAATTATCTTTAATATTTTATTCGAATGGACCCAAGGAAAAGATTAATGCAATGTGGTCACCAATGCAAATGCATCTTCGTAGAGGATGGGCAACAATGCATGCATCCCCGCAACACACCCCTTAACTAAACACATTTTTTGAGGATCATGCGCACGATATTGCTACTAGTGCAACACTACCTCAACATAGTGTATTTTGCTAAAGACGAGCAAAGGACACACGCGCGCACAACACACCCCTCAGCTCAACGCATTTGAGTTGAATGAACGCAAAACATATCTTGTTGGTTCAAGATGTGTCCATTATCGCCATGCATACTGGATGTTGATTGTTTTATTATTATTTATGTATATATTTTTTTTCATAAATGCAAGTGGCTATGACTTGCAGTAATCAATTTTCTTCTCATTACTCAATCATTCACTACTTAAAGAATTAATGCATCAATGACGGAAAAGTAAAAGGAATTAAAAACAGTACAGAAATAAATGCAAGGACAGTAAATGAAGAATAAATTTATAAAGTCATGAAACAAATTAAATGAAGCAGTAAAGACAAAGTTCAGAAATTTATAAAGACAAAAATAAAAGAAAGCATTTAAACATAGATGTGAGATATGGACCGGAAGATGGTTTTCTTTGAATGAGCGCAATCCACACCTCTGTAGGCGGTCCAGCTTGCCTGCCCAATGTTTTAGGGACATTGCTTCTTTTGATGAGATCCTGGGGCTTCGGAGTTGCTGGGCAACGTACCAGGTGTTCTATTTCTAAGCTTAGATGCCAGCTGGCCCACTTGAATCTCTATGTTTCAAATTGAAGACGCCTGCGCCTTCATCACTGCATCATTTTTGTCCATATATTTTTTAGCAGGGCCTCCAATGAGCTTCTAGAGGTGTTCGAAGATGAGGGTTGCTGATTATGCGATTGCCTTGGTTGCCCCTAATTCGAGTTATGGTGAAAAGGAAGAGGGTTCCCTCGACTGCCACTTTGATGGTTGCTTGGCCCCCCTTGGTTAAGATTCCCTCCCCAACCGAAGTTAGGATGGTTCCTCCATCCCGGATTATAGGTGTTGCTGAAGGGGTTGTTTTGGATGGCGCATACTTGCTGGATATTCGATGGGCACATTTTTGTTACATGATCCCCTCCACAATTAACGCAACTTATTGCGACTACTTGAGCCGGTGCAGCGGGTTGCGCTGATTTTTGGGGGATGGCTCCTTGATTGATTGCCATCGATTGGAGGATTGAGGTCACTGCGGCCATCTATGCGGCTAGAGTCGTCATTGTCTCCGCAAGGACAATGGTAGTGTCATTCTTTCTTCTTTCAGAGCCTCTGCCTCCATAACCATCATCAATCCAATCATCCATGTTCTGCGATATGCGGTCAAGGATGACCTTGACCTCGGTATACGTCTTTTCCATAAAACCTCCTGCCACGGAGGTGTCAGCAACAGACTGCGTCGATCTGTTCAGGCCATTGTAAAATGTCTCCATTAAAATGTAATCGGGTGTCTCGATATGCGAGCAGTTCTTCACCAACCTTCGAAATCGCACCCAGGCGATGCTCAGGGTCTTGTTGTCCATTTGCTTAAAGTTCAGCACGTCCTTTTGTCGCTTTGCGTTAATGGCAGGTGGGAAGAACTTCTTCATGAATCGCTCAACCAGCTGATCCCTTGATGTAATCTCGTTTGGCTCTAGTGAATGAGCCCACCTCTTGGATTCGTCGCTCAAGGTGTAAGGGAATAAATACAGTCTAATAACCTCATGCGTAATGCCAGGTAATGAGAAGTTACCGCACATTTTGACAAAACTGGTCAGGTGGGCGTGCGGGTCTTCACCTTGCAGACCCCCAAATTACCCTGCGTTCTGGATCATTTGAAGCATGATCGGTTTTATTTCGAACCTTGTGTTCTCCTCTATTGTAGGCCTCGAAATCCCAGGCAAAAAATCGTACAGGTTGGGCGCTGCATAGTTCCTCATGGGAATGTTGCGGTCAGCAGCAAGGAACACTAGATCCTGCGTTGGCCGTACTGCCCTGTGATTTCCTGCGGGAGCCGGGTTGTCCATATTATCTGCCATATCAGCTACTCTCTTTCGCCTTGCTCGATTCTGGCATGCCCGTGCGTGAAAGGTATGCTTGATCTCTGGGTCAGCTATGAATTCTGGTTCGGTACTAGTACTCATAAACTGTCAAGCTGCTCTCCGCGTTGAACAACCAGTACAAAGAGATCTGTCCTGCAAAATACCACAAACATACTCAAACAATAATCGTTAACCAATTCCCGGCAACGACACCATAAACTTGTTATGACTTAAGATGCAATGAAAGAATTGAATTCGATGATGCCATAAACTTGATGTGCATAAAATTTATTATCTTATGTCATACAACGCTTAAGATGCGGTGATTCTAAATATGCATATGGATTGTGATGAATGATGGATCATACAAGCTCATGTTACCATAAACTCAATGACTTGGAATGGAAATGGGGAATGGAAACGGAATGTGGATGTTGTGTTATGCTTATTCAGACACACTTTATTTATGCGATACTACTAGATGTGCATTATTTATGAGAATCTTGTAGTATACTATGCATTGTCACAAGTTTCCTTGCGTTGGAACCAAGTATGATTCCACCGCAAGTTTCTCGGTATGATCCAAGGTCGAACACAGGGATTGTTTTAGGTTAATTGCATTATATTTGTGATATATGCGACCAGGGATTTTTCAATTTAATAAAGTGTTGTTTGTACATGCGATAAAGTAAATTATGCAGTAAAGTAAAGATAAGCGATAAAAATGCAGTAATAAAGTAAATTGTGTTAAAAGTAAAGTGTAATAAAATAAACCTAAGCTATGATGATACAAGATACCAAGGTTGAGACTGACTGTGAAGAATATACAAAGATCGTGTTATGCGGTGGCAAGGCTTATGTGCGAAGCAGAAATTGAAAGGATAATTAATATAAACATCGCAAGTTCCTTAATTACGTTAAAGATATAAGTATGGTTCCGCTTTCCCTTGGCGTACACCTCTCGATGATCGGCTGCATTTCCACATCTCTGTGGTGAAATAGGGACGAACATAGTGAACGCAAGGTTGCTTCCATCTCTGGAAGTACTTCTCACTTTAGTTAACGCATTCTTCTAACCTTCTCTCGACAAATGAGAATGGAATCTTCACTTCTACTCTCACAAGTGGAGATGCCGTCTAGCATGCTTTAGCTAAACATCTTTATTTCTTTAGCATAGATTGAGTTACTTGTTTAATTCATATTAATTACCAAGGGATTAAGAAAACATCATGGAGAGCGATAAATGGAGGAACGGAAATAGATAGAAATGTTGAAATGAGAATGATCATGACAATAATTATAAAATCAAGCATCTGATACATGGTTGTGAATGATTTAGATTAAGAAGATGAAGTACAATTGATGAATAAGAGTTAGAAACAAATACATAAGAGTGCCAATGTCTTGACACTGATCTGGATGGAGAGGTTGCTTGCCGGTGTAGATGGAGTGAACGAGAGGATGAGCTTCCCTGTCAGGCTTGCTCAACCGGTAGAGTGATCTAGGTATAGAGCTTAACGGTAGGGATTTGGAATGATTCACCCTGAGACTCACCTCTTGACCTTGTCTCTTTTCTTCCCGGATTTTCTCCGATCAGCACTCAGATCAGCCTCTCTCTCAATAGCCTCGTATCAATTATCCCCCGTTTCAAGTATATCTTTCAATGAATTCTTTGAGGGTATTTATAGATGGAAGCTTTGACTCTCTGACTTGTGGTCCCCACTTTATTGTTATGGAAATTTCGAAAATGGTGGAATAAATATTCCTTCTGTTATGCAATCAATCCATAAAAAATGCACAACGGTTAGTTGTACACGTGTCAAAATCCTCCGCGATTGCGTTGCTCATTTGTATCTTTCGATCATGTGCCCGCATACGGTGTTGTTTTTATTATCACATGCGGTTGAAGTTCAGCTCTGTATCGATTGTTGCATGCACCGTCATTGTGTTGATCATATATTGATTCCTGAATGATGAGCATAATGCGACATAGATGCGTTAATCTTTTTCTCTTGAGCCATGAACGCATATGGTGACTTGATTTCCTACAAAACAGACTTAAAATATTCTTTTCTACCATTGCAATGGTGTTAATGGGTGTATTGACGATAATTTATAATTATTATATTTCTTAACCAATTTTCATACAATTGACGCAATTTTCTTCTCTTTTAACTGCAATATCTAAATAAAGCAGTATAAATAACTTGTATTTCTACAAGTTATTAGCATGCTATATGTGTACATTAATATGTTTAACAGGTTGGTATTCAGGTTAGAGGGCTTAGGTGGGAAGTGTTGGCAGTAGGGCTAGTAACTACCACCGTCACATCTTCTTCCAGATTAAAAGGGTAATCTGGGAGGGGGTGTGACAAATTCAACTTGTTTTGCAGGGAGCATGGCATTGTGAGGCATAGAACAGTGAGGTACACATGTCAACAAAATGAAGTAGTGATGCGTGTAAATTATGATGTGTTATGGTGTGAGTTTGCGGTGATGAGTGATATGCGGTGATCATGCAAGTTTTCCTAACAAGACCGAGGTATAAGCCTCATTAGGTTTCATGGTAAGTCCAGGGTCGAACACAGGGACTACTAAGAAAATATGCGACAGTCATTTTGATTCTCTTGCAGTGGTGGAAACAAATGTAGTGGATGGTGTTTTGATTAAAGTTTTTCCTATGTGATTGAGTTGAGCGCAGAGTTGATAAAAGTGTAGAGTTACAATGTGTATGCGATGAAAGGGTTGAGAAGGGTTTTAGCTAGCATTTCCTAAGATTATACACAAGTTATGCGATCATTCTACACACAAATAACAACAAGTCATTTCTCAATGCGGAATGCCATAATTCCTATTTCTAGGATGCATGCGATGTGTATATGAAAAAGTCGATAGGACTTATGTCTAAGCCTATAATCTTGTCTTTGCAATGATGAATAATGCACATATAAAACAAGATGACCGTATACAATCATTCATATTTCTAGGGTGCATGCGATGTGTTAATAACAATAGAACTTATGTCTAAATTTCTATTTCTTGCTTATGCGATTCTAATCTAACTCTCTCAAGCCTAGATTCTAATCTGACTCTTTCAAGTCTAGATTCTATCTTTAGACTACTCTCTCAAGTATCTTTAAAGGGTGAACGATGCATACATAAGACAAGATGATCGTATAAAATGTAAATCTTAAGTCATGCTAGCTAAGTACTTCTCAACCCATTCAGAAATTTAGCTACTCATGCAAAGTATAGAGAGGTTGAACATAGATTGAAATGAGATTTCCATTTTCTATAAATAGAGTACTGAATACAAAATAACAAATTGAATTTAGAGATAAGAAGCTCGGTAAGCAATGTCTTACTTCTCGTGGCTAGCTAAGTAAATCTTTTTCACTCCAACTCTGTTCCAAATGTATATTCTTGCTCTCGCAAGTGTTGGCCCTCTCTCCTTTGTAACGCTTTCTGGCAGTCTCTCGATCTATCCAGGAATGATCTCTCGGCTTCCTCGTCTCCTTGCTCGTCTCCATCCTCTAAGTATAAGTATGAGTATGTACTTGAATAGACTAATGACTCTCTAACTTGTTAACTTGTTTTACACTGGTGGCCTTCGGTATTTATAGAGCTCAAGGTGAAGCAGCCTTTCTTGCTAATGATTGCAATGATGGGTGGTCATTAATTCCCCTGCTCTAATGCGCTGATTAATGGTCACCAAAAGTTGAGTGTGGCTTTAACGACTTGTCAACTAAATTCGAATTTGGCCATTATCAGCTTTCCGTCCCATCGTGATTTATTATGCTGTCACCTTGGTGTGTAGTCTTTATGCGGCCACATTTTTAAGAAACTTCTCACGATCGCATATGATTGCATGACTTTGCGATCGTAATCTTCAAGCGCGCCGACGCCTTGTTCCTTTGGATCGCAATTTTACTTGTGCCATCGCATTTTTCCTGCACAAAATAAGTAAATTAACTGCTTTTATGCGATGGGCACTCGCGATCGCAATTTCTTTCAGTTTAGCACTTTTGGACATGATATTGCTTATTTTACCGTCACATTCTCTCATTGTTTTACTTATTTGAGCTATAATAACTTGTATTTCTACTAGTTATCACAACCCCAAATTTAAAACAATGCTTGTCCTCAAGCATAAACTAAGGATTTTCTTTGAAAAGTCAACCACTTTTACCTTACCTAGACTTCTCAAGGTGCCTTATTCGAATTTCATGGACCAATGCCTTCTTAATTTCTATCCTGATCTCTTCCTAAAATATTTCTAATCTTTAGGGACTGCAAGTTTAACCTAAAAAAAAAAACTTTACTCGTTTCCAGGACATCGCATGATTTATTTCAAACTTTCTCTAACCGGGGTGTTTCCAAGTAATTTTTACCTAGCACGATTTAAATATTCTTTTTGTGATCTTGCGCTGATCTAAGTGCCTAGCCTTCGTTTCGGCTTGCCTCCACGGGTGTCATGCGGACATCCAACTATGAGCAAGGTGCTTTTTCTCAGTCTAAACTCATGCCCATTTTATTAGGCAGTGGAGTTGCAATCACTTGGTTTATGCGTTGATCACGATTCCCACCTTCGTTTTTGCTTGCCCCCACGGGTGTCATGCGGACATCCAACTACAAGCAAGATCCAATCTCAACGTTATGAACTTTTTTTTTTTTTAACATTGAAAATTCTAAAAGTAGTGACGCTTGGTTTTATGAAGTGGAAATATGGATGATATCCGCTGATGGAATTGCATTGTGCACTCAAGTTTCCCCAGCGGAATCCAAGTGTAAATTCCTCTGAGTTTTCTGGTAAGTCCAGGGTCGAACACAGGGACTTGTGAAAACAGATTGCGTTGGTAATTATTATGAAAACCTTGCGGTGACCAGATAAATGAATAAAGTGTTGGGTTTGTTGTTTGCGTTGATGAAAAAGAAATAAATAAAGATGGCAGATTTGAGTAAAGACAGTTGCGTTGATAGATACAATGAGTATGTGATGAATGGGTTGAGAAGATCTTTAGCTAGGGTTACTCAGGAATGTGTCAGACTATGCGATCATGTTACAACCATGCACAGCAAGTCATTTTCCAATGTAAATGCGATGCTCCTAAGTCTAGGACGCATGTGTTGAATGCAAAAGTGTCCATAGAGCTTATCCCTAAGTCTTTACTCTTGTCCTATTCGATGATGCAAAATGCATGAAAGCAAGGTGACCGCATATAATCATATCTTATCTCTAGGATGAATGCGATGTATTGATAACAAATAGTGCTCATTCCTAAGTGCCTATCTCTTGTTTATGCATTCTAATCTGGCTCTTCCGAGTCTAGATTCTAACCTGACCTTCCCAAGTCTAGATCCTATCCTTAAACTACCCTCCCGAGTATCTCTAATGAATGGATGAAGCATACATAAACAAGATAATCACAAAGAATGAAGAGTCCCTAGTTGTGCTAGCTAAATGCTTCTCAACCCATTCAACTGATTTAGCTACTTATGCATGAATAACAGAGAGTGAACAAATATAGAGAAGGAAATTCCATTTTTATAAATGAGTTGAGTACAAAATAACAATGGAAAGTAAAGGTAGAGAGCATGGTAGCAATTCCTTGCTGACCGAGGCTTTTTACACTGAAATCTCTATTCTGTTCTAAAGATGTTTCTGCTTCCGCAGGCGTCGACCCTCTCTTTGTCCTTGAAGCTTCCGACACTCTCCTGAGCTTACTGGAATGATCTACCGGCATAACTTTCTCCCTCGCGTCTGCCTTAAAATGAAAGAAAAACTATAGATAGAGGCGTGAACTAAACGGTGAACTGATCAACTGGTTAACCCCTTCTTTGAAGAATTGATAACTTGTAGAAATACAAGTTATTTATGCTATCTTATCTAGATATTGCGGCCAAAAGAAAAGGAATATGTGTCGATTGTTGAAAAGTAGCTCAGAAATACAATAATTATGAATTATCGCAATTACACCCACTAACATCGTAAAGATGGAAGAAGAAGATTTTTTTACTCTGTTTTGCAGGAAACCAAGTCACCGCTTGCGATCAAGGCTCAATGAGAAACTGGACAACGCATATCTGTCACATTGCGCCCATCAATCAACAACGAGGAGACGATTAGCGCAATGATGGCGTAATGCAATAATCGATCCCGAGCTAAATTTCGACCGCATGCGGTAATAAAAATAACACCGCATGCGAGCAACCGATCGAAAGATACAGCCGAGCAATGCAAACGTGGAGGATTGTGACACGTGTACAACTAACCATTGTGCAGATTTGACAGTCTGATTGCATAACAGAAGGAATATTTATTCCTCCTTTAGAATTTCCATAACAAGAAGTGGGGTCCATAAGCCAAGAGTAAAAGCTTTTTCACTTATAAATACCCCCATAGAATTCAGAGAAGATATACTTGATACGGGTATAATTGATACGAGGGCTAATTTCTGCTGGATTATTGAGAGAAAGGCTGAGATGAGTACTGAATGGAAGAAATTCGAGAAGAGAAGAGATAGGGCCGAGAGGTGAGTCTCAGTGCGAATCTGCCAGATCCCCGCCGTGAAGCTCTGTGTTTAGATCCCTGCTACCAGTTGAGCAAGCCTGAGAGGAAAGCTCATCCATTCGTTCATTTCATCCACACCGGCAAGTAAATCTCCATCTAGATTGGCGCTAAGACGTTGGCGCTTGTTCGTATTTGTTTCTAACTCTATTTCATCAAGTGTATTTCATCTTCTTAATCTCTTCATTCCTAAATCATGTATCCGATGCTTAATAGTTTTATTGAATGTCTCGATCACTTTCACTTCCACTTTTCTGTCTACTTCCCTTCCTCCATTAATCAATTTTTCTATGAAGTTTTCTTAATACCTTGGTAATTAATATGGATTAAACGAGTAACTTAATATGTACTAAAGAGATAAATGCGTTTAGCTAAGGCATGCTAGACGACATCTTCACCTGTGAGAGCAGAAGTGAAGATGTCATTCTGATCTGTTGAGAGAGGTTAGAAGAATGTGTTAACTAAAGCGAGTAATACTTCTAGAGATGGAAGCAACCTTGCATTCATTACGTTCATCCCTGTTTCACCACAGAGATGTGGGAACGTGGCCGATCACCGAGAGGTGTGCGCCAAGGGAAAAGCAGAACAATACTTATATCTTTAACGCAATTAAGGAACTTGCACTATTTATATTAGTTATCTTTTCTGTTTTTTCTTCGTACATAAGACTTGTCACCGCATTACACGATCTTTGCATAATCTTCACAGCCAGCCTTGACCTCAGTATCTTGTATCATGAAACCTGTATCTTGTATCATCTTAGCTTAGATTTACTTTATCGCATTTTACTTTAACGCAATTTATGTATTATCGCATTTTTACCACTTTCTTTACTTCATCGCATGTTTAATTACTTGTACACAAAATCTTTATTAATTTGAAAAACCCCTCGTCGCATATATCACAAGCACAATGCATTAACCTAAAACAGTCCCTGTGTTCGACCTCAGATCACACCGAGAAACTTTCGGTGAAATTATACTTGGTTTCAATGCAAGGAAACTTGTGACAATGCACAGCATACTACAAGAACATTTGTTAATAACGCATATCTAGAAGTAGTATCACATATCATCATCGCATAAATTTTGCGTGTCAAGTTTATGACGCATACAAGTTCATGACATGGACTTGAACCTTGCGTGTATCATTGTATAGTTATGTCGTTATAAGAATGCCTTTGGTATTTATAGAGCATCCATAGTGAAAAGGCGACTTCTCTTTCCTGGTTGTACAGATAGGATAACTTTAATTCTTGACTGATGCACCGAATAATTGTCACTGATAAAGCTGAATGTACTTTATGACCATCATTGATTGTCAACTTAATTTGGATTCGACTATCATCAGCTTTCTATCCCATCGCTCTTAATTATCATTTCATCCGGATGTGCCCACCATGTTGCGCTCACCAACTTGTTGCAATCCTTCTCGGGTGAATGTTTGCGAGCACGATCAACGCAAAGCCTTGTGGTGAAGTTGTGCTCGACCAATGAATTCCTATGATCACACTCTTTGCATTGCGTTAATGCATATTCTGCACAAAAAGACAAAGATCAACTGTTCTAATGTGTTGGACGCATTCGACCGCAATAATATAAAATTTATGCTTAATGGACACAGGTTAACATATTTCATCAATGCAATCCAACATTGTTTAAGAACTTAGCACTATGATAACATGCATTTCTGCCCGTTATCACACCCCAAAATTTAAACAATGCTTGTCCTCAAGCATAAGCTAAAGATTCCTTTAGCAAGTTAACCGCAAAGTTCTTTTCCTAGATTTCTCAAGAATACTTCGTTCAAATCCTATATACCTGAATTTCCTTAAGTCTTATTCAAGTCTCTTCTTAAAATATTTCTAAGACCTATTGACTACAAGCTTACCTTTCAAAAGAACTTTACTAAATTCCGGAACATCATATGATTTATTTTGAAAAGAAAAATTTTCTACTGGGGTGTCAAATGATTTTATCCTTGCATAAAAAATTTTCTTCATTGCTATTTTTCTCTGACCTTGTGTTGATCCGAGTGCCTTGCCTTCGTTTTGGCTTGCCCCCACGGGTTTCACGCGGACATCCAACTACGAGCAATGCACTCTTTCTCAGACAAAACTCATACCAATTTGGTAATGGAGTTACGACCATTTATTTATGCGTTGATCCTGGTGACTTACTTTCGTTTTGCCTTGCCCCCACGTGTGTCATGCGGACATCCAACTACGGGTAAGTGCCTTTCACAACTTAACCCTTATCTACATGGGTTTTCCATTGCGTTGACAGTGGAGTTGTTATTCAAAAAATTTTTTTTTAGAGAAATAGAAAGGTTGAAAATAAATACCTCACCCCCAAATTCAAAATGCAGCAATGTCCTCATTGCGAAAAGATTAAAATAATTCATGCGATGGTCATAGAATGCATTGTAAAGAGAGTTTGAAAGAAAGCTAGCAAACCCCTAACTTCTAGAAATATTTCAGGAGGTGACTATCTTAAGACTAAGTTGACTCTAGGATATACGAAAGAAATAAAAGCATATTTTTCATCATTGAAATCATACTTGGCAAAGGAACAGAATGCGGTAACCTACTAAATTTATCTATGTCAAATGATTGCGGTGATTAAAGAGGATGCGGTGATAAAACTTTGAAAAACTAAAATGCAATGTGATAACGCAAAATTTAAAATAAAGATAAGGAAAAGTACTGATAACTAGTAGAAATGGCAGTTATTATAAGCCTTCTATTTAGAATTATGAGGGCTAACAGGTAGAAAACGCAGTGATAATACTTAGAATTTTTGAAAAATTGAGTTTTGCATCGATTAGCACCTAAATCCTCATTGACCCAATATTATGCGTTATTCCGTGCCAAAGTGTCTATATTTGTAGCTATCATAGGAATCAAATGCATGCGTTTGAAGCTAACAATCACGGACAAATGCATGCGCTGAAGCTAGTCTACCGCAAAGACGATGTAGACGACAATCACATGCGTCTAACGCATGGAAGTTGCGGTAAACACATGCGTCTAACGCATGGAGAAAGCGGTGAACAATTAGAGAATGCGGCCACAGATTGACAACCATAATAGAAGATCGTAAGATGGGTAGAACTCGTTGATAACTTCAGCTGAATTCAGCTCGGACACCTTGGGAGTATCAACAAGATAAGGCGATGTGACAATGCCCATACTGCGACAAAAGCAACAGTGAGCCATACCTTTATCATTACAGCTGTCGGTGTCCAAACTCTATAAATAGCCCTTGAGACCTTCATTTTAAGACATCCGAGCTTCTGCCTCAAGGCAGAAGTTTGTGATCATAGATGAGAGCCTGAAAGAGATTTCCAGTGATAATTCTTCATCTCCACAACCCAAACTGAGTGATGATCGGAGCATTCACCGGAGATAGAGCTCGAGAGAGACATCTCCACCATTCAACCATGGCACCACCGGCAGCCTTGACGCAGATTCCTTCATCTCCCTTCTAATCTATGTATTGTATTACATTTTAGCTTGAGATATTAAGATATTTTGTGATCAATGAAAATCTTAATTCCTTCATTCCTGTCTTCTTCATTATCTTCATCTCTATCATAGTTTATCTTCAGCGTTTATTTATCAAAGTCAATCGCATGCTTAATTGTGTAGCCTAGAGATAGGACGCATGTAGAAACCCACCAAGAGGTGTGCGTTGTGCGAGTATAGTGAGTTAATCCTCTTTGCTTGGTGAAAGGCTGTACCAACACCTGTCTATGGGATGTTGCATTGCTTGTCTATTAGTTAATTAGCCGCGTCTAACTACCTGAGAAGGTAAGAGATGGAACGCACTAAAGCAAAGTTCATTGTTCCTAGAGATAGATACATTCTTATGCTCGATGCAACCATGCACTCTAGAGATATAGTCATGCGACTGACTACCGAGAGGTGTAATGCATTAGTTGAATGAGTTGGGATTACTCGAGCGATTTAAGATAGTAAACATCACTATACGTTATTGGTTGTTGTGTTTCTACCTATTCTCATTGTAAACCTCCAATTGCTCAATCTATTTAGCTAGGAGTAGGAGTAGTGTATAAGTCATTTAAACTTTCTTTGCTTTATTTTTATTCCTCGCCTCAAACGCATCACCTCATAAATATAATTGAGTGACAAGTCCTCGTGTTCGACCTTGGATTACCTGAGAAACTTACATTTGTGTTATACTTGACGCAAGCGTAAGAAAACTTGTGATAGGAACGCGTGGTTATTGCATGCTAAGATTAACGCAACATCATTCCAACGCATGACCTTAGACGCATGGGTGTGATAACTTGTAAAAATACAAGTTATTTATGCCACCTTATATAGATATTGCAGCCAAAAGTTAGTAATTATGCGCCAATTGTATGAAATTTAGCCTAGTATTGCAATAATTATAAATGTTTGCGATTGCACCCACTAACACCAAAAAGATGGAAGATAAGCCGAACTTTACTCTGTTTTGCAGGAGACCAAGTCACCACTTGTGCTCAAGGTTCACAAGAGACGAATCAACACATCTCGATCACATTGTGCCCTTCAATCAACAATAAATAGACGAATATTGCAATGGCGGCACAATACAACAGTCGATCCGAGAGCTGTGTTTCAACCGCATGCGGTAATAAAAACAAACACCGCATGTGAACCTATGATCGAAAGATGCAGCTGAGCAATGCAAGAGCGGAGGATTGAGACACGTGTACTACTAACGGTTGTGCAAAATTGACGGTCTGATTGCATAACAAAAGGAATAATATCCCTCCATCTTCGGAATTACCATAACCACAAGTGGGGACCACAAGGTCGGAGTCAAAGATCTACACCTATAAATACCCCATTGATTTCAGAGAAAAATATGCTACTTGATACGGGGCTAAGTGCTGCTAGATTGTAGAAAGAAGGCTGAGTTGAGTGCATAAGAGAAGAAATCCGGGAAGAAGACAAGATAAGGCCGAGAGGTGAATCTCAGATCCAACCTGCCAAACACCTGAACGGAAGCTTTGTACAAAGAACCCTACTACCGGTAGAGCAAGCCTGAGAGGGAAGCTCTTCCTACCATCAAATCCATCCTATCCGGCAAGCAGATCTCCATCGAATCTGTGTCAAGACATTGACACTATTTGTATCTGTTCTATCTCTCTCCTTCATTGTGTAATCCATGTTTTCTTTATCTCTTGATTCACACACCATGTATCAAATGCTTAGTAGAAATATTAAATGTTTCGATAAATTCCATTTACCATTTTCTGTCTATTTCCATTCACCCACCAATCACTTTCTCCATGATATCTTCGTAATCCTCTGATGAGCAATATGAATAACTAAGAACTTAATATGTATTAAAGATATAAAATACGTTTAGCTAAAGCATGCTAGATGGCATCTTCACCTGTGAGAGCATAAGTGAAGGTGTCATTCGGATCTATCTAGAGAAGGTCAGAAGAATGCGTTAACTAAAGTGAGTAGTACTTCCAGACATGGAAGCAACCTTGTGTTCATTATGTTAGTCTCTGTTCCACCACAGACATGTGGGAGCGCGGCCGATCACTGAGAGGTGTATGCCAAGAGAAGAGTGGAACAGTATTTGTACCTTCAATCTAATTAAGAACTTGTGTTGTTTATATTATTTGTCTCTCTTTCTATTCTGTTCATAAGACTTGTCATTGCATCCCATGTCTTTGCATAACTTTCACAGCCAGCCTTACTCCCAGCATCTTGTACATGTAGTCTGTATCTTGTATCATCTAGCTTAGGTTTACTGTCTTTTTATGTTTTTATCACGTCTTTACTGTTTTCCTTTATTTTATTGCAATTTATATACTTGTACAAACACACTTTTAAAGATTGAAAACTTAGTAGCATGGATCATGAACGTACCGCAATAACCAAAACCAGTCCCCGTGTTCGACCTCGGATCATACTGAGAAACTTGCGGTGGAATTACACTTGGTTCCATTGTAAGAAAACTTGTGACAACGCATGGCATACTACAAGAGCATCCATAATTAACGCATAATTAGGCGTAGTATCACATCATAGTGAGCAATACATATCATCCATCCACACGCATTACAAGTTTATGACGCCGTTGCCGGGGACTATGGTTAACGGTTTATTGTTTGAATGTGTTTTTGGTATTTTGTAGGATAGATCTCATTGTATTGGCTGTTCAACGTGGAGAGCAGCTTGGCGGTTTTTCGTCTGGAATCTCGAGGCCGACTGTGGAGGAGAATGCGCGCTTTGAGATCAAGCCGATCATGTTGCAGATAATTCAAAACGCCGGATAGTTTGGGGGTTTGCAAGGTGAAGACCCACATGCCCACTGACCAGTTTTGTCAAAATGTGCGGCAATTTCTCCCTACTTGGCGTCACCCCAGAAAATATAAGATTGTATCTATTCCCTTACACCTTGAGGGATGAGGCTAAGAGGTGGGCTTATTCATTGGAGCCGAACGAGATCACTTCATCACAGCAGTTGGTGGAGCGATTCATGAAAAAGTTCTTCCCACCTGCCATCAGTGTAAGAAGACGAAAGGATGTGTTGAACTTTGAACAGAAGGAAAATGAGACCCTGAGCACTGCCTGGGTGCGATTCAGAAGATTGGTGAAAAACTGCTCGCATATCGGGATTCCCGATTGCGTTTTGATGGAAACATTTTATAATAGCCTGAACAGAGCAATGTAGGTTGTTGCTGATGCCTCCGCGGTGGGAGGTTTTATGGACAAGACATACACAGAGGCCAAAGTCATCCTCGACTGCATCTCGCAGAATATGGATGACTGGATAAATGATGGATATGGAGGCCGAGGTGCCGATAGAAGAAAAACTGAAATAGCCATTGTCCCTGTGGAGACAATGACCACGTTGGCCGCCCAGATGGCCACGGTGACCTCGATCCTCCAATCAATGGCAATTAATCAAGGAGCTATTGCTCCACAATCAGCGCAACCCGCTGCGCCGGCTCAAGTGGCCGCAATCAGTTGTGTCAACTATGGAGAGGCTCACGGAGCTGATGGATGCCCATTGAACCTTCAGCAAGTGTGTGCTATCCAGAGCAACCCCTTCAACAACACCTACAATCTGGGCTGGAGGAACCATCCTAACTTCGGTTGAGGTGACAATCCCAACGGCCAACGAACCATCAAGGGGGCAGTAGAGGAAATCTTCCGTTTCACCACAATCAGGGGCAATTAAGACCGCATAACCAGCAACCACCATCATCATCTAACACCTCGGGAGGCTCGTTAGAGACGCTGCTGAAGCAATATATGGATAAGAATGATGTAGTAATGCAAGCACAAGCGTCCTTTATAAGGAATCAAGAGATCCAAGTGGGCTAGTTGCCTCTGAGATAAGAAGTCGAACACCTAGAACATTGTCCAACAATTCAGAAGCCCCGGGATCTACAGGGAAGGAGCAATGTCCTTAAAGACATTGAGCAGGCAAGCCTGACCGCCTGTGGAGATGTGGATTACGATCACCTAAGACAACGTAATTTTCGGTCCATATCTCGATACTATGTTTAAAATTGCTTTATTGAATTTCTGTCTCTTTAAAGTCTGAATTCTGTCTTAAATGCTTCATTTAATTCAAATTTTGACTATATGAATTTATTTCTCCATTTACTTCTGTGCATTTAATTTGGTACTGTCTTTAATTCTTTGACTTTTTGTAATCATTGTGTCTGCTTTAAATTGTGAATGATTGAGTAGTAAAGGAAAATGTATCATCGCAAGTCTCAACACTTACACCATTGAAAAAAAAAAACAATTAATAACAAGAAAGCAAAATGACAATGGATGCATCCCAAACCAACTAGGAATGCCTTGCGTTCACTTAAATCAACTGTGTTGAGTTGAGGGGTGTGTTGCGCTCGCATGTATCCTTTGCCCGCCCTTAGCCAAGTGCACTATGTTGAGGTATCCTCCAGAAATGCGTGGGTAAAGGGTGTGTTGCGAGGATATATGCGTTGTTGCCCATCCTCTACAAAGATACAGTTGCGTTAGCGAACACATTGCGTTATGCTTTATCATGCGTCCATTCGAATAAAAAAAAATTAAAGAAAAAGTCATTTGGCAGTATGGGAAGAAGTCTAATCGATTTGTATCCCTAAGCAATTATGACTTGGCGGACGAAAGGATGCTTTATTTGAAAATCCATAAATGAGGGAGGTGGAATGATGGGCCTGTTGAAATGCTCGAGGCCAGTCGCCATAAAAATCGTGTGGGCCCCACCACGGCCCAACCTATAAATACAGCCTCCCTCTTCGTTAGAAATCTTTTACCCTACATTGGAAAACTCAGAAACCCTAGCGTTTTGCATTCTGAATCGTTCTTTTTCCCCAGAAACTCAAACTCTCCTCAGACCTTTCCAAGCTCAATTCCATGGCTGACCAAACCCCAAACCAATCCGCTTTACCTCCCACCCCTGACCAAGCAGCCATGCGAGAGGCAGCATTCCTAGCTGCCAGTCGCCGGCTTACTGCCCAAGCCCCCACTGTATCTAGACTTGCCGGAAGAACCCGGAGAAACCCTTTGGCCGTTAGGCCTCCTATATTCAAGAGAGAAGGAAGCACCAAGAGCCTGCCTATACCTTCCGTCTCCATTGAAAGCGAAAGGAAGAGACGAGATGATACAAAGGTGTTTGGCAATATCCTCAGTACTTTGGAGCAAGAAGGTGGACTGTCCGAGGCAGGGGTTGTAAACCAACCACTGCCCACAGAGGAGGAAGCGGTGGTAGTGGCAGATGATACAGTAAAGGATGGAGTAGTGGTGGTGGAAGAAGTGGTGGTTGAAGAAGAAGAAAAGAAAAATGATGTCCTAGTCTCAGAGACTCAAGAGGCACCTATCATCACAGAAGATTATGAAGAGCCTCCAAGAAGAGAAGACAAGGAAATTGCGATCAAGGAAAGAGAAGAAGAAGAGATCGCAGTCAAGGAGGCCAGGGAAGCGGAGGTTGCATTAGTAACCCCAAACATTGCGATGGAGGAGGTTGTAGGGGGTGCGCTATTAGAAGAGGCCGAGAAAGAAGATATGAAGAAGGCAGTAGAGGCCGAGAAGGAAGAGAAAAAGAGAGAGAAGCAGCCACAAGAGGCTGAGAAGAAAGATAAGAAGAAGAAGAAGAGCAAGGGAAAGAAGGTTGGAGAGGCGGAATCTTCACATCATCACAAGGCAAGAAAGAATAAAGAGCACACGGATGATGAAGAAGATAAAGAGGCCAAGAAAGAGAAAGAGGAGAGGAAATTGTGCCGACGTGAAAAGAGGCACCTAAGAGAAGAAGAAAAGGCAAGGCAGAGGGCTGTGAGCCCTGAGAAGGATGGAGAATTAACCTCCATAAGGGAGGATGGGGGGGGAAACGCTACAATTGATGGAACCGCCACAACCGGTAGCAACCCAATTGGTTGCGACGGATGAGGGAGAAGAAACAGAAGGAACCCCTCTAATGCGGCGTCGTAGGGAGAATGCGTCGCAAGAGTCCAACATCGACCCTCAATGTTTTATTTTAGCTTTGGAAGAGGAGGAAAGGAAAAGAAAAGAAAAAGAAGAGAAGCAAGAAAAGAAGGAGAGGGGCAAGCTCATCATTGTAGAAAGGAATAGAAGAAGGAGATTGGAGTTTGAGAAGATGTGACGTAATAATGAGCTTGCCCGACTTGAAGGGATCCGGAAGCACGAGGAGGAATAGCGCCTATTGCTGACCTCGAAATAGTTTGAAGAATAGTTTGAGAGAGAAAAGAAAGAAGAAGAAGAAGAAAGGAGGAGGAAGAAGGAAAAAGAAGAGAGACTATTTTTAGAAGAGAAGAAGAGGAAGCGCGAAACTAGCAAGAAGCGCTTGTATCAGAGCAAGGACAAGGAGCTCGCTGAACGCGAGAAAGAAGAACAGCGCATGGAGTGGAAAAGAGACTAAGGCAAGTAGCCCACCTTATGTAGGCAAAAGGCAAAGACATAGTAGAAAGCAGTGAGCCCGCATCAGCCAAGAAGTAGCCCATGCTAGTACTTCTTTCCATGGATCGTCTCAAGTTTATGCCTAACTGTGGGTGTAGGCATTGATGAGAGCCCATGCTAGAAGTCCACGGCCTCATCAACATCAAAATATTGAGGATGCTCCTCAAGGATTCCCTGCATTGCCTCAAGCTGCCAGTAAAGATACCTGTGATTGATCTGAATGCACCGCAGGAACCCAGACAAAAAAGAAGACGAAGAGAAGAAAAGGGAAAAGAAAGGGTTCAAGAGTCACTAGTGCAAGATCCAGAGCCCACAAACCCTCTTCCCTTAGTTATCTGATCTCTAAGCCTTCCGAGCCCGCCGATGCAACCCTCTTCCCCTTTACACGAACTGTTTGCAAACCTTCCTCTTGTCCACAACTTTCCTACTATTCACCAAGCAGCCCCACCTTCACCAACAACTTCATCGCCACACCCCATCATCCCACCGCCGTAAGTTGATGACCCATACGATTTGGGTGAAGGCACATCTGCCCAACCCCAAACCGGTGCTGGCGAGACATAGCAGGCACAACCATCCTCCACCTCCCTAACTGCTGAGTTAGCTAAAATGCGAACCCTCTTCTCTCAGCAGCAATAGCTTGTATCTCAGCAACATCATTTCTTTAATCAACAATTTGAGGTAGTAATGGAACGCATTGATGATATTCAACGCAGTGCTGCCACATCAAGAGAAGCGCTGATTAACATGCAGTGCAACATTTATAAAGTCCATATGCACCAGAGAATGATTGCGGAGCGTAATCAAGAGTACTTCAACTTTCTTACCACATATCTTCATGGTCCAATGGTGCCCTTACATCTCCGGCAGCACTTAAATTTTGAAGAAGCGCCTCCTACACCACCTTAACCTCCCCCACTAGACCCCCTGCTCCTCAGCCTTAATGTTTACTCTTTCTTCCAATTTGAGTATTTTTTATGCGGCCATTCATTATTTGTATTCAATTATTTTATTATTTTTAAGATAATCAAATTCTTTGACTCTTGTACAGGCAATAGAAATTTTTTTGTAATGCGTTCATTTGTGATATATTTGTATACTTTGTTAATAGTCAATACAATCAGAGTATATATTCACTCTACTTTTTGCCTGTGCCTCATTCTTTATCTTCCTTTGTTAATTTTTGTGACATTCTTAGTCTTTTATTTTTACGATCTTCATTGCGTTGCTATGATGTATTATATGTTTACACTTAGAAACATTTCTCATACTTAGTAAATTCTGACTAACACTTAGTTAACTCTTAGTTTAGCAATACTTTACCTTTTATCTTTCAAAGTTCTACTCAAACCTTCTTTTTGATATTTTTTTTTAAGTGTTTGTCTAGTCTATCCAAACATCGTAATGAAGACCTTGCTCATCTTTAAATTTGGGGGTGAGGAAGGTCTGAGCAAATAATATAAAAAATATGCAGTATTTAAGAAAACGTGTCCATTTAAAAAAAAAGAAAAAAATATATTATAATAATAAGAATAATTTATATAATAAGTTATGCAAAACTCCAATGTCAGCACAAGGAAAAATTTTAAAACTGCTCCCAACCTAATAAGAGTTTAGTTGTGAAAGAAGCTTGCTCGTAGTTTGATGTTTGTATGACACCCGTAGGAGCAAGCCAAAAGGAAGGTAGATTTCCAAGAACAACGTAGTTTAAACAAGAGAAAAATAAAAAGAGTGCAAGGGACAACTCCTCTAATTACCATGAGTTAAAGTTGAAAATGGCACATAACTGTAGTTGGATGTTCGCATGACACCCGTGGGGACAAGCCAAAACGAAGAGTGTAACCATGATCAACTGTCTCTAAGTGAATAAATGACGCAAGGTTTTCTTTCACCGCATATAGATACAACAAGTTGTTTTGATAAGGAAGAGATAAACATTCTATTTTGAAAACTAGAAAAGTGGCTTTGAGCAGAATTTTGTTACATAGAAGAATAAAGTAGGGCTCGCTAAGAATTAGCAAGGATAGAAGGAAAGTGCGATGTCAAGTAATGTGCCTAAGTGTAACATTTGGAGCAACCAATCATCGCAGAAATATAGGATAGGAATGGAGCATGATTGCCTTAGTAGAAGATATGCTTAAGGACAAGCATATATCTAAATTTTGGGGGTGTGATAACTTGTAAAAATAGAAGTTATTTATGCCACCTTATCTAGATATTGCGGCCAAAAGTTAGTAATTATGTGCCAATTTTATGAAAATTAGCCTAGTATTGCAATAATTATAAATGTTTGCGATTGCACCCACTAACACCAAAAAGATGGAAGACAAGCTGAACTTTACTCTGTTTTGCAAGAGACCAAGTCACAGCTTGCGCTCAAGGCTCACGAGAGACTAATCAACGCATCTCTGTCACATTGCGCACCTCAATCAACAATAAAGAGACGAATATCGCAATGGCGGTGCAATGCGACAGTCAATCTGAGAGCTGTGTTTCAACCGCATGCGGTAATAAAAACAAACATCCATACGGACCTATGATCGAAAGATGCAGCTGAGCAACGCAAGAGCTGAGGATCGAGACATGTGTACTACTAACGGTTGTGCAGAATTGACGGTCTGATTGCATAATAGAAGGAATAATATCCCTCCGTCTTCAGAATTACCATAACCACAAGTGGGGACCACAAGGCCGGAGTCAAAGATCTATACCTATAAATACCCCATTTATTTCAGAGAAAAATATGCTACTTGATACGGGGCTAAGTGCTGCTAGATTATAGAGAGAACGCTGAGCTGAGTGCATAAGAGAAGAAATCCGGGAAGAAGACGAGATAAGGCCGAGAGGTGAATCTCAGATCCAACCTGCCAAACACCCGAACGGAAGCTTTGTACAAAGAACCCTGCTACCGGTAGAGCAAGCCTGAGAGGGAAGCTCTTCCTACCATCAAATCCATCCTATCCGGCAAGCAGATCTCCATCGAATCTGTGTCAAGACATTGGCACTATTTGTTTCTGTTCTATCACTCTCCTTCATTGTGTAATCCATGTTTTTTTATCTCTTGATTCACACACCATATATCAAATGCTTAGTAGAAATATTAAATGTTTCGATAAATTCCATTTACCATTTTTTGTCTATTTCCGTTCACCCACCAATCACTTTCTCCATGATATCTTCGTAATCCTCTGATGAGCAATATGAATAACTAAGAACTTAATATGTATTAAAGATATAAAATACGTTTAGCTAAAGCATGCTAGACGACATCTTCATCTGTGAGAGCATAAGTGAAGGTGTCATCCGGATCTATCGAGAGAAGGTCAGAAGAATGCGTTAACTAAAGTGAGTAGTACTTCCAGACATGGAAGCAACCTTGCATCCATTATGTTAGTCTCTATTCCACCACAGACATGTGGGAGCGCGGCCGATCACTGAGAGGTGTACGCCAAGAGAAGAGCGGAACAGTATTTGTACCTTCAATCTAATTAAGAACTTGTGTTGTTTATATTATTTGTCTCTCTTTCTATTCTGTTCATAAGACTTGTCACTGCATCCCATGTCTTTGCATAACTTTCACAGCCAGCCTTACTCCCAGCATCTTGTACATGTAGTCTGTATCTTGTATCATCTAGCTTAGGTTTACTATCTTTTTATCTTTTTATCACGTCTTTACTATTTTCCTTTATTTTATTTCAATTTATATACTTATACAAATGCACTTTTAAAGATTGAAAACCTAGTCGCATGGATCATGAACGTATCGTAATAACCTAAACCAGTCCCCGTGTTCGGCCTCGGATCACACTGAGAAACTTGCGGTGGAATTATACTTGGTTCCATTATAAGGAAACTTGTGACAATGCATGGCATACTACAAGAACATCCATAATTAACGCATAATTAGACGTAGTATCGCATCATAGTGAGCAATTCATATCATCCATCCACACGCGTTATAGTATGCAAACGCATAAGCCATTTTTGACGCATGCTTTCATGTATAACCCCATTAATCCTTAATAACAAAAAAAAAAAAAAAAAAAACAAACCCATTCCTAAAATATCCCAACAAGTACACCCCCAAATTTTGCGCTGTCGCTTGCATTGTGTATTGACGCATCCATCCTTGCGGTGATCTATCTTTTGTGGATTGCAGTGATGGAGTGAGATAGTTTGCTTCTTCATGTAACATATCTTGTGCCTTAATCATTGTATACAGACAAAGAGATGGTCAAATGATTTAAAACAAAAAAACATTTTTTTAAAGAGTAAAATTAAGTAAGATTCGAATAGCTAAATACTAGTAAAAGTGATGAAGGAATAAGAGTTCAAGAATCATGTAAGAGGGTAGTCCGGGTTTTTCAACTTTGCGGAGGCTATTTCTAGCTGAAATCACCTCCGCAATATGCCTTGACTCGTTGTCCATTAACCTTAAATGTACGGCTGCCATCCTCAGTGATCAGCTCCACTACACCATGTGGAAATATTTCTTTAATGATGAAGGGTCCAGACCAGCGTGATTTTAATTTTCCCGGGAAGAGCCACAATCTTGAGTTGAAGAGTAAAACCTTTTTCCCGACTTGGAGGTTTCTAGCGCATATGCGTTTGTCATGCCAGCGCTTGGTGCACTCTCTATAAATCTTTGCTTTCTCATATGCATTGATCCTCCATTCTTCCAGCTCGACCAGCTACATTTTTCACGCTTCCTCTGCTTTCTTTAAATCAAAATTCAGCTTCTTGACCGTCCACAATGACTTATACTCCAGCTCCAAAGGCAAATGACACGCCTTGCCAAATACCAATGCATAGGGGGACATACCTATTGGTGTTTTGAATGCGGTCTGGTATGCTCATAACGTATCATCAAGCTTCATTGCCTAATCTTTCTGCGAAGGCTTTACTACCTTCTCAAGTATCAACTTAATTTCACGATTGGACACTTCAGCCTGACCATTCATTTCCGGATGGTATGCGGTGGCCACTTTGTGGAAGATATTGTACTTATGTAGCAGCTCCTTGATATTGTGATCGACAAAGTGTGATCCTTCATCACTTATGATGGCACGGAGAGTGCCAAAACAAGTGAAAATATTTTTTCAGGAACTAGGAGACTACCGCCACATCACTGGCGGTGCATGCATTTGCCTCTACCCACTGGGAGACATAATCGATGGCCAATAAAATGTTGCCTGTGCGTTGGCACTGATCACATTTCATTGCGTAGTCAGCCGCATCCTTGAATAATGTAGGCCAAAAGAATTCACTTTGCAAAACTTTGGTTGCGGTGCGCTGCCCTCCAAAGTGCCCACCATATGGTGAGTCGTGGCATTGTGACAATATGCATTATTGAGTAGCATTGGGTATGCATAATCGAATAATCTGGTCTGCACCTCTTTTATATAGATTTGGCTCATCCCAATAATAATGTCTGCATTTGTGCTTGAGCTTCTTCTGTTGGTGATAGGTGTAATCTTCAGGGAATTGCTCACAAACCAAATAATTGACGATGTCCACATACCAGGGCAATTCTTCTATGTGGAATAGCTGCCCATCAGGGAACACGACACTCACCTCAGTTTCATTGCGGTCAACTTCAGGATTTTCCAGTCTAGACAAGTGATCCGCCACTTGATTCTCTGTCACCTTCCGCTCAATTATTTCGATATCAAATTCCTAAAGGAGGAGAACCCATTTGATCAACCTCGACTTTGCATCCTTTTTTGTCATCAAGTATTTGATTGTCGAATGATCAGTGTGGATAAGTACCTTGGTTCCCAACAGATAGGCCCAGAATTTTTCCAACGCAAAGATCACAGCCAGGAGTTCTTTCTCTGTGGTGGTATAATTTGTTTGAGCAGGGTTTAAAGTTTTAGTTGCATATGCGATGGGATGCAAAATTGTTTCCCTCTTTTGCGCTAAAGTTGCCCCCATCGCATACTCGCTTGCATCACACATGATTTGAAATGGCAATATCCAGTCCGGTGCAATCAGTACGGGTGCGATAATCAGCGCATCTTTTAAAACTCTGAATGCATTGAGGCAGTTTTTATCGAACTCAAATTTTTTGTCAGCCTCTAGCAACGCACTCAGCAGTCGTGCTATCTTAGAAAAGTCCTTGACGAATCGTCTGTAAAATCCCGTGTGCCCCAAGAAGCTTCGCACAACCCTTACGCTGGTTGGAGGTGGGAGTTTTTCAATTACTTCAATCTTTACTTTGTCCACCTCCAACCCCTCCCAGGAGAGCTTATGTCTCAACATTATACCATCATTGACCATGATGTGATGTTTTTGTTAAGTGGAAATATGGATGATATGCATTGGTGGATTGCGTTGTGCACTCATGTTTCCCCAGCAGAATTCACGTGTAAATTCCTCTGAGTTTCCTGGTAAGTCCAGGGTCGAACACAGGGACTTGTGAAAATAGTTGCGTTGGTGATTCTTGTGAAAACTTGCGGAAACCAGTTAAATAAATAAATTGTTGGGTTGTTGTTGTATTGATGAAAATAAATAACGAATGCGACAGAGTTTGAAAAGAATTGGTAAACGGGAAATACAATACATATACGGTGAATGGGTTGAGAAAAGTTTCGGCTAACACTCCCTAGAATGTGTTCATGCTTTGCGATCATGCAACATGCATACAATAGTAAACCACCTCTCGGCATGAATGCTACGGTTTCTAAGGCTAGAATGCATGCGATAAATATGTGATAAGTCTACAGGGTTTACACATAAACCTCTATCTCTATTTATGCGATGACAGCATGACATTCACACAAATATGCGACCACATAATATCATTCCCATTCCTAGGATGCATGCGATGCAAGTTGACAAACAGAACTTATCTCTAAGTCCCTATCTTCTTGTTTATACAAGCCTAATCTTGCTCTTTCGAGTTCAGATTCTAACCTAATCTCTCGAGACATTAGGTTCTTTCTTTAGATTCTGTCTCGAGTAACTTTAAAGGGTATTTTGCACAGCATAAAACAAAACAATCACAAGCAATGAACTTCCTAGGTCATGTTAGCTTAGTTCTTCTCAACCCATTCAACTAGTTTAACTACTCATGCGTATTAAGAGAGTGAGTAGATGTAGATATAGAACTTTCATTGAATAGATATGAGATGAAGTACAAAATAACAATGCAAGTATTGTAAAAAGCCTGGAGAAATTTCTTGCTGCTAGGCGTTTACACGGTTTCTACTCGTGCTCTAAAGATATTCTCGCTCTCGTGAGAGTCGGCCCGCTCTCCACTCTTACGCCCCAAGGTTCTCTCTCGAGCTACCGTGGGCGATCTTCGGCATCACCACTCTTCTCTTGCTCCGTCGTAAAATGGAAAAGAAAACTATGAACAAAAGCACAGATGAATTCGTTAACTAATCAACCCTTTTTCTGAAGATTGCACTTGGTATTTATAGGGCATCAAAGGTGAAAGGTGGTTTCTCTCTCCCGGTTGTACAGATGGGACAGCTTTAATTCTTGATTGATGCGCCAGATGATTGTTACCGATAAAGCTGAATGTACTTTGTGACCGTTATCGGCTATCAACTTAATTTGGATCCGATTGTCATTAGCTTTCTATCTCATCGCTCTTAATTATCCTTTCACCCGAATGCGCCCATCATGTTGCGCTGACTAAGTTGCGGTGATTCTTCTTGGGCGAATGTTTGTAAGCACGATCAATGCAAAGTCTTGTGGTGAAGTTGCGCTCGACCAATGTATTCCTGTGATCACACTCTCTACATTGAGTTAACACATATTCTGCACAAAAATGTAAAGATCAACTGCTTTAATGCATTGGACGCATGCGACTGCAATATTATAGAATTTATGCTTAATGGACGCAATTTAACATATTTCATCAATGCAATCCAACATTGTTTAAGAACTTAGTACTATGATAACATGCATTTCTGCCCATTATCACACCCCCAAATTTAAACAATGCTTGTCCTCAAGCATAAGCCGCAAAGTTTTCTTCCCTAGATTTCTCAAGGATACTTCATTCAAATCCTATATACCATAGTTTTCTTGAGTCTTATTCAAGTCTCTTCTTAAAATATTTCTAAGACTTAGGATTCCAAGCTTAACTTTCAAAAGGAATTTACTAAATTCCGGAACATCGCATGATTTATTTTAAAAGAAAATTTTCTTCCGGGGTGTCAAATGATTTTATCCTTGCATAAAAAATTTCTTCATTGCATTTTTTTCTAACCTTGCGCTGATCCGAGTGCCTTGCCTTCGTTTTGGCTTGCCACCACATGTGTCATACGGACATCCAACTAGAGCAATGCACTCATTCTCAGACTAAACTCATACCGATTTGGCAGTGGAGTCGCGGTCATTGATTTATGTGTTGATCCTGGTGACTTACTTTCGTTTTGGCTTGCTGATAACTTGTAGAAATACAAGTTATTTATGCCACCTTATCTAGATATTGAAGCCAAAAAGTTAGTGAATATGCACCTATTGTATGAAAATTAGCCTAGTATTACAATAATTATAAATGTTTGCAATTACACACACTAACACCATAAAGATGGAAGACAAGCCAAATTTTACTCTATTTTGCAGGAGACCAAGTCACCGCTTGCACTCAAGGCTCACGAGAAACTGATCAATGCATCTCTGTCACATTGCGCCCATCAATCAACAATGAAGAGACGATTACCGCAACGACAGCGTAATGCGACAGTCGATCCAGAGCTGTGTTGCAACCGCATGCGGTAATAAAAACAACACCCCATGCGAACCCATGATCGAAAGATGCAGGTGAGCAACGCAAAAGTGGAGGATTGAGACTCGATGGGTACATTTTCGCTACATGGCCTCCTCTACAATTAACGCAAGTAATTGTGGCCACTTGTGCCGGCGCATTGTGTTGCACTGTTGTTTGGGAGAGGGCACCTTGATTGAGCGCCATCGACTGGAGGATAGAAGTCACTGACATCTGGGCGGCCAAAGTAGTCACTGTCTCCGTAGGGACAATGGCAGTTTCATTTCTTCTTCTTTCGTAGCCTCTTCCTCCATATCCATCGTCTACCCAGTCATCCATATTTTCAGAGATGCGGTCAAGGATGACCTTGCCCTCAATATATGTCTTATCCATAAAACCTCCTATCGCGAAGGCATCAACAATAGCCTGCGTTGATCTGTTCAGGCCATTATAAAAGGTCTCCATCAGGACGCAATCGGGTATTCCGATATGCAGACAATTTTTCACCAGTCTTCTGAATCGCACCCAGGCGGTGCTAAGGGTTTCGTTATCCATTTTTTTCAAAGTTCAACACGTCCTTCCGTGGCCTTGCATTGACAGTCGAAGGGAAGAACTTCTTCATAAATCGCTCAACCAGCTGATCCCATGAAGTAATCTCATTTGGGTCCAGTGAATGAGCCCACCTCTTGGCCTCATCCCTCAAGGTGTAAGGGAAGAGATATAATCTGATACCTTCAGGGGTAATGCCAGGTATTGAGAAGTTGACGCACATCTCGACGAAATGGTCAAGTGGGCATGTGGGTCCTCACTTTGTAGGCCCCCAAACTGCCTCACATTCTGTATCATTTGGAGCATGACCGGTTTGACCTCGAATCTTGCATTCTCCTCAACGATCGGCCTTGAAATTTTGGGCGAAAAATCATACAGATTGGGCGTCGCATAGTTCCTCATCGGAATGTTGTGGTCAGCGGCAAGGAAAACTGAATCTTGCACTAGCCTTCCCATCCCTTGATTTCTTGCGGGAGCCACATTGTCATTATTATTATCTTCCATGTTGGCCTTCTTTTGCCTTGCTCGGTTCTGGCGTGCCCTTGCGTGAAACGTACGCTCGATCTCTGGGTCAGCTTCGAATTCTGGTTCGGTCCCACTACTCATAAACTGTCAGCCTACTCTTCGCGATGAACAACCAGTACAAAAAGATTTGTTCTGCAAAATATCACAAACATACTCAACAATTACCGTTACCAAATCCCCGGCAATGGCACCGTAAACTTGTTATGCGCATAATGTGTAATGTAGTGCGATGATATGCGATACTACTTCTAGATGTATGCGTTATTAATGTAATGCTTGTAGTATGCTATGCGTTGTCACCAGTTTTCTTACGTTGAAAGCAAGTATAATTCCACCGCAAGTTTCTCGGAGTGAACCGAGGTCGAACACAGGGATTGCGTAGTTAATGTGTTACGTTCGTGATATATGCGACCGGGGATTTTTCAATTAAAAAGGGTGTGTGTACAAGTATTTAAAATTGCGGTAAAGTAAAATATTGCGGTAAAGTAAAGTTGCGATAATAAAATAAAATGCGATAAAAGTAAACCTAAGCTATTATGATACAAGATACAGGATACTGATACATGATACTGAGATTGAGACTGACTGTTAAGATTATACAAAGGATCGTGTTATGCGATGGCAAGTCTTTATGTATGAAGCAGAAATAGAAAGGATAATTAATATAAATATCTCAAGTTCATTAATTGCGTTAAAGATTTAACTACGGTTCTGCTTTTCCTTGGTGTACACCACTCGGTGATTGGCCACGATCCCAAATCTCTGTGGTGAAACAGGGATGAACGTAATGATTGCAAGGTTGCTTCCATCTCTGGAAGTACTTCTCGCTTTAGTTAACACATTCTTCTAACCTTCTCTCGATAGGCAGAATGACATCTTCACTTCTACTCTCACAGGTGAAGATGTCGTCTAGCATGCTTTAGCTAAACATCTTTATTTCTTTAGTATTGATTAATTTACTTGTTAGATTCATACTAATTATCAAGGGATTAAGAAAACATCATGGAGAAAGCAGTTAATGGAGGAACGAAAATAGACAGAAAGATGGAGATGAAAATGATTATGACATTCAATACTAATATTTAGCATCTGATACATGGTGTGAGTGATAGAGATTAAGAAGATGAATACAATTGATGATAAGAGATAGAAACAAATACAGAAGAGTACCAACGTCTTGACACAGATCTGGACAGTGGATTTGCTTGCCGGCGAATGGAGTGAATGGAAGGAGAAGGCTTGATCGTCCGGTAGGAGTGACCTTGGTACAGAGCTTCACGGCGGGAAAGGATTTACCCTGAGACTCACCTCTCAGCCTTGTCTCTTAAATCTTCCCGGATCTTCTCCGATCAGCACTCAGACCAGTCTCTCTCTCTATATAGAAGTATCAAAATATGCCCGTATCAAGTATATTTTCCAATGGAATTTCAGAGGCTATTTATAGGCTCAGCTTTGACTCTCTGTAGTGTGGACCCCACTTTATTGTTATGGCAGCTCCGAAAATGGTGGAATGATATTCCTTCTGTTACGCAATCAATCTCGCCAGAAATGCACAATGGTCAGCTATACACATGTTTGAAACCCTGCAATTGCATTGCTCTTTTGCATCTTCGATCGTTTGCCCGCATGCGGTGTTGTTTGTTATTACCGCATGCGGTTGAAGTTGCGTTGATCACAAAGCTCTTGATCGATTGTCGCATGCACCGTCATTACGTTGATCATCTATTCATTCCTGAATGATGGGCGCAATACGACGTAGATGCGTTGTTCTTTTTCTCTTGAGCCATAACGCATACGGTGACTTGATTTCCTGCAAAACAGACTTGAAATATTCTTTTCTACCATCGCAACGGTGTCAGTGGGTGTATTGATGACAATTTATAATTCTTGCATTTCTTAGCCAATTTCCATACAATTGACGCAACTTTCCTCTCTTTTAACCGCAATATCTAAATAAAGCAGTATAAATAACTTGTGTTTCTACAAGTTATCACACCTCTTCTTTAACCAACTGATATAAACCATTCTTAAGAGTTCCTGTCACCAGTGTTTACCCTAAACATATGTCCTTAAAATACACAACAGTTAGTATGAAATTCAACAGATACTTGATTGTCTTGTACTAACCTTGAAACGGTTATTAGATTCTTAGCAATGCTTGGTACATACAAAACATCTTTTAAATTTAGTTTACAACTAGGAGCAGATAAGTAAGCATTGCCAACAGATGAAATGTTTAGTTGTTCTCCATTACCTACCATGATAAGCTCATTACCTGTATAATCAGATGGATTTGCCATGTTATGGTCAGCAGTGGTGTGGTTAGTAGCCCCACAGTCTGAATACCGACTAAAGTCTTCTATAGGCTCACTTTGTAGGAACGGATTTGAGTTCTGTCATGTGACAAACACTGAAGGATTAGGTAGATGCATTCATGAGTTTCCTTGGTTGTGATTACTCCTCTTATCGTTATTTTGGTTGGGTACAAATTCTCTGTTATACCTCTAATAACAAATGTCTGCAGCATGCCCATATTTTGTGCAGACTTGGTAGGTATGTTTGTTACCCCTGCCTCTTCCTCTTCCTTTGTTGCCATTTTCATTAAAGCTATTGTTGCCTCTAAATCCATTGAATTGTTGTTGATGGTTTCCCCCTTGACTGTTGCCTTGACCAGTCAATTTTGACGTAGGTGGGTTGCGGATGAAAGCTACATTTGTTGAAGCATTGTGCCTAAATGTCGTTGTGATGAGCTATTTTGATGCTCCAGTCGTTTTTCAAAGGAAAGCAGTCATATTGCATCAAGCCACGACATTTCTAGCTTGCTCTAGATAACTACAACCATTGGGTTGTACTCTTCATCCAATCCTAGGAGAACTTGAGATACGAGATTGTGCACAGGACTGCCGCTTGAGTTAAGTTATTAGAGTGAAGTTTCATTAGGTTTAGGTATTCAGACATTGAGGTGTTACCTGTTTGAGTTTGTTGGAACACTTGGCGCAGGTAATCTTCTTCTGCTCTTGTTTGAACTCCAAATAAGTAGTGACTCGCTTCCCATAGATTTTTGGCACTTTCGTGTCCCATCAGTTGCATAGCTACTTCTGGTATCATGGAGTTGTACAGCCAACCCAAAAGAAGTTGATTGGCAGTGATCCATACTTCATACAGTGGATTCAAGATTCTTTCTCCGATCGAGCTTGACTTTCCTCCTGAAGAGTTTGAGTCCATTGCTTCAATTTCAGTGCTTGGTGCAGCGGATATGGTGAACATCGGAGGGCAATGATAGGGTTGAGTCCAGTGCTTGGTGCTTCGGCTTTAGTGATTGATAACTTGTAGAAATAAAAGTTATTTGTACTGCCTTATCTAGATATTGCGGCCAAAAGAGATTACATATGTGCCAATTGTATGGAAATTAGCTCAGAAATACAATAATTATGAATTATCGCAATTACACCCACTAACATCGTTAAGATGGAAGAAAAGGAGAATTCTACTCTGTTTTGCAGGAAACCAAGTCACTGCTTACGATCAAGGCTCAAGAAGAACTGAGCAATGCATCTCTGTCACATTGCGCTTGTCAATCAACACTGAAAAGACGATTAACGCAATGATGGTGTAGTGCAACTTTCAACCGCATGCGGTAATAAAAACAACACCGCATGCGAACACTCGATCGAAAGATGCAGCTGAGCAACGTGAAAGCGGAGGATGTTGACACGTGTACAACTAACGGTTGTGCAGATTCGACGGTCTGATTGCATAACAGAAGGAATAATATCCCTCCATCTTCGAAATTTTCATGACAACAAGTGGGGACCACAAGGTCGGAGTCAAAGATCTTCACCTATAAATACCCCATCGAATTCACGGAAAAAGAGGTGACTGTATACGAGGCTAATTGCTACTAGTATATTGAGAGAAAGGCTGAGTTGAATGCTAAACTGAAGAAATCCGGGAAGGAGAAGAGACAAGGTCGAGAGGTGAGTCTTAGTGTTCATCTGCCAGATACCCGTCGCAAAGCTCTTTTACTTAGATCACTGCTACCAGTTGAGCAAGCTTGAGAGGGAAGCTCATCCTTCCACACGATCCATCCTGACCGGAAAGCAAATCTCCATCCAAATCGGTGCCAAGACGTTGGTGCTATTTGTATCTGTTCTATCTCTTTTCATCATTGTAGTTCATCTTCTTTATCTCTTCATTCACATACCATGCATCAGACGCCAAATAGATATATTGAATGTCTTGATCGTTCTCATCACCACTTTTCTGTCTATTTTCGTTCCTCCGTTTATCGTTTTCTTCATGGTGTGTTCTTAATCCCCTGGTAGTTAATATGAACTAAACGAGTACTTAACCTGTATTAAAGAGATAATTGCATTTAGCTAAGTCATGCTAGACGACATCTTCACCTGTGAGAGCAGAAGTGAAGATGCCATTCTAATCTATCGAGAGAAGGTTAGAAGAATGCGTTAACTAGAGCGAGTAGTACTTCCAGACGTGGAAGCAACCTTGCATTCATTACGTTCGTCTCTGTTTCACCACAGACATGTGGGAACACGGCCGATCACTGAAAGGTGTACGCTAAGGGAAAACAGAATCGTACTTATCACTTCAACACAATTAAGAACTTGTGATGTTTATATTAGTTATCTTTCTGTTTCTGTTTCGTACATATGACTTGTCGTCGCATTACATGATTTTTGTATAATCTTCATAGTCAGCCTTGACCTCAGTATCTTGTACCATGAAGCTTGTATCTTGTACCATCTTAGATTAGGTTTACTGCACTTTATTTTATTATCACATTTTATTGCTTTCTTTTACTTTAACGCAATTTTAAATACTTGTACAAACCATACTTTTAAAAGATTGAAAAACCTGGTCGCATGTATCATAAACATAATGCAATAACCTCAAATAGTCCCTATGTTCGACCTCGGATCACACCGAGAAACTTGTGGTGGAATTATTGTGAAACCCGAATTTCTATTATTCCTTACTTAAGCAGGTGATTAAGGAAATCAGGTGATTAAGGAAATTAACTAGGAAAAAGTTAAAATCTATGTTGAAGTGAAGGAAATTTCTAGGTGTTGAATAGATTTTCCTTGAGTAGTTGAGTTAAGCTTAAATTGATGAAAATTTGACTAAGTGTTGGACTAGGCAGTGCTATACATTGGCCATAAGATCTTGGAGATATTACTTGGGTAAAGGGAAAAATTTGGAAATTTGGCTAAGTATAGAATGTTGTGTGGTATGTGTTGGTGAAGGAAGATGGTTGTGTGGGATGCTTTGGAAGGAACTAATGCATTGGAAGGGTTGTTGGTGGATGGCATGTGGTTGAAGGAAGGAAAATAGAAGTGATGCATTGAAGGGTTGGATGGCACAAGGGTAGGCAAGGACACAGGCAAGGCATGCGGCATGCGTCGAGCGCCCATGCACAGTGCGCCGCCCATGCGTTGAGCAGGCCAAGCACTGCCAGACGCCCAACCATGCGTCGAACAACCTTGGCCAAACTACCCAGGTATGCATCGATGCACCCAGCCCATACGTCGAGCGCTGCCGAGCGAGCCAAGCGTGCATGCATCGTTGCCTAGTGCCCATGCTACACGCCTATGCATTGGTGACTAGCGCCCATGCCAAGCGCCATGCATCGATGCCAAACGAATGATGCGTTGATGCCGAGCGAGCTATGTGTCGAGGATGAGCGACCATCCTTTGGCTGGCTCTTGTGATGACTAAGTTGGATTGCGATGGTAGTGAGATGGCTTGCACGATGGATACGTTGGACAAAGGCCATGCGATGAGCTAGGTTGGATGCATTGGACGTTGGATGCGTTGGATGCGTTGGAAGCGTTGGACGTTGGATGTGTTGGATGCGATGGATGCGACATTACAATACTATGCGTTGGTGATACACTATGCATTGGTGATGTGCTATGCGTTGATTATAGGATATGCATTGAGTATGGACTATGCGTTGAACATCCAAGAGTTGGACGCATATAAAGGATAAGATCACCTAAAAAATGATCATCAAACCATGTGTCTTCTTGGGAGGAAAGCCTTAGGCCTTAAGAATTTGAGGTGGTGGCATCAGATTGGAGGCTCATGCATTGGCAACGTGGGAGGAAGACACTTAGCTTGCATTGATGGGGTGAGAAGGAGACACTTGGCCATGCAACCAAGTAGGTGATGTCAACTCTGGAGAAGGTTTGGAAACCTATAAATAGAGCCAAAAGACTTCATTTTTAGATCACAATTCAGAAATACCATAAAAAGAGTGGGAGATTTGAGCAAACCTTGCGTTGGAGCCAATTCCATGCGTTATTAGTCATAGATGACGCATTAGATAGTGAGGTCTGAAGAGGACGCATTAACTTGGGATAAGAAGTTCTCCCAATTTACTCATGCGTTTGGAGTGATTCCAAAGCCACCTGAAATCTCTGAAAGTCTAGTTTTCAGGGTAGGGCTTCTGGAGGAAAAGCTCAAAGGGATCGGGCTAGAAACGGAGAAGAAGATAGAAGGGTCAGGCTGTCCGATCAGCTTGGGTCAATCTTGAAGATTCTATGATTTCGGCCAAACCACAAGAAGTTATGAGCTCAATTTTAGGGTAAGCTTCTTGAGAAATTTTAGAATATGTTTGTAGAAGGAAGTATCTCAAAATAAGGTTTAAAACTATGAGTAATCTAAGCTGCAATTTGAATCTGAATTCTAGGGGTGCAAAGGCAGCCCGGGGTAGAAAAGAGAGCTACTAGAAAAGTTCCTAAGCAATCAAGGTGAGTGTTTACTTAGTTTTATGCTGTGATATGTGAATAAATCCATATGTAAGTGCAAAATACATGCTTATGATGTTATGATGACTGCCATGATATTGTTTGTGAAATTGCTATGGAAACTGAGATTATACCCAGATTACATAGTTAGCATGCTTAACAAAAGGTGCTTGGCGGGAAAATATAGTCGGCCTTGGTCGGTGGGAAATAATAGTCGGTGACGACCAAAAAGAAATATAGTCAAGTACCTAAGCATGACTAACGGGATAAAGAATTGTCGATGTACACATTGGCAGGAAAAGTGGGTTATAGGAAAGTTTCCATAAAAGTTGTGATGATTGATAATGTGTCTATGATCTGAGCATGCCACATATAGCATGGAACTGGAGGATGTTGATTGAATGAATATATACATGATAACGCATAAATTATACTGGAATTATGATTATGTGATTGATTTCCCAAAAATATGATTTGCAAAGTGATTATTATTCTAAAAGAACCACTCACTGGGCTTAGTAGCTCACACTCTTCCAAATATTTTCTTATACCACCCCCCTCACCCCCCAGGTAACGAAAGGTGAGGAGTTCCAAGGTGCTGCTAAGATCAAGGTCTGCCACGTGCCACAGTTACACTTCCGAAGGGTTTTATAGTTGGTTGTTGTTTAAACTTGTATTTAAGTCCTAGAGTTGTAAGAACATCACATTGTTGTAATGAAATGGGCCTACTTAATCAATTGATTATTCAATTTGTACATTGGTATCAGAGTTATTTCCGCAAGAGTTATTAGGCAGTAAGTGTCAACTAAAGGTTGATAACTACTATCAATCACGCCCTTTCCCAGGCTCGGAGGGTGGTCTGGGGCAGGGTGTGACAATTATACTTGGTTCCAACGTAAGAAAACTTGTGACAACGCACAACATACTACAAGAACATCCATTAATAACGCATATCTAGAAGTAGTATTGCATGAATTGAGTCAAGTTGAATCATTATTGCATATCATGGGCTTGAACCGTGCGCGCACATTATATAGCTCAATTAACTGCCAACAGTGATAGGGTTGCAATAATAAATAAATAAAATAAATGTAAACTGATAAAAATCAATGAATGTTACAGATGGATCAATGAGACAAATAGGGAATGAAGGTTGTTGATGTTGGGGTTGATACCCTAAAGTCTCGTGTCCTGTAGTTTGTAAATAGTATGTACAAACGTTTGTGTTGTTAATATATGATATTTACTTCACATCTTGTATTTTTGCTCAGTTACTTGTTTTATTTGTTTTACCACAAACCAATAAACATAAAATCCCTGGTTATCTGTATGTGACTCAAACATGTATGTGGTGACATACAAGTGGATCAAGTCTTGAGTGATAACCAAAATCGTTTGTAGTATATGGATATAGGAGGGAAACCTTATCTTGGTAACGCTACGGACGCGCCCCGCTTTGTGGAATGGTCACAAGTGTTGTGACTTGTCACAGATGGTGTTATCCTAATCATTGGTGTTGGGGACATGCGAGCGGGGGTGTCCTATACAAAAAGTTTGTATGAGACCTGACCACGAAGTGTTAACGTCTTGTTATATAACACCGTTCATGATAAAGACTTCACTTCACTAGGATGACCATAGGTAACATGACCTCAATCCTGAATGAGTTAGGAACTCCTACCATTGAGGGCGGTTCTTTGATTTGTATGGGTGCGAGTGGCCAGTTCGCCGATTCAAACCTACCATTTTGGGGATTCGTCTGATTTAGGAGCATGAACTCAGCTACATAAGATGGAATTCACTCCTTCCCCGAGGTAGGGGTAAGTAGATAGATGGCTCCCTTAAGGGCTGATTCCGGGACTTAAACGATGTGGCACCCACACTTTCTCTTGGCCCGAGAGGTGTTCACACATAGTTGGACTATGTTATATTGTTCATTAGAGGAATCAGTTGTACTTAAGTAGTAAGATGTAACTACAGGGGCATAACGGTAATTTGGCCCAGCTATACTTACGAGCATCTGTGAAGGGTCATCGTACTCATGATTGGTTATATCCGATGGACACAGAAATATATCTATAGTAAGAAGAATTCAGCTATTGGTCTTTAGTGGAATGCCTTACAATTAACGGATGGTGGATCTCGTGGCTAAAGAGTTTAGTCAGCTATTCACGTACCGTTGGAGCTTCAAGCCACAGGTTGATTAGGTCCCCTGGGTAGCTTGGATAAAGTCGAGAACCAGTATTTGGGTTAATTGGAAATGTTCAAACTGACATGAGGAAGTTTACCTCTACAAATTTCTGCTAAAAAATGATTTTATAGTTTTAAAAAGAATGTTTACCTCTTCTTTGTCAAAACAACTTGATGTGTCTGGATGCGGTGGTCAAACCTTGCGTCATTTATTAAAGACATTGATCATGGTTACACCCTTCGTTTTGGCCTGTTCCCACGGGTGTCATACGAACATCCAACTCCAGTTGTGTGCCAATCTCAACTTTAACTCATGATTTTCAAAAGAGTTGTCTCTTGTATCCTTTTATTTTTTTTTCTTATGCATTTTTCTTTTTTTATATTGCATTGTTCTTGAAAACCCACCTTCATTTTGGCTTGCTCCCACGGGTGTCATGCGAACATCCAACTATGAGTAGGCTCCTTTCACAACTTAACTCTGCCTAAACGATCGAGAGACTATACGATAGCTTTTCTCCGTCTAAACGATCGTCCACCCCGCGCTAAACGATCACACACTATCACCTACACGATCGGATAGCTTCTCTAAATGATCATATAGTGTGGCGGTTTTACTAAACGATCGTGTACCTTTTCCTAAATGATCGTTCAGTAAATCCTACACGATCGTGTAGCTCCTTCTAAATAATAAACATTTCTGTTATGTGATAGCAACTTTTTCCTTCCCACTTGCTTATCGCCTACACGATTTGTGTTTCCTCCTTCCTCTACCAAATTCACCAAAGCCCACCCTTTGGGTTTTCACTTCGAGAATACCTGAGGCTCTTTAGTGGCAATGTCTGTTACGGTTGTGAGTTCGCTTTGTTCGTGCTGTTGCAGTCGACATTTTCGTTGGGCGCTGGTAGATCACGTGGAGGGTTTCCATTGCATTGGAGTTCTGAAGTGTGAAGAACATCTTCAACTGGTATGGAACTCTCTCCCTTGTTATTTATCTTGTTCTTAGCATGCCGATAATTAGTGTTTATTTGCATAACTGTTTGTATGAATGTATATTATGTGTATTTTGGTTATTGTGAGATCAGAGCGATCCAAACGCGCTCATGGAACTCACCGATATGAAATCCTTCAATTGGTATCAGAGCCAGGTTCTAATACTCTGATTTCATCTGTTGCAATGAAATAAGATTTACATTCATGGCGGGTGCATTTCTACACTGATTTAATGGTTAAATTTGTTGTGGATGTGCGGATTAATGGATGTTTTCGGGATGGTTAGCCTTGGTTTGATTTAAATCCTTTTACATTTGCGATTGTTTGTAAACGCCTCTGCATTTTTGGGCATTAATGATCATTATCGAATATGTATTCAAAGTTTGTTTTAAGTTTTGGGTCGTTCGTCGAAGAAGTAGATCTACAAGCATTGCATATGAGTGGTACGCGATCTAGGCAAGCATTGTGATTCTTCGAAGAAGGAGGCGATCTAGGGTTGATCGCATCGTGCAGAACATGTTCTACGTGATCGCTGTTGATCGCATTGTAAAGATGAAGCAGTACGCGATTGCAGTTGAACGCATCGTTTAAACGTATGCTATCAAGAGTTGATTGTATTGTGTTGACAATGGGTATGCGATCGCTGAGTATCGTTTAAAGAGCGCACTAGACGATTGTTTAGGTCAGCAAGCTTCATTGCTTAGTAACTGTCTAAACGATCGCTTAGCATCGCAAGGTAAATCGTTTACCTGGTTGCACGCATCGTGTAGACGATGAGATGCTCGCATATCGTTTAAAGCGCATGTACTAGATGATCGTTTAGGTCAGCAAGCTTCATCGCTTAGTAACTGACTAAACAATCACTTGGTAATGAAGGTAAATTGTTTACATGTCGTCGCACTACACGATCGCATAGAAGATCAGGCTTTGCAGCCTCGTCGTCGTTGGTGACATGGTATTGATCGTGTACATATATGCATGCATGATGATGTGCTACAAGCTCTTGTTGCCATAAACTTGTAACACAAAATGTAATCTTATGCTGTGTTGTTGATCATGCACACTTTATGTTATACTAATTCTAGATATATGCATTGTTAACTATATGCTTGTAGTATGCTATGGAGTAATGCGTTGTCACAAGTTTCCTTGCGCTGAAACCAAGTATAATTCCAACACAAGTTTCTCCGAGTAATCTGAGGTCGAACACAGAGATTGTTGTCATTAATGTGTTACATTCGTGGCGACCGGTTTTTACAATTAATAAAGATTGTGTATTTGTATAGGAAAGTAAATTGTGGTAAATTAAAATTGTGAAAATAAACTAAAGTTGCATTAATAAAATAAATTGTGATGAAAATAAACCTAAGTTAATGTGATGCAAGATACAAGATACATGATATACATGATACTGAGTTCGAGACTGACTCTGAAGTTTATACAAAGGATTGTGGTATGCGATGGCAAGTCTTTATGGATGAATCAGAAGGGGAAAGAATAATTAGTACAAACGTCGCAAGTTTGTTAATTGCATTAAAGATGTAACTAAGTTTTCGCCTTCCCTTGGCGTACACCTCTCAGTTATCGGCCGCGTTCCCATATCTCTATGGTGAAACAGGGATGAACGTGGTGAACACAAGGTTGCTTTCATCTCTAGAAGTACTTCTTGCTTTAGTTAATGCATTCTTCCAACCCTCTCTCTATAGGCGGAATGACATCTTTACTTCTGCTCTCACAGGTGAAGATGTCGTCTAGCATGCCTTGACTAAACTTAATTATTTCCTTAACCCAATTAGTTTACTTGTTTAATTCTTGCTAATTACACATGGGATTAAGAAAACGTCATGGAGAAAATGAATTATGGGTGAACGGAAATAGACAGAGAAATGATAATGGAAATGATCATAACATTCAATATTAAGATTAAACGCCTGATACATGGTGTGAATGATAGACTAAGAAGATGAATACAAGTGATGATAAAGAGATAGAAACAAATATAGAAGAGTGTCAACGTCTTGACACAGATCTAGATTGTGGTTTTGCTTGCCGGCATGTGGAATAGATGAACGGAAGAGCTTCCCTCTCAGGCTTGCTCGTCTGGTAGAGGTGACCTTCGTACAGAGCTTAAACAGCAGGGATCGGAAGGATTCTTTGCTTGGAGACTCACCTCTCGGCCTTGTCTCTTAATTCTTCACGAATCTACTCTGATTAGTCGCTTAACCAGTCTCTCCCTCAGATCAGTATATACACTTTTCTCTATATTCAAGCATCTTTTTTCAGTGGAATGGTTGGAGCTATTTATAGGCTAAGCTTTGACTTTCTGACTTGTGGTCCCCACTTTATTGTTAGGGCAGTTCTTGAAATGGTGGAGTGAATATTTCTTCTGTTACGCAATCAATCCCGTCTGAAATGCACAATGGTCATCTGTACATGTGTCAGAATCCTCCGCATTTATGTTGCTCTTTACATCTTCGATCGTTTTCCCACATGCGGTGTTGTTTTTTATTGCCCCATGCGGTTGAGATTGCGTTGATCATTTATCTCTTGATCGATTGTCGCATGCACCGTCATTGCATTGATCGTTAATTAATTCCTGAATGATGTGCGCAATGCGACGTAAATGCGTTGTTCTTTTTATCTTGATCCTTGAATGCATGCAGTGACTTGATTTCTTGCAAAACGAACTTGAAATATTCTTTTTTACCATTGCAATGGTGTCAATAGGTGTATTGACGACAATTTATAATTCTCGTATTTCTAAGCCAATTTCTATACAATCGACGTAACTTTCCTTTCTTTTGGCCACAATATCTAAATAAAATAGTATAAATAACTTGTATTTCTACAAGTTATCACACTCCCAAATTTAGATATATGCTCCGGTCACCTAGGCACATTACTTAACATCGCAATTTCTTTCTATCCTTGAAAATTCATAACAAAGCCCTGCTTTATTCTCCTATACCACAAATTTCTGCTAAAAAATGCTTTTTTAGTTTTAAAAAGAATGTTTACCTCTTCTTATGAAAACAACTTGATGCGTCTGGATGCGGTGGTTAAATTTTGCGTCATTTATTAGAGACTATTGAACATGGTTATACCGTTCGTTTTGGCTGGTGTCATGCGAACATCCAACTACAGTTGTGTGCCAATCTCAACTTTAACTCTTGAATTTCAGAGGAATTGTCTCTTGTTTCTTTTATTCTTCCTTTTTTTTTTCATTTTTCTCTTTTCATATCGCGTTGTTCTTGGAAACCCACCTTCGTTTTGGCTTGCTCCCACGGGTGACATGCGAACATCCAACTACAAGAAGGCTCCTTTCACAACTAACTTTTATCAAGTTGGGATTGTTTTTTAGGTTTCCCTTGCGCTGACATTGGAGTTTATATGAAAATTTATTTATTTTTTTTATTTTTTTTAATGGAAACGCATATTTCTTAATGACCGCATCACTTGATCTCATCTACTCAACCATCCCCACCCCCAAATTTAGAGATGCGCAAGGTCCTCATTGCATTGTTTAGAAAGAATAGACAAACACTTAGACAAAACTTCAAAAAGATGGTTTGAGTAGAATTTTGAAGGATAAAAGGTAAAATAGTGCTATAGCCACGAATTAACTAAGTGCTAGTCAGAAAATACAAAGTGTGGGAAATGTTACTAAGTGTATGCATATTATACATCATGGAAGCACAATGAATAACACAAAATAGAAGATCAAGAATATCACAAATAAAGACAAAGGATGATAAAGAAGAGGCTATCGCATACTTGAAAGAATTGTTACTTAGTTGTATTAAAAATTAACTAAGTATACAAGGAATTACAATTAACGCAATACAAAATTTTTTCATGTACAAAGAATCAAAGAATTAGCTTCTATACATAGAAAAATAATAAATGAAGTTATGAATAAAAGAATGACCGCAAAAAAAAAAAAAAAAATGTAAAGTTATTGAGGAGGAGGAGGTTCTGGTGGAGGATTTTGGTGAGGTACGCAAGGAGCTTCTTCGAAGTGTAGATGCTGCTGGAGATGTGGAGGCATGGGACCATGAAGATACGCTATCAAGAAGTTGAAGTACTCATGGTTGCACTCCGCTAGTTACCTCTGGTTCAGGTGGATCGTATAAATGTTGCATTGAATATTGATCATCACCTGCCTTGTCATGGCAGCACTGCGTTGTAAATCTTCTACTCGCTCGTTTATCGCATCTATTCTCTGGCAGAAGAAGGCCTGTTGTTGGGAGAAGAGTTCTTGTTGTTGGGCGAGAAGGGTTCGCATATCGGCTAGTTCAATAGCTAAGGAGGCAATGGTAGGTTGTGCCTGTGATGTTTCGCCATCGATGTTTTGGGGTTGGGCAGAAGTGCCTTCACCCAGATCGTGTGGGTCATCAACATGCAGCGGGGGAAGGGAAGTTTCAGTGATGATGATGAAGGTGAGAATGGAGCTACTGGATATACGATTCGAGAATTAGGGGCAAGGAAAAGGTTGGTGAAAAGCTCGGGAAGGGAAGAAGAATGTCGTGTAGGAGGGCTTGGAGGGCGAATTATCAAAGGCAAAGGGTCCAACGGTTCTTGTTCTTGCGTTGGTGAGTCTTGGACTTTCCCCTTTCCTTTGTCATCCTTGCGCTGTTTCTTTGGCTTGGGTTACTGCGGCACATTTAAATCCATGAAGGGTCTCTACAATGGGAGCTCGGGGTAGTGTGGGGAATCATTGAGAAGCAACCTCAAAATCTTGACGTTTATGAGGCCATGAATTTCTAGCATTGGCTCTTCGTCAATACCTACACCCAATGATAGGCATAAGCTTGAAACTGTTCACAAGAAGAAATACTGACCTCTTATGTGCCCTACAAAACCTTGAATTTGTCTTGCGATCAACTGGCTCACATCAATTGGAATGTCGCGTGCAATGCAATATGCGGCCATGACTCGATCCATTGAAATTGTTTTATCATGGGAAGTTGGGATGAGTCGCCGTTTTACCAAATATACCCAAAGTCGTGCCTCGGGAAGTAGTGTTTTGGACACCAGCATTCTGATGCCTTTTAATGAAACTGTCCACTTAGTGCCCGGTTGCGTTAATGTTTGCAGCTCATCTTCCATCTGCTAGGATCATCAATGATTTTATTACCTAGTGCATCTGGGTTGCTCTTCATCAAGTATAACTCATTGATGTCCTTTGCGCTGAAAGACACCATTTACCCTTTTATGGTCACCACATCCTTGGTGCCATGTAGCTGTCTGTTGTAGAAGTTGCGCACTACCTTTAAATGACGATGGCTGGGCACTGGCAAAATGTTTCCCATCCGTGCTCCAGTACAACGCTTGTAACCAGGTCTGGTAGTGGCGTTGACGCAGGGAAAAATCCCACCTCCGTCAGCATATCATCGTTTTCTCTCTTCTTCGATGGACGCCCCTTAGCCAACGCGGGCTCCCTGCTTTCTACAACTGCTTTGCCCTTTTCTTTGGTCAATGCAAGGCGAGATTCTTGCCTTTGTTTCCTTTCCCTTGCCTTGCGTTGTTCCTCCTTCTCCTATTCAGCAAGTTCCTTGCCCTTCTTCTCTCTTAAGCACTGAATGTTTGCTCGACGCTTCTTCTCCTTCTCTTCTTTCTTCTTCCTTTCTCCTTCTGCCTTCTTCTTCCTTTCTTTTTCTGCCTCTTCTCTCACTTCTTCTTCAAATTCTTTTTCAAACTGCTCAGAGGCCAGCAAAATGCGATGTTCCTCTTCGAGCTTTTTCCTTTATTCTTCTGCTAAATCTCATTGTTGCGGCACACCTTCTCATCTTGTAATTTTCTTCTTCGACTACCTTCTGCGATGATTAGCTGTGCCGCAACATTTTCCCGTGCTTCTCTTCCTCCTCCTTTCTTCTCCTCTCCTGCTCTTCTAACATATGTATCAAAATTGGTGCTCAACTGTTGACCCTTGGAGCGCATTTTCCTTGCGATGTTGCGTCAAGAGGATGGTGTTTGCATCTTCTCCATCATCAATCAATGCAAAGTTCATTTGGCATCGACGCATGGTGCTTGGCATGGGCGCTAGTCACCAACGCATAGGCGTGTAGCATGGACGCTAGGCAACGATGCATGCACGCTAGGCTCGCTCGACAACGCTTGATGCATGGTCGCTCGGCACATGGGCGCTTGGCTTGCTCGCCAACGCTTGGCAGCGTTCGGCAGTGCTCGACACATGGCCTAGGTGCATCAATGCATGCCTGGACAGTTTGGCCGAGGTTGCTTGACGCATGGCTGGGCGTCTGGCAGCGCTTGGCCTGCTCAATGCATGGGTTACGCGCTGTGCATGAGCATTCGATGCATGTCGCATGCCTTGCCCGTGTCCTCGCCTACCCTTGTGCCATCCAACTCTTCAACGCATCACTTCCATTTTCCTTCCTTCAGCCACATGCCATCCACCAATAACCCTTCCAATGCATTGGTCCCTTCCAATGCATCCCACACAACCATCTTTCTTCACCAACGCATACCACAAAACATTCTATACTTAGCCAAATTTCTAAATTTTTCCCTTTGCTCAAGTAATCTTTCCAAGATCTTATGGCCAATGCATAGCACTGCCTAGTCCAACACTTAGTCAATTTTTCATCAATTTAAGCTTAACTCAACTACTCAAGGAAAATCTATTCAACACCTGGAAATTTCCTTCACTTCAACATAGATTTTAACTTTTACTTAGTTAATTTTCTTAATCACCTGCTTAAGTAAGGAATAATGGAAATCGGGGTTTCATAATCCGGCTACTAATTTTAGTCTAGGTCATCTTTTTAAGTCTGCTCATAAATAACTTTTGTCTATGAATTATGAACAAGTTCAAGTAGTCACATTTAAACACTTTAATGGACTATCCTTAACTTGCATGTATGCATCAAATCTATCTAATTCACCTTTTCAGGTAAGTTTCCAGGTAGGGGTGTTATGTTTCCATAAACTTAAATACCCCAACTTAGACAGAACCCGCCTTAGACAAAAGGTCCCTTATAGATAGATTTGCTACACTTTAACCTTTTATTAGTCAATTTAATCTTATTAAACCGATTAAAAGATTAAAGCCTAATGGTTGCTAATCAAATTAGAACCGTGATCTTAGGTCTATGTCATCCAAGTTTTAAACATTTTAAAACCATGAATTAAGCCTAAGTTAGCATGCATATCTTTCTTATTGCTTTTGGTTCTAATTTCTCTTTAACCATTAAAAAGAAACAACTAAAACACATTATTCATAACTAGGTGTTTATAACTAGGTGTTTATAACGCTTATAAAGAAACCTATGTGTCATGCTCAATGCAATGTCTGGTCATTATTATACATAACTTTTGTAAGACCTTAACACTAAATCTAAAGTGGGAGGTTAAATAGAGAAGAAAAATCCTAGTAAGGATATTGGAGCAAAGAGTGGAAAAAATTAATATTAAATTATCCAAAAAGATGACCAAACGACCAAACGCATATGGAAGGCTTAAATATGTTGAACGCAAGAGTGCATGGAGAATGGAAGCAAGAAGACTTGAAAAATGGCCAAGGACTTGCATACAACAAACGCAAGGGCATACAGACACAAGCAGCGCATGCGTTGAAGGCATGCGTCGAATGAGCTAGGAACGTAGGCCATGTATCGAGGCCAAGCGCATAGGCCACGCGTCAAGACTAAGCGCACAGACCATGCGCTGAGGCCAAGCACGCAGCCCATGCGTCGAGTAGGTATGCCGAATGCCCTGCCTATGCGTCGATCAGGTAAGCCGGACGCCTATCCTATGCGTCGAGTGCTGCCGAGTCTGCCGAGCAGCCATGCGTCGATGCCTTATGCCAAGCGCACACCTATACGGCGAGGCACGCCCATGCGGCCGAACGCGCCTATGCGGCCAAGCGCACAAACAACCTAAGCAGCACACCCATGTGTCGATGGTCAACGCCGTGCGTCCGTGTATAGTAGGCCGAGCAAGCATACCTAGCTCGGACGCACAGCTAGCCAATGCATCCGGCACCCTGTGCGCACGCCTTGCAGTGTTGCGTCCTCCCATCAGCCACCTTGCTCAACACATCCCGCACGCTAGCCCAGCGCAGCAGCCCCACCGTGCGACACATCACGCCCAGTGCAACAGGCCACCGTGCAACAAGTGCCCAACGCGTCAGCCCCCTGTGCGGCACAGTACGCCCACCCTGCCTACTGCCAAACACCCAGTTTCCTACCATAGTCCAAATAACCTCTAAAGAGGCTAATTTAGGATTTTGGCTAAATTGGAGTAGGGTAAGCTGGTATTTTCATTATATTATGGTATTTTGGCTATTTTGACATTATTTATTGATATAACAAGTATTAATTGAGGAATTTCCATTGATATGGAGAAATTCTCAAGAAGGTATTCTCAAGGTGATTTTAGTGGAAAAACTTGCTTGCGGTGAGTGGTTACTTAGCTTTATGCGTTGATATGAGGATAAATGCATATGTAAGTGCAAAATGCATGCTTATGATGTTATGTTGTTTGCCATGATATTGTTTGTGAAATTTCTATGGAAACTGAGATTATACCTGGACTACATAAGTTAGCATGCTTAAAAAGGGTACTTGGTGGGAAAATATAGTCGGCCTCGATTGGCGGGAAATAATAGTCGGTGACGACCAACGGGAAATATAGTCAAGTTACCTAAGCATGACTAGCGGGAAAAGAATTGTCGATGTGCACATTGGCGGGAAAAGTGGGTTATAGGAAAGTTTCCATAAAAAGATGTTATGATTGATAGTATGTACATGATATGAACATGCCAAGTATAGCATGGAACTGAAGGATAATGATTGTATGAAATTACACATGATCATGCATAGGGTATACTGAAATTGTGATTATGTGATTGAATTCCCAAAAATATGTTTTGCAAAGTGTTTATTACTTTAAAAGCACCACTCACTGGGCTTAGTAGCTCACACTCTTCCAAATGTTTTCTTATATCACCCCTCCCCCCCAAGTAGCAAAGCGGAGCATTCAGGAAGGAGTCTACAAACCACCAAAACACCAGGACTTGGTAAATTCTCAGGGCACAGCTCGGATCATGTGATAAAAGAATATAGGAAATTGAACTATATGTATGAAAGTTAGATAGATTATTGTAAACATGTTAAAGTCTTTAATAGATAAAGGAGGAGATGTTAAATTTAAATGTTGTCTTGGAATACTACTGGTGTATCCTCATGCTTCCTTCCAAGTCATAGGGACTAAGGCTAGGGAGGGGTTGTGACAACTTTTATATACATGTAATAACCAAGCAAACATGCTTTACATATACCCTTATACTATAACAATTATAATATAAAGATGATGCATGTCAATGCTTTTTATGCATGCATAAATATAAGTCTTACATTATATGATGCATGAGCATGCTCTTACATAATTAAATCATGCTTCTCTAAATTATAACATTTACAATAAAGAGATGATGCATGACCAATGCATAACCTAAGGTAGGATTTACTATATGTACATACCATATGACATTAATAACGATACATCTCATGTAATAAACCAAGGATTAATGGATTGGGATGAACCTTTACAAAAAAACCGGAATGAAATAACTCTATCTATTACATTTTCCATCGAGCAAATCGGTTCACAGGTGAACCGGGTCTTCAACCGCCATGAGAAACTCCATCGTTTAGTAAACATTGCAGGTAAACAATCGCTCAGCGCACACTAGACGATAGCACAAAAGCTAAACGATCGCTTAATGCGGCGAAAAGTAAATGATTTACCGTGTGTTAGTCCGAAATCGTTTAGTCAGTTACTAACCGATGAAGCTTGCTGAGCCAAACGATCATCTAGTGTGCGCGCACATTAAACGATACTCGAGCATCTGATACTCAGCGATCGCTTACCTCATCATCTACACGACCCGATTAACCCTTGATCGTCTTCTTCCTCGAAGAACAACAACCTTTGCTTCGAACTTCTTCACGAACGACTCAAGACTCAAACTGACTTTGAATTACAGAGTCGATGATTATTAATTGTGCCAAAAAATGCAGCGTCCTTTACAATTAACCAAAAATGCAAAAGAGTTGATCAAACTGAGGTAACATCCCAGAAAACTCCATTAATCCGCACATCCATAAACAATTTAACAATTAAACAGAGAGCAGATATGCACCCACTGCGAATTTATATGCAATTCATTACATCAATGAAATTGGAATATCGAACCTGGCTCTAATACCAATTGAAAGAACTCTTAACCAAGAGTATCTATGAACGAGTTCAGATCTTTCCTATTTCATTGTGATCGAATTACCACATACACATTCTAACAAACAGGTATGCATTTTAACACTAATTATAGGCATGCTTTAAAACTAAATAACAATAGATTGAGTAAATGTACTAGTTGAAGACTATATTCACTCAAACTCAATCCAGCGGAAGCAAACCCTCTACGGCTTTTATCGACCAACAAACAGTCGCCTAGCAGCACCACGAGCGGCAACGCACGAATAAGCAGAACCGGGGATGAAACCACCACTTGAAGCCCTTGGTATTCTCGGAGTGAGAATCCAAAGAGTGGACTTTGATGGAATTAGTAGAGGGAGAAGGAAAGGACGATCGTGTAGAACGACAAGCAAGTGGGAGATAGTAGATGACTATCATATAGTCGGGTGCTTGTCGCTTAGAGAAAGGTACACAATCATGTAGGTTTTACCAAGCGATCGTTTAGTAAAGAGTAAGTGATCGTTTAGGCACTAAGTTATCATTTAGAGAAGGTGAACGATCGTTTAGAGAACGCATGCGATCATTTAGTGTGCGGGTGTGCAATCGTTTAGGCGATCGGTGTTATTGTATAGGCTCTCAACTAAGCGATCGTGATGTTTCCGTACTGTGAGTGATTTTTTCGAACTATTTGCAAAATGAAACCATTTATTCTTCAATTACAATAACTGAAATTTATTTTCCCACTATCGAATGATTCGGGAGAAAATTCTGGTCAATTATCACATAACCGACTAATTAAATAAATAAATTAATATAATCATATTATATTCTTAACCTATAGTTTGATATCATATATCTACTATAGTAATTTCTCCACTACTTGATATAAATCATATTTATATCTAATTTCCTCCAAAATAATGTATCTCATACATTTAGTCAATTATATTATATATAATTAAACAGTTCAATTATATCATATATAATCGAACTCCTTCTTGTCAATTTGAACATTTCAAACTGACCCAAAAAACTTATTCTCGACTTTATCTAAGCTACCTAGGGGACCTTATGGATCTTTGGCTCGAAGATCCAACGGTACGTGAATAGCTGACTAAACTCTTTAGTCACGAGATCCACCATCTGTTAACTGCCAGGCATTCCACTAATGACCAACAACTGAACTCTTCTTATCACAAATATATTTCTGTGTCTATCGGATATAACCAATCATGAGTACGATGACCCTTCATAGATGCTGTAAGTACAGTTGGGCCAATTTACTATTTTTCCTTTGTAGTTACATCTCACTCCTTAAGTACCACTGATTACTCTAATGAAGAATACAACATAGTCCGACTATGTGTGAACACCTCTCGGGCCAAGAGAAGGTGTATGGCGCCACATCGTTCAAGCTCTGGAATCAGCCTTTAAGGGAGTTATCTATCTTCTTGCCCCTGCTTCGGAGAAGGAGTGAATTTCATCTTGTGTAGTAGAGTTACCAGCTCCCAAATCAGACGAATCCCCAAAATGGTAGGTTTGAGTCGGTGACCTGGCCACTCGCACCATACAAATCAAAGAGCCGCCCTCAATGGTAGGAGTTCCCAACTCACTCAGGATTGAGGTCATGTTACCTATGGTCATCCTAGTGAAATGAAGTCTCTATCATGAACAGTGTTACATAACTAACACTTCGTGGTCAGGTCTTATACAAACTCTTTGTATAGGACGCCTCCACTCGCATGTCTCCCACACGAATGATCAGGAACAGACCATCTGTGACAAGTCACAACATTTGTGACCATTCCACAAAGCGGGCCACATCCGTAGCATTACCAGGATAAGGTTTCCCTCCTATATGCATATACTACAGACCATTTTGGTCATCACTTAAGACATGAGCCACTTGTATGTCACCACATACATGCTCAAGTTACATACAGATAACCAGGGATTTTAGGTTTATTGGTTTGTGGTAAAGCAAATAAAACAAACAACTGAGCAAAATCAAGAAGTGAAGTAAAATATCATATATTATACATCACAAGTGTTCGTACAAACTGTTTACAAACTACAGGACACAAGACTTTAGGGAGACATTCCCAACAATCTTCGACTTGTCCTAAAGCGAAATGGGGTGTACATAAGACTAGTACAAAACAATAAACTAGGGCATAAAAGCCCAGTACAAGAAAATCTCCCACTTTCCTTAGTCCAGCCGTGGGCGATCTTGTAGACCCATGCTCTGAAGGTGACCTTCAAACACTGTAGTCGTGAGAGCCTTCGTAAACGAGTCAGCAACATTGTGCTTCGAAGCAATCTTCGTGACGATCACATTCCCTTGATGCACAATCTCGTAGATCAGATGATACTTCTGCGCTAAGTGTTTGCCGCATCTGTGACTCCTAGGCTCCTTGGAGTTTGCCATTGCCCCACTATTATCAAATAAAGGGTAATGGGCCTAGACATATTGGTGATGGAAAATTAAATGTCAATTATTCGACAACTAAGATTATGTGGACGCAATTTGTGATGCATGTTCTTAATGTATGCGTTGATTGACATGCGTCGGTGGTCATGCGTTGGAATGAACTATGCGTTAACAAATGTATGTGATGACCATATGTTCTTATCAAAAGTTTTCTTGCACTCACGCCAAGTATAACGCGAACGCAAGTTTCTCGAGTGATTCGAAATCAAACTTAGGGACTTCTAGCTAGATGTATGCGGTAATGTGTATGCGGCGGTTGAATAAAAGAATGATGGAGGGGTTATTAAGCTAACAGTACTCATACTTCTAACTAACAAACAACGCAATGAAAATATGAATGAGAGGTAGAGATACGATACACTTGACAGGAGTAAATGGATGGAAAATAGATAAAATGTGAGGATGTCTTCACTGCAACACTAAGCTTGACCGCAAGGGCAACCTCAGCCAACGCAAGCTATGCAATCATGCTACACACACTTGAGCCTAATTCTAGGACGCATGAGATGTATATGCAATAGTGCCGAGAAGCCTATGCCTGCCTAAACCTCCATAATCTATTCAAGTGCTCTCACCGTATGAGCGTGATAGCCGCATACCACTGTATCCTACTTCTAAACGCATGTCCGTAGGGTGCATACGCTGTGTGATGGCAAACGGAGCTTATTCCTAAGTCTCCATTCTTGCTTATGCAAACCTAATCTAGCTCTTCCGAGCATCAATTCTAACCTGGCTCTCTCGAGTCTTAGGTTCTTTCTTTAGACTCTCTCCCGAGTATCTCTAAAGGTGCGATGGATGCATACATAAGACAAGGTAACCGCATAAACTTGGCTGAAGCATGATTATTCCTATCTCTAGTGAACAATAGCTTGCATTGCTTAATGCAACCAACCATTTACCCTCCCGGGCAGTTAGTTGTTGCTGACTTTACTCATAGACAAGCAACGCGTTAGCTTCACACTAAGAAAATAAGGTTTTCTCACACACACATGCAACGCACACCTTCTGGTGGTTTGCTACATGCTTTATATCTCTAGTCCACATGATTAAGTATTCGATACTCTAGCAATATCACTAAGTGATGCAATGCAGTTATGGATGCTAAGTAAAGAAAGATGGAGATGGAATCGAAGGAAACACAGAAATGCATTGAACACATAATGTATTAATTCCTTAATCACAAAATGTAATACAATACAATATAAGAAAAGAAGAGAAAATGAAATGACCAGCTGGAAGCAATGACTTGGTTAGAGCGGATGTGCGTCAAGGCTACCAGTGGTGCCATGGATGAGCGGTGGAGCTAACTCTCCCAAGATCTAGCTCTAATCGAAGGCTCTGGTCGTCACTCAGAATGGATAAGGGAGATGAAGAAATCTCAAGCTCTCTTCTCACGCATTTGTCTAGATCACAAGGATCTGCCCTAAGGCGAACCTCAGGCAAAAACCTTGGATGAGTTGAAATTCTGCTCATTGCTTCTTTATATAGAGCTTGGATCGCCGATAGCATTAATGGGCTGCTTTGATTCTAACATTTGTGGTGCGTTAGTCCTTTTCTGAATCTCTGCTGCTAACGGCGTGGTAGGTGAAATGTCAATATCATCTTTTGATTTTCCTGAGATATGTGTTGATGCGTTAATTCCACCAACCTTGCGTTGCTCCCTCTATTATGCGTTATCATGTAGCCGTAATCATGCAGTAACCGCATTCGCTTAATACCGCAACTTCTACACGATGACTGCAATCGCTTGACGATCGCAACTCCTATGCGATAGACGCATGCGGCTGGTTACCGCAACACCCATGCATTGATGATATGCGTTCACCTTTGTGATGGAGAGTTTCTCCGTATGCGGTCGTCTATGTGGTAGTCCAGCTTCCGCGTTTGTGTTTACTTCCTACGTTAGCTACAAAAATAGACAATTGAATACATAATAATGGGTTAGCTGAGATTCTCAATGCTAAACGTCGCAAGCTCATTTTCTCATGAATGCCTAACATAATTGCCACATATTCTGCTTAACAGCCTTCATAATGCTTAACAGCCGCATATTCTGTCAAGAACTTCCTGAGCCAGATGACCTCCTTAGCAGCTTCGCAAGCCGCTACGTACTCCACCTCCATAGTGGAATCGGTGATGCACCCCTGCTTAGTGCTTCACCACACTACAGCTTCTTCGTTAAGAGTAAAGACTGACCCTGAAGTGGACTTGCAAGAATCCCTATCAGTGTGAAAGTCAGAATCCGTACCAGTAAGGATCAAATCCCTAGATCCATACAAGAGCATGTGGTCCCTCTTTCTCCGAAGATCCTTGAGGAGGTTCTTCACTACGGTCCAGCGACCCTAGCTTGGGTTAGTCTGGTACCTACTGACTATGCCCGCAACATAGTGATGCATATTTAATGCGATGAAATAATGGTGTAGAATGCGATGGTGGAATATGCGTTGTGCATGCAAGTTTTCTCAGCAACATCTAAATATAAATCCTACTGAGTTGCCTGGTAAGCTCAGGGTCAAACACAGGGACTAAGGAAACAGTATGCGATGGTAATTTTCGATTACTTTGCGGTAACAAATAAATCAATGCATTGGTTGGTTTATTGTTTAAGGTATAATATCTATGCGGTTGATTTGAGAAAAGAGTTAATAATACGAAATTACAATGAGTATGCAAGGGAACGGTTTGAGAAGGGATTTAGCTAACACTTCCTAGGAATGCATTCATGTGATGCAATCATGCAACACACATACAACAGCAAGTCATCTCTCAATGCAAATGCTATAGCTTATAGTTTTAGAACGCATGCGATGTATGCGATGATGTCTATAGGACTTACATATAAGCCTCTATTATTGTCTATGTGATGACGAATGACACACACATACACAAGGCGACCGTATACTACCATAACCTATCTCTAGGGTGCATGCAATGCATGTTGGCAAACATAACTTATCTCTAAGTCTCAATCTCTTGCTTATGCAGATCTAATCTTGCTTTCTCAAGTCTAGATTCTAACCTAGCTCTCTCAAGTCTTAGGTTTTTTCTTTAGACTCTCTCTCGAGTAGCTCTAAAGGGGTGATGGACGCAACATAAGACAAGATGATCGCATGCAATGAAGATCCTGGGTCATGTTAGCTAAGTACTTCTCAACCCATTCAGAAGTTTAGTTACACATCTGTATTGTAAAGAGAGTGAATAGATGTAGAAATGCAAGTTCCATTCTATATATGAAATTGAAATACAGAATGACAATGTGAAATAAAGATAAGAAGCCTGGTAGCAATTTCTTGCTTCCCAAGGCTCTTACACTGTTTTTCTCTACTTTACTCAAAAGATATTCTTGCTTTCGCAAGAGTCGGCCCTCTCTTTATTTTCCACGATCCCTAACACTCTCTCGATGTAACTGGGACGATCTTCCAACATCTTCTCTCTTTTCTCGCTTCCGCCTTCTAAGTATAAGGAAACTATGAACAAAAGCTAACTATCTTCTATATGGTGAACTCTCTGAACTCAGCAGAACTCCTTCAATGAAGGTGGCCTTCGGTATTTATAGAGCTTCAAGGTGAAGAGCTTTTTCTCTCAAATGATTGCACTAATGGGATGTCATTAATTCTCTGTCTGATGTGTTGAATAATTGTCACTGAAAAGTTGAGTGTACTTTCTATAGTGTTGTTAACGGCTTGTCAACTTAATTCGGAATCGACCGTCATCATTTTTCTGTCCCATCGTGATTTATTAAGCTTTAACTTGATGCGCCAGCTCTATGCGGCCACCTTCTTGAGCAGATTTTTGTGAACGCAAACGATCGCATAGCTTTGCGGTCGTAATCCTTAATGCGCTCGCACGTTAATTTCTTTGGATCACAATTCTGCCTTGTGCCAACACATTTTCTACACAAACTACATAAGTTAACTGTTTTTAGTACGATGGACGCATGCGATCGTAATGTTATAAAATTAATGCTTTTGGATGTAATTTTATATATTTTTACCATCACAATCCTTCATTGTTTTATAACTTTTTGCTGTAATAACATGCATCTCTACCGGTTATCACACCCCCAAATTTAAAACAATGCTTGTCCTCAAGCATAGACTAAAGATTTTCTTTATAAAATCGACCGCCTTCTACTTTCCTAGATTTCTCAAGGTTGCCTTATTCAAATCCTATGTACTAAAATCTCCTTAATTCTTATTCGGGTCTCTTCCTAAAATATTTCTAAAATTTAGGGACCGTAAGTTTAACCTTCAAAAAGACTTTACTCGTTTCCATGGCATCCATGATTTATTTCATATAAAAATCTTTTTAAACTGGGTATTTTCAAATGAGTTTTATCCTTGCGTATTTTAGATTTTTTTTTCTATGACCTTGTGCTGATCCAAGTATCTAGCCTTCATTTTGGCTTGTCCCCACGTGTGTCATGCGGACATCCAACTACGAGCAAGGTGCTCTTTCTCAGTATGCCCATTTGGCAGCGGAGTTACGATCATTTATTTATGCATTGTTCACGATTCCTACCTTCGTTTTGGCTTGCCCCCACGTGTGTCATGCGGACATCCAATTACGAGTAGGATCTGATCGCAACGTTATGATTTTTTTTTTGAAGAGCCTAAAAATAGCAAGGTTGAAAATGAATACCGCACCTCCAAATTTAAACGTAGCAATGTCCTCATTGCTGAAAGATTGAAAGAAGTCATGCGATGCTTTTAGGAAGTTTCATAAAAGGTCAATTTGAAAGAAAGCTGGCAGACCACTAACTTCTAGAAATATTTCATGAGTTGACTGTCCTAAAATTAAGTTGACTCTAGTATATACGAACAAATAAAGGCATGTGTTTCATCATTGAAATCATAATTGGGAAAGAGAAATAATGCGGTGACTTACTAAATTAATCAATGTGTAATGATTGTGTTGACTAAAGAGGATGCGATGATAAAATTATCAAAGTTAAAATGTGATGTGAGAGAGCAAGATTTGGAATAAACAAAGTCAAGGAAAGATACAACCCCCAAATTTGCTATGTCGCCCACATTATTTGTGAATGCAGCCTTCCTTGTGGAAAACTGCTCTCTTCGATTGCGGTGGCAGAATAAGCTAGTTGGGTCTTTTGTGTAGCTCCTCCGCAATATTTCACCACGATCGTTGCAAAGAAAGCATCAAGAGGGTCAAATAAAAGACAGAGTTAACAAAATCATTTACCACGATCGCAATGGCTTTTTTTTTTTTGAGATGCAAAAAGAAAAATATACGATAACAGATAAAAGAAGGGTAACGAATGTTCATGAATCATTGATAGGAAAAAAAAGATATTCCAAAATAATTGCATCCCTGATGAGTTTGAGTCGCATAGTAATGCAGGGACTGCTTATTTCAATCTGGGCTTTTTACGTCCAAGGCGGCTTACTCTTCTTTTCTCGGTCTTCTGGGATCTTGATTGCCTCAATCCAGAGCTTTTCCCCATTGACGTTTATGACGATCTCCCCCTTGTGCACATCAATTTGAGTGCGATCAGTTGAGAGGAATGATCATCCCAATATTCGTCCGCTTTATAGTCTAGAATGATGAAGTTTGCCAGTAAGATGAATTTGTCAATTGAGACTGCGGCATCTTTTAACTCTCCCTCAGGATGTATTCGGGATCTATCCGCAAGCAGAAGAGTCTCCATTGTGGGCGTTAGTCTGCCCGTATTCAATCGTTTGAAGATTTATAGCTGCATTAATTTTATACTCGCCTCAAGATCGCATAGTGCTTGATCAATGTAGACCTCTCCAATTGAGCATGGTATCGTGAAGCTTCCTGGGTCACACATTTTTGGTGGGATCATAGTATTTTGCGTTACTGCCACTATAGCGATCTTTCCTTCATCATTTTGTTTCTTTTTCAATCCTTGTGGGAATGGTGGTAGCTATACTTCTGTTTCGTGTTCTAGAGGCTTAAGGGTGGACGCAACTCCTGGGTTCATCTTTTCGGTCTCTTCTAAATCATATGTGAATGGGTTCTTGGTTGTCACCGCATTCAGGTTGGTCCTGGTGGGCTCTACCCCTTTTTTCGCTGTTATTTTTTCGCTTAGCAAGAAGACTGCTAGGCATTATTCCTTTTTTGTACCCCCATAGTTGCAAGGGAGCTCAGTTGAGCTCGATAACGCTCCTTGCGGTCTATTTTTGAGTTCGCCAGCAATCTGTCCTTTCTGAGTTTCAAGATTTCAGATGGACGTGCTTGATTTTGAAGCACTGATTCATTCTTCTCAATATACTGCTTTAGCATGCTCTCTAAAGATGAAGATTGCGATGCCTGCGAACTACTGGCTTGGTTTTGCATTAGACCGTTTGTTCGCGGGAAAAATCCTGGTGGCCCTTCCTTTTGCGCCATAAGTTGATAGCTTTGTTATTGATTTTTCCATGCAAAATTAGGGTGGTTTCTCCACCCGAGGTTGTATGTATCGGAGAAAGGGTTATTCTTTATGAAGCATATTGACTGCGGATTCCTTGGGCATTCTTCAATCAGATGTACTTCTCCACAGGTGACATAACTCGTGGTCATTTGAGCAATTGCGTTGACTTGCCCTTTATGCGTTCCCGTGCTATTAATTGTGATGCCTTGTATTAGGTTCATCATCGCGTTCATTTGGGTTTGTAGGGATGTGATGGCCCCATTATTTGCGTCACTATCTTTAATTCTTAATCTTTGATCGCTTTCTCTCCAGTCTTCATGATTTTTTAGAAATACGATCAAGTATATTCTTGGCCTCATCGTACGTCTTATCAAGCAGACCACTAGCTGCTGCCACATTGGTAGCCGTCTATGATGTAGGGTTCAGTCCGTGGTAGAAAATTTCCATCTGTAAGCAATCTGGTAAGCCATTATGCGGGCAATCTTTTACCAGTCTCTTAAACCTCACCCAGGCATCACTGAGCGATTCATCCATATCCTGTTCAAAATTAATGATCAATTTCCTCCTTCTGGCGTTATCTGTCGGAGGGAAGTCTTCTTCATGAACTTCTCAACTACTTGTTCCCATGATGTAATCTCCCCTGGTTCGAGAGAATAAGTCTGTTTCCGTGCCTGATCAAATAACGAAAATGGAAACAATGTTAATCGAACCTCCTAAGTGGAGATGTTAGGGAACACAAACGTGTTGCAGATCTCAATGAAACTCCAAAGGTGGGCATGCGGGTCCTCGCCACGCCTACCATCAAATTGTCTGAAAGTTTGGATCATCTGCAGCATCACAGATTTCATTTCGAACCTCGATCCGTCAAAAGCTGGCCTTATGATTTCTGGTGAGAAATCATAGAGGTTGGGCGACGCATAGTCCTGTATGGGCCTATTGCAGTCGTTTGCCAATAGGATGGGATTCGCCATGATATTATTTGCATTTGGTGCTCCATTTTCTGGTTGTTCCGCCATGTTTGGATCTTTCTCTTATTGTTGTTGTTGTTGGCAACTATTTCTTCTTCTTCTTTAGAACATTCTCTTGATCTCTGGGTCATAGTCGGGCTCAGGATTTTATCTTTCGCTAATACGACGCCCGCTTCTTCCCTTACCTAAGGAGAAGCAGTGCACAGAGATGGAAAGTCTGCAAAGAAAATCAAAAAGTTACCATTAGCACAATGTATTTTCGTAGTCCCTGGCAACGACATAAAAAAATTGATGTGTATTTAATGCGATGAAATAATGGAGTAGAATGCGATGGTAGAATATGTGTTATGCATGCAAGTTTTCTCAGCAAGATCCAAGTATAAATCCTACTGAGTTGCCTAGTAAGCCCAAGGTCGAACATAGGGACTGAGGAAACAGTATGCGATGGTAATTTTTTATTACTTTGCGGTAACAAATAAATCAATGCGTTGGTTGGTTTGTTGTTTAAGGTATAATATCTATGCGGTGGATTTAAGAAAAGAGTTAATAATATGAAAGTACAATAAGTATGCAAGGGAACGGTTGAGAAGTGATTTAGCTAACATTTCCTAGGAATGCGTTTATGTTATACGATCATGCTACACACATACAACAGCAAGTCATCTCTCAATGCAAATGCTATAGCTTCTAGTTTTAGGACTTACATCTAAGCTTCTATTCTTGTCTATGCGATGACGAATGACACAAATATACACAAGGCGACCACATACTACCATAACCTATCTCTAGGGTGCATGTGATGCATGTTGGCAAACATAACTTATCTCTAAGTCTCTATCTCTTGCTTATGCAGATCTAATCTTGCTTTCTCAAGTCTAGATTCTAACCTAGCTCTCTTAAGTCTGAGGTTCTTTCTTTAGACTCTCTCTCAAGTAGCTCTAAAGGGGTGATGGACACAACATAAGACAAGATGATCGCATGCAATGGAGATCTTAGGTCATGTTAACTAAGTACTTCTCAACCCATTCGGAAGTTTAGTTACTCATGTGTATTATAAAGAGAGTGAACAGATGTAGAAATGCAAGTTCCATTCTATATATGAAATCGAAATACAGAATGACAATGTGAAATAAAGATAAGGAGCCTGGTAGCAATTTCTTGCTTCCCAAGGCTTTTACACTGTTATTCTCTACTCTGCTCAAAAGATATTCTTGCTTTCGCAAGAGTCGACCATCTCTCTATTTTCCACGCTCCCTGGCACTCTCTCGAGCTAACCAGGATGATCTTCCGGCATCTTCTCTCTTTTCTCACTTCCGCCTTCTAAGTATAAGAAAACTATGAACAAAAGCTAACTATCTTCTATATGGTGAACTCTCCAAACTCAGTAGAACTCCTACAACGAAGGTGGCCTTTGGTATATATAGAGCTTCAGGGTGAAGGGCTTTTTCTCTCAAATGATTGCACTGATGAGATGTCATTAATTCTCTGTTTGATGCACCGAATAATTGTCACCAAAAAGTTGAGTGTACTTGCTATAGTGTCGTTAATGGCTTGTCAACTTAATTCGGAATCGACCGTCATCATCTTTCTGTCCCATCATGATTGACTAAGCTTTCGCCTTGATGAGCCTGCTCTATGCGGCCACCTTCTTGAGTAGATTTTCGCGAGCACAAATGATCACATAGCCTGGCAGTCGCAATCTCTTAATGCGCTCGCTGATAATTTGTAGAAATACAAGTTATTTATATTGCTTTATTTAGATATTGCGGTTAAAATAGAGGAAAGTTGCGTCAATTGTATGAAAATTGGTTGAGAAATACAATAATTATAAATTATCGTCAATACACCCACTAACACCATTGTGATGGTAGAAAAGAATATTTCAAGTCTGTTTTGTAGGAAACCAAGTCACCATATGCGTTCATGGCTCAAGAGAAAAAGATTAATGCATTTACGTCACATTGCGCCCATCATTCAGGAATGAATAGACGATCAACACATTGATGGCGCATGCGACAATCAATTCAGAGTTGAACTTCAACTGCATGCGGTAATAAAAACAACATCACATGCGGGCAAACGATCGAAAGATGCAAATGAGCAATGCAATCATGGAGGATTTCGACACGTGTACAACTAACCGTTGTGCATTTTCGACGGACTAATTGCATAACAGAAGGAATATTTATTCCACCATTTTTGGAATTTCCATAACAATAAAGTGGGGACCACATACCGCAGAGAGTCAAAGCATTCATCTATAAATACCCTCAAAGAATTCACTGAAAGATATACTAGATACGGGGGATAATTGATACGAGGCTATTGAGAGAGAGGCTAATTTGAGTGCTGATCGGAGAAGATCCGGGAAGAAATGAGATAAGGCCGAGAGGTGAGTCTCAGAGTGAATCATTCCAAATCCCCGCCATGAAGCTCTGTATCTAGATCAACTCTACCAGTTGAGCAAGCCTGAGAGGGAAGCTCATCCTTCCGTTCACTCCATCTACGCCGGCAAGCAACCTCTCCATCCAGATCGGTGTCAAGACATTGGCACTCTTCTGTATCTATTTCTAACTTTTATTCATCAATTGTATTTCATCTTCTTAGTCTAAATCATTCACAACCATGTATCAGACGCTTGATTTTTAATTAATTGTTATGATCATTCTCATTTCTACATTTCTGTCTATTTTCGTTCCTTCATTAATCGCTTTCTCCATGATGTTTTTTTAATCCCTTGGTAATTAATATGAATTAAACAAGTAACTTAACCTGTGCTAAATAAATAAATATGTTTAGCTAAAGCATGGTAGATGGAATCTTCACCTGTGAGAGCAAAAGTGAAGATGTCATTCTAATCTGTCGAGAGAAGGTTAGAAGAATGAGGTAACTAAAGCGAGAAGTACTTTCAAAGATGGAAGCAACCTTGCATTCACTACGTTCGTCCCTGTTTCACCACAGAGATATGGGAAACGTGGCCAATCATCGAGAGGTGTACGCCAAGGGAATGTAGAACCGTACTTATATCTTTAATGCAATTAAGGAACTTGCGATGTTTATATTCATTATCCTTTCTCTTCCTGCTTCGCACATAAGCCTTGCCACCGCATAACATGATCTTTGTATATTCTTCACAGTCAGTCTCAACCTCGGTATCCTGTATCATGTAACCTGTATCTTGTATCATCATAGCTTAGGTTTATTTTATCGCACTTTACTTTTATCGTACTTTACTTCATTATCGCATTTTTTATCGTTTATCTTTACTTTACTGCACAATTTACTTTATTGCATTTTTAAATACATGTACACACAACTTTTATTAAATTGAAAAACCTCTGGTCGCATATATCACGAATATAATACAATTAACCTAAAACAATCCCTGTGTTCGACCTCGGATCACACCGAGAAACTTACGGTGGAATTATACTTGGTTCCAACACAAGAAAACTTGTGACAACGCATAGTATACTACAAGATTCTCATAAATAACACATATCTAGAAGTAGTATCACTTAAATAGAGTGTGTCTGAATAAGCATAACACAACATCCACATTCCATTCCAATTCCAAGTCATTGAGTTTATGGTAACATGAGCTTGTATGATCCATCATTCATCACAACCCATATGCCTATTTAGAATCACCACATCTTAAGCGTTGTATGACATAAGGAGATAACTTTTATGCACATCAAGTTTATGGCATTATCGCATTCTATTCTTGCATTGCATCTTATGTCGCAGTAACACTCGCACGTTAATTTCCTTGGATCGCAATTCTACCTTGCGCCAACGCATTTTCTGCACAAAATACATAAGTTAACTGTTTTTAATGCGATGGACGCATGCAATCGCAATGTTATAAACTTAATGCTTTTGGACACAATTTTATATATTTTTACCATCAAAATCTTTTATTATTTTATAACTTTGCGCTGTAATAACGTGCATTTATGCCCATTATCACATAACAGATGTCTGGTCTAGTACAGAGTATCGCGTACATTAAACTACCAACGACAAACGCATATGGGACTCGTCTCATCTCCTCAATCTCTTGAGGCGTCTTAGGACACATGTCCTTAGACAAAGTGACTCCATGCCTGAACGATAGTAGGCCCCTCTTGGAGTCCTACATGGAGTACATGAGCAACATCTTTTCAATGTACAATGCTAGCACTTTATTCTTACGATCCCGAAAGGTCTGGATACCTAGAAAAAACTGAGCCTCTCCCAAATCTTTCATTTGGAATTGGGTCACTAGCCAGTTCTTAACTGCAGTCAGTAGACTACATCATTCCCAATGAGTAGTATATCGTCTACATACAACACTAAGAAGACTACTGAAGCGTTGATGATCTTCTTGTAGACACAAGGTTCATCAATGTTCTGGTCAAAGCCATACGACTTGATCGTAGTATCAAACCATATGTTCCAAGATCTAAATGCCTATTTCATCCTATAAATGGACCGATTTAGCTTGCAAACCTATTACTATTGACCTTGGGCTATGAACCCTTCAAGTTGCACGATGTAAATGGTCTCCTCAAGATTGCCATTCAAAAAGGCCCTCTTGACGTCCATTTTCCATATCTCATATGTAAGACCCTAACATTAAAACTAAAGTGGGAAGTTAAATAGAGCAGAAAAATCCTAAGTAAGGATATTGGAACAAATGGGGGAAAACATCAAAATTACCCAAAAAGGTGGCCAAAAATCCAAATGCCTATGAAGGGCTTAAAACATGTTGGACGCAAGAAGGAATGGAGGATGGAAGCAAGAAGACTTGAAAAATGGCTAAGGGTTGCATACAACCAACGCAAGAGCATACATGAGCCATAGGGGCACGGGCAGGAGATATGCATCGAGTGAGCATGCTAGGCACGCAGGCCATGCGTTGAAGCCAAGTGCACAGGCCATGCGCCAAGCACACAGCCCATGTGTCGATGGTGTATGCCGAGCACGCAGCCCATGTGTTGATGGTGTATGTCGAGTGCCCTGCCTATGCGTCGAACGAGTAAGCAGCCAAGCCATCCTATGTGTCGAAGCGCTGTCGAGTCTGTCGAGCAGCCATGCGTCGATGCGCTATGCCAAGCGCACGTCCATGCGGTGAGGCACGCCCATGCGGCCGAGCGTGCCTATGCAGCCAAGCGCGCAAGGGCCTAGGCAGCATGCCCATGCGTTGATGGTCAGCACCTTGCATCCATGCTTAGTAGGTCGAGCAAGCACACCTAGCAAGCCATGCATCGAGGGTGAGTGGCCACCTTATGGATTGGTGATGGCCAACTCATGCGTTGGCTAAGTGGGACTTTGATAAAGGAAGGGTGAGTTGCTATGCGTTAAGGATAAAATGTAAGGCTAATTAATGGAGAACTTCAAGGGAGGATGCCAATGGTATACGAGCATAAGTCTTAAACAATTTAAGTAGAGAAATATGTGAAGTATTTAAGTGATTTAGGTGGCAAAAGGAGGATCACACAAAATTCTAGTAGGAGGTGGACAAAGGAGATTTCATGCAATTGAAGTCTTATCACCTCAAGCAGGAGGTGGGTGAAGGAGATTTCATGCAAAAAAGGAGATTTTGGCTGGCAAGCTGAAATGAGAACAACTCAAGGCTAGGCTGGGTAGGCTGAGTGTTGGCAACTCCAAAGTGAGACAAATGGGAGTTGAGTTGTCACCATGGGGTGAGTTTGGAATGGCTATAAATAGAGGGGTTGGGCAAGAGGAATTTATTCATACCATCACCTAAATCGTGTGTTGAGATATATTTAGAGAGTTACATTTGAGTTATTAGGTTGCCGAGTTGATTGAAGATCAAAAGAAACAAAGGTTGCGTTAGTGAGGCATTAAGTCAGCCAGACGCATAGCCAGCCCACACCCTACACACGCAGTGCTGCGTCCGTCCGTCCGTCTGTGCGTGCCTCGTTCGATGCATCCCGCGCGCTAGCCCAGCGCAGCTGCCTCCCCCATGTGACGCATCACGCCCAGTTGCCTACCACGGTCCAAATAACCTCTAAAGAGGCTAATTTTGGGATTTTGGCTAAATTTGAGTAGGGTAAGCTGGTATTTTCATTATATAATGGTATTTTGGCTAGTTTGAAATTATTTATTGATATAACAAGTATTAATTGAGGAACTTCCATTGATATGGAGGAATTCTTAGGAAAGTATTCTCAAGGTGATTTTAGTGGGAAAACTTGTTTACGGTGAGTGTTTACTTAGTTTTATGCGTTGATATGTGGATAAATGCATATGTAAGTGCCAAGTGCATGCTTATGATGTTATGTTAGTTTTATGATGTCAGGAAGGAGTCTACTAACCACCAACTCACCAGGACTTGGTAAATTCTTAGGGCACGGCTCGGATCATGTAATAAAGAATATAGGAAATTGAACTATGTGTATGAAAGTTAGATAGATTATTGTAAACATGTTAAAATCTTTCATAGATAAGGGGGGAAATGTTAAATTTAAATGTTATCTTGGAATACTACTATTGTACCCTCACGCTCCCTTCCAGGTCTTGGGGGCTAAGGTTAGGAAGGGGGTGTGACACCATAATTATAATAAGTTGCAATGTACAAGAGGATGCGGATCGACTTTAATATGGCAACAGGCGAGAAAGCCTCCTCATAGTCGACTCCCTCTACCTGGGTATAACCCTTTGCCATAAGTCAAGCCTTGAAGGTTTGCACCTTCCTATCAGCACCCCGTTTGCGCTTGTAGATCCACTTACAACCTATAGGTCTTACCCCATCAGGCTGATTTACAAGATCCCATACTGAGTTGAAGTACATCAATTACATCTTGAGATCCATGGCCTTGACCCATTCATCCTGGTCTACATCCTTTATTGCCTTCTGATAAGACAACGGATCCTCAACGTTGCCATCTACTGCCATAGCAAGGATTTCTGTGAAACCCAGATAGCGAACGGGCGACTTCGCAACCCTCCCACTACATCGAGGGAACTCAACTCTTGAGGTGGAACTAATTTACTAGATGAACTACCATCAACAACTCTTGCTAATGAAGGAGGCTCTTCAACAACTCTTGTTGAAGTTTTAATAGCTTCATTGGAAAGCTCTCGCAACAGGACTTTACGTCGTGGACTGTGCTCCCTAATATGATCCTCCTCCAGGAAACTAGTGTTCGTGGAAACAAACACCCTATTTTTCGATGGATCATAAAAATAACCCCCTCATGTACATTTGGGGTAGCCTATAAAGAGGCATAACCTCGACGTGGTTCCAACTTCTTGGGAATTTCCTCAAGCACATGTGCAGGGAAACCCCAAATACGAAAGTGACATAAACTAGCTTTACGTCCATTCCAAAACTCCAGAGGTGTTCTTGCAATACTCTTGGAGGGAGTATGTATACTGTAGTCTCCATTATGAAGCCCCAAAATGAGTCCGATAAGGAAGCGTAGAACGAACCATGTCCAACAAGGTTCTATTTCTCCTATCCACTACACCATTTTGCTGAGGTATACCCGACGCTGAGAGTTGGGAAACGATTCCATGTTATATCAAATAGTCCTGGAATGTCGAGTCCAAAAACTCTCCACCTCGATCCGATCGAAGTGTTTTACTCTATCTATCCAATGCGTTTTCAACTTCAACCTTGAACTCTTTGAACTTTTCAAAGGATTCATACTTCCGTTGCATAAGATAAACATACTCATACCTAGAGTAATCATCAGTAAAACTGATAAAATACTCATAGCCACCTCAGGCTCGTACATTCATAGAACCACAAAGGTCAGAATGTACTAACTCAAGAGGCTCTTTGGCTTAATAACCTTTTCCAATAAAAGGTTGTTTAGTCATCTTACCCTCAAGGCAAGATTCGTACATCGATAAAGAATTTTCTTCTAACTCACTTAGAAGTCCATTCTTCACCAATCTCTCAATCCTATTGAGATTGATGTGCCCTAATTGAAGGTGCCAAAGTTGGGAATTTTATTTTGGAGAAATTCGTCGACGTTTAGTGTTAGTTACGAAAATTTTAAAAAAATTTGTGTTATGGAGGGAACTAATGGCTAACAACCTTACCACATGCAAGTTACTTTCTAGATACGCTATACAAATATTAACACCATCTTTATGAATAAACGCTCTATCCACATTAAATGAAATAGTGTATTTACATTGTAGCAAGCACTTTATAGAAATAAGGTTCCTCTTAAGTTCAGGAGTAATAAATATATCATTCAAAATTAGAAACCTATTCTATAAAGATAATTGGATCCCTCCCACTACCACAGCTGAGACGACATGACTGGTGCCTACTTGCATCATCATCTCACCAGCCTCCAGCTGTCACCAGGATCTAATCCCCTGAAAAGAAGAACAAACGTGGTTAGTGGTGCTCGAATCAATTATCCAGGTAGAATCATCATTCTCCTCAAAACAAGTTTCAAGTACTAATAAATCGTATTTACCTTTATCAACCTTGGCGACCTTCCTTTCCTTCAGCCAGCGAGGACAGCTCCTCTTCCAATGTCCATCCTAGTTGTAGTGGAAACATTTTCCCTTTTCAATCGGTGGCAAACGCTTTCTTGGGGCAACAAGTGGCGAGTTAGCAGGTGCCTTCCCTTTTCCCTTACCACCCTTCTTCTTCTTCCCTCCAAGAGGTCGAACCTCTATGGAACGTCCTAGAAGATGAAGCAACATTTGCCTTAGCCTTCTTCCTCTCCTTACAATTCAGTAAATATTGGTAGGTCTGCAACTCGTTGAGGATAGTTGTAAGGTTGTATTTCACTTTGTTAAGAATCACATTGCTAACAAAGTGCAGGAAGCTCTCCGACAATGAATGCAAGATTATGCTAACCTGGCTGCCTTCATCGATGGTAGACCCATTCAACTCTGCCACATTGAAGTGGACCATCATGTTAAGAACATGTTCATGAACAGAGGTGCCTTCTTCCATTTTAGAGTTGAATATATACTTAAGAGCCTCGTGCATGAGCTGTTCAGATGGTTGTCCAAATATTCCACACAGGGACTCCATGATCTCACGCACTGAGACCATGGGCTCATGCTTCTTGGCCACGACGTCAGAAAGACTTGCCAAGATATAGGCTTAGGCATTCTTATTCGCCTGTATCCATCGCTCGTATGCTTTCCAAACATTTCGAGCGGCATTGGGAGCTGGAATAGGAGGACAAACCTCCGTAAGGGCAAACATGAGATCCTCGATGATTAGTATTGTTGTGATCATGTGTTTCCACGTTGAAAAGTTATCGCCAGTTAATTTCTCGGTGTTAAGCAAAGCTAAAGTGCCTATGGCCATTTTTCAAAAGATTATTGCTGAAAAACGAACAAAACTTTTATTAGATTTTGCAAAACCACATTTTAACCAATTAATTTTGCAAAACAGTTTCAAGTACCCAAAGTGAAAGACTTCTATTTTGCAATGATGCCCCAACGAGGTAGGACAAACGTCACCAGTGGGGTGATCAAATGCTCCTTCATTGGGATGAGACATTCTCAACCATTAGGCAGAACCAACTATTGGAACTAGACCTAACAACCACCATTTATTTGGTCCAAAACTATTAACCTTTAACAATTTCGTGTTAAGTGTAACCCCTCGCTTTCAGTGCCAGATTCCCGCCTTAATGAGCCCACCGTAGGGAAGAAGTAGATTAGGACAAGAGACTAAGTAACCTTATCCTCTTAAGGAGATCAAATAAAGAAATGCACACAACTTCCATCCTATAGGGGGACACTCTCAGGGTGCCTCGAGGTGATGCGCAAAAACTTTATTCAATCAAATGAGGGAGTATGAGGGATATGCTGTCGTATTTCCTCCTCCCACTTACTATGAACACTATCCCCATTCACCTTGATATTGACCTACTCAAACACCATCCTTTAGGGGGACACTCCCAGGGTGCCACGAGGCCAAGGATAAATCTCATGGTGTGGACTATATAGGAGAAACGTGAAAGGTTTAAGTGAAACATCATATGTCCCAAGTACCTCCCACTGAATGTTTTACCTAAGGGTTCATTAACGTAGAAAATTCGGCTACTGATTTTAGTCTAGGTCATCTTTTTAAGTCCACTCATAAACAACTTTTGTCTATGAATTATGAACAAGTTCAAGTAATCACTTTTAAACACTTTAAACACTTTAATGGACAGTCCTTAAGTTCCCAGGTAGGGGTGTTACGTTTCTGTCAATTTAAATACCCTAGCCTAGACAGAACCCGCCTTAGACAAAAAGTCCTTTATAGATAGATTTGCTATAATTTAACCTTTTATTAGTCAGTTTAATCCTATTAAACTGATTAAAATATTAATGCCTAATGGTTGCTAATTAAATTAGAACCGTGATCTTAGGTCTATGTCATCCAAGTTTAAAACATTTTAAAACCATGAATTAAGCCTAAGTTAGCATGCATGTCTTTCTTATTGATTTTAGTTCTAATTTCTCTTTAACCATTAAAAAGAAACAACTAAAACACATTGTGCATAACAAGGTGTTTATAACGCTTATAAAGAAATCTATGTGTCATGCTTCATGCAATGTCCGATCATTACTATACATAACTTTTATATACATGTAATAACCAAGCAAACATGCTTTTCATATACCCTTATACTATAACAATTATAATATAAAGATGATGCATGTTAATGCTTTTTATGTATGCATAAATATAACTCTTATATTATATGATGCATGAGTATGCTTTTACATAATTAAATCATGCTTCTTTAGATTATAACATTTACAATAAAGAGATTATGCATGACTAATCCATAACCTAAGGTGGGATTTACTATTATGCATACCATAACACATATTAATAACCATACATCTCATGTAATAAACAAAGGATTAATGGACCGGGATGAACCTTTACCAAAAACCATAATGAAATACTTTACCTATTACATTTTCCATCGAGCACACCAGTTCACTGGCGAACCAGGTCTTGAACCGCCAGGAGAAACTCCATCGTTTAGTAAACGCCACAGGTAAATGATTGCTCAGTGCACACTAGAAGATGCGCAAAAGCTAAACGATCGCTCAAACGACAACAAGGTTGCGAAGCCTGATCGACTAGGCGATCACTTAATGCGGCGAAAGGTAAATGATTTACCATGCATTACTCTGCGATCGTTTTGTCAGTTACTGAGCAATGAATCTTGTTGAGCTAAACAAATGTCTACACGACCTGATCACTTACCCCATCGTCTACATGACCCGATCAACCCTTGTTTGTCTTCTTCCTCGAAGAATAGAAAACCTTGCTCCGAACTTCTTCACGAACGACTCAAGACACAAACGGACTTTGAATTACAGACCCGATAATTATTAATTGTGCCTAAAAATGCAGCGGCCTTTACAATTATCCGAAAATGCAAAAGAATTAATCAAACTGAGGTAACATCCCAGAAAACTCCATTAATCTGCATATCCACAAACAATTTAATAATTAACTGAGAGCAGATATGCACCCACCTGGAATGTATATGCAATTCGTTGCATCAATTAAATTGGAATATCAGAACCTGGCTTTGATACCAATTGAAGGAACTCTTAACCAATAGTATCCATGAACTTTTCAGATCTTTCCTATTTCATTGTGACTGAATTACCACATACACATTCTAACAAACAAGTATGCATTTTAACACTAATTATAGGCATGCTTTAACAATTAAATAACAACAGATTGAGTAAACGTACCAGTTGAAGACTATCTTCACTCGAACTCAATCCAGCGAAAACAAAACCCTCTATGGTTTTTATCGCCCATAAACAATTGCCTAACAGCACCAAGATCGTTTACATGAATGACAGTGCACGAACAAGTAGGACCGGGGATGACACCACCACTCAAAGCCCTTGGTATTATCGGAGTGAGAATCCAAAGAGTGGACTTTGATGGAATTGGTAGAGGGAAGAGGAAAGGACGATTGTGTAGAATGACAAGCAAGTGGGAGATAGTAGGTGACTATCGTATAGTCGGGTGCTTGTCGCTTAGACAAAGATGCACGATCGTGTAGGTTTTACTAAGCGATCTTTTAGTAAAGAGTAAGCGATCGTTTAGAAAATCTCGACGTGCTAAGCGATCATTTAGAGAAGGTGAGTGATCGTTTAGAGAAAGCGTGTGATCGTTTAGTGCACGGGTGTGCGATCATTTAGGCGATAGGCACTATCGTATAGCCTCTCAACTAAGCGATCGTGAAGTTTCCACACCGTGAACGGTTTTTTCGAACTCTTTGCAAAATGAAACCAATTTTCATTTTATTCTTCAGTTACAATATTCAAAATTGATTTTCCCACTATCGCACAATTTAGGAGAAAATTCCGGTCAATTATCACATAATCGACTAATTAAATAAATAAATGAATATAATCATATTATATTCTTAACCTATAGTTTGATATCATATATCCACTATAGTAATTTCTCCTCTACTTGATATAAATCATATTTATATCTAATTTTCTCCAAAATAATGTATCTCATACATTTAGTCAATTATATCATATATAATTAGCCAATTCAATTATATCATATATAATCGAACTCCCTCTTGTCAATTTAAACATTTCAAACTGACCCAAAAAACTGATTCTAGACTTTGTCCAAGCTACCTAAGGGACCTTATGGACTTGTGGCTCGAAGCTCTAATGGTATGTGAATAGCTGACTAAACTCTTTAGCCACGAGATCTACCATCCATTAACTGCCAGACATTCCACTAAAGACCAACAGCCGAACTCTTCTTACCACAAATATATTTCTGTGTCCATCGGATATAACCAATCATGAGTACGATGACCCTTCACAGATGCTCATAAGGACAGCTGGGCCAATTTAACATTTTGCCCTTGTAGTTACATCTCACTCCTTAAGTACCATTGATTCCTCTAATGAACAATACAACATAGTCCAACTATGTGTGTACTCCTCTCGGGCCAAGAGACGGTGTGTAGCGGCACATCGTTTAAGCCCTAGAATCAGTCCTTAAGGGAGCTATCTATCTACTTGCCTCTGCTTCAGGGAAGAAGTGAATTCTATCTTGTGTAGCTGAGTATCCGGCTCCCAAATCAAACGAATTCCTAAAATGGAAAGTTTGAGTCGGCGACCTGGCCACTCGCACCCATACAAATCAAAAGACCGCCCTCAATGGCAATAGTTTCCAACTCACTCAGATTGAGGTCATGTTACCTATGGTCATCCTAGTGAAGTGAAGTCTCTGTCATGAACGATGTTATATAACGAGACGTTAACACTTCGTGGTTAGGTCTTATACAAACTCTTTGTACAGGACGCCCTCGCTCGCATGTCCCTTACATGAATAATCAGGATCAAACCATATGTGACAAGTCACAACACTTGTGACCATTCCACAAAGCAGGCCACATCCGTAGCATTACCAGGATAAGATTTCCCTCCTATATCTGTACCAAAACCCTTGCAATCGTCTACACGAAAGAACAAATGCTTTGCTCTATCTTTTACCAACGGTCCTAGAGTTAAACGATCATTTAGCAACGATCGTGTACCTTTTACTTAGCGATGAAGCCTGAGGTACACGATCGCCTAGGATGCTCCGAACAACACACGTCTTAAGCGATCGTCTAAACGACTACGATGCAACAAACCACCATCGCCTATACGATTGCTTAGCTAGTGCCTTAGTATCTACATGATCGCTTAGATAAATCCCAACGATCGTTTACCTTAGGCTATCACGATATGACCAACTCTTGGTCTTCTTCCTCGTCGAGAACCGCATCTCCATGCTTCAAAACTTCATCACAAATGACTCGACTAACTCAAACTACTTGAATTGTAGACTCGATTGCAAGTTAGTTACGCCCAAAAAAAAAAAAAAGGCCCTTACAAATTAACACTTTGTAATTGAAGAAAGCTTTAACTAAAGGCAATTAAACCCAAAAACATTCATCAACTCCATCGACAAATGCACTTAACCATTAAACAAAAATCCAGAAAAATACACCAAGACTGTAAAAGAAGTTCAAAACTTAATTGAAATTTGGAATATCAAAATAACATGGCTTTGAAACCAATTGAAGGAAATCAAACACGAGGATTTCCATGAGCAGCAGAAAGATCATTCAAAATTACAATCATATTATGAACTTTACAATTACAATCATAAACAAAAACATACGGTTATGCATTAATTACATAAATTATAGCATGATATACAAATGATCGAGGACTAGAGTAACACACATTTATCAACTCATCTGTAAGCTCCTTGATCACGAATGCTTGATCACAACAACATAGCAACCACGAACGTTCGTCCAACATGACCCTACACTGCACGAACACCACACACTCAAACTAAGCAAACGCCAAGGTCACGAACACCTCGATCAACACGAACGACCTCCACAGAACCTCGACAGTGTCGAGCTGAGTATGACACCACCAAAAAGGCTAACTTGGTATTCTCGGTGTGAGAATCCAGAGGGTGGGCTCTGTATGGACTTGGTTTGAGGCAGAAAACTGGAGGAAACACAATCGTGTAAATGATTGAGCAAGTGGAAGATGGAAGAACCTATCATATAGGTTGATGCCCAATCGTTTAGGAAAAGCTAAGCAATCGTCTAGCAAAAACTATGCGATCGTTTAACTCATCGCTTAGCTGAATGTCTATCACCTACTAACACTCCACAATCGTTTACCTTACTCCAAGTTGTCGCTTAGCAAATCCAATTTACTTAACAACTTCCCGTGAGAATTTTTCCGAGATTGGCAATCTCAAAACAACAATTTTTCAACATTACAAAATCTTTTCTTACTAAAATTAGGAAAATATTTTTCTTTTTATCTCGTGGTTACCATGATACTACCAATAACCTCCCACTCAATTGGTTATTAGAGAAAAAGAGATAATTATCCAATAATTAATATTATTACAAAAATAAATGATAACTAACTTACCATGCTATATTTATAACCTATAGTTTTAATATTTCATCTCATGAAAAATATAAACCAATAGCTTTTTTATTTCTATTTCATGGTACTTAATGTAAATCTTATTTACATTAATCTTCTACTAGATGTATCTCATACATCATACCGATCATATCATATATAATCAAATTACCTCTTGTTAATTTGAACATTTCAAATCAACACCAAGAACTGTTCCTTAATTAAATCCATTGAGCTACTAAGGGGACCTTATGGACCTGTAGCTCGAAGCTCCAATGATACGTGAATAACTGACTAAACTCTTTAGTCATGGGATCCACAATCCGTTAACTGCCAGGTACTCCACTAAAGACTGATAGCTGAACTCTCTTTACCACAGATATATTATGCGTCCATCCTAACAAAAATACAGTGCGATAACCCTTCAAAGATCGCTCGTAAATACAGCTCCACTAATAATTGTTATGTCCCTGTAGTTACATCTAACTTCTTAAGTACCACTGATCCCTCTAATGAACATAAGTCATAGTTCTACTATAACTGAGTCCTTTCTTCCAAAGAGAAGTTGTGGCCACTATGTTAAAGCCCCGGAATCAGCCCTTAAGGGAGCAATCTCTCTACTTATCCCTGCTTCGTGAAAGGAGTAAATTCCATCTTGTGTATTGAGTTTCCAGCTCCCAAAGTAGACAAGTCTCTAAAAAGGTAGGCATGTTGAATTGAAAATCTGGCCACTCTCACCCATACTAATCAAAGAATCGCCTCCAAAGGCAGGAGTTCCCAAAACACTCAGGATTGAGGTCGTGTCACCTATGGTCGTTTAGGTGAGATGTAAGTCTCTAGTATCAACAACGTTATATACAGAGTCTAGTCATCTCGTGGTTTGATCTTATACAAACTCTTTGTATAGGATGATAATGGGTAGAAATGCACATTATTACAGTGCTAAGTTATTAAACAATGAAGGTTTACGTTGATAAAATATATTAGATTGTGTCCAAAAAGTATTAAGTTCATAACATTGTGGTCGCATGCGTTCATCGCATAGAAATAGTTAATTTTTGTATTTTTATGCAGAATATGTGTTGACGCAAGGTGAAAAGTGCGATTACAAGAAATCAATGGTCGAGCGCAGCATTACCGCAAGGCTTTGCGGTGATTTGTGTTCGCAAACATCTGCTCAAGAAGAATTGTCGCATAGAGCCGGCGCAACTTGGTGGGCGTATCTGGGTGAAAAGCATAATTAATCACGATGGGAAAGAAAGCTGATGACGGTCGAATCTGAATTAAGTTGACAAGCCGCTAACGATAACAAGTACACTCAGCTTTTCGGTGACAAATATTCGGTGCATCAGTCAAAGAATTAAAGCCATGCTATCTGTGCAATCATAAGAGAGAAGCCGCCCTTCACACCGAATCTCTATAAATACCGAAGGCATCCTTCAGAAAAGGGGTTCAGTAGTTCGGCAAGTTTTTACTTATAGCTTTAGCCGTGTTCATAGTTTTCTTTTATTATTAGAAGGCGGAGCGAGAGAAGGGAAGAGACGTCAGAAGATCGCTCAGGGCAACTCGAGAGAGAACCCGAAGGTGTGGAAAGCAAAGAGCAGGCCGATTCTCGCGAGAGCGAGATTATCTTTTGAACAAGAGTAGAAAAGATAGTGTAAAAGCCTGGGAAGCAAGAGATTGCTACCAGGCTCTTTATTCTCCTCTTGCATTATTATTTTGTACTTCAACTTTATATTTATATAATGGAAGTTCTTATTCTACATTTGTTTACTCTCTTAGTACACATAAGTAACTAAACTTGTTGAATGGGTTGAGAAGAACTAAGCTAACATGACCTAGGATCTTCATTGCTTGCGATTATCTTATTTTACATTATGCCCAACATCCCTTTAGAACTACTCGAGAGAGAGTCTAAAGAAATAACCTAAGACTTGAGAAAGCTAGGTTAGAATCTAGACTCGAGAGAGCAAGATTAGATCTGCATAAACAAGAGATAGGGACTTAGGGATAAGCTCTATTTGCCAACATACATCGCATTCACCATATAGAGGTTATGATATTATGTGGTCGCCTCATTTGTGTGTGTGTCATTTTGTCATCACATGGGTAAGAATAGAGGCTTATGTGTAGGTTCTATAGACTCATCGCATATATCGCATGCGTTCTAGCCTTAGAAGTCATAGCATTCGCATTGAGAGATGGTTTACTATTGTATGTGTGTTGCATGGTCGCATAACATGAATGCATCCTAGGAAGTGTTAGCCGAACCCTTCTCAACTTGTTCACTGCATACTCATCGCATCTTACGTTTTATCAACTCTTTTCCAAACTTCGCCGCATTTGTTTATTTTTGTTACCGCAAACAACAATCCAAAAAACCATTTGATTTATTTAGTTACTGCAAAGTTCTCTAAGAAATTACCACCACATACTGTTTTCCTAAGTCCCTGAGTTCGACCCTAGACTTACCAGGAAACTTAGTGGGGTTTTATACTTGGATTCCACTAAGAAAACTTATTGCTCAACGCAATTCCATCACCACATTTCATTCCACATTTTCATCTCATAAAATAACGCATCAAGTTTTTGGCGCAGTTGCCGGGACTTCGGCAAATCAGTGTGCTAACGGTAATTTTTCTGATTTCTTTGTAGACTCTCAATCTCTGGCGAATTACGACTCAGAGATTGAGAGGACGTTCAGACCGAGACTAAAAGACAGCCGCCACCAACAACAGCCAGACAAAGAAGATATGGCGAAGCAGCCTGGAAATGGAGCACCAAATGAAAACAACGTCATGGCAAACCCAATCCTACTGGAAAACTATCGCAATAGGCCCATTCAGGACTATGCATCGCCAAACCTCTACGATTTCTCTCCAGGAATCATTAGGCCTGCCTTTGATGGAAGTCGATTCGAAATGAAACCGGTGATGCTGCAGTTGATCCAGACTGCAGGACAATTCGAAGGATGGCGTGGCGAGGACTTGCACGCCCACCTCCATAGCTTTATAGAAATCTGCAACACTTTTGTGTTCCCGAACATCTCTGCCGAAGAAGTTCGACTAACTCTGTTTCCAATTTCTCTGTGGGACTAGGCAAGAAAATGGGCGTATTCCCTCGAGTCGGGAGAGATCACTTCATGGGAACAGGTCGTAGAGAAGTTTATGAAGAAATATTTCCCACCTACTGAGAAGCTAGACAAAAGAAACTAATAACCAATTTTGAACAAGACATGGACGAATCGCTCAGCAATGCCTGGGCGAGGTTTAAGCGGTTGGTTAGGGACTATCTACACAATTGATTACTAGACTGGCTTCAAATGGAAATCTTTTATCACGGTTTAAATCCCGCTTCACATACTGCTGCCAATGCGGCAGCCGCTGGTGGTCTGTTAGACAAAACATATGACTAGGATAAGAACATATTGGATCACATCTTTAAAAATCGTGAGGATTGGAGAGAGAACGATCAGAGACTGAGAATAAAGGATAACAATGCAAGTAATGGTGCTATTGCTTCACTATAGAATCAGATGACCGCAATCATGAACCTAATTCAGGGAATTGCGATCAATAGCCCAACACCGCAAAATGGGCAAGTAAACGCAATTAATCAGAATACTACAAGGTGTGCGACTTGCGGTGACAAACACGTAATGGAAGAATGCCCACAGAATCCACAGTCTATTTACTTTGTGAAAAATAATCCATTCTCTAACACCTACAACCCCGGGTGGAGAAACCACCCCAACTTTGTGTGGAAGAATCAGCAGTAGAATTTCCAATCTGTGGCACAAAAAGAAGGGCCACCTAGATTCTTCCCATGAAATGACGGTCAGACAAGCAGTCAAGCCACTAGCTCGCAACCACCCCAATCTTCCTCCTTAGAAAGCTTGTTGTAGTAGTATATAGAGAAAAACGAAACTGTGCTTCAAAGCCAGGCGATGTCCATCCGCAATCTAGAATTACAGATGAGCCAGATTGTGAGCGAGCTAAAGAATAGACCACAAGGGGCCCTTCTGAGTTCAACAGAACTCCCACACAACTTAGGGGGATCAGGTAAAGAGCAATGTCAAGTCGTGACATTGCGGAGTGGAAAAACTGTGGAGGGAGAAAGGAAGGAGCCTAGCCGGACTGCTCCCATTGCGTTGGAACCTAAGATTGCAGTAACTAGAGAAGAAGAAGGAAAAAAAGAAGAGATAGAGCCAGAAGTTGCATCCACCTCGAAGTCAATAGAAAAGGGGACCGTGAGAGTACAGTTGCCACTTTTCCCGAAGAGACTCAGAAAGAAGAAAAATGATGAGGTACAGTACCAATGCTTCATGTCTATGTTAAAACAATTGCATATTAATATTCCATTCAGTGAAGCGATTGAGGAGATGCTTGTATACGCGAAGTTTCTGAAGGATATGGTAACCAAGAAGAGAGGCACTAGTAAGTTTGCCATGGTGGCTTTAACATAGAGCTCGAAATCAATAATTCCACAGAAGATGAGCGATCTTGGGAGCTTTACTATACCTTACTCCATTGAAGGACTGTACATCAGGCAAGCCTTGTGTGACCTTGGAGCCAGCATCAACTTCATGCCTCTGTTAATCTTTAAGCAGCTAAATGTAGGGCAACTTGCACTCACGACCGTGACTCTCCAACTTGTAGATAGATTTCTGGTGCATCCAGAGGGGAAGGTGAAGGACGTGCTGGTCACCATCAACAAATTTATCTTACCAGCCAACTTCATCATCTTAGATTACGAAGCTGACAAAGATGTGCCCATCATCCTGGGGCGACCATTTTTATCAACAGATCGTGCCCAAATTGATGTGCACAAAGGAGAGATCACTTTAAGCATAAATGGATAGAAGCTCAAGTTCAACATCATCCATACCATGAATTTTCCTAACAAAGAAGACCTACATGAATCTGATGACGACCAGAATTTGACTAAAAACGAAAAGCTTGACGAAGAGAATGAAGAAGAGGATGCAAGCGCATCCATTGTGACGTGTAATGCGATCATAGAAAAAACAAACAAGGAAGTTGAGATGATCGCAACCCAAGAAGAAGAGCCAATAGTAAAAGAAGAAAGAAAAACAACGCAATAGTCCTTAGTAGATCCACCAATAATGGAATTGAAGACCCTGCCGAATCACCTAAAGTATGCATTTTTGGGGCAGAATGAAAAGCTACCAGTCATTATTTCCTCTGAACTTAATGAAGAACAGAAGAATGCATTGATGAGCATTCTGAGGAAACATATACGAGCGATTGGCTAGACGCTCACAGACATTCGAGGAATTAGCCCCGCATACTGTATACACCGAATTTTTCTCGAAGAAAACCATAAGGCGTCGATCAAACATCAGCGCCGACTCAACCCTGCGATGAAAGAGGTCGTTAAAAAGAAGATCATCAAGTGGTTAGATGTGGGCATTATTTATCCGATAACAGACAGCACGTGGGTCAGCCCCGTGTAATGCCTGTCAAAAAAAGGTGGCATGACGATAGTCCCCAATGAAAATAATGAGCTAATACCACAAAGAACCGTCACTGGGTGGCATATTTGCATAGACTACTGTAAGTTGAATGCGGCAACTAAGAAAGATCATTTCCCTTTACCTTCCATTGACTAAATGTTGGATCCTCTGGCAGAAATGACTTTTACTGCTTTCTGGATGAGTATGCCAGGTATAACCAGATTATGATTGCCTCATAAGATCAGGACAAGACCACATTCACCTGCCCATATGGAACTTTTGCTTTTCGCCGCATGCTGTTCGGCCTCTACAATGTGCCGAGCACGTTCCAAAAGTGCATGATGGCCATCTTTTCAGAATATCTTGAAGACTCTGTTGAAATCTTCATGGACGACTTCTCTGTCTATGGGCACACCTACGAAGTCTATCTGGCCAACCTAGAGAAGATACTAAAAAGATGCGAGGAGACGAATCTCGTTCTCAACTGGGAAAAATGTCATTTTATGGTGAAGGAGGGCATTGTACTAGGGCACAAGGTATCTCAGGATGGGTTAGAGGTGGATAAAGCAAAAATAGAAGCAATTGAAAAACTCCCACCTCCAACAAGTGTAAAGGCTGTAAGAAGTTTCTTGGGGTATGCTAGATTTTACAGACACTTTGTCAAGAACTTTTCGAAAATAGCATGACTGCTGAGTGCGTTGATAGAGGCTGACAGAAATTTGACTTTGACGACAATTGCCTCAACGCATTCAGGATTTTGAAGAATGCACTGACAACCGCGCCCGTGTTAATCGCACCTAATTGGACACTCCCTTTTGTTAATGTGCGATGCAAGTAGGTATGCGATGGGAGCTCTAGCATAGAAGAAAAAAACAATCTTACATCCCATCGCATATGCGAGTAAGACGTTGAATCCTGATCAGACTAACTACACTACCACAGAAAAAGAGCTACTTGCGGTAATTTTTGCATTGGAAAAATTTAGTGCGTATTTGCTAGGAACAAAAGTACTCATCCACACTGATCATTCGGCGATAAAGTAATTAATAACAAAGAAGGATGCAAAGCTGAGGTTGATCAGATGGGTTCTCCTCCTTTAGGTATTTGACATAGAAATAATTGATCGCAAGGGGACGAAGAACCAAGTTGTGGATCACTTGCCCAGATTGGAAAATCCAGAGGTTGACCGCAATCATTCAGAAGTGAGTGTGGTGTTCCCAAACGAGCAGCTGTTTCATATTGAAGAATTGCTGACATAGTCAACTATTTGGTTTCTGAGCAATTTCCAGAGGATTATATTGACCATCAGAAGAGGAGGCTCAAGTACGAATGCAGATCATATTTTTGGGATGAGCTAAATCTGTATAAAAAGGGGGCAGACCAGATTCTTCGACTATACGTGCTCAACAGCGCATATTATCGCAATTTCATGACTCACCATATGGTGGACACTTTGGAGGACAACACACCGCAGCTAAAGTATTACAGAGTGGATTCTATTGGCCAACATTGTTTAAGGATGCTGCTGGCTACATGATGAAATGTGACCGGTGCCAACGCACAGGTAACATTTCATAGAAACATGCAATGCCTATGAACACCATTTTGGAACTTGAGTTGTTCAATGTCTAGGGTATCGATTTCATGGGACCATTCCCTCCATCGAATGGTAAAAATTATATTTTGTTAGCCATCGATTATGTATCCAAGTGGGTCGAAACAGTGGCATGCGCCACAAGCGATGTGGCGGTAGTCTCTCAATTCCTGAAGAAAAACATTTTCACTCGTTTTGGCACTTCATGTGCCATAATCAATGATGAAGGGTCCCACTTTATCAATCATACTGTCAAGGAACTGCTGCACAAATATAACATTCTCCACAAAGTAGCCACCGCATACCATCCGCAGACGAATGGTCAGGCCGAGGTGTCCAATTGGGAGATCAAGCTGATGCTTGAGAAGGTGGTAAGGCCTTCGCGAAAGGATTGGGCAACAAAGCTCGTCGATGCATTGTGGGCATACTAGACTGCATTTAAAACACCCATAGGTATGTCCCCATATGCATTGGTATTTGGTAAGGCATGTCATTGGCCTCTGGAGCTGGAATAAAAAGCACTGTGGGCGGTGAAGAAGCTAAACTTTGACTTGAAGAAAGCAGGAGAAGCGAGAAAACTTCAACTGATCGAGCAGGAGGAATGGAGGATTAACGCATATGATAACGCAAAGATTTACAAGGAGCACGCAAAGCACTGGCATGACAAACACATATGCAGCAAGAACCTCCAAGTCAGGCAGAGGGTCTTACTATTTAACTCATGACTACGACTCTTCCCTAGGAAATTAAAGTCACGTTGGTCCTAACCATTCATAGTTAAAGAGGTATTCCTGCATGGCGCAGTCGAATTATCTAATGTTGACAGGACCAACATATTCAAAGTTAATGAGCAACGAGTAAAAATGTATCATGGAGAAGGCTGGCATCACCAAGTCGACTCCGTGGAATTGAGAAACTCTGAATAATAAAGAAGTAGGTGGTCCCTGCGCTATCAGACAATTGAAGTAGGTGGTCCCCCCTCGCATGTCTTCACATGAATGATCAGGATCTACCATCTGTAGTAGTTTACAACACTTGTAAACCTCTACAAGTGCGCCGTATTCGTAGTGTCACCAGGATCAGGTATCCCAGCTTAATCCTTATATGAAGACTTATTTAGGTTATCACTTAAGTCATGATTCACTTGTATATCACATATACATGCTTAAGTTTACATAAGATAACCATGGAGCTTTGTTTATTGGACATGAGTAAATGCCAGAATGAAATAATAGTTAATTTATTTATAAAACAATGTGTATCATTATAAACAACGAGAATCCGGGAGAATTAGGACACTAATTCCAACAGTATTTGTATCCTTCATTAGAGCTAACAGAGGTAGGTCCCCACACATCCGAATAGACTAAGTCAAATTTATGTCGTGCACGAGATGTAGAGTTAGAAAAGGGTAGTGAGTGAGCTTTTCCAAGGCAACAAGATTCATAAAAAATAGTATCATCATTTAACTTCATAGGTTGATTACATGCCTTTAAAATTGACTCCAAAATTCGTAGTGAGGGGTGACCTATCCTTCTATGCCACAATCCTTTAGACTCTACTATATTAACTCCAATATTTGACAGAACAAATGCAGTGGACTCCTTTGTATCTATGTCAACAGGGAGCACCTCTTCTTTAACCAGCTGATATGAACCATTCTTAAGAGTTCCTGTCACCAGTGTTTACCCCAAACATATGTTCTTAATAACACAACAGTTGAAATTCAACAGATACTTTATTGTCTTGTACTAACCTTGAAACACTAATTAGATTCTTAGCAATGCTTGGTACATACAAAACATATTTTAAATCTAGTTTACAGCTATGAGCAGATAAGCAAGCATTGCCAATAGATGAAATGTTTAGTTGTTCTCCATTACCTACCATGATAAGCTCATTACCTGTATAATCAGATGGATTTGCTAATTGTTGTGGTCAACAATGATGTGGTTAGTAGCCCCACTGTCTGAATACCAACTATAGCCTCTTGTAGGCTCACTTTGTGGGAACAGATTTAAGTTATGTCATGTGATAAACACTGAAGGATTAGGTGGATGCATTCCTGAGTTTCCTTGGTTGTGGTTACTCCCCTTGTCGTTATTTTGGTTGGGCACAAATTCTCTATTATACCTCCGATAACAAACGTCTACAACATGCCCATATTTTGTGCAGACTTGGCAGGTAGGTTTATTACCCCTGCCTCTTCCTTTTCCTCTGTTGCCACTTCCATTAAAGCTATTATTGCCTCTAAATCCACTAAATTGTTGTTGACGGTTTCTCCTTTGACTGTTTCCTTGACCAGTCGATTTTGACGTAGGTGGGTTGCGATTGAAAGCTATATTTGCTGAAGCATTGTGCTTAAATGTTGTTGTGGTTTTTGAGCTATTTTGATGCTCTAGTCGTTTTTCAAAGGAAAGCAATTCAGGCTACATATCAAGCCACAAGATTTCTGGCTTGCTTTGGCTAACTACAACCACTAGGTTGTACTCTTCATCCAATCCCAGGAGAGCTTGAGATATGAGATTGTGCATAAGGCTGCCCTTTTGAGCTAGGTTATCAGAATGAAGTTTCATTAGTTTTAGGTGTTCAAACATTGAGGTGTTACCTTTTCGAGTTTGTTGGAACACCTGGCGCAGGTAATCTTCTTCTGCTCTTGATTGAATTCCAAATAAGGAGTGAATCGCTTCCCATAGACTTTTGGCACTTTCATGTCCCATCAATTCCATAGCTACTTTTGGTATCATGGAGTTGTACAGCCAACCCAAAAGAAGTTGATCGGCAGTGATCCATGCTTCATACAGTAGATTCAAGATCCTTTCTCTAGTCGAGCTTGACTCTCCTCCTAAAGAGTTTGAGTCCAGTGCTTGGTGCAGCGGATATGGTGAACATCGAAGGGTAGGCTTTGGTTCCGGTTAAATTCCATTCTAGCTTGCATCCTCTAAAAATAGAACTAGCCAGTGTCTTCCACAGCATGAAATTTCCTCTTTCTAACTTGGTACTTGTAATCTGATTGAGTAATTGGTTCAGAGGCATGCTAAACTTTGTCGATTTAGAGGTGACAGCTGTTGTTGTTGAGGCGTTTGCCATGGAAAAGCTCTGATACCAAATCAGAGTTTTAAGTAGAAGACGAAGCGATGGAAAATTTCTCTCTATATCCTTCATTTTCTCAAGGCATAGATATGTCTGTTTTATACATATTTCCCAAAATTAGGGTTTCAATAATAAATGAATAATATATATGTAAAATGATAAAAATCAATGAATGTTACAAATGGACCAATGAGACAAATGGGGAATAAAGGCTGTTGAGAGAGCCTAACAGAATATTGACTCCAACAACGATCCATTCTTCAATTTTATTGCATGGCTTCAGGTTGTGACATGACTTTTCACAATTTGACGTGTCTGCATTGACTCTTCTCCTTTGTTAATAACTCTCTCACAACCAAATAAAAGCAGGTGTCGATGTTGATTGCATACATCATCCTTGAAAGGATGCTCTTCCAACTATATTTCTAAATGAACAAAACGCCTTTTGAATGAGTGATGAACTCGTGAACCACAATATTACACCTTACATAAGCACATGAAAAACCACTAATATAATTTTCCACTTATGATTGTTGAGAAGGATGTCAACAAAGAAAAATAGGAACTTAAAAGTGAAAATTCAACCAAAAACTTAAAAGAGGATGATAAAATACTATTCATAACTTTAGGAAAAAACGATGGTAGGTGATAATCTCGGAGCTACATTTTCATCCCTTTGTTTTTTCGTTGTGGGAGGCTAACTCATGTGTGGAATTGAGTTAAACTTGCTTCTAACAGAGATGGAATCAACAAAACAACCTGAGCTAATTTGCATGGCGAACTTTTATTCAATCAAAAGGTTTTAAATAATTTGAGAATCTATTTTAATCTAGATGGGATGATCTATGTTTAATCAAAGCACTTTGATTATTCTGTCGTAGAGAGCTATCACTTCATGAAAGAAAAATAAATAAAAAGACTAACATGTGAAGAGAGGACAAGTACAATAATTTTTTATGAATAAGAATAATAGACGAGTGCACGTACAAATTATTTAAACTTATCATTTATAAGAAAAGACCGACTATGTTGTAGGTATGTTCAAAGGACCCGACAATCCGAACAACTTGGACTACTCAACCCAAATTGTAAAAGTTAGATTATGTTAGTTTTAATTTTGGATTGGATTGGATTGAATTTTTTATGTTTTTTTTTTTTATTATTGGGTTGGGTCCAGGTTACACTTTTAAAAATTCAAGTTAACCTGACTTAACCCTATATATATATAAACTTGTAAAGATTATAACTCATATATATTTTTATGATGTTTGTATGAAGTTTGTAACAGATATCTGGGAATTTAATATTTAACATTTTGAGTTTTATAATTATTAGTATGTGTTGTATACAAATTTAAGTATTTTTAGTTAATAAAAAAAGAAAAGAAAAAATAAACCAATAATCCAACCCAATCCAACCTAAATTTTAAGAGTTAGGTTGGGTTGGGTTGGAGACCCTATTCAGGTCATTCGGGTAGCTAACCCCACCAACTCGAATTTTTGGGTTGGTCCCAAAAATATCCCAACCTATGTACACCCCTACTATGTCCTGTTTTTTTTTAGTTAGAGTTTATGTTAATCTCACAACTTCGTGTGAGATAATAAAATATTTCGCAATGATTTGAACAACTTCTCTCAACGACAGATGTAATCATTTCATAGAAAATAATTATAGTTAACATACAAAATGTCAAGATATTTAACAAGAAATTTGTAGTCTAGTTGAAAAGAAAGAAAAGAGTTCTCAAGATTTTAGTTTGGGGTTTATTTTTCTTGAAACAATATACATATAAAAATGTGATGAAAGTGCTACAAAATTGGTTAAGTTATAAAATATGATTTTATAGTTAGAATTGGATTACTATAATTTATAATTTAGTTTCTATGATTTGATAAAATCTTCATAAATATAATAATCCCTATCAGGGGACTATTTTTGGAAATTAAAAGTTAGAATTTAATCTCCATAATTTTAAAAGTTAGAATTTAGTTGATGTAGTTTTCACTTGCACCCTAGTAATTAACAAAACCAAGCTTGCACCCCTAGAGATGGATCCATTTAATGGAACCAAGCTTGTTCTGAATTTAATCTCCATAATTTTAAAAGTTAGAATTTACACTACTATAAAATCTACATTACTTGACACTTGTAATTTTTAATTACTTGACGGTTCTTTGAAAAAAAAAAGTAAAGTAATGACGTTTTAGAAAAGAAAATGTCAAGTAAAAGGGTTAAAAAAGCAGAGATTGATGGAATTTTTCGGATATTTTCACGCGACCAATTACGACACGTTTTTTGTGTCAAATAATATAAGGTCTTGTTTGACACGTTTTTCGTGTCAAGTATAAGAAACTCTTACTTGACATATTTTTCATGTCAAGTAAGTATAAAAAATAATACTTTTTTAATCTTTACTTTTTGTTTCTCTCCCTCCATCATTTTCATTTCCCTGTCAAATTTGGTTTCCCTCCTACTAAATTTATTAAATAAAATATAAAAAATAATTTACTTATTATTTTAAACAAGTAAAAAAAACTTCCCCCTTCCTCATTTTTTCTCTCGCAACCCCTTCCCCTCCCAAACCCTCTCTTCGCGGCAGCCGACTTTCCCTCTCCCTCTGCCCGTTGACTCTCCCTCTCCCCGCTATCGGCAGTCGTACAACCAACCTCCATTTGTCTGCCCTGCAAATCCACTATCCCTCTCTTCGTTCATCAAGCTCAGAAAACCCCTTCCCCCCGCCGTTTGTCAGCTCAACAAACCCCACTGTCCCTCGTTCGTCAGCCCAGCCCTCGCTTGCACCACCTCGTCGTTTCGTCCACTAGCCCTCATCACTCTCCCTCTCTTGTTCCACTGTCGATCTTGCGGTGGTTCTAACCTCCATCGGCAGCCAGTCGAAGATACCTGGCCTCTGATGTTTACTGCTACAAATCTGGCAATGCGAAGGAATCCGACTGAGACATTGGTGCTCTAAACGCAGTCCTCCTAGGAGTTCTACAGAGAGTTTCTAGATTCGCCAACTCTATCAAATAGTCCAGTCAATTTTCTGCTGGGAGTTAAGGTAAGGTTTAATTGTTTAGTCATTGATTAATTTGTGTAAGAAGTTTTCGAAATTTCTTGTTTGGGATTTTGATTAAATTTTTTTACTTAAATAACCATTCAAAATAGAATACTCGCCTGTGAAGTGTTTTGTTTGGGTATCAATAAATATGTTGGAAGTGTTGGAATATTTTACTACTAACCTTCCATTTTTGCTTAGGTGAACTCTAAATTTTCTTTATCAGATATCATTCTAAGGCTACTTTGAAGCAGAAATCCTCTTGTACTTATCAAACATATTTTAATTAAATATATTACATAAATAACCATATGAAAAAAGATTGTTGGAAGCAAAGTTGTGTAGCTATAAATAATTGTAGCATCTTCTCTTATTTGCCCAAATCCATCGCTCGTATGCTTTCCAAACATTTCGAGCGACATTGGGAGCTGGAATAGGAGGACAAACCTCTGTAAGGGCAAACATGAGATCCTCGATGATTAGTATTTTTGTGATCATATGTTTCCATGTTGAAAAGTTATCGCCAGTTAATTTCTCGGTGCTAAGCAAAGCTAAAGTGGCTGTGGCCATTTTTCAAAAGATTGTTGCTGAAAAACGAACAAAACTTTTATTCGATTTTGCAAAACCACATTTTAACCAATTAATTTTTCAAAACAGTTGCAAGTACATAAAGTGAAAGACTTCTATTTTACAATGATGCCCTAGCGAGACAGGACAAACGTCACCGATGGGGTGATCAGATGCCCCTTAACTAGGATGAGACATTTATTTTGTGCAGACTTGGCAGACAGTTAATATCAGATGCCCCATATTTTGTGCAGACTTGGCAGAACCAACTCTTGGAACTGGACCTAACAACTAACATTTATTTGGTCCAAAACTGTTAACCTTTAACAATTTCGTGTAAGTGTGACCTTTCGCTTTCGGTGCTAGATTCCCGCCCTAATGAGCCCACCATAGGGAAGAAGCATATTAGAACAAGAGACTAAGTAACCTTATCCTCTTAAGGAGATCAAATAAAGAAATGCGCACAACTTTCATCCTATAGGGGGACACTCCCAGGGTGCCTCGAGGTGATGCGCAAAAACTTTATTCAATCCAATGAGGGAGTATGAGGGATATACTGTCGCACTTTCTCCTCCCACTTACTATGAACACTATCTCCATCCACCTTGATATTAACCTACCCAAACACCATCCTTTAGGGGGACATTCCCAGAGTGCCACGAGACCAAGGATAAATCTCATGGTGTGGACTATATAGGAGAAACATTAAAGGTTTAAGTGAAACATCATATGTCCCAAGTACCTCCCACTGAATGTTCTACCTAGGGGTTCATTAACGTAGATAATTCAGCTATTGATTTTAATCTAGGTCATCTTTCTAAGTCCGCTCATAAAAAACTTTTGTCTATGAATTATGAACAAGTTTAAGTAGTCATTTTTAAACACTTTAAACACTTTAATGGACTATCCTTAAGTTCCCAGGTAGGGGTGTTACGTTTCCGTCAATTTAAATACCCCAGCCTAGACAGAACCTGCCTTAGACAAAAGATCCCTTATAGGTAGATTTGCTACACTTTAACCTTTTATTAGTCAATTTAATCCTATTAAACTGATTAAAAGATTACAGTCTAATGGTTGCTAATTAAATTAGAACCGTGATCTTAGGTCTATGTCATCCAAGTTTAAAACATTTTAAAACCATGAATTAAGCCTAAGTTAGCATGCATGTCTTTCTTATTGCTTTTAGTTCTAATTTCTCTTTAACCATTAAAAAGAAACAACTAAAAACATTGTGCATAACAAGGTGTTTATAATGCTTATAAAGAAACCTATGTGTCATGCTTCATGCAATGTCCGGTCATTACTATATAATAACTTTTATATACATGTAATAACCAAGCAAACATATATACCTTATACTATAAAAATTATAATAAAAAGATGATGCATGTCAATGCTTTTTATGCATGCATAAATATCACTCTTATATTATATGATGCATGAGCATGCTCTTACTAATTAAATCATGCTTCTCTAGATTATAACATTTACAATAAAGAGATGATGCATGACTAATGCATAACCTAAGGTGGGATTTACTATTATCCATACCATAAGACATATTAATAACCATACATCTCATGTAATAAACAAAGGATTAATGGACCAGGATGAACCTTTACCAAAAACCAGAATGAAATAACTCTATCTATTACATTTTCCATCAAGCACACCGGTTCACTGGCGAACCAGGCCTTGAACCGCCTGGAGAAACTCCATCATTTAGTAAATGCTACAAGTAAATGATTACTCAGTGCACACTAGAAGATAGTGCAAAAGTTAAACGATCGCTTAGACGACAACAAGGTTGCGAAGCCTGATCGTCTAGGCGATCGCTTAATGCGGCAAAAGGTAAATGATTTATCGTGCATTACTCTGCGATCTTTTAGTCAGTTACTAAGCAATGAATCTTGCTGAGCTAAACGAATTTCTAATGCGCACGCACGTTAAACAATACCCGAGCATCTGATACTCACCAATCACTTACCCCATCGTCTACACGACCCGATCAACCCTTGTTCGTCTTCTTCCTCGAAGAATACCAACCCTTGCTCCAAACTTCTTCACAAACGACTCAAAACTCAAGCTGACTTTGAATTACAGACTCAATAATTATTAATTGTGCCTAAAAATACAGGGGCCTTTACAATTAACCAAAAATGCAAAAGAATTAATCAAACTGGGGTAACATCCTAGAAAACTCCATTAATCTGCACATCCACAAACAATTTAACAATTAAACAGAGAGCAGATATGCACCTACCCAGAATGTATATGCAATTCGTTGCATCAATTAAATTGGAATATCAGAACTTGGCTCTGATACCAATTGAAGGAACTCTTAACCAATAGTATCCATGAGCTTTTCAGATCTTTCCTATTTCATTGTGACTGAATTACCACATACACATTCTAACAAACAGGTATGCATTTTAACACTAATTATAGGCGTGCTTTAACAATTAAATAACAACAGATTGAGTAAACATACCAGTTAAAGACTATTTTCACTCGAACTCAATCCAGCGGAAGCAAAACCCTCTACAGTCTTTGTCGCCCATAAACAGTTGGCTAGCAGCACCACAATCGTCTACACGAACAATAGTGCACGAACAAGCAGGACCGAGGATGACACCACCACTCAAAGACCTTGGTATTAACGGAGGGAGAATCCAAAGAGTGAACTTTGATGGAATTGGTAGAGGGAAGAAGACAGAACGATCATGTAGAACGACAAGCAAGTGAGAGATAGTAGGTGACTATCGTATAGTCGGGTGCTTGTCGCTTAGACAAAGGTGCATGATCGTGTAGGTTTTACTAAGCAATCGTTTAGTAAAGAGTAAGCGATCGTTTAGAAAAGCTCGACGCACTAAGCGATCATTTAGAGAAGATGAGTGATCATTTAGAGAAAGCGTGTGATCGTTTAGTGTGCGGGTGTGCGATCATTTAGGCGATAAGCGCTATCGTATAGCTCTCAACTAAGCGATCGTGAAGTTTCCACACCGCGAGCGATTTTTTCGAACTCTTTGCAAAATGAAACCAATTTTCATTTTATTCTTCAGTTACAATAACCAAAATTGATTTTCCTACTATCGGACGATTCAGGAGAAAATTCCGGTCAATTATCACATAACTGACTAATTAAATAAATAAATGACTATAATCATATTATATTCTTAACCTATAGTTTGATATCATATATCTACTATAATAATTTCTCCTCTACTTGATAAAAATCATATTTATATCTAATTTCCTCCAAAATAATGTAACTCATACATTTAGTCAATTATATCATATATAATTAGCCAGTTCAATTATATCATATATAATCAAACTCCCTCTTGTCAATTTGAACATTTCAAACTGACCCAAAAAATTGATTCTCGACTTTGTCCAAGCTATTTAGGGGACCTTATGGACTTGTGGCTTGAAGCTCCAATAGTACGTGAATAGCTGACTAAACTCTTTAGCCACGAGATCCACCATCCCTTAACTGCCAGACATTCCACTGAAGACCAACAGCTGAACTCTTCTTCCACAAATATATTTCTGTGTCCATCGGATATAACCAATCATGAGTACAATGACCCTTCACAGATGCTCATAAGTACAGTTGGGCCAATTTACCATTTTGCGCTTGTAGTTACATCTCACTCCTTAAGTACCACTGATTCCCCTAATGAACAATACAACATAGTCCAACTATGTGTGTACTCCTCTCGCGCCAAGAGACGGTGTGTGGCGGCACATCGTTTAAGCCCTAGAATCAGTCCTTAAGGGAGCTATCTATCTACTTGCGCCTGCTTCAGGGAAGAAGTGAATTCCATCTTGTGTAGCTGAGTTTCTGGCTCCCAAATGAAACAAATTCCCAAAATGGTAGGTTTGAGTCAGCAACCTGGCCACTCGCACCCATACAAATCAAAATACCGCCCTCAATGGCAGGAGTTTCCAACTCACTTAGATTGAAGTCATGTTACCTATGGTCATCCTAGTGAAGTGAAGTCTCTGTCATGGACGATGTTATATAACGAGATGTTAACACTTCGTGGTCAGGTCTTATACAAACTCTTTGTATATGACACCCTCGCTCGCATGTCCCTTAAATGAATGATCAGGATCAAACCATATGTGACAAGTCACAATACTTGTGACCATTCCACAAAGCAGGCCACATCCGTAGCGTTTGTCAACTTCATCCACAAATGAACTTAACCATTAAACACAAATGCAGAAAAAGTCCACCAAGACTGTAAAAGAAGTTCAAAACTGATTTGAAATTTGGAATATCAGAACAACATGGCTTTGAAACCAATTGAAGGAAATTGAACACGAGGATTTCCATGAGCAGCAGAAAGATCATTCCAAATTACAATCGTATTATGAACTTTACAATTACAATCGTAAACAAAAACATATGGTTATGCATTAATTACATAAATTATAGCATGATATACAAATGATCGAGGACTAGAGTAACACACATTTATCGGCTCATCTGTAAGCTCCTTGATCACGAACGCTCGATCACAACAACACAAGAACCACGAACATTCGTCCAACATGACGGCTACACTGCACGAACACCGTACACTCGAACTAACTGAACGCCAAGGTCACGAACACCTCAATCAACATGAACGATCTCTACAAAACCTCGACAGTGTCGAGCTGAGTATGACACCACCAAGAAGGCTACCTTGGTATTCTCGGTGTGAGAATCCAGAGGGTGGGCTCTGTATGGACTTGGTTTGAGGCAGAGAACCGGAGGAAATACAATCATGTAAATGATTGAGCAAGTGGAAGATGGAAGAACCTATCATATAGGTCGATGCCCAATCGTTTAGGAAAAGCTAAACAATCATCTAGCAAAAGCTATGCGATCGTTTAACTCATCGCTTAGCTGAATGTCTGTCACCTACTAACACTCCACAATCGTTTACCTTACTCCAAATTGTCGCTTAGTAAATCCAATTTACTTAACAACTTCCTGTGAGAATTTTTCTAAGATTGGCAATCTCAAAATAACAATTTTTCAACATTACAAAATCTTTTCTTACTAAAATTAGGAAAACATTTTTCCTTTTATCTCACGATTACAATGACACTACCAATAACCTCTCATTCAATTGGTTATTAGAGAAAAAGAGATAATTATCCAATAATTAATATTATTACAAATATAAATGATAACTAACTTACCATACCATATTTAGAACCTATAGTTTTAATATTTCATCTCATGAAAAATATAAACCAATAGCTTTTTTTTTTTTTTTCTATTTCATGGTACTTAATGTAAATCTCATTTACATTAATCCTCTACTAGATGTATCTCATACATCATACCGATCATATCATATATAATCAAATTACCCCTTGTTAATTTGAATATTTCAAATCAACACCAAGAACTGATCCTCAATTGAATCCATTGAGCTACTAAGTGGACCTTATGGACCTGTAGCTTGAAGCTATAACGGTACGTGAATAACTGACTAAACTCTTTAGTCATGGGATCCATCATCCGTTAACTGCCAGGTAATCCACTAAAGACTAACAGTTGAACTCTCTTTACCACAGATATATTATGCGTCCATCCTAACCAAAATACAGTGCGACAACCCTTCAAAGATCGCTTGTAAGTACAGCTCCATTAATAACCGTTATGTCCCTGTAGTTACATCTAACTCCTTAAGTACCACTGATCCCTCTAATGAACATAAGTCATAGTTCTACTATAACTGAGTCCTCTCTTCCAAAGAGAAGTTGTGGCCACTATGTTCAAGCCCCGAAATCAGCCCTTAAGGGAGCAATCTCTCTACTTATCCCTGCTTCGGGAAAGGAGTGAATTCCATCTTGTGTATTGAGTTTTCAGCTCCCAAATCAGAGAAGTCCCCAAAAAGGTAGGCATGTTGAGTTGGAAATCTGGCCACTCTCACCCATACTAATCAAAGAACCGCCCCCAAAGGCAGAAGTTTCCAAAACACTCAGGATTGAGGTCGTGTCACCTATGGTCGTTTAGGTGAGATGTAAGTCTCTAGTATCAACGATGTTATATATAGAGTCTAGTCATCTCGTGGTTCGATCTTATACAAACTCTTTGTATAGGATGATAACAGGCAGAAATGCACATTATTATAGTGCTAAGTTATTAAACAATGAAGGTTTACGTTGATAAAATATATTAGATTGCGTCCAAAAAGCATTAAGTTCATAACATTGTGGTCGCATATGTTCATCACATAGAAACAGTTAATTTTTGTATTTTTATGCAGAATATGCATTGACACAAGGCGAAAAGTGCGATCACAAGAAATCAATGGTCGAGTGCAGCATTACCGCAAGGCTTTGCGGTGATTTGTGTTCGTAAACATCTGCTCAAGAAGAATTTTCACATAGAGCTGCCGCAACTTGGTGGGCGCATCTGGATGAAAATCATAATTAATCACGATGGGAAAGAAAACTGATGACAGTCAATCTGAATTAAGTTGACAAGCCGCTAATGATAACAAGTACACTCAGCTTTTCGGTGACAAATATTCAGCGCATCAGACAAAGAATTAAAGTTGTCCTATCTATGTAATCATAAGAGAGAAGCCACCCTCACCCTGAAGCTCAATAAATACCGAAGGCATCCTTCAGAAAAGAGGTTCAGTTGTTCAGCAAGTTTTTGCTCATAGCTTTAACCGTGTTCATAGTTTTCTTTTATTTTTAGAAAGCGGAGCGAGAGAAGGGAAGAGACGCCAGAAGATTGCTTAGGGCAACTCGAGAGAGAACCCGAAGGCGTGGAAAGCAAAGAGCGGGCCAATTCTCACAAGAACGAGATTATTTTTTGAATAAGAGTAGAAAAGACAGTGTAAAAACCTGGGAAGCAAGAGATTGCTACCAGGCTTTTTATTCTCCTCTTGCATTGTTATTTGGTACTTCAACTTTATATTTATATAATGGAAGTTCTTATTCTACATCTGTTCACTCTCTCAGTACACATGAGTAGCTAAACTTATTGAATGGGTTGAGAAGAACTAAGCTAACATGACCTAGGATCTTCATTGCTTGCGATTATCTTGTTTTATATTGTGCCCAACATCCCTTTAGAACTACTCGAGAGAGAGTCTAAAGAAAGAACCTAAGACTTGAGAGAGCTAGGTTAGAATCTAGACTCGAGAGAGCAAGATTAGATCTGCATAAACAAGAGATATATCGCATGCGTTCTAGTCTTAGAAGCCATAGCATTCGCGTCGAGAGATGGTTTACTATTGTATGTGTGTTGCATGGTCGCATAACATGAACGCATCCTAGGAAGTGTTAACCGAACCCTTCTCAACCCGTTCACCGCATACTCATCGCATCTTACGTTTTAACAATTCTTTTCGAAACTCTGCAAAATTTGTTTATTTTTGTTACCGCAAACAAAAATCCAAACAACCATTTGACTTATTTAGTTATTGCAAAGTTCTCTGAGAAATTACCACCATATACTGTTTTCGCAAGTCCCTGAGTTCGACCCTGGACTTACTAGGAAACTTAGTGGGGTTTATGCTTGGATTACACTAAGAAAACTTGTTGCTCAATGCAATTCCATCACCGCATTTCATTCCACATTTTCATCTCATAAAATAACGCATCAAGTTTTTGGCGTCATCACCGGGGACTTCAGCAAATCAGTATGTTAACGGTTTCTGATTTCTTTGTAGACTCTCAATCTCTGGCGAATTACAACTCGGAGATTGAGAGGACGTTTAGACTGAGACCAAGAGACAGCCAGACAAAAAAGATATGGCAGAGCAGCCTGGAAATGGAGCACCAAATGAAAACAACGTCATGGCGAACCCAATCCTACTGGCAAACGATCGCAATAGGCCCATTCGGGACTATGCATCGCCAAACCTCTAGGATTTCTCTCCAAGAATCATGAGGCCTGCCCTTGATGGAAGTCGATTTGAAATGAAATCGGTGATGCTGCAGATGATCCAGACTGCAGGACAATTCGGAGGACGGCGTGGCGAGGACCCGCACGCCCACCTCTGTAGCTTTATAGAAATCTGCAACACTTTTGTGTTCCCGAACATCTCTGCCAAAGAAGTTCGACTAACTCTGTTTCCATTTTCTCTGTGTGATTAGGCAAGAAAATGGGCGTATTCCCTCAAGTCGGGAGAGATCACTTCATGGGAACAGGTCGTAGAGAAGTTTATGAAGAAATATTTCCCACCTACGGAGAAGATAGACGAAGGAAACTAATAACCAATTTTGAACAAAACATGGACGAATCGCTCAGCAATGCCTGGGCGAAGTTTAAACAGTTGGTCAGGGACTGTCCACACAATGGATTACTAGACTGCCTTCAAATGGAAATCTTTTATCACGGTTTAAATCCCGCTCCGCAGACCGCTGCCAATGTGGCAACCGCTAGTGGTCTGCTAGACAAAATGTATGACGAGGCTAAGAACATACTGGATCGCATCTCTAAAAATCATAAGGATTGGAGAGAAAGCGATCAGAGACTGAGAATAAAGGATAACGATGCAAGTAATGGTGCTATTGCTTCACTACAAATCAAATGATAGCAATCATGAACCTAATTCAAGGAATTGCGATCAATAGCCCAACACCACAAAATGGGCAAGTAAACGCAATTAATTAGAATACTGCAAGGTGTGCAACTTGCGGTGATAAACACGCAATGGAAGAATGCACACAGAATCCATAGTCTATTTACTTTGTGAAAAATAATCCATTCTCTAACACCTACAACCCCGGGTGGAGAAACCACCCCAACTTTGTGTGGAAGAATCAGCAACAGAATTTCCAATCTGTGGCATAAAAAGAAGGGCCACCTGGATTCTTCCCGCAAAATAATGGTCAGACAAGCAGTCAAGCCACTAGCTCGCAACCACCGCAATCTTCCTCCTTGGAAAGCTTATTGTAGCAGTATATAGAGAAAAACGAAACTGTGCTTTAAAGCCAGGCGACGTCCATCCGCAATCTGGAATTACAGATGAGCTAGATTGCAAGCGAGCTAAAGAACAGACGGCAAGGGGCCCTACCGAGTTCAACAGAACTCCCACACAACTTAGGGGGATTAGGTAAAGAGCAACGTCAAGTCGTGACATTGTAGAGTGGAAAAACTGTGGAGGGAGAAAGGAAGAAGCCTAGCCGGACTGCTCCCATTGCATTGGAACCTAAGATTGCAATGACTAGAGAAGAAGAAGGAGAAAAAGAAGAGATAGAGCCAGAAGTTGCGTCCACCTCAAAGCCGACAGAAAAGGGGACCGTGAGAGTACAATTGCCACTTTTCCCGCAGAGACTCAGAAAGAAGAAGAATGACGAGGTACAGTACCAATGCTTCATGTCTATGTTAAAACAATTGCATATTAATATTCCATTCAGTGAAGCGATTGAAGAGATGTCTGCATACGCGAAGTTTCTTAAGGATATGGTAACCAAGAAGAGAGGCACTGGTAAGTTTGCGATGGTGGCTTTAACACAAATCTCGAAATCAATAATTCCACCGAAGATGAGCGATCCTAGGAGCTTTACTATACCTTATTCCATTGGAAGATTGTACATCGGGCAAGCCTTGTGTGACCTTAGATCCAGCATCAACTTGATGCCTCTGTCGATCTTTAAGCAGCTGAATGTGGGGCAAATTGCACCCACAACCGTGACTTTTCAACTTGCAGATAGATCTCTGGTGCATCCAGATGGGAAGGTGAAGGACATGCTGGTGACCATTGACAAATTTATCTTACCAGCCGACTTCATCATCTTAAATTATGAAGCTGACAAAGATGTGCCCATCATCCTAGGGCGACCATTTTTATCAACAGGTCGTGCCCAGATTGATGTTCACAAAGGAGAGATCACTTTTAGCATAAATGGATAGAAGCTCAAGTTCAACATCATCCGTGCCATGAATTTTCCTGACGAAGAAGACCTGTATGAATCTGACGACGACTAGAATTTGACTAAAGAAGAAAAGCTTGACAAAGAGAATGAAGAAGAGGATGCAAGTGCATCCATTGTGACGTGTAATGTGATCATAGAAAAAACAAACAAGAAAGTTAAGATGATCGCAACCCAAGAAGAAGAGCCAACAGTAAAAGAAGAAAGAAAAACAACGTAACTGTCCTTAGTGGAACCACCAATAATGGAATTGAAGACCTTACCGAATCACCTAAAGTATGAATTTTTGGGGCAGAATGAAAAGCTGCTAGTCATTATTTCCTCTGAACTTAATGAAGAACAAGAGAATGCGTTGATCAGCATTCTGAGGAAACATGTACGAGCGATTGGCTGGACGCTCGCAGACATTCGAGGAATTAGCCTCGCATACTGTATGCACCGAATTCGTCTCGAAGAAAACCATAAGACGTCGATCGAACATCAGCGCCGACTCAACCCTATGATGAAAGAGGTCGTTAAAAAGAAGATCATCAAGTGGTTAGATGCGGGCATTATTTATCTGATAGTAGACAGCAAGTGGATCAACCCCGTGCAGTGCGTGTCGAAAAAAGGTGGCATGACGGTAGTCCCTAATGAAAATAATGAGCTAATACCGCAAAGGACCGTCGCTAGGTGGCGTATTTTCATGGACTACTGTAAGTTGAATGCGGCAACTAAGAAAGATCATTTCCCTTTAGCTTTCATTGACTAAATGTTGGATCCTCTGGCCAGAAATGACTTTTACTGCTTTTTGGATGGGTATGTCGGGTATAACCAGATTATGATTGCCTCAAAAGATCAGGACATGACCACATTCACCTGCCCATATGGAACTTTTGCTTTTCGGCGCATGTTCTTCGGCCTCTGCAATGTGCCGAGCACGTTCCAAAAGTGAATGATGGACATCTTTTCAGAATATCTTGAGGACTCTGTTGAAATCTTCATGGACGACTTCTCTGTCTATGGGCACACCTATGAAGTCTATCTGGCCAACCTGGAGAAGATACTGAAAAGATGCAAGGAGATGAATCTCGTTCTCAACTGGGAAAAATGTCATTTTATGGTGAAGGAAGGCATTGTGCTGGGGCACAAGGTATCTCGGGACGGGTTGGAGGTGGATAAAGAAAAAATAGAAGCAATGACAGCTGAGTGCGTTGATGGAGGCTGATAGAAAATTTGACTTTGATGACAATTGTCTCAACGCATTCAGGATTTTGAAGAATGCACTGACAACCGCGCCCATGTTAATTGCACTTGATTGGACACTCCCTTTTGTTAATGTGTGATGCAAGTGGGTATACAATGGGAGTAGCTCTGGCATAGAAGAGAAAAACAATCTTACATCCCATCGCATATTCGAGTAAGACGTTGAATCCTACTCAAACTAATTACACCACCATAGAAAAAGAGCTACTTGCGGTAATTTTTGCGTTGGAAAAATTTAGTGCGTATTTGTTGGGAACAAAAGTACTCATCCACACTGATCATTCGGCGATAAAGTAATTAATAACAAAGAAGGATGCGAAGCCGAGGTTGATCATATGGGTTCTCCTCCTCCAGGCATTTGACATAGAAATAATTGATCGCAAGGGGACGAAGAACCAAGTTGCGGATCACCTGTCCAGATTGGAAAACCCAGAGGTTGACCACAATCAGTCAGAAATGAGTGCGGTGTTACCAGACGAGCAGCTGTTTCATATTGAAGAATTGCCATGGTATGCTGACATAGTCAACTATTTGTTTTGCGAGCTCCAGAGAATTATACTGACCACCAGAAGAGGAGGCTCAAGTACGGATGCAGATCATATCTTTGGGATGAGCCAAATTTGTATAAAAAGGGGGCAGATCAGATTATGCGACTATGCGTACCAAATGCTGCTCAACAGCGCATATTATCGCAATGTCATGACTCACCATATGGTGGACATTTTGGAGGACAGCACACCGCAGCTAAAGTATTACAGAGTGGATTCTATTGGCCAACATTGTTTAAGGATGCAACTAACTATGTGATGAAATATGACCGGTGCCAATGCACAGGTAATATTTCATGGAAACATGCAATGTCTATGAACACCATTTTAGAACTTGAGTTGTTCAACGTCTAGGGTATCGATTTCATGGGACCATTCCCTCCATCGAACGGTAAAAATTATATTTTGTTAGTCGTCGACTATGTATCCAAGTGGGTAGAAACAGTGGCATGCGCAAGCGATGCGGCGGTAGTCTCTCAATTCCTGAAGAAAAACATTTTCACTCGTTTTGGCACTCCACATGCCATAATCAGTGATGAAGGGTCCCACTTTGTCAATCATACTGTCAAGGAACTGCTGCGTTAATATAACATTCTCCATAAAGTAGCTACCGCATACCATCCGTAGACGAATGGTCTGGTCGAGGTGTCCAACTGGGAGATCAAGCTGATACTTGAGAAGGTGGTAAGGCCTTCGCGAAAGGATTGGGCAAAAAAGCTCAATGATGCGTTGTGGGCATACCGGACTACATTTAAAACACCCATAGGTATGTCTCCGTATGTGTTGGTATTTGGTAAGGCGTGTCATTTGCCTCTGGAGCTGGAATACAAAGCACTGTGGGCAGTTAAGAATCTAAACTTTGACTTGAAGAAAGCAGAAGCAGCGAGAAAACTTCAACTGGTCGAGCTGGAGGAATGGAGGATTAACGCATATGAGAACGCAAAGATTTACAAGGAGCGCGCAAAGCGCTGGCATGACAAACACATATGCGGCAAGAACCTCCAAGTCGGGTAGAGGGTCTTACTATTCAACTCACGACTACGGCTTTTCCCTAGGAAATTAAAGTCACGTTGGTCCGGACCATTCATAGTTAGAGAGGTATTCCTGCATGGCACAGTCGAATTATCTAATGTTGACAGGACCAACATATTCAAAATTAATGGGCAACGAGTAAAAGTGTATCACGGAGAAGGCTGGTATCACCAAGTCGACTCCGTGGAATTGAGAAACTCTGAATATGAAAGAAGTGGGTGGTCCCTGCGCTATCAGAAAATCGAAGTAGGTGGTCCCCCCTCGCATGTCTTCACATGAATGGTCAGGATCTACCATCTGTAGCAGTTTACAACACTTGTAAACCTCTACAAGTGCATCGTATCCGTAGTGTCACCAAGATCAGGTATCCTAGCTTAATCCTTATATTACAGACTTATTTAGGTTATCACTTAAGTCATGATCCACTTGTATATCACATATACATGCTTAAGTTTACATAAGATAACCATGGAGCTTTGTCTATTGGACATGAGTAAATGCCAGAATGAAATAACAGTTATTTTATTTATAAAACAATGTGTATCCTTATAAACAACGAGAATCCGGTCGAATTAGGACACCAATTCCAAGAGTATTTGTATCCTTCATTAGAGCTAACAAAGGCAAGTCCCCACACATCTGAATAGACTAAGTCAAATTTATGTTGTGCACGAGATGTAGAGTTAGAAAAGGGTAGTGAGTGAGCTTTTCCAAGGCAACAAGATTCATAAAAAATAGTATCATCATTTAACTTCATAGGTTGATTACATGCCTTTAAAATTGACTCCAAAATTCAAAGTGAGGGGTGACCTATCCTTCTATGCCACAATCTTTTAGACTCTACTATATTTACTCCAATATTTGGCAGAACAAATGCAGTGGACTCCTTATTTTTGTTCCTTGGATTGTTAAGACCTACAGCATCCTTTGTATCTATGTCAACAGGAGCACCTCTTCTTTAACCAGTTGATATGAACCATTCTTAAGAGTTCCTATCACCAGTGTTTACCCCGAACATATGTTCTTAATAACACAACAGTTGAAATTCAACAGATACCTGATTATCTTGTACTAACCTTGAAACACTAATTAGATTCTTAGCAATGCTTGGTACATACAAAACATCTTTTAAATCTAGTTTACAGCTAGGAGCAGATAAGTAAGCATTGCCAACAGATGAAATGTTTAGTTGTTCTCCATTACCTACCATGATAAGCTCATTACCTGTACAATCAGATGGATTTGCTAATTGTTATGGTCAACAATGATGTGGTTAGTAGCCCCGCTGTCTGAATACCAACTAAGGCCTCTTGTAGGCTCACTTTGTGGGAACGGATTTAAGTTATGTCATGTGATAAACACTGAAGGATTAGGTGGATGCATTCTTGAGTTTCCTTGGTTGTGATTACTCCCTTTGCCGTTATTTTGTTTGGGCACAAATTCTCTATTATACCTCCGATAACAAACGTCTACAGCATGCCCATATTTGGTGCAGACTTGGCAGGTAGGTTTATTACCCCTGCCTCTTCCTTTTCCTCTGTTGCCACTTCCATTAAAGCTATTGTTGCCTTTAAATCCACTAAATTGTTGTTGACGGTTTCTCCTTTGACTATTTCATTGACAAGTCGATTTTGACGTAGGTGGGTTGCGATTGAAAGCTATATTTGCTGAAGCATTGTGCTTAAATGTTGTTGTGGTTTTTTATCTATTTTGATGCTCTAGTCGTTTTTCAAAGGAAAGCAGTTCAGGCTGCATATCAAGCCACGTGATTTCTGGCTTGCTTTGGATAACTACAACCACTGGGTTGTACTCTTCACCCAATCCCAAGAGAGATTGAGATACGAGATTGTGCATAAGGCTGCCCACTTGAGCTAGGTTATCAGAGTGAAGTTTCATTAGTTTTAGGTGTTCAAACATTAAGGTGTTACCTTTTCGAGTTTGTTAGAACACCTGGCGTAGGTAATCTTCTTATGCTCTTGATTGAATTCCAAATAAGGAGTGAATCGCTTTCCATAGATTTTTGGCACTTTCATGTCCCATCAATTGCATAGCTACTTCTAGTATCATGGAGTTGTACAGCCAACCCAAAAGAAGTTGATCGGCAGTGATCCATGTTTCATACAGTGGATTCAAGATCCTTTCTCCAGTCGAGCTTGACTCTCCTCCTGAAGAGTTTAAGTCCAGTGCTTGGTGCAGCAGATATGGTGAACATCGAAAGGCAAGATTTGGCTCTGGTTAAATTCCCTTCTAGCTTGCATCCTCTAAAAATCGGACTAGCCAATGTCTTCCATAGCATGAAATTTCCTCTTTCCAGTTTGGTGCTTGTAATCTGATTGAGTAATTGGTTCAAGGGAGGCATGCTAAACTTTGTCGATTCAAAGGTGACAACTATTGTTGAGGCGTTCCCATGGGAAAGCTCTAATACCAAGTCAGAGTTTTAAGTAGAAGACGAAGCAATGGAAAATTTCTCTCTGTTTTCTTCATTTTCTCAAGGCATAGATATGTCTGTTTTATACACATTTCCCAAAATTAGGGTTGCAATAATAAATGAATAAAATATATGTAAAATGATAAAAATCAATGAATGTTACAAAGGGACCAATGAGACAAATGGGGAATAAAGGCTGTTGACATGACTTTTCACAATTTGACGTGTCTGCAAAAGCAGGTGTCAATGTTGATTGCATACATCATCCTTGAAAGGATGCTCTTCCAACTATATTTCTAAATGAACAAAACACCTTTTGAATGAGTGATGAACTCGTGAACCACACTATTACACCTTACATAAGCACATGAAAAACCACTAATATAATTTTCCGCTTATGATTGTTGGGAAGGATGTCAATAAAGAAAAATAGGAACTTAAAAGTAAAAATTCGACGAAAAACTTAAAAGAGGATGATAAAATACTATTCATAACTTTGGGGAAAAAACGATGGTAGGTGATAATCTCGAAGCTACATTTTCATCCCTTTGTTTCTTCGTTGTGGGAGGCTAACTTATGTGTGGAATTGAGTTAAACTTGCTTCTAACAGAGATGGAATCAATAAAACAACCTGAGCTAATTTGCATTGCGAACTTTTATTCAATCAAAAGGTTTTAAATAATTTGAGAATCTATTTTAATATAGATGGGATGATCTATGTTTAATCAAAACGCTTTGATTATTCTGTCGTAGAGAGCTATCACTTCATGAAAGAAAAATAAATAAAAAGACTACCATGTGAAGAGAGGACAAGTACAATAATTTTTTATGAATAAGAATAATAGACGAGTGCACGTACAATAAATAAAACATATTAGAGATATGATACAAAATTAGCACCTGCATCACGCATGGCAGCTATATATGTAAATGACTAAAAAGTCTATAAACATCCTAGCATATCGTAAACATCCTAGCATATCGCGTCTCTTCTTCCAGTTTTCTTTCAATCTCACAAAGTTTCACTATAGCTGCTATCAATGATAACCGTTGATAGTAATTATTTTTAGACAATAGCTTAATTTTAAGAAATAAAAAATAAAAAATAAAAAATTTTTTGGAAAAAAAGTCAAATAATTATAAAATCCAAAAATATTAAAATTTTTAAAAATTTAATTAGTCAATTAGATATAAATTTAGTTTTGTGCTTAATATATTGGCAATTTGAACTCTAAAAAAGACATATTTAATGAACAAATTATACCTCGATGACGAGATTGGCCGCAACGAAATAATCAGACTCAACAATCAAGGAAGCACTTTGAACGGTGCCGTATTTGGCAGCATCACCATCAGAGGTCAATTTAGGCATCTTATTGGGAGACCGATAAAGAATAACAAAAGGCTTATTTCTATCCATCTTAAGCTTCTATCAATCACGTCTGGTGTTGCCAGCTGGCACGCTGTTAATGGCTTCGGTGACAGTCTTGAATTCTCCACTTCCGTCGGCCCTTACTTTAACCACGGTGGCCTTTTCTTCCGCAGCCACAAGCGCCGGATCAAGCTCCGCCTTACGATCGGCAAACGGCTTCACATTTTCCCAAAACCAGCCGTCTAATTGCGACTTTTCGGTCGGAACCTGCGGCGAGGAGGCGAAGATGGCTGCAAAAGCTGCTAGAAAAATTACCAGTCTTGTAAGCCCGAGGGCATTAATGCAATATTTCATTTTTTTGGGGGTTTTTTTTTTGGGTTTTTTGTTTTGGTTCTTTTTTCTTTTTTTCTTTTTTTGGTTGTTTGAAAAGGTTTTAGTGTGTTTAATTTCATGGAGAAGGTGGGATTTATATTGAGGAAGGAGGATAATAGTGAACCGGTACGTGAGAATTGGAGTAATTATCGTGATCTTCTTAGGTTTCTGTTGTTTTAACTGCCACAAACTACAATTATACGTAATTTCTAAATTAGACAACCAATATACCGAGTCTTTAATCTTTATGTAGTTTGACAAGCGTCTATTTCTCAAAATTCTTAATTTTATTGCGGTTATTATTACCAGATTCATTATTTATCATCAAAATATTTCTAATATTTCTATATTATATATAACAATTTTTTTTAAAAAAAGGACAGTATATATCTTTCTATTTTATGTCTATGTTTCTATACTTTTTATTTGTTTATTAGTTTTATTAATTTCATGCCGCCGTCATTGCTACAAAATTAATAAAGGTTAAAATATGGGAAAAAAATCAATAATACTTTATATATATTTTAATAAAAAGTTGCATTAATACTCGTTGTTGAGATATGTTATCGAGATTAAACTAGATGAAATCCTAACACTCTCACAAAAAAAAAGCAATTAAAAAAAATCCCAAATAGTTTTGATTTATTTTTTTTTAAAAAAAAACATTTATTCTTTTTAATTCTTTCTCTAACACTTTGTTTCAGCTCTTAGTAAAAATAGGGGATATATAATTTAAGCATAAATAAAATTTCGTTGATGGTAAGAAATTAAAAAGGTATTGGCAAGACACAACAAGTTTATATCGTAAAAGAGAAATGGGCAACATATGAATTATTTTGTGGATTTTTTCTTTAGAGTAAGGGTAATAGGGGGTCCTACTTAGGATTAATTTTGGGTTTAATTTCTTAAGTATTTTGTGGATGCTGGAATGCAAATGTTTTGTATATATATATATATATATATATATATATATATGTATAAACCAATATAGAATACTATGATTAGTTATCTACATAAAGATTTGTCCAATTTAGAGAAAATGATCATGCTAACATGAATAAACCTTTTTTTAAAGTAAAACAAAGTTTGAATAAGAAACTAAAGAGGTATCAAATTACTAGAAATAACAGTATTGATCTATGGGGTGAGGTTGATCTTCAAAGCTAGACATTATAGATGTTTGGTTCATCATGCATTACAATCCAAAATGTGAGCAATAATGAAATTACAGATTCGTAGACAAAAAGAGATCAGAAACTTAAAACAATATGCCTTGCCGATGAAAAACTAGAATATCATCACACAAAGGCTTTGGATTTTGATGTTGAAGTAGTCCTGGCCTTCAAGCAAGTAGTAGAGAACCTTCAAATTATTTTCAATCCATAAAGGATAAATCTCTACTTCTTCGACTATAATAATTCCGTCCAAAGGAGTAGCAACCTCGGTGAACTTAACAGTAGAGAACCTGCAAATTATTTTCAACTCATAAAGGACAAATCTCTACTTCCTTTACTATAATAATTCCGTCCAAGGGAGTAGCAACCTCGATGAACTCAACCTACAATTTCATTGAGGAAAAATGAAATAATATAAGGGCATACAAAAAAATTCTATCAAAAGGAACTCCAACTATACAAAATAATTCTTATAAAATGGTTACAAGTATTTATAATCGAAGTCCACGAATAAACTAGGAAGTGAACCGGAGACTAAACTTCACTAGCTAGGGTTATCCACGCCCTAAAAATCCTACCATTCTATTCACCCCACAAAGACAATTAGATTCACACACTCTTGCAATTAAACATCAGAGTTAACATTATACGAGAGTTATCCTCCAAGGCTTGCACTACAAGAAAATGCATATTTTATAGCCTTCAAATGTAACATTGTATGAAAAAAGCTATTGAAAACATGAAAAAAAAAAAAAAAAAAAAAAAAAGGGCAAGCGGTAGAAAATGGATAAAAATATTTTGAATTTTAAACATGCATTCTGGAATTCCAAAGGGTTATGTCACTTTTCTCACCTATTATTCTTTTCCCCTTTTTGCTCCTTCCGTCTCTAAATTGGCCGCAAGCATTAGGGTTGGTCACTATTCATTACGCCGATAGATGTGCAAGACTTCGAACGTGAAGGCCAAGATTGTTGGGCTCTCTATTAGTAGAACTTCCAGTAAGTAGGAAACCCATGACTTCTCCTCTCTATTGTTGGTTTTAAATAACTTCTTCACTTACTCGAAATGAATGGATGAACGTGAACAACAAAATACGACCAGAATTTGAACGTGAATGGCCGAATGGAGATTTTGAGCAAATCTGAGCTTGAACGGTAGACCTAAACAGTGAATGAGCGGTTTTCTTCTTCCAGAAAGATGCGAGCAATAGATTATTGTGATCTTTTGTCTCAGAACATAAAAGAACTGTAGAAGTTGGACACCTTCAGTCACTTCCTGGAGTTTTCTTTTTCAATGACCTTTCTCCTATCAAGGTTGGCTTTGATTTAAGGTTCAATTTTTTATGTGGTGAAAGTGTTAAGCAAATTCCTCTACCCTCCTCTGACCGAAGTTATTAAGACAAGATGTTCATTTAGCAAAATTGTTAGATCAATTTTATTTTGTGCTTGATTTACTTTCTTCAAATTACTCTGGTAAAAATTGAAATAAAGCATGATGTAAATAGAGAGATAATTCTGAGAGAAAATTGAGTGTAATCTGAAGAAGAAGAGAAGGGGAATTTGTTTGTAAAAGCGTTTCTTGCTCTTAATCTTAATGAATGAAACTCTTGAGGCCTTGAACAGTGGATGTGGGGTACGTCGAACGACTACAATCACGTGAATAATCCTATTTCTTCCCTTAACTGTGACTTCTTTTGGAACCCGTGTGGAATTTTAGCGAGAAGTGATCTTCTGCAATTTTCTTCCTCAATGGTTTTTGCATGAAGTTTTGCAAAGAAAGACTTTTAGTTAGTAAAAGTGGAAGACACTTGTAAGGTGCAAGATATGGATGAGGGAAAGAAAGCAACATGTGTTTTTTCACTTAATTTCATAATTTATGTTGCACAATACGATATAGAGAATGTATACAAAAATCTTTCTTGTACTACATTCAAATTCTTGCTTTAGATTCGATCTTATTAAAATTGTTGAAATTGAAGTATTAAAATTCTTGCTTTAAAGATTTGTAGTGAATCATGTGGTTTGTATATCAAAATGTTGTTTCTTGCTATAAGGGCTTCTATTTTATTATGTTTGGTTTGTGAGAACTTGGTGAAAGATTTTGAGCTAATTAATTTAGTTACTAGCCTTTAAAAGATTGTTTCTTATGATTTGGCCAAGAGACTAAAGGTGGTGTGAGGGGCATTCTTATGGCGTGGTGGTAGATTCTTGATCAAGTTTTCATCATTGAAAATATTAGGTTTTGAAGTCAAGTAAATCAATAAAGTTAATCATGTTTGTGTTTGGTTGATGACCTGAAAATATAAAATTTAAAAATAATAGATTCAATGTAAACATAGTTGTGTATTCATATTTTCAAATATATGTTTGATAGTAGATTTAGAAATTATTTTTCTTAAGCTCGCTTCACCGTTGGAGTTTAATCTTATGCCCATTTCGTATAGAATGCTTTTTTCCTTCCCGATCTTTTCATTCTCTAGATAAGGTTCAAGTTTCTACTGAACTGATGGCTTAACGCTTTGTTTTTGGATTTTTCTCTATAAATTTAGATTTTCATTCCATCATTTGTGGACGTATAAAAAAGGAGTGAGATTGTTCTTTTATTGGTATTTTCTCTTTAGATCGATCTACTCAGAAGCACAAACACAAATACGGATATATGATACATATACGCAATATTCTCTTTAGATCAATCTACTAAGAAGCACAAACACAAATACAAATACATGATTTAGATACGATATGATACGACGGTATGTTAATTTCTAAAAAGCTCAGATACGAGTACGTTGAAGATACGTTATATATATATATATATATATATATATATATATATATATATATAATATCCAATTAATTGCTATAATACTTATTTTAAGTTAGATTAAAATAGATTCAAGAAGAGAGTGAAAGCTTGAAAAAAAATCCAGTAACATCGAGTGATTGTTGAGCGATTAGAGTAGATGGTAGGAAAGAAGTAGAAGATGAAGATTGAAAAATGAAGTTGAGGATTAAAAGGGTGTAAATCATGATTTAAATAGTGAGAGAGAAGGGGAAAATGAAGATTTAATAATGTTTCGGATTTTTTTAATTATTTTGTTTTATCATTTTTAATTTATTTTATATTGGCGAATGTAAGTGGACTTTTATGTTTGGAAGTGATTTTAAAATGGTTGAAATCACTTTTGTCATTTTCAAAATCACGCGAAACATGTTTAATTCTTCAAAACTAATTTTGATGATATGAAAATTGCATTTAAAAGTGTAAAAGTAAAAAATAAATTAATTTTTGAGTAATTAAAAGTGTGTTTTCGAGTGATTTTAAAAATGAGAAAAATGATTTTTGATGATTTTAAAATCACTCCTAAACATGCACTAAAATAAAATGATTTGTGGATTGGGTTTTTTAAATGGTTGGGCTTAAACTTGAAAAAAAAATTGACCCACATATCCCTTCATATATCTGGAAATAGATACGCGTATCCAAAAATTAAAAATAAAAAAATATATGATGCTTCAAATCACGTATCAGACACATATCTATCACGTATCTATATTTGATACCGATTCTCTATACAATTAGAAGTATCTGTACTTCCTAGTCGATCTAGTTCATGTAAATAATGTGGATTGCAGAGTATTATCTTTTTCGTCTGTATATTAGGTTTATTCTCACAAAAAATTGTGCTTTTATTTGGTATGAAGATTAGCTATATCTTCTAAAAAAATGTGTATGTGTCTTCTTTATGTTATCTTTGAAGATATAGGTAGGTTAAAGATTTGGATGCTTTTATTTATCTTTTAAATGATGGTTAGTTGATAAGTGTTTTTGGGTGCTTAAGAAGTTGGGACTTACTTTGTTCTGAAGACGTTTAGGTGACTTTCTTTCTGTTGGTCCTATACATTAATGGTTTGGATGATAAAGAATGTAAAAGATTCAATTATGGTGTTCCTCTTAGAAATATGATGCATAAGGTCCATGTCAATTTTCTGTTTTTTTAGTTAGCTTCCTTGGAGAATTATGAATTAATTGTTCCCTACGAGCACTGTTAATACTCATAGGTTGTCAAAGGAATAGTAATTATTGCATCTCCCAAAGAACATCCAATAAAATATGAACAAATAAGAGATTTCAGGTTAAAGTTTTTAAAATTGTATGTCAAGTCATGTGATTACTGTACAATCTCATACTTTTTAAGTAAAACCCACTTCTTTCATAGTTCATAGGCTCTTCTTTTATTGCATTTGCATCCTTTTGTTCTTCCTTTCGAGACACCAGGCAATGAAGGACTGTGATGTGTTATAGTTCTACTGGTATAATGTTAGAGCAGAGTATGTTGTCAAGATTTTTTTTTTTTTTTTTAATTCATGAGTGAAAATAAGAACTGATGATTTGGTTTAAGAAGGGAGAATAACTGGAGTTTATGTTATGAATTCAAATTAGCAGTTAACTCATGGTTGAACTTGTTGGATTTGAAACTCTATGTTGTAGCACTCTATGCTTTATTGGATTTGAAACTCATGGTTGAACTTGTTGAACAGATATCATTCCTTCATATTATTTGAAAAGTGTAGATATTTTCTTACAGTGTATTATCGATTTGAAGGAGAATGTTTTGAGAGTTGGTGGAGGAGAGGTCTTTGTACCATTTTTGCAAGGTTGGTATTTCTAATTTGCGAATTTGATTTCCACCAACACATTTTTTAATTATACTGAAGTTTCCTCTCGTGTCTAAATTTTATGTTCAGAGAAAGATATTCTCGCTTCTTTTTGTGATGAGGAAAGGCCCTCTAAGGAAGCCTCTAGCTCTGAAGTACCATTTTTGCAAGGCTGTGGAGTCGCTGCCTTTCTCTTGCTCAAACTATTATTAATGCTATTTTCATTCTTTTTACTCTATTCTAATTTCGAGTTATTTTCATCGTTGGTGATTTTGATTTCGATTCAGGGTATTGTTTCTTCTTCTTTGACTTGATATGCAAAACAAAGGGTGAGAGATTTTGAGTTATTTTCGTCGTTGGTGGTTCCGATTCCGAATGACATGATGCCTTACCAGAGGAAAAGAGAACCAACAATGACAGCTCAATTAGTTATTTTTGGATACTTGGTGAATTTAAATACTTTATATTTTGAACACTTGGTGAATTTTGAACACTTTGTATTTGGAGGCTAACTTATGTTGTTGGTGTAGTCACTAAATACTTTATCTAGCTTGTATAATTTAGACACAACTTTATTCTAGGAAATTATTGAATATTTTATTTTGTAATGTTAATAGATTATGAATGGAATTTATTAGTATTTATTATGTTATGAAGTATATTATATGTGTATATTTTAACTAAAATTGAGTACTTGAGCTAAATTTTTTTAAAATATAATTAATTAAAAATTATTTTATTTAAAAAAAAGTTACCTCTTTTATAGCCATGAGTTAAAGCTATGAAAAGATTCATATAGCAAAAACGAAATGCTATTAAAAGATTATTATAATAATTATAATAATTAGAAATGATTAAATAACATTAGTATAGCATACAATTACAACTATAAATATTATATTATAGCCTTGGAAAAAGGCTATTATATGTTAAACATAGCACATTATTTTAGCTATACAAACATATTATAACTTTAATAAAAAAAAACGCTATCAAATGTTTTTATAGCATCATATATAAGCTGTATCTTCATACTTTATAATATCATTCATTATAGCTTTAGAAAAATGTTATAAAAAGTCCCAAACTTTTAATAACATGGGTTATCAGGACTTTCGAAAAAAATTTATAAAAAGTCTTTTATAGCTTTTTTCGTTAACTATTGTATATGTTATTTCTTGTAGTGTTAGCTTTCAGTAGTTGATGCAAGCGTCATCAATAATCGAAAGAGATTGTCTCTGAGAATGTATATTTCCAATACTATATTTTCATCTAATTGTCAATTAATTAACTAAAATCATCTTTTTCAAATTATAAGAAAAAAAAACGTTATCATTTGAATGTAGCTAAATTAATTAAGGCATTGTACATTGAGAACAATGTAAATTGTTTGTTTCTTCCTCTCTAAATTGTAAAAAAATTAAAAAAAAATTAAAAAATTAAAAAATTGAAAAACTATCTAACAAATTTCATATCAATTAAAAAACAAAATCTAAGTTAAAGACAAATGTAAGGAAAAAAAAGGTTAAAAAATATTTTTGACCTTGAACTTTCATGAAAGTAATAATTTAGTTTTAAACTTTGGTCTATGACGTAGTCCCTATTCTTTCAATTTTGTAACAAATCAGCCATTAAACTAGTATGTAACAATTTAGTCATTATATTTTCGACATTGTAACAATTTAATGCCTAACGTTAAAAAAAATTATCAAAATTAGATGTCAATTTTAATACTTTATGATGTAAAATTTGTATTTTGTAAAAATATTACGTCTCTAATTAATTTAACGGTTTATTTATGTATAAAATCTCATTAAACTTTAACATTAATTTCTATAATAGAGACTAAATTGTTATAAATTTTAAAGTTCAAGGATTAGATTGTTATATAGTAAAATTCAGGAAATAAATTATTACAAAATTGTAAGTATAAGAACTAAATCGTTACAAACAAAAATTCATAGATTGTATTATTATTTATATAATAGTTTAGGATTAAAAGTGATTTTTTTTTAAAAAAAAACAATTAAAAAACAATAATAATAATGACAGAAAACGTTTAACAAAATAACAAAAAATACAGAACAAAATGAACAAAAAACTTCCGCCATTGAGATCCAAATCAAATTATAATTTTGTTAAAAAATAATTGGAGCCTTTTATTTCGAACAAAAGACAAAACGTTGTTTTGAAATTAGGTTTTTCTTTTGAGGAAATAGTCAGTCCACGAAACACACACAACGTAAACCACTCCAAATTTTACGTATGTTCTTATGGTTCACTGTTATCCCTTTTCCTCTATATAATCCCACCTTCTCCATGAAATTAAACACACTCAATCCTTTTCAAACAACCCAAAAAAAGAAAAAGCAAAAAAAAAAAAAAAAAAAAAAAGAACCAAAAGAAAAAACCCAAAAAAGAAAAAAAAAATCCCAAAAAAATGAAATATTGCATTGATGCCCTCGGGCTTACAAGACTGGTAATTTTTCTAGCAGCTTTTGCAGCCATCTTCGCCGTATCGCCGCCGGTTCCGGCCGAAAAGTCGCAATTAGAGGGCTGGTTTTCGGAAAATGTGAAGCCGTTTGCCGATTGTAAGGCGGAACTTGATCCGGCGCTTGTGGCTGCAGAAGAAAACGCCACCGTGGTTAAAGTAAGGGCCGACGGAAGTGGAGATTTCAAGACTGTCACCGAAGCCATTAACAGCGTGCCAGCTGGCAACACCAGACGTGTAGTGATTTGGATTGGAGAAGGAGTTTATAAAGAGAAGCTTAAGATTGATAGAAATAAGCCTTTTGTTACTCTTTATGGGTCTCCTAATAATATGCCTAATTTGACATTTGATGGTGATGCTGCCAAATACGGCACCGTTTATAGTGCTACCTTGATTGTTGAGTCTGATTATTTCGTTGCGGCCAATCTCGTCATCGAGGTATAATTTGTCCATTAAATATGTCTTTTTTAGAGTTCAAATTGCAAATATATTAGGCACATAATTAATTTTTTTTTTAATTTTAATATTTTAGATTTTGCAGTTATTTGACTTTTTGTCGAAAATATTTATTTTATTTTTTATTTTTTTGTTTTTTGATTTCTTAAAAATAAGCTATTAAGCTATTTAATTCTAATATTCTTGTAGAAATAATGTCTATAGCTTAATTTTAGAAAACAAAAACAAAAAATTACCCAATGAGATCTAAGTTTTCAAAATTTAGCTTGATGTTTGAAAACATTGATATAAAATAAGTAAAGTAAGTAACAAAAGTAAAAAATTTAGAAGTGAACGAAATAATTATAATCTTAATTTTTAAAAACTAAAAACTAAAATTCAACCGAACATAATTGATCATAGGAAATTTCATTAATATATTAAACATTTCAAATTTGATGATCTATTAAATATTAAAAAAAAAAAAAAAAAAAAAAATTCAAAGACAAAAGATACAAACATAAACATTGAATCAATGTCTAAACTTGTAATTTAACTATATTACCTTGTTTGTGGAGTAGTAAACTGCATCATTTGCATCTTTTTTTTTTTTTTTTTATTAATGATGAGAATTATTATTTTTGATATATTTATTGAAAAATATTGACAGAATTCATCCCCAAGGCCAGATGGGATAAGAAAAGGAGCACAAGCATTAGCAGCTAGACTGATGGGCACAAAAGCCGCAATTTACAATTGCAAATTCATTGGATTTCAAGACACCCTTTGCGATGACGAAGGTTTACATCTCTACAAAGATTGCTTCATTCAGGGCACTGTCGACTTCATTTTTGGAAAGGGAACTTCCCTTTATTTGGTATATCTCCAAAATGCTCCTCAAACAAAACAATATACTATAATATAACATAATGTTTTTCTATATATATAAATATTTAATTGATAGAAGAGTAATAATAATGTAATTTGGAATAATTGTAGAACTCTCGGTTAGATGTGGTGGGAGACGGAGGATTGGCAGTGATCACAGCCCATTCAAGAGAAGAAGAATCAGACAGCAGTGGATATTCGTTTGCGCATTGTAGCATTACAGGAACTGGCGGCAAAAACACTTATTTGGGAAGAGCTTGGATGCCTAGATCTAGAGTTGTCTTTGCCTATACAACAATGGCTGATATCATTCATGCTGAGGGCTGGAACGACATGAACCATTCCGGTTACGACGCGTAATTGCCAAATTCTCTCTCTTTATTTTTTTCAATGCTTTGGTGTATCCCATGTTACACTCTAATTTGTCTCTTTAAAAGATTATCACACTTTGGTATTCATTATTGCTCATTGCAGGATTAAAATTAAAAAGGTTAGATTGCAAATTGGTCGCTTGAAGAAAGTTCAAGCTAGAATTTAGTTATTGTGGTTTACTATAAAGACTAAATTCTAAATTTTAAAACCTTAAGCACTAAATTTAAACTTTTTCCAAATTATATGAACTATATTTGTAATTAAACCAATTAAAAAGTATATTACAAAGTTGAAAATAACTTGAGGTGTTTTAAGATGTGACAGTTGGATTGAATAATTTTTTTTTTTTTTTTTTACAGTACGGTTTTGTTTGGAGAATACAAGTGTTCAGGGCCGGGAGCAGAGCTGAGCGGACGGGTAAAATACAGCAAGCAATTGAGTGACGTAGAAGTGAAGCCGTTCATTAGTCTTGGTTACTTGCAGAGCGAGAAGTGGTTGCTTCCTCCTCCCAATCCTCAAGTTTAGAGGTCTTAGTAACGACGATTGTAAGAAGTGGCAGTTTCATATATACCAAATGCCAATGGCACTCGATAATCAATTGTGCTGATTAATTATTAGCTGGTTTTTTTATTCTTATTTATAGAGATTAATGTTAACTTTTTCTAGTTGGCCGCGATCAAATTATATATGAGGTTGTGGATTGTAATTCAATACCATTTTTCTTTGAATAATATGTCGATTATTTCACTTGTTCGAAGTTGGAGGCCGTTTTTAAATTTGTTTAGGTATTGAGGTGGCATGTGCAAGAAATTAATAAAACAATTCTAAATTTGGAAAAAAAAAGTTAATAAAAAAAAAAATACTTAGATCGTCGTGATTATCCTCTATCCCACTAAATTGTCCAATCATAACTAGTCAGATTTTGTTTTGTTTTTTTTTTCTTTTTTAGAATATTTTAATTTTTTTATGTGATTGATGAAAAAACATGTACAAAAATAAGTGGTATTACCCATAAAAAATATAGTTAATTACACTCTTGCTCTACGAGATCTCACTCACCATTTGTTCCATCCCGAAGGAAAAAGAGGGTCTTCAAGATCCCTTCCACGCCCTCTCTGTGAGGTTTCCAATAGCTTTGTGGCGAGGTTACCAGTAGTCTTGTTCTTCCATCGTAGCATTCATCAAGGTGTTAGCGGATTTTCTAGACTAGTAAAAGAAGATCACTGAAGATGGACCTGGGTTTTCTGTCTGAAGTACTAAGAAGTCACCTCAAAGAAAATGAAAAAGATATCATGGTTAACCTTGAACCTTCTACTGAAAAAACTATCAATGGTCACCTTGACCATTGTTTGGTAGGAAAACTTTTATCTTCAAGATTGATTCCACCAAATGCTATTAGGAATGCATTCAATTCAGCCTGGAGAAAATCAAACAGAACTTTGAAATTGAAATCTTGGCAAGAAGACCTTCCTGTTCAAATTCTACAATAATTCTGATAGAGAATGGGCATGGAAATCAGGTCCTTGGCTTCTGGATAAACATTTATTGGCCCTAGAAAAACCAAAACCAGAATTTATTTAATCTGAGTATGAATTCAAGAAGGCTCCTTTTTGGATCAGAATTTTGAACTTACCTTTGGGATTTCAGAACAAAGTAAAGGATACCAAAATTAGGGACACAATGGAGAAAACAATTGAAGTTGACTGTGACTAATAAGGAGCCTGTTGAGGAGAAAATCTAAGGATTAAAGTTCTGGTCGATATTTTAAAACCTCTTGGTCGAGGCATGATGATTCAATCATCCAAATTTCTAAATGGTCGCCGGAAATCTATCAGATATGAACACCTACCAGATCTTTGCTTTCGAATTTGGCATCATCGGACACACTGCAAAAGAATGCACCGAGACACCTTTTATGGATAACCAAGGAGGTCAGAACATGTTTCAGTACAGTCCTTGGTTGAAGTTGAAGGATCCCAATGAAGTATACTTGAGTAGAAGCGATCCATCGTCCCAAACCTATTTTTTCATAATTGATAATTTTACAGAAGAACAAGAAATATATGCATTTAACACACACACACACACAAAATAAAAAATAAAAAATAAAAAAAATAAAAATACAGCATTCATAAGAAGAAAATTATAGAAGAAATAAATTGGGTTTAATTAGTGTTTTAGAAAACCCTTACTTATCCTTCTCCTCTCTGCAAATCACGAATGAAATCCAAATGGACCAAATGGACACTAACGGGAACCTCATATTCTCTGGTGAAAATACAGAATGTGTGGGCTCTGGTGATTTTGAATTGAGAGGGAGGACGAAAAACTGAAAGGAAGTGATGAAGGAGGATTAGAAAAACTTTTTTTCACAGATTTGTTTATACTATCTCATCACTGTCTTGTAGAAGGAGAAGAAAAATAAAAAAATTTAAAAAAAACACTCCCCGTCAACCATCCACATAATACATGGTTTTTTATTATTATAATTATAGTATCAAATACAATATAGCCTATAGTTTCAATTTTCTCTTACCAGTGATATTTAATATAAATCAAATTTACATTAACTTAATTATATTAATCCAATTCATATAATTAATATTTGAATCATATTCAAACATTTATTTCCTCTCATAAATACTTTAAAATATAATGTATAAAATATATTATAGTAAATATATCATATATAATTAATTTCCTCAATTAATTTAAACAATTCAAATTAATCCAAAAACTGATTCTCATTAAATCTCATTGAGCTATCAATGACACCTCATGGACTTGTAGCTTGTAGCTTCAACAGTACATGAATAATTAATTAAACTCTTTAATTAAATTATTCACTATTTGTTAACTATCGAGTACTCCACTAAAGACCGACAGGTACACTCTTCACACTACAAATATATTTCTGTGTCCATTAGATATAACTAATCAATAGTACGATGTCCTTTCACAATTGTTCATAAGTACAATTGGGCCAAATTATCGTTTTGCCTTTGTAGTTACATCGAACTCTTTAAGTACCACTGATCCCTCTAGTGAACAATAAATCATAGTCCAACTATGATTAAACCCCTCTTGGGGCATGAGAGAGTGTGGCGCCACATTGTTCAAGCCATAGAATCAGCCCTTAAAGAAGTAATTTATCTACTTGCCTCGACATTGGGCAATGATGAATTTCTTCTTGTGTAGTTGTAGTCTTAATTCTCTAATCAGACGAATCCCTAAAATGGGTGGCTTGTTAAATCAACGATCGAGCCACTCTCACCAATACAAAGCAAAGGAGATTAAGAGACAGCCAACAACAACCACAATCCGATAAAGAAGAGATGGCAGAGCAGCCTGGAGATGGAGCACCAAATGATAATAATGTCATGGCGAATCCGATTCTGTTGGCAAACGATCGCAATAGGCCCATTAGGGACTATGCATCGCCAAACCTCTATGATTTCTCTCCGGGAATCATGAGGCCTGCCCTCGATAGAAGAAGATTCGAGATGAAACTGGTGATTCTACAGATGATCTAGACTGTAGGTCAATTCGGAAGAAGGCGTGGCGAGGATCCGCATGCCCACTGATAACTTGTAGAAATACAAGTTATTTATACTGTTTTATTTAGATATTGCGGCCAAAATAAAAGAAAGTTGCGTCAATTATATAGAAATTAGCTAATAAATGCAAGAATTATAAATTTTCGTCAATACACCCACTGACACCATTGCGATGGTAGAAAAGAATATTTCAAGTCTGTTTTGCAGGAAATCAAGTCACCGTATGCATTCATGGCTCAAGATAAACTGAACAACGCATCTATGTCGCATTGCGCCCATCATTCAGGAATGAAAAGACAATCAACGCAATGACGGCACATGCGACAATCGATCAAGAGCTAAGCGATTAACGCAATCTCAACCGCATGAGGTAATAAAAAAAAACACCGCATGTGGGCAAACGATCGAAGATGTAAAGAGCAACGCAATTGCAGAGGATTCTGATGTGTGTACAGCTGACCGTTGTGCATTTTTGAAGGGATTGATTGCATAATAGAAGGAATATTCACTCCACCATTTCTAGAATTGCCTGAACAATACAATGGGGTCCACAAGTCAGAGAGTCAAAGCTGAGCCTATAAATAGCTTCGGCCATTCAACTGAGAAGATATACTTGATACAGGCATATTTTGATATTTGTATATTGAGAGAGAGACTGGTCTGAAGAGCCTGATCGGAGAAGATCCGAGAAGATTTAAGAGACAAGGTCGAGAGGTGAGTCTCAGGGAAAATCCTTTCAATCCTCGCCGTTGAAGCTCTGTACCAAGGTCACTTCTACCGAACGAGCAAGCCTGAGAGGGAAGCTCTTCTCTTCATCCATTCCATATACCGGCAAGCAAATTCCACCGTCCAGATCTGTGTCAAGAAGTTGACACTCTTTTGTATTTGTTTCTATCTCTCTATCATCAATTGTATTCATCTTCTTAGTCTATCATTCACACCATTATCAGACGCTAAATCTTAGTATTAAATGTCATGATCATTTCCATCTCCATCTTTCTGTCTATTTCCATTCATCCGTAAATCACTTTCTCCATGATGTTTTCTTAATCCCCTGGTAATTAGTAAGAATGAAGCAAGGAAAGTAATCTGTGCTAAGGAAATAAATATGTTTAGCTAAAGCATGCTAGACGACATCTTCACCTGTGAGAGCAGAAGTGAAGATGCCATTCCTCCTGTCGAGAGAAGGTTAGAAGCATGCGTTAACTAAAGCGAGAAGTACTTCCAGAGAGGGAAGCAACCTTGCGTTCATTACATTCATCCCTGTTTTACCACAAAGATGTGGGAACACGGCCGATCACCAAGAGGTGTACGCCAAGGGAAAGTGAAACCGTAGTTATGTCTTTAACGCAATTAATAACTTGCGATGTTTATACTAGTTATTTTTTTCTATTTCTATTCTATACATAAAGACTTGCCACCGCATACCACGATCCTTTTTATAATCTTCACAGTCAGTTTCAAACTTAGTATCATATATCAGTATCCTGTATCTTGTATCATAATAGCTTAGGTTTATTTTTGTCGCACTTTATTTTATTAACGCAACTTTAGTTTATCCGTACAACTTTACTTTAACGCAATTTAATTTCCTGTATACACACACACTTTATTAATTGTAAAAACACCGGTCGCATATATCACAAATGTAACACATTAACGACAACAATCCCTGTGTCGACCTCAGATTACTCTGAGAAACTTGTGTTGGAATTATACTTGGTTTCAACGCAAGGAAACTTGTTACAACGTATAGCATACTACAAGCATTTCATTAATAACGCATGCTTCTAGAAGTAGTATCGTATAAAATGTGCATGAGCAGCAACACAGCATAAGATTACATTTTGCGTTACAAGTTTATGGCAACATGAGCTTGTAGCACATCATTATGCATGCACATTACATTCACCAAGTTCAAGTCATCAAGTTTATGGCGCCGTTGCCGGGGATTGATAACAGTTATGGTTGAGTATGTTTGTGATATTTTGCAGGACAGATCTCTTTGTACTGGCTATTTATCACAGAGAGCAGTCTGACAGTTTATGAGTACTGGGACTGACCCAGAATTTGAGGCTGACCTAGAGATCAAACGTACATTTAACACAAGGGCACGCCAGAATCGAGTAAGGCGAAAGAAAGCCAACATGGCAGATAATAACAATGATAATGTGGCACCTGAAGTGAATTAGAGGGTGGGACGACCAGCGCAAGATCCTGTTTTTCTTGTAGCTGACCACAACATTCCGATGAGGAACTACGCGGCACCCAATCTGTATGATTTTTCGCCCGGAATTTCAAGGCCGATAGTTGAGGAGAACGTAAGATTCGAGATTAAACCGATCATGCTCCAAATGATTCAGAATGCGGGGTAGTTTGGTGGTCTGCAAGGTGAGGATGCCCATCTGACCAGTTTCGTCGAGATGTGTGGTAACTTCTCTATACCTGGCGTTACCCCAGAAGGTATCAGATTATATCTCTTCCTTTACACCAGGATGAGCCCAAGAGGTGGGCTCATTCACTGGAGCTAAATGAGATTACTTCATGGGATCAGTTGGTTGAACGATTTATGAAGAATTTCTTCCCACCGGCTGTCAATGCAAGGCGACGGAAGGATGTGTTGAGTTCTGAACAGATGGATAATGAGACCCTTAGCACTGGCTGGGTGCAATTCAGAAGACTGATGAAGAATTGTCCGCATATTGGGATACCCGATTGCGTTGTGATAGAGACCTTTTATAATGGCCTAAACAGATTAACGCATGCTGTTGCTGATGCCTCCGCGTTAGGAGGTTTCATGGATAAAACATACACTGAGGCCAAGGTCATCCTTGACTGCATCTTGCGGAATATGGATGACTGGGTTGACGACGGGTACAGAGGAAGAGGCTCCGAAAGAAGAAGAAACGATACTGCCATTGTTCCTGTGGAGACAATGACAACTTTGGCCACCCAAATGGCGACGGTAACCTCTATCCTCCAGTCGATGGCGCTTAATCAAGGTGCCCTCTCCCAAGGATCAGCGCAACCTAATGCGCCGATACAAGTGGCCGCAATCAGTTGCGTCAATTATGGAGGAGGCTATGCAGCGGAAATGTGCCCATCGAACATGTAGCAAGTATGCGCTATCCAGAACAATCCCTACTGCAACACGTATAATCCTGGTTAGAGGAGTCACCCTAACTTCGGTTGGGGAGGGAATCAAAACCAAGTTGGGCCAAATAACCATCAGAATGGCAATTCAGGGAATCGAGGAAACCCTCCACCTTTTCACCACAATCAGAATCAGGGTCAACAAAGACAATCGCACAACCAACCATCCTCTTCAAATACCTCTAGTAATTCATTGGAGTCCCTGCTCAAGCAATACATAGATAAAAACAATGCGGTGATGCAGGCGCAGGCGTCTTCAATTAGAAATTTGGATATTCAAGTGGGGCAGCTAGCATCCGAGCTTTGAAATAGAACACATGGAACGTTGCCAAGCAATTCTGAAGCCCCTGGATCTCATGGGAAGGACCAATGTCCCTGAAGACATTGGGTAGGCAAGCTGGACCGCCTGCAGAGGTGTGGATTGCGTTCATCAAAGAAAACTATCTTCCGGTCAATATCTCAATCCTATGTTTACTTGCTTTTTGAATTTATTGCTTTATGAACTTTATTATTTATCGCTTCATTTACTTTGTTTTTATGAATTTATGAATTTATGCTTCATTTAATTCTCTTGCGTTTATTTCTATGTTCTCTTTATTCCTTACTTTTCCATCATAAATGTGTTATTCTTAAATATTGGTGAATGATTGATTAATAAGAAGAAAATTATTACTACAAAGTCGGTGCGACTTACGTTGATGAATTAAAAAAAATTAATAAAAAAATAAAAAAATAAAAATAAAAATTGGTATGTAACGTGATGATGGTGCATTTCATGATAACAGATATACTTTGCGTTCATTACACCCAAATGCATTGCGTTGAGGGGTGTGTTGTGCCCGAATGTCTTCTTTGCCCATCCTTAGCGAAAATGCACTATGTTAAGGTAGCGTTGCGCTAGTAGAAATACTGTGCACCCATCCTTCAGAAATTTGTTGAGTTAAGGGATGTGTTGCGGGAGTACATACGTTGTTGCCCGTCCTCAGCAAAAATGTATTTGTGTTAATGGAAGCACGGTGTTAATTTTTAATCGTGCGCCCGTCTGAATCAAATCCAAAAGATAACTGCAATTCATTATTTTTCTATGCTTATCTAAATTCTTTGATTCTTTATATAGGCAAAAATTTCTGTATTGCGATATTTATAATTACTTGTATACTTAGTTAATTTTCAATACCACTAAGTAGCAATTCTCTCTATATGCCTGTGCCTCTTCTTTATCATCATTTGTCAAATTTGCGATATTCTTGATCTTTTATTTTGCGTTATTCATTGCGTTGCCATGATGTATAATATGCACACATTGAGTAACATTTCCTACACTTTGTATTTTCTGACTAATACTTAGTTAATTTGTAGCTATAGCAATGCTTTATCTTTTATCCTTCAAAATTCTACTCAAACCTTCTTTTTGAAATTTTGTCTAAGTGTTTGTCTAGTCTGTCCAAACAACGCAATGAGGACCTTGCGCATATCTAAATTTGGAGGTGGGGAAGGTCTTTGTAGATGAAATCAAGTGATGCGGTCATTAAGAAAAATGCACTCATCATCTCCCAAAAAAAAAAAAAAAAATCCATATAAACTCCAATGTCAGCACAAGGGAAACCTCAAAAACAATCCCAACCTGATAAGAGTTAAGTTGTGAAAGAAGCCAGCTCGTAGTTGGATCTTCTCATGACACCCGTGGGAGCAAGCCAAAACGAAGGTGGGTTTCCAAGAACAACGTAATATGAAAAGAGAAAAACATACAAAAGAGAAAAATAAAAGAAACAAGAGACAACTCCTCTGAAATTTATGAGTTAAAGTTATGATTAGCACACAACCGTAGTTGGATGTTCGCATGACACCCGTGGGAACAAGTCAAAACGAAGGGTGTAACCATGATCAACAGTCTCTAATAAATTACGCAAAGATTGACCATTGCATCCAGACGCATCAAGTTGTTTTGACAAGAAGAGGTAAACATTCTTTTTAAAAACTAGAAAGGCATTTTTTAGTAGAAATTTGTAGTATAGAAGAAAAAAGTAGGGCTTTGTTATGAATTTTCAAGGATAGAAAAAAATTGCGATGTTAAGTAATGTTGCCTAGGTGGAGCATTCGGAGCAACCAATCGACGCAAAATTTAGGATGAGAATTTAGCAATATTGCCTTAGTAGAAGATATGCTTGAGGACAAGCATATATCTAAATTTGAGGGTGTGATAACTTGTAGAAATACAAGTTATTTATACTATTTTATTTAGATATTGTGGCCAAAATAAAGAAAAGTTGCGTCAATTGTATAGAAATTAGCTAAGAAATGCAAGAATTATAAATTTTTGTCAATACACCCACTGACACCATTGTGATGGTAGAAAAGAATATTTCAAGTCTGTTTTGCAGGAAATCAAGTCACCGTATGCGTTCATGGCTCAAGATAAACTGAACAACGCATCTACGTCACATTGCGCCCATCATTCCGGAATGAATAGACGATCAACGCAATGACGGCGCATGCGACAATCGATCAAGAGCTAAGCAATTAATGCACAACAGCATGCGGTAATAAAAAACAACACCGCATGCAGGCAAACGATCGAAGATGTAAAGAGCAACGCAATTGCGGACGATTCTGACGAGTGTACAGCTGACCGTTGTGCATTTCTGAAGGGATTGATTGTGTAACAAAAGGAATATTCACTCCACCATTTCTGGAACTGCCTTAACAATACAGTGGGGTCCACAAGTCAGAGAGTCAAAGCTGAGCCTATAAATAGCTCCGGCCATTCCACTGAGAAGATATAGTTGATATGGGCATATTTTGATATTTGTATATTGAGAGAGAGAGTGGTCTGAAGAGCCTAATCGGAGAAGATCCGGGAAGATTTAAGAGACAAGGTCGAGAGGTGAGTCTCAGGGAAAATCCTTTCAATCCCCGCCGTTGAAGCTCTATACCAAGGTCACTTCTACCGGACGAGTAAGCTTGAGAGGGAAGCTCTTCTTTTCATCCATTCCATATGCTGGCAAGCAAAATCCACCGTCTAGATCTGTGTCAAGACGTTGGCACTCTTCTGTATTTGTTTCTATCTCTCTATCATCAATTGTATTCATCTTCTTAGTCCATCATTCACACCATTATCAGACGCTAAATCTTAGTATTAAATGTCATGATCATTTCCATATCCATCTTTCTATCTATTTTCGTTCATCCGTAAATCGCTTTCTCCATGATGTTTTCTTAATCCACTGGTAATTAGTAAGAATGAAGCAAGGAATGTAATCTGTGCTAAGGAAATAAATATGTTTAGCTAAAGCATGCTAGACGGCATCTTCACCTGTGAGAGCAGACGTGAAGATGCCATTCCTCCTGTCGAGAGAAGATTGGAAGAATGCGTTAACTAAAGCGAGAAGTACTTCCAGAGATGGAAGCAACCTTGCATTCATTACGTTCATCCCCGTTTCACCACAAAGATGTGGGAACACGGCCGATCACCGAGAGGTGTACGCCAAGGGAAAACGGAACCGTAGTTATGTCTTTAACGCAATTAATAACTTGCGATGTTTATACTAGTTATTTTTTTCTATTTTTGTTCTATACATAAAGACTTGCTACCGTATACCACGATCCTTTGTATAATCTTCAAAGTCAGTTTCAATCCCAGTATCATGTATCAGTATCCTATATCTTGTATCATAATAGCTTAGGTTTATTTTTGTCGCACATTATTTTATTAACGCAACTTTAGTTTATTCGTACAACTTTACTTTACCGCAATTTAATTTCTTGTATACACACACTCTTTATTAATTGTAAAAACACCGGTCACATATATCACAAATGTAACACATTAACGACAACAATCCCTGTGTTCAACCTCGGATTACTCTAAGAAACTTGCGTTGGAATTATACTTGGTTTCAACGCAAGGAAACTTGTGACAATGCATAGCATACTACAAGCATTTCATTAATAACGCATACTTCTAGAAGTAGTATCGTATAAAATGTGCATGAGCAGCAACACAAGCAACACAAGTCAAACTTGTAGCACATCATTATGCATGCACATTACATTCACCATTCAAGTCATCACCCACCTTTGAAGTTTTATTGAAATCTGCAATACTTTTGTGTTCCCGAACATTTCTACTGAAGAAGTTCGACTAACGTTGTTCCTATTTTCTCTCAGTGATTAAGCTAGGAAATGGGCTTATTCGCTCGAACCATGAGAGATTACTTCTTGGGAGTAGGTAGTGGAGAAATTCATGAAAAAGTATTTTTCACCTACCGAAAATGCAAAACAAAGAAAGCTTATTACTAATTTTGAACAAGATATGGACGAGTCGATCAGCGATGCTTGGGCGAGGTTTAAAAGGTTGGTTCGAGATTGTTCGCATAATAGGCTACTAGGCTGTCTTCAAATGGAAATTTTCTATCACAGTTTGAATCCTGCTTCCCAGATCGCTGCCAATGCGGCAGCTGCTGGTGGTCTGCTTGACAAAACTTACGAGGAGGCGAAGAATATTCTGGACCGCATCTCCAAGAACCATGAAGACTAGAGGGAGAGTGACCAGAGATTGAGACTCAAAGGTTCCGATGCAAATAACGGTGCCATTGTTTTGTTACAAAACCAAATGACCGCAATGATGAATTTGATTCAAGTAATGGTGATCAGCAACCCAACACCGCAAGGTGGGCAAATTAACTCAATAAGTCAAAACACCGCAAGGTGTGCGACTTGTGGTGATGGGCATGCGATGGAAGATTTCCTGCAAAATCCACAGTGTGTATATTTTGTAAAGAATAATCCCTTTTCAAACATTTACAACCTCAGGTGGAGAAACCACCCTAATTTTGCTTAGAAGAATCAACAATAAAATTTTCAATCTGTGGCACAAAAATAAGGGCCACTAGGATTCTTCCAACGCAACAATGGGCAACAGAGCAACCAAGCAAGTAGCTCACAACAACCAACGCAATCTTCTTCTCTAGAGAGCCTATTGAAGCAACATATAGAGAAAAACAAGACAGTGCTTCAAAGTCAGGCTACGTCCATCCGCAACCTTGAATTGCAAATGGGCCAGATTGCGAATGAGCTAAAAAGCAGACCACAAGGGGCGTTGCCAAGTTCAACCGAGCTTGCATGCAACCCAGGGGGATCAGGTAAGGAGCAATATCAGGTTGTGACATTGCGCAGTGGAAAGACTATGGAGGGAGAAAAGAAGGATCAGAATAGAACAACTTCCATTGCCACTGAGCCCGAGATTGCGATAATGCAAGAAGAAGAAAGAGAGAATGAAGCAGTGGAACCTGAGGTTGCGTCGACCTCAAAGTCAAATGAAACAGGAACCGTGAAAGTCCAGTTACCACCTTTCCCTCAGAGGTTAAGAAAGAAGAAAATCAAAGAGGTACAATACCAACACTTCTTATATATGTTAAAGCAACTACATGTTAACATCCCTTTCAGTGAAGCGATTGAGGAAATGTCTGCCTATGCCAAGTTTCTGAAGGACATGGTAACTAAGAAGAGAGGCACTGGAAAATTTGCCACGGTGGCATTAACGCAAAGTTCTAAATCTTATTCCACCGAAGATGAGCGATCTTGGGAGCTTTATGATTCCTTGCTCTATAGGAGGACTCTATATTGGGCAAGCCTTGTATGACTTGGGGGCCAGCATAAATTTGATGCTGCTGTCAATCTTTTGACAATTAAATTTGGGGCAACTTGTGCCCATATCAGTGACTCTCCAATTGGCTGACAGATCTTTGGTTCATCCAGAAGGTAAGGTGAAGGATGTGCTGATCACGATTGATAAATTTATTTTGCCAGCTTCATCATCCTAGATTATGAGGACCTGAATTTGATTGAAGAAGAAAAGTCTGATGAAGAGTGTGAAAAAGAGGATGCCAACACATCTGTAGCTGCCTGCAACGCGATCGTAGCAAAATCAAACAAAAGAGAAGGAACGATCATAATGCAAGAAGAATAACCAAAAGAAGAAAGAAAAACAACGCAACCTTCCCTCGTGGAACCACCAACACTTGAACTGAAGACCCTACCAACACATTTGAAGTACGAAATTCTGGGGTAGAATGAGAAGCTGTCAGTGATAATTTCCTCTGCGCTCAACGCAGATCAAAAGAATGTGTTGATGAGCATTCTCACAAAACATGAGCGAGCAATTGACTGGACGCTCGTTGACATCAGAGGAATTAGCCCCGCGTACTGCATGCACAACATTCGTCTTGAGGGCAACCACAAAGTAACTATTGAAAATCAACGCAGATTTAACCCTGCGATGAAGGAGATTGTCAAAAAGAAGATTATCAAGTGGCTGCATGCGGGCATTATCTATCCCATTGCAGATAGCACGTGGGTCAGCCCCATGCAATGTGTGCCGAAGAAGGGAGGAATGACGGTAGTCCCAAATGAGAACAATGAATTAAAACCACAAAGGACCATCACTAGATGGCGCATCTGCATGGACTACCGTAAATTGAATGTGGCCATAAAGAAAGATCACTTCCCTTTGCCATTCATCGATCAAATGCTGGACAGATTAGCAGCGATTTTTATTGCTTCTTGGATGGATATGCCGGGTATAATCAAATCATGATAGCTCTTGAAGACCAAGACAAGACCACATTCACCTACCCCTATGGGACATTTGCTTTTCGTAGCATGCCGTTTGGCCTCTACAATGCGCCGAGCACGTTCTAGAGGTGCATGATGGCGATCTTTTCAGACTTTCTCGAAGACTCAGTGGAAATATTTATGGATGACTTCTCCGTTTATGGGAACACTTATGAAGTCTGCCTGGCCAATTTGGAGAAAATTTTGAAAAGATGTGAAGAGACAAACTCGGTGCTCAACGGGGAAAAATGTCACTTCGTGGTGAAAAAGGGTATAGTGTTAGGACACAAGGTCTCCCGAGAAGGGTTGAAGGTGGACAAAGCAAAGATCGACACAATTGAAAAGCTTCCACCTCCAACCAGCGTGAAGGCTGTGCGAAGCTTCTTGTGGCACGCTGGATTTTACAGACGATTCGTCAAGGACTTTTCTAAAATAGCACGACTACTAAGTGCGTTATTAGAGGCGGACAGAAGGTTTGAATTTGACAACAATTGCCTCAACGCATTCCATGTTTTAAAAGATGCACTGATTACTGCGCCCATCATGATTGCGCCAGATTGGACACTGCCGTTCGAAATCATGTGAGATGCAAGCGGGTATGCGATGGGAGTCGCATTAGCACAAAAGAAGAAAACTATTTTGCATCCCATCGCATATGCGAGTAAAACTCTAAACCCTGCTCAAATCAATTATACCACCACTGAAAAAGAACTCCTGGCTGTGATTTTTGCATTGGAAAAATTCTGGGCATATCTATTGGGAACCAAGGTACTCATTCACACTGATCACTCAACAATCAAATATTTGATGACAAAGAAGGACGCAAAGTCGAGGTTAATCAGATGGGTTCTTCTCCTTCAAGAATTTGATATCGAGATAATTGATCGGAAGGGGACAGAGAATCAAGCTGTAGATCACTTGTCCAGACTGGAAAATTCCGAGGTTGACCGCAATGAATCTGAAGTGAGTGTTGTATTTTTGGATGAACAGCTGTTTCACATAGAAGAATTGCCCTGTTATGCAGACATCGTTAATTATTTGGTTTGTGAACAATTCCCTGAAGATTACACCTACCATCAATGGAAGAAGCTCAAGAATGAATGCATACACTATTATTGGGATGAGCCGAATTTGTACAAAAGAGGTGCAGACCATATCATTCGATTATGCGTACCAAATGCTGCTCAATAACGCATATTGTCACAGTGCCACGATTCGCCGTATGGAGGGCACTTTAGAGGGCAACGTACTGCAGCCAAAGTTTTGCAAAGTGAATTCTTTTGGCCTTCATTGTATAAGGATGTTGCCGACTATGCAATGAAATGTGATCGGTGTCAACGCACAGGCAACATTTCATGGAAGAATGCCAATGAATACTATCTTGGAGCTGGAACTATTTGACATATAGGGGATTGATTTCATGGGACCATTCCCTCCTTCAAACGGTAAGCATTATATTTTATTAGCCGTCGACTATGTCTCCAAGTGGGTAGAGGCAACTGCATGTGCCACAAGTGATGCGTCAATAGTCTCTAAGTTCCTGAAGAAAAATATTTTCACTCATTTTGGCACTCCCCGTGCCATCATAAGTGATGAAGGATCACACTTTGTCAATCATAATATCAAGGAGCTACTGCGCAAGTACAATATCCTCCACAAAGTGGCCATCGCATACCATCCGCAAACGAATGGCCAAGCTGAAGTGTCCAATCGAGAAATTAAATTGATACTTGAAACGGTAGTAAAGCCTTCACAAAAAGACTGGGCAACAAAGCTTGACAAGGCGTTGTGGGCATACCAGACCGCATTTAAAACACCCATTGGTATGTCCCCCTATGCGCTGGTATTTGATAAGGCGTGTCACTTGCCTTTGAAGCTGGAATATAAGGCATTGTGGGCAGTAAAGAAACTGAATTTTGATTTGAAGAAGACAGGGGAAGCGCGAAAAATGCAACTAGTCGAGCTAGGAGAATGGAGGAACATCGCATATGAAAATGCGAAGATTTACAAAGAGCGCACCAAGCGCGGGCATGATCAACGCATATGCAGTAACAACCTCTAAATCGGGCAAAAAGTCTTGCTTTTCAATTCACGTCTGCGACTCTTCCTGGGAAAGCTAAATTCACGTTGGTCCGAACTGTTCATAATTCGACAAGTACTTCCGCATGGTGCGGTGAAATTATCAAATGATGACGGAACCAACATATTCAAAGTCAATGGGCAGCGAGTAAAGGCATACCATAGAGAAGACTGGCATCGCTAAGTCGACTCCATGGAACTAAGAGACTTTGAATGAAGAAGGAAGTAGGTGGTCCCTGCGTTATCAAATGATCGCAACTTATCAAGGACGTAAGTTTTGGGAAACCTCAATTCTTCAACTCTTTTCTTCACTACTTAAAATTTTCACTATCTTTTCAATTCTGATTTATCCTTACTTTACTATCACTATCGTTTTTACAAAAAAAAAAAAAAAAAAAAAAGAAAAAAATTGCTATAACGATTTTTATTTTTTAAAAAATAATTTGACTCTCTCTTTGTTTTTCTTACAATGATCGAGGCGCTGGATTGCTGAAATGTTACGCGAAGCAACACTCATCTTATTATATCACTGCAACCCAACAAAGAGTGATCGCCGCAAAAATGGATGCGTCAATACAATGCGAGCGACAACGCAAAATTCGGGGGTGTACTCTTCCTTAGCCCTATTTCCAATTTTGCGCTATCACATTGCATTTTAGTTTTCAAAATTTTATCACCGCAACCTCTTTAATCACTGCAATCATTTGACACAGATAAATTTAGTGAGTGACCACATTCCGTTTCTTATCCAAGTATGATTTCAATGATGATAAATATACTTATATCTTTCGTATACACTAGAGTCAACTTAGTCTTAAAATAGTCACCTCATGAAATATTTCTCGAAGTTAAGGGTTTGCTAGCTTCCTTTCAAACTCTCTTTACAAGCATTCTATGACCATTGCATGACCTATTTTAACTTCTTTTGGCAATGAGGACATTGCTGCATTTTAAATTTGGGGGTGAGGTATTTATTTTCGACCTTGCAATCTTCTACAAAAAAAAAAAAAATATATATTTTTTAGAATAACAACTCCACTATCAATGCAATGGGAAACCCTTGTTGATAAGAGTTAAGTTGTGAAGGGCACTTACCCGTAGTTGGATGTCCACATAACACATGTGGGGGCAAGCCAAAACGAAAGTAAGTCACCAGGATTAACGTATAAGTCGATGACCGCAACTCCACTGCCAAATCGGTATGAGTTTAGTTTGAGAAAGAGTGCATTACTCGTAGTTGGATGTCTGCATGACACATGTGGGGGCAAGCCAAAACAAAGTCAAGGCACTCGGATCAATGCAAGGTCAGAAAAAAATAGCAATGAAGAAAATTTTTTGTGCAAGGATAAAATCATTTGACACCCTGGAAGAAAATTTTCTTTTAAAATAAATCATGCGATGTTCCAGAATTTAGTAAAGTCCTTTTGAAAGTTAAGCTTGCAATCCCTAAGTCTTAGAAATATTTAAGAAGAGACTTGAATAAGACTTAAGAAAATTCTGGTATATAGGATTTGAATGAAGTATCCTGAAGAAATCTAGGGAAGAAAACTTTGCGGTTAACTTACTAAAGGAATCTTTAGCTAATGCTTGAGGACAAGCATTGTTTAAATTTGGAGGTGTGATAACGGGCAGAAATGCACGTTATCATGTGATAAGTTCTTAAAAAATGCTGGATTGCATTGATGAAATATGTTAAATTGCATCCATTAAGCATAAATTCTATAATATTGTGGTCGCATGTGTCCAACGCATTAAAGCAGTTGATCTTTACATTTTTGTGCAGAATATACGTTAACGCAATGCAGAGATTGCGATCATAGGAATACATTGGTCGAGCGCAACTTCACCATAAGACTTTGCGTTGATCTTGCTCACAAACATTCAACCAAGAAGAATCATCGCAACTTAGTCAGCGCAACATGGTGGGCGCATTCGGGTGATAGGATAATTAAGAGCGATGGGATGGAAAGCTGATGACAGTTGGATCTAAATTAAATTGACAGCTGATAATGGTCATAAAGTACATTCAGCTTTATCGATAATAATCATCTGGCGCGTCAATAAGGTATTAAAGTTGTCCCATCTGTACAACTGAGAGAGAGAAGCCACCTTTCACCTTTGATGCCCTATAAATACCAAGTGCAATCTTCAGAAAAGGGGTTGATCAGTTAACGAATTCATCAGTGCTCTGTTCATAGTTTTCTTTTCCATTTTACAGCGGAGCAAGAGAGGCGTGGGGACGCCGGAGATCACCCAGGGCAACTCGAGAGAGAACCTTGGGGCGTAAGAATAGAGAACGGGCCGACTCTCGCGAGAGCAAGAATATCTTTAGAGCACGAGTAGAAACAGTGTAAACGCCTGGCAGCAAGAAATTGTTCCAGGCTCTTTACTATACTTGCATTGTTATTTGTACTTCATCTCATATCTATTCAATGGAAGTTCTATTTCTACATCTGTTCACTCTCTTAATACGCATGAGTAGCTAAACTAGTTGAATGGGTTGAGAAGAACTAAGCTAACATGACCTAGGAAGTTCATTGCTTGCGATTGTCTTGTTTTATGTTGTGCAAAATACCATTTAGAGTTACTCGAGAGAGAATCTAAAGAAAGAACCTAATGTCACGAGAGAGCTAGGTTAGAATCTGGACTCGAAAGAGCAAGATTAGGCTTGCATAAACAAGAGATAGGGACTTAGAGATAAGCTCTGTTTGTCAACTTGCATCGCATGCATCCTAGGAATGGGAGTGATATTATGTGGTCGCATATTTGTGTGAATGTCATGTTGTCATCGCATAAATAGAGATAGAGGTTTATGTGTAAACCTGGTAGACTTATCACATATTTATCACATGTGTTCTAGCCTTAGAAGCCGTAGCATTCATGCCAAGAGGTGGTTTAATATTGTATGCATGTTGCATGATTGCAAAGCATGGACGCATTCTAGGGAGTGTTAGCCGAAACTTTCTCAACCCGTTCACTGCATATTCATCATATTTTTCATTTACCAACTCTTTTCAAACTCTGCCACATTCGTTATTTATTTTCATCAATGCAAACAACAGACCCAACGATTTATTCATTTAACTGGTTACCGCAAGTTTTCATAAAAATCACCAACACAACTATTTTCACAAGTCCCTGTGTTCGACCCTGGACTTACTAGGAAACTTAGAGGAATTTACATTTGAATTTTGCTAGGGAAACTTGAGTGCACAACGCAATCCACCAACGCATATCATCCATATTTTCATTCATAAAAATACGATCACAAACCACTTGTCTAGACTGGAAAATCCTGAGGTTGCCGCAATGAGTCTAAGGTGAGTGTCGTATTTCTGGATGAGCAGTAGTTCCATATAGAAGAATTTCCCTGGTATGCAGACATAGTCAATTATTTGGTTTGTGAGCAATTTCCTGAAGATTACACCTACCACCTACAGAAGAAGCTCAAGCATGAACGTAGACATTATTATGATGCGCCGGATCTGTATAAAAGAGGTGCATACCAGATTTTTTGATTATGCATACCAAATGCTGTTCAACAACGCATATTATCATAATGCCACAACTCACCATATGGTGAGCACTTTGGAGGGTAGCGCACCACAGCCAAAGTTTTGCAGAGTGGATTCTTTTGGCCTACATTGTTCAAGGATGCGGCTGACTATGCAATGAAGTGTGATCAGTGCCAATGCACAGGTAACATCTCATGGAAACATGCAATGCCAATGAACACTATCCTGGAGCTTGAATTATTCGACATATGGGGGATTGATTTCATGGGACCTTTCCCTTCTACGAATGGTAAACATTACATTTTATTAGTCGTTGATTACGTCTCTAAGTGGGTAGAGGCCATAGCATGCATCGCAAGTGATGCGGCGGTAGTCTTCCAGTTCCTAAAGAAGCATATTTTCACTCGTTTTGGCACTCCTCGTGCCATCATAAGTGATGAAGGATCCCACTTTGTCAATCATAATATCAAGGAGCTACTGTGCAAATACAACATCCTCCACAAAGTGGCCACCGCATACCATCCACAAACGAATGGTCAGGCTGAAGTGTCCAATCGAGAAATTAAGCTGATACTTGAGAAGGTAGTAAGGCCTTCGCGGAAAGACTGGGCAATAAAGCTTGATGATGCATTATGGGCATACCGGACTGCATTTAAAACACCAATAGTATGTCTCCATATGCATTGGTATTTGGTAAGGCGTGTCATTTACCTTTGGAGCTGGAATATAAGGCACTGTGGGCAGTAAAGAAGCTAAATTTTGATTTGAAGAAAGCAGGAGAAGCACGAAAAATGCAACTGGTCGAGCTGGAAGAATGGAGGATTAACGCATATGAAAGTGCGAAGATTTATAAAGAGCGTACCAAGTGCTAGCATGACAAACGCATATGCGGTAAGAACTTCCAAGTTGGGTAAAAGGTCTTACTCTTCAACTCACGATTGCGGCTCTTCCCGGGAAAATTAAAATCACACTAGTCCGGACCCTTCATCATTAAAGAAATATTTCCACATGGTGTGGTGGAGTTGATCACTAAGGATGGCAGCTGGACATTTAAGGTTAATAGACAGCGAGTCAAGGCATATTGCGGAGGTGATTTCCAGCCAAAAACAGCCTCCATAAAGTTGGAAACCCCGGACTACCCCTTACTTGATTCTTGAACTCTTATTCCTTTGTCACTTTTACTATTATTTAGCTATATGAATCTTACTCGTTTTCTCTATAAAAAAAAAAAAAAAAAAACTTGTTGTTTTAACTCATTTGACCCTCTTTTTTTTTTGTTTACAATGATTAAGGCACAGGATTGCATAGATGTTACACGAAGCAGCAAATTATCTCACTCCATCATTGCAATCCAAAGAAGAGAGATCGCCGCAAAGATGGATGCGTCAATACACAATGCGGGTAACAATGCAAATTTGGGGGTGCATTCTTCCTTATCTTTATTTCAAATTTTGCGCTATCACATTGCATTTTAGTTTTAAAAGTTTTATCACTGCATCCTCTTTGATCACCGCAATCATTTGACAGAGATAAATTTAGTAGGTTACCGCATAATGTCTCTTTGCCAAACATGATTTCAATGATGAAAAATATGCTTTTATTTCTTTCGTATATACTAGAGTTAACTTAATCTTAAGATAGTCACCTCATAAAATATTTCTAGAAGGGGTTTGCTAGCTTTCTTTCAAACTCTCTTTACGAAGCCTTCTAAGAACATCGCATGACTTATTTTAATCTTTTGGCAATGAGGACATTGCTGCATTTTAAATTTGGGGGTGAGGTATTTATTTCCAACCTTGCTATTTTGAAAAAAGAAATTTGAGAATAACAACTCCACTGTCAACGCAATGGGAAACCCATGTTGATAAGAGTTAAGTTGTGAAAGGCACTTACCCATAGTTGGATGTCCAAATGACACGTGGGGGCAAGCCAAAACGAAAGTAATTCACCAGGATCAACGCATAAATAAATGATCGCGACTCCATTGCCAAATAGGTATGAGTTTAGTCTGAGAAAGAGTGCATTGCTCGTAGTTGGATGCCCGCATGACACTTGTGGGGGTAAGACAAAACGAAGGCAAGGCACTTGGATCAGCGCAAGGTCAGAAAAAATATGAATGAAGAAAATTTTTATGCAAGGATAAAATCATTTAACACCCCGGTACAAAATTTTCTTTTTGAAATAAATCATGCGATGTTCCGAAATTTAGTAAAGTCCTTTTGAAGGTAAGTTTGCAGTCCCTAGGTCTTAGAAATATTTTAAGAAGAGACTTGAATAAGACTTAAGGAAATTCTGGTATATAGGATTTGAACGATGTATTCTTGAGAAATCTAGGAGAAGAACATTGCGGTTGACTTGCTAAAGGAATCTTTAGCTTATGCTTGAGGACAAGCATTGTTTAAATTTGAGGATGTGATAACGGACAGAAATGCACGTTATCATAGTGCTAAGTTCTTAAACAATGTTGGATTGCATTGATGAAATATGTTAATTTGCGTCCATTAAGCATCAATTTCATAATATTCCGGTCGCATGCATTCATCGCATTAGAACAGTTGATTTTTGTACTTTTGTGCAGAATATGCGTTGACGTAATGTAAGAATTGCGATCGTAGGAAATTGATAGCTTGTAGAAATACAAGTTATTTATACTGTTTTATTTAGATATTACGGCCAAAAGAAAGGAAAGTTGCGGCAATTGTATAGAAATTAGCTAAGAAATGCAAAAATTATAAATTATCGTCAATACACCGACTAACACCATTGAAATAGTAGAAAAGAATATTTCAAGTCTATTTTGTAGGAAATGAAGTCACCTCATGCGTTCAAGGATCAAGATAAAAAGAACAACGCATCTACGTTGCCTTACGCCCATCATTTAGGAATGAATAGACGATCAACACAATAACGGCGCATGCGAAAATCGATCAAGAGCTTTGCGATCAACGCAACTTCAACCGCATGCGGTAATAAAAAACAACACCGCATGCGGGCAAACGATTGAAGATGTGAAGAGAAACACAATTGCAGTGGATTCTGACGCATGTACAGCTGACCGTTGTGCATTTAGGATGGGATTGATTGCGTAACAGAAGGAATATTCACTCCACCATTTATGGAACTGCCTTAACAATAAAGTGGGGACCACAAGTCAGAGAGTCAAAGCTTAGCCTATAAATAGCTCTGGCTATTCCACTGAAAAAAAATATGCTTGAATACAGAGAAAAGTGTATATACTGATCTGAGGGAGAGACTGGTTCAGCGACTAATCAGAGTAGATCCGGGAAGAATTAAGAGATGAGGCCGAGAGGTGAGTCTCCGGGAAAAGAATCCTTCTGATCCCCGCCGTTGAAGCTCTGTATGAAGGTCACCTCTACCAAGACGAGCAAGCCTAAGAGGGAAGCTCCTTTGTTCATCCACTCCACACGCCGCCAAGTAAAACCATTGTCCAGATCTGTGTCAAGACGTTGACACTCTTTTGTATTTGTTTGTATCTCTTTATCATCAATTGTATTCAACTTCTTAGTCTATCATTCACATCATGTATCAGACCCTTAATCTTAGTATTAATTGTTATGATCATTTTCATCTCCATCTTTTTATCTATTTCCGTTCATCCTTAATTCACTTTCTCCACGATGTTTTCTTAATCCCTTGGATAATTAGCATGAATTAAGCAAGTAAATAATTGGGTTAAGGAAATAATTATGTTTAGTCAAAGCATGCTAGACGACATCTTCACCTGTGAGAGCAGAAGTGAAGATGCCATTCCGCCTATCGAGAGAGGGTTGGAAGAATGTGTTAACTAAAGCGAGAAGTACTCCCAGATATGGAAGCAACCTTGCGTTTATCACGTTCATCCCTGTTTCACCATAGAGATATGGGAACGCGGCCGATCACCGAGAGGTGTATGCCAAGGGAAAGCGGAACCTTAGTTACATCTTTAACGCAATTACCAAACTTGTGACGTTTGTACTAATTATTCTTTCCCCTTCTGATTCATCCATAAAGACTTGCCATCACATACCACGATCCTTTGTATAAACTTCACAGTCAGTCTCAAACTCAGATCATGTATATCATGTATCTTGTATCTTGCATCACATTAGCTTAGGTTTATTTTCATCGCACTTTATTTTATTAACGCAACTTTAGTTTATCTGCACAATTTTACTTTATCGCAATTTAATTTCCTGTACAAACATAATTTTTATTAATCCGAGAAACATGTGTTGGAATTATACTTGGTTTCAGCGCAAGGAAACTTGTGACAACGCATTACTCCATAGCATACTACAAGCATTTAGTTAACAACGCATATATCTAGAAGTAGTCATGCATAACACAACATCCACATTCCATTTCCATCTTTACATCATCAAGTTTATGGCAACAATGAGCTTTTATGATTCATTCATCCGTATTTATATTTGTCAATATGTTGTAAGTAGTGTGAATAAGCATAAGATACACAATTTTATGCCACAACGAAATCATTGATCGAGTGCAACTTTACCGTAAGGCTTTGCGATGATTGTGTTCGCAAACATTCGCCCAAGAAGGATCGCCGCAACTTGGTCAGCTCAACATGGTAGGCGCATCTGGGTGAAAGGCTAATTAATCGCGATGGGACAGAAAGCTGATGACAGTCGAATCCGAATTAAGTTGACAATTGATAACGGTCACAAAGTACATTCAGCTTTTCGATGACAAATATTCGGCGCATCAGTCAGGAATTAAAGTCGTCCTATTTGTACAATCATAAGAGAGAAGCCATCGTTCACCTTAGATGTCTATAAATACCAAGGCCAGCCTTCAGAAAAGGGGTTGACAAGTTGATCAGTTCACCATTCTTTAGTTCGAAGTTCATACGCTCGTCTTTGTTCTTAATTTTCTTTCATTTTAAGGCGGACGCGAGGGAGGAAGTTGTGCCAGCAGATCGTTCCGATAAGTTTGGGAGAGCGCAGGAAGCTTCAAGGACAGAGAGAGGGCCGACACTTACGGAAGCAGGAACATCTTTAGAACCGAATAGAGATTGAAGCGTAAAAGCCTCGGTCAGCAAGGAATTTCTACCAGGCTCTCTACCTTTAACTTCCATTGTCATTTTGTACTCAAATCATTTATAAATTGAAATTTCCTTCTTTATATCTGTTCACTCTCTATTATTCACGCATGAGTAGCTAAATCAGTTGAATGGGTTGAGAAACATTTAGCTAGCACAACTAGGTAATCTTCATTCTTTGCGATTATCTTGTATTATGTATGCTTCATTCGTCCATTAGAAATACTCGGGAGGGTAGTCTAAGGACAGGATCTAGACTTGGGAAGGCCAGGTTAGAATCTAGACTCGGAAGAGCCAGATTAGAACACATAACAAGAGATAGGAGCGTAGAAATGAGCACTATTTGTTATCAACGCATCGCATGCATCCTAGAGATAGGATATGATTGTATACGGTCACCTTGCTTTTATGCATTTAGCATCATCGCATAGGATAAGAGTAGAGACTTAGGGATAAGCCCTATGGACACTTTTGCATTCAACACATGCATCTTAGACTTAGGAGCATCACATTTGCATTGGAAAATGACTTACTATGCATGGTTGTAACATGATCGTATAGTCTGACGCATTCCCAAGTAATACTAGCTAAAGATCTTCTCGACCCGTTCATTGCATACTCATTGCAACTATCACACAACTGCCTTTTCTCAAATCCCCCACATTTGTTTATTTTCTCATCAACACAAACACCAAACCCAACAATTTATTTATTTATCCGGTTACCGCAAAGTTCTTCATAAAGATTACCAAAGCAATCTGTTTTCACAAGTCCCTGTGTTCGACCCTAGACTTACCAAGAAACTTAGAGGAATTTACACTTGGATTTTGTTGGGGAAACTTGAGTGCACAACGCAATTCCATCAACGCATATCATCCACATTTCCACTTCATAAAATCAAGCATCACCCACCGAGAATGAAAATGCAATTTTTTGCATCAATGAATTTGGAATATCAGAACCTGGCTCTGATACCAATTGAAGGAACTCTTATACAAGAGTATCTTTGAGTGGAAGCAGATCTTTCCAATTCATTGTGACAGAATTTCCAAATTTACATTCACATAAACAGATATGAATTAAACAACTAAATTACTGGCATACTCAAAGATAAATAAACAAGAGAACGAGGAACTTACCAGTTGAAGACACTCTTCACAACAAAACTCGCTCTCACACGAACGGACTCCTTATGCTCTCACTAGAACAGCAAGTTATTATTCAGCACCACTCCGGTCGTCTACCACGAACGGCTTCACTCAAACAATAAGAAGATGGGGACGACACCACCACTTGGAGCACTTAGTATTCTCGAAGTGAGAATCCAAAGTATGGGCTCTGTTTGTATTTGGTAAAGGTGAGGAGGAAAAGAAATCGTATACAACGATCAAGCAAGTGGGAGAAGGCAACGACTATCATATAGTCAAGATGCTTGATCGTTTAAGCGCATGCGGGTGAGCGATCATTTAGTAAAATGGTGTGCTATTGTATAGGCTTTGATTTACTAGGAGGCGATTGAATGCAAAACACACTGTGAGTTAATTATGCATGTCTTTTCAATATCTTTGTAAAATGAAAACGATTTTCTTGAACCTCGACTTTTGCACCCTTCGATTTTCTATACCTTCGTTTTGTGTGAACCCTTTAGCAACTAGCCTTTCGAACCTCGACTTTTGCACCCTTGGAATTTCTTCTTTGAACTTGTAAATCCACCTACATGAAACAGGTTTGTACCTTTTAGGAAAAGGTACTAGTATCCAGGTATCATTTTGGTTGAGGGACTTCATTTCATCATTTATTGCCTCAATCCGCTGTCCAGCATCAGGGTTGTTTGTTGCTTCCTCAAAGCTGGTGGGTTCATTGTTGCTTAATAAAATGGCAGCAGTTAACGCAACACTAGCAAAATCAGATTCTTAATACCTAGCTGGTGGCACAATAGTTCTTCTAGTTTTGTCTCTTGCTAATGAATAATTATTTAAGTCTCCATGTGTCTCTACTTGTTCACTTGATACATGTTCAATAGTTTTAGCAGTGTCATCACCTTCAACATCTAGATTTTGAGAGGAAGTAGAAGCTCCATGATCATTGAGGCTCCACCTTAAACCTTGTGCTACTTGTCTTTGTCATAGATGTAGTTGGTTTCTTTGACATCATAAACATCTCATTCTCTCTTAATACCACATCTCTACTATTCACACATCTCTTCTCAACAGGATGCCACGGCCTATAACCCTTTAGTCCTGGTGTAAAGCCTAAAAACATGTATTTTACAACCCTAGGTTTCAACTTACCGTGGCTTTGATGCACATAGCCCCAAACACCTTCAAGTGTTCCAGCTTGGGAGGTTGTCCTATCCACCTTTCTTCAGGAGTTTTCAGCTCTATGGACTAATGTGGGTACCTATTTAGAGTGTAGATTGTGTAGGAAACAACTTCAGCCCAATACTTTTCAAGCGAAAGAGCATTGGACAACTAACATCTAACTCTTTCCAATATTGTTCTATTAAATCTTTCAGCTACTTGATAAATGGTAGAAATACAAGTTATTATAGCTCAAATAAGTAAAACAATGAGAGAATGTGATGGTAAAATGAGCAATATCGTGTCCAAAAGCGCTAAACTAAAAGAAATTGTGATCACAAACGTCCGTCGCATAAATGTAGTTAATTTACTTATTTTTTGTAGGAAAATGCGATGGTATAAGTAAAATTGCGATCCAAAGGAACAAGGCGTCAACGTGCTTGAAGATTGCGATCGTATGTAATCGTGAAAAGTTTCTTAAAAAGGTGGCCACATAAAGACTGCGCATCAAGGTGACAACATAATAAATCATGATAGGATCGGAAAGCTGATAATGGTCGAATCTGAATTTAGTTGACAAGTCATTAAAGCCACACTATAGCAAGTACACTCAACTTTTGGTGACGATTAATCGGTGCATCAGAGCAGGGGAATTAATGACTGCCCATCATTGCAATCATTAGCAAGAAAGGCTGCTTCACCTTGAGCTCTATAAATACCAAAGGCCACCAGTGTAAAACAAGGTTAACAAGTTAGAGAGCCATTAGTCTATTCAAGTACATACTCATACTTATACTTAAAGGACAGAGACGAGCAAGGAGACGAGGAAGCTGAGAGATCATTCCCGAACAGATCGAGAGACTGCCAGAAAGCGTTACAAAGGAGAGAGGGCTAACACTTGCGAGAGAAAAAATATACATCTGGAACAGAGTTGGAGTGAAAAAGAATAGTGTAAAAGGCCACGGGAAGCAAGACATTGCTTACTGGGCTTCTTATCTCTCAATTCCATTTGTTATTTTGTATTCAAAGCTCTATTTATGGAAAATGAAAATCTCATTTTAGTCTATGTTCAATCTCTCCATACTTTGTATGAGTAGCTAAATTTCTGAATGGGTTGAGAAGTACTTAGCTAGCATGACTTAAGATTTACATTTTATGCGATCATCTTGTCTTATGTATGCATCATTCACCATTTAGAGATACTTGAGAGAGTAATCTAAAGATAGAATCTAGACTTGAGAGAGTCAGATTAGAATCTAGGCTTGAGAGAGCCAGATTAGAATCACATAAGCAAGAAATAGAAACTTAGATATAAGTTCTATTTCTATTAACACATCGCATGCACCCTAGAAATATGAATGATTGTATGCGGTCACCTTGTTTTATGTGTCCACTATTCATCATCGCATAGACAAGAATAGAGGCTTACACATAAGTCCTATTGGCTTTTTCATATACACATCGCATGCGTCCTAGAAATAGGAATTTTGGCATTTCGCATTGAGAAATGATTTGCTATTATTTGTGTGTAGTATGATCGCATAACTTGTGTACAATCTTAGGAAATGCTAGCTAAACCCCTTCTCAACCCCTTCATCACATACTCATTGTAACTATACGCTTTTATCAACTCTACGTTCAACTCCATCCCATAAGAAAAACTTTAATCAAAACACCATCCACTACATTTGTTTTCACCACCGTAAGAGAATCAAAGTGACTGTTGCATATTTACTTAGTAGTCCTTATGTTTGACCCTGGACTTACTAGGAAACCTAATAAGGCTTATACTTGGGTCTTGTTAGGATGCATGATCACCGCATATCACTCATCACCACAAACTCACACCATAACACATCATAATTTACACGCATCAAGTTTTTGGCGTCGTTGTCGGGGACTACGACAGTATATATTGCGCTAACAGTAAACCTCTTTGATTTTCTTTGCAGCTTTCGACCTCTGTGCATTGCCATTCCTTTGGCAAGGAAAGAAGCAGGTGTCGTATCAGCGAAGGACATGCTCCTGAGCCCAACTATGACCCAGAGATCGAAAGCGCATTTCGAAGAAGACAGAGAAACAACCACCGACAACAACAAGAGAGAACTCCCAGAATGGCGGAACAACCGGAAGAAAGAGCCGTAAATACGAACAACATGATAGCAAATCCTATCCTCCTGGAAAATGATCGCAATAGACCCATCCGAGACTATGTGTCACCTAACCTGTATGATTTCTCCCCAGGAATCATGAGGCCAGTTTTGGATGGATCAAGGTTTGAGATGAAGCCGATTATGTTACAGATGATCTAGACGGCCGGGCAGTTTAGTGGAAGGCATGGTGAGGATCCGCATGCCCATCTCCAGAGTTTCATTGAAGTTTATAACACTTTTGTGTTCCCAAATATCTCTGCTGAAGAAGTTTGACTCACACTATTTCCATTTTCGTTATGCGATAAAGCGAAAAAATGGGCATACTCCCTCGAACCGGGGGAGATAACTTCGTGGGAATAGGTTGTTGAGAAGTTCATGAAGAAATATTTCCCTCCTACAGAAAATGCAAGAAGGAGGAAGTTAATCACAAACTTTGAACAAGAAGAAGACGAATCGCTCAGCAATGCGTGGGCAAGGTTTAAGAGATTAGTGCGAGATTGTCCGTACAACGGATTACCAAACTACCTCCAGATGGAAATATTTTACCTTGGATTAAATCCTACATAGCAGATAGCTGCCAATGCAGTAGCAACAGGTGGTCTGCTAGACAAGACTTATGATGAGACTAAAAACATTCTTGATCACATATCAAAGAATCATGAAGATTGGCAAGAGAGCGATCAATGAGTAAAACCTCGAGAAGGTAACGCAAATAACAGTGCCATCGCATCTTTACAGAATCAAATGAATGCGATGATAAATTTGTTACAGGGCATCGCAATCAACAATCTTGGAATGCAAATAAGGCAAGTCAACGCAATTGAACAAACGAGCACAAGTTGTGCAACATGTGGAGAATCGCATCCGATTGATGAGTGTCCACGGAACCCGCAATCAATATACTTTGTAAAGAACAACCCTTTCACAAATACATACAACCCCAAGTGGAGAAACCACCCTAATTTTTCTTGGAAAATTAACCAACAACAAGGATATCAACCCATGGCGCATAAAGAAGGACCGCTAGGGTTTTTTCAATGAACTAATGGTCAATAGCAACAATAAGCCAGCAGCTCGCAAGCACCACCATCATCCTCTCTGGAGAACCTATCAAAACAGTACATTAAAAAGAATGAGACGGTCCTCCAGAACTAGGCAACTTCCATCCGCAATCTAGAAATCCAAATAGGACAGATTGCGGGAGAGCTGAAAAATAGACTGCAAGGGATGTTGCCGAGCTCAACTGACCTCCCTCGCAACCCAGGGAACACAGGGAAAGAGCATTGCCAAGCAGTCACCCTGCGGAGTGGAAAGACGACAACAAGTGAAAGGAAAAAGCCTAGAAGGACCAATCCGAATGTGATGGAATCTAAGAACCCATTGACGCAAAATGAATCAGAAGAGCTTGAGACGATGGAACCGGAAGTTGCGACCACATTCTAAACCCTTAGACCATGGAACAGTAAAAGTACAGCTACCACCATTTCTGCAAAGACTGAAGAAAAAGCAAAATAACGAAGGTTAGTATCATCGCTTTTTGGAAATGTTAAAACAGCTACACATCAACATTCCTTTTACAGAACTGATAGAGCAGATGCCAAAATATGCCAAGTCTTTTAAGGAAATGGTGTCAAAGAAAAGAAGCATAGGAAATTTCGCTACGATTGCATTAACGCAAAAATCCAACACTATAATCCCACTGAAGATGCGCGACCCAGGCAGCTTTACGATACCCTGCTCAATTGGCGGGATCTATATCGGTCAAGTACTATGCGATCTTGGGGCCAGCATAAATTTAATGCCCCTTTCAATCTTCAAACAGTTGAATGTGGGACAGCTGACGCCCACAACGATGACTCTCCATCTTGCAGACAGATCCCTAGTACACCTTGAGGGAAAGTTGAAGGATATCTTAGTCACAATTAATAAATTCATTCTACCAGCATACTTCATCATTCTAGACTATGAGGCGGACAAAGATGTACCTATCATATTGGGACGACCATTTCTATCTACTGGTCGTGCCCAAATTGATGTGCACAAAGAAGAGATCACAATGAACATCAATGGGAAGAAGGTCGGGTTTAACATCATCAAAGCGATGAAGTATCCAAAAGATGAAGACCTATCCGATTCTGACAATGAACACAATTGCGAAGAAAAGTCGGAGTCCGAAGAAGAAGATGAAAGAGAGGATACGATCGCATCCATAGAAACCTTCCATGTAATCACAGAGATAGTAAACAGTGAAGAAAATTTGAAGTTGAATGAAGAAAGAAAAACCAAGAAACCCTCCTTAGAACAACCACCTACCTTGGAGTTGAAAACTCTGCCAAGTCATTTAAAATATGTTTTCCTTAGGCAAAATGAAACCTTGTCAATGATAATATCCTCTGCGGTACCAAAAGAACAAGAAAATGCACTGCTCAGCATTTTGAAGAAGTATATAAAAGAAATCGGATGGACACTAGCAGATATAAGAGGAATTAGCCCAACATACTGCATGCACAGAATTCGTCTAAAAAAACTAGAAAAGGTCTATCGAACCTCAACACAGATTAAAGCCTGCGATGAAGGACGTTGTAAAAAGGGAGATCATGAAATGGTTGGATGCATGCATCATATACACAATCTCCGATAGCACGTGGGTTAGCTGATAACTTGTAGAAATACAAGTTATTTAGACTGCCATATCTAGATATTGCGGCCAAAAGATAGTGAATATGCGTCAATTGTATAAGAATTAGCTCAGAATTACAATAATTATAAATTATCACAATTACACCCACTAACATCTTTAGGATGGAAGAAAAAGAGATTTTACTCTGTTTTTCAGGAAACCACGTCACCGCTTGCGTTCAAGGCTCAAGAAGAACTGACCAACGCATCTCTATCATAATGCGCCCGTCAATCAACAATGAAGAGACGATTAACGCAATGACGGTGCAAAGCGACAGTCGATCTAGAGCTGACTTGCAACCGCATGCGGTAATAATAACAACACCGTATGCGAACCCACGATCGAAAGATGCAGCTGAGCAACACAAGAGCGGAGGATTGAGACACATGTACAACTAACGGTTGTGCAGAATTGACGGTCTGATTGCATAACAGAAGGAATAATATCCCTTCATCTTCGAAATTTCCATAACAACAAGTGGGGACCACAAGGTCGGAGTCAAAGATTCTCATCTATAAATACCCCATAGATTTCAAAGAAAACTTATGCTACTAGATACGAGACTAATTGTTGTTAAAGTGTTGAGAGAAAAGGCTGAGCTGGGTGCTTAACTGAAGAAATATGGGAAGAAGATGATACAAGGCTGAGAGGTGAGTCTCAATTCTATTTTGCCAAATACCCACTGAGAAGCTCTGTGCTGAAAACCCTACTACCGGTTGAGCAAGCCTGAGAGGGAAGCTCATCCATCCATCTGATCCATCCAATCCGGCAAGCAGATCTCCACCCGAATCGGTGCCAAGACATTGGCGCTTGTTTGTATCTGTTCGAGAGAAAGTTAGAAGAATGCATTATCTAAAGATGCCATTCTGATCTATCGAGAGAAAGTTAGAAGAATGCATTATCTAAAGCGAGTAGTACTTCCAGACATGGAAGCAACCTTGCCTTCATTACGTTCATCTCTGATTCACACAGACATGTGGGAGCGCGGCCGATCACTGAAAGGTGTATGCCAAGAGAAAAACGGAACCGTCCTTATAACTTCGACGCAATTAAGAAACTTGCGCTGTTTATATTTGTTATCTTTCTCTTTCTGTTTGTACATAATACTTGCCGCCGCATTCCATGTTCTTTGCATAACCTTCACAGCCAGCCTGGACCCCAACATCTTGTATCATGAAGCCTGTATCTTGTATCATCTAGCTTAGGTTTACTGTATTTATTTTATTATCACATTTTACTATTTTCCTTTACTTTACTGCAACTTTTATATACTTGTACAAAACAGTTTTTAAAGATTGAAAAACTTGGTCGCATATACCATGAACATACCACAATAACCTCAAACAGTCCCTATGTTCGACCCCAGATCACACTGAGAAACTTGCGGCGGAATTACACATGGTTCCAACGTAAGGAAATTTGTGATAACGCATGGCATACTACAAAAACATTCATAATTAACGCATATCTAGAAGTAGTATCGCATATTTGTATCAGCGCATTTATCAGCATTGTTAAAGAATAAAATCTGCATTAACAAGTTTATAGCGTCGTTGTCAAGGATTGGTTAATGGTTTATTGTTTGAGTGTGTTTTTGGTATTTTGCAGGACAGATCTCTTTGTACTGGCTGTTCAACGCGGAGAGCAGTCTGACAACTTATGAGTGCTGGAGTGATCTAGTGACTCTAAGCGGACCTAGAGATCAAGAGTACTATTCACGCAAGAGTTCATCAGGGCCAAAGTAATTGGTGAAGAAGTATGGCTAATGAAGATATGACACCGGCAGGAAACCAAATGGGAAATTTACCAGCGCAAGATCCAGTTTTTCTTGCTGCTGACCATAATATCCCTATGAGGGATTATGCGGTGCCAAATTTTTATAATTTCTCACCAGGAATTTCAAGACCCATGGTTGAAGGGAATGTAAGCTTTGAGGTGAAACCTATTATGCTACAGATGATTCAGAATGTGGGACAATTTGGAGGATTACAAGGAGAAGACCCACAAGCTCATCTGACAAATTTTGTAAACATGTGCAGTGCATTCTCCATGTCTGGTGTAACTCAAGTATATCCATTCCCGTACACATTGCGAGATGAAGCCAAGAGGTGGGCTCAAGCATTAGAGCTGGATGAAATTAATGAATGGGAGTAGTTGGTTGATAGGTTCATGAACATATTCTTTCCTCCATTTGTCTGTCAACTCAAAGAGAATAAGGGATGTTTTAAATTTCAAACAAAAGGGTTCATCCCAATATAACAATAATATATTTCTATCGATCAGATATCACAAACCCTTTAATATTTAATATATTAATATTAAAATCGAATTTGAAAATTCATTGAATTTGTTCACTACTTATGTAATAAATCGAGAAAAAGGTTCTGATAAACCGGGAAAAATTGAAACTAAGAATAGGGATCTTTGACGAATGGGATCAAGAATAATTAATTAGTTTATTATTTCGACCCAAGAACAAGAAAAGGAATTTTTCTGGTATCGAATACTAGGAAGATGAATAATTCCTTCTAGAATCCTTTGTTTGAAACCTTGAGCATTGCCTGGGTGCGATTCTGGCAGTTAGTGAAGGGCTGTCTGCACATCGGGATTCCCGATAGTATTTTGATGGAAACCTTTTACAATGGCTTAGACCAGTCAACGCAAGTAGTTGTCGATGCCTCCGCAAAAGGGGGATTAATGAATAAATCATATACGGAAGCAAAGAACATATTGGATCGCATCTCACGACATTCTGATGAGTGGGTTGATACCGGGCTCGAGGTAAGAGGTTGGGAACAAGAGAGAGTAGAAAGTACTAAGGTGTCAACAGACATAATGAGCGCATTGGTCGATCAAATGACCACAATGACTTCACTCCTCTAGATGGTGGCTAACCAACAGAGAACTCTCTCTCAAGGATCAGCGCAAGTTAATGCGGTGTCTCACGTGGCCGTAATGAATTGCATCCAATGTGGAGAGGGACATCCAGTAGAAGCCTGCCCATGGAATCAACACCCAGTATATTCTGTCTATGATGAATCGTTTGGCAACATCTATAACCCTGGTTGGTGGGATCACCCAACTTCAAGTTGGGAGGGGAATCACAACAGGGAGAGTCAGAGTTTCTATCAGAAAAGTTATCAAGAGGGTAGAGGCAACCCTTCGATCTTCATTACTTCGTACTATAACTCGGGTAATTCTCAAGGTATACCACCCTATGACCAACCGTTCTTATATGATGCCTCTTACAGCACCTCGACTCTAGAGACATCGTTAAAACATTACATCGAAAAGAGTGAGGCATTGAGACAATCGCAAGCTGATTCCCTTAAAGAATTAGAAGAGCAGATAGATCAGCTTACAAGGGAATTAAAGAAGAAAGCACCTGGTACGCGTCACGGCAATTCAGGAAAAAAGGGGCAGCGAGGTAAAGAACAATGTCACGCAATGACATTGAGAAGTGGCAAAACAACATCACCTATTATGCCAAAAGCACCAGATGCGGCAACAACAATAGTAGATTTGACTGTTGATGATGACCAGTTGACTAATATTGGAAAAAGTACCAGTTCAGAAGTAAGTTCACCTACAAAAGATGAAGCTCTTCAAGATTTAAATTCTCAATCGACGCAACCTCTAGCTAATGATACACAATAAGCACAGGACCTCACCAGATAGCCAACTGAACAAGAAATACGGCGGGATCCTCCACCTTTCCCATCCAGGCTAAAAAAGAAAGATGATAGCAAGCAATTTCAAAGGTTTCTAGACGTTCTCCGACAGCTACACATTACTATTCCCTTGATAGAACCATTAGAGCAGATGCCGAGTTATGTAAAGTTTCTCAAGGATATTCTCGCCAATAAGAGAAAGATTGGGGAGAGTGAAATAGTTGCGTTAACACATGAGTGCAGTGCTCTGTTTGAAAACAACCTCCCCACTAAAATGAAGGACCCTGAGGCCCTTACATTGCCCTGCACGATAGGAGGGAAGATGGTCGGGAACGCGCTTTGCGATTTAGGGGAAAGCATAAATCTGATGCCCTTTGTCAATTTTTAAGAAGCTAGATATCAGCAAAGCAAGACCAACCACGATCACATTACAGCTGGCCGATAGATCGATAAAGCTTCTTGAGGGAAAGATAGAAGATGTTCTCGTGCAAGTGGACAAGTTTATTTGTCCGGTAGACTTTGTCATATTGGATTACGAAGCCGATAGAGAAATCCCTATCATCCTGGGTCGACCATTTCTCACCACAGGGTGAGCGCTAATCGATGTGTAGAAAGGAGAACTGACCATCAGGGTCGACGATCAGAAGGTAAAATTCAACGTACTTAATGCGTTGAAGTACCCAGGTGATATAGAAAACTGGCAATATATCGAGAAATTGTGGGAAGTACATTGGCACGAACCCCTGAAGGAGCTGGAGGAAGAAAATTGTGAAATCGGCGCAATAGTGGAGGAGGACTACGCCGCAATTTATGTGGAAGCAAATTTTGAACCACTCAAGTTGTCTGAACGAACTTCACAACGCATTAAGCCATCTCTGGAAGAACCACCTGTGCTAGAGTTAAAGTCGTTGCCCGTGCACCTTAAGTATGCTTACTTAGGAAGTAACGACACGTTACCGATTATCATTTTCGCATCACTGAGTAAGGAAAAAGAAGATGCGCTCGTACAGATCCTAAAGAGTAACGCAAAGGGCTTAGGATGGACCTTGGCAGACATTCGAGGAATCAGTCCTTCATATTGTATGCACAAGATTCGTCTGGAAGAAGCAAAGACTGGATCCGTAGAAAGGGAACATCGCTTGAACCCTGGACGCCGGTGTCATCTACCCGATATCTAATAGCAGCTGGGTAAGCCCAGTGCAGTGTGTTTCAAAGAAAGGGGGGATGACATTCATCACTAATGACAAGAATGAATTGATTCCTACAAGGACGACTACGGGGTGGAGAATTTGTATGGATTATTGCAAGTTGAATTTGTCCACTAAAAAGGACCATTTCCCACTCCCGTTTATTGATCAGATGTTAGACAGACTTGTGGGGAATGAATTTTTCTGCTTTCTTGATGGCTATTCAGGGTATAACCAAATAACAATTGCGCCGGAGGACCAAGACAAGACAACCTTTACGTGCTCATTTGGTACGTTCGCATTCTAACGCATGCCATTTGGACTCTGCAATGCACCAGGCACTTTTCAACGATGCATGATGGCAATATTTTCAGATTACTTGGAGGAGTCAGTCGAGGTATTCATGGATGATTTCTCAGTCTTCGGCAATAACTATGACTCTTGTTTGTCAAACCTTGAAAAGGTCTTGAAGAGAAGAGATATGTGGCAACAAATCTTGTTTTGAACTGGGAAAAATGCCACTTTATGGAGGAAAAAGGTATAGTTCTAGGTCACAAAATCTCTAAAGCAGGATTGGAAGTTGATTAAGCAAAGATCGACGCAATTTCCAAGTTACCCCCACCAGTGAACGTAAAAACACTTAGGAGCTTCCTGTGACATGCTGGATTTTATAGAAGATTCATTCGCAACTTCTCTTAGATCACAAGGCCCCTAAGTGCACTCCTCGAAGCTGACCGAGAATACAATTTTGATGACACGTGCACCAAAGCATTCAACACATTAAAGGAAGCGCTCATCACTGCACCCATTTTGATTGTGCCAGATTGGACGCAACCATTTGTGTTGATGTGCGATGCTAGCGGATATGCTGTGGGCGCAGTATTTAGTCAATGCAAGGACAAGGTATTGCATCCTATTTATTATGCAAGTAAAACACTGAATGATGCGCAGTAAAACTATACAACCACAAAGAAGGAAATGCATGCAGTGGTGTTTGCACTGAAGAAGTTCTGACAGTACTTAATCGGAACAACCATTGTGGTGTATATGGATCACTCTGCGATCAAGTATTTGATGAAAAAGAAGGATGCAAAACCAAGGCTTATATAGTGGGTGTTGCTACTGCAAGAATTTGACCTAGAGATTAAAGATCGGAAGGGCACCGAGAACCAAGTCGTAGATCATTTGTCAAGATTGGAGAATTGCGAGGTTCAAGGTAAAGAAAAAGATATTGAAGAAAGATTCCCTGATGTGCTGCTGATGGCAGTGAGCATTAATGTTCCCTAGTATGCGGACATCGTGAACTTCATCGTTTGCGGTCAAATACCAGATGACTATTTTTACCAGCAGAAAAAAAGCTAAGACATGATGCTAAATTCTATTTCTGGGACAACCCATTCCTATATCGACAAGGACCTGATCATATATTACGTCGATGCGTTCCTGAGCACGAAGTCAAGCACATTTTAGAGCTTTGTCATGAGTCCCCGTATGGAGGACATTTTGGGGGGTAGTGGACTGCCGTAAAGGTTTTACAACGTGGCTATTTCTAGCCAATGCCATTCAAGGATGCCCAAGCCCACATCGTGCAATGCGACAGATGTCAGAGAATGGGAAATATGTCAAAAAGAAATGAAATACCATTGACATCAATCTTAGAAGTGGAATTATTTGATGTTTGGGGAATTGACTTTATGGGCTCGTTTCCACCATCAGAAGGTCATCACTATATCTTGGTTGCGGTTGATTATGTATCAAAATGGGTTGAGGCTACTGCATGTGCCAAAAATGATGCGGCCACAGTGGCGAAGTTTCTGAAGAAGAACATTTTTGCTCGATATGGGATGCCACGGGCCTTAATCAGCGATGAGGGCTCTCACTTTATCAACCGCAAAATTACCAACCTGTTGACTAAATTTAACGTCAGCCATCTAGTTGAAACCGCTTATCACCCACAGACTAATGAACAGGCGGAGATTTCTAACATAGAGATCAAAACCATCTTGGAGAAGGTAGTCAATACTTCCAGGAAGGATTGGTCACCCAAGCTTGATGAAGCACTGTGGGCATACAGGACTGCCTATAAAACACCAATTGGCATGTCCCCGTATGCCCTGGTCTTTGGAAAAGCTTGTCATCTACTGCTCGAATTGAAACATAAGGCGATGTGGGCATGTAAGAATTTGAAGTTTGATTTAGCAAGTGCGGAGAAAGTCCGGAAGCTACAATTAAATCAGTTGTTCGAATGGCAAAGGGACGCTTATGAAAATGCCAAGATCTATAAGGAGAAAACCAAGAAGTGGCATGACGACCGCATAAACGATCAGACATTCACCGAAGGTCTTATTTAACACTCGTTTGCAATTGTTCCCAGGAAAGTTGAAGTCTCGCTGGTCTTGACCGTTCAAAATCAAGACTATCTTTCCTCACGGAGCAGTGGAACTAGCAACTTTAGATGGGAACAACATGTTTAAAGTCAATGGTCAATGAATTAAGCCTTACTACGAAGGCGACTTCGAGCGACGCATGGACACCATTGACTTGGGCAAGCAAGATAAACCACCTGCGGAGGGAAGCGATTGTGGTAATTCTGAGAACTTCTTTCAATCAGCATCCCTATCTATGTTTACTTGCTTTCTTTACAGTTTCCTTTTACTGGTTTCTAAATCATGTATTTACTGCTTTTTAGAATTAGCCTTTACTGCTTTATGTAATTCTCTTCACTTTAATTTTTCATATCATGTTTAAATCGTTGAGTTTGTATACATTAGTAGCATTGTTCTTTAATTTTTGTGAATGATTGGATGAAACATTAAACATCAACACGTCTTTTCGACTTGCATTTCTGATGAATTAAACAAAAATTTAAAACTAACGCGATGATGGGTGCATAGTGTGTTAACAAGAGACACCTTATGGCCATTACACTCAAATGCATTGAGTTGAGGGGTGTGTTGTGCTCGTATATGTCCTTTTCTCATCCTTAGCTAAATGCACTATGTTGAGGTATCCTCCAGAAATGCGTTTGGTTAAGGGGAGTGTTGCAGGGGTGTATGCGTTGTTGCCCGTCCTCAGCAAAAATGTACTTGCGTTAATAGAAGCACGATGTTAAATTTTTTATCATGCACACGAATTCAAACAATGACATCTCAATTCTTTGATTCTTGTACAGGCACAAATTTTTGTATTGTGTTAATTTGTAATTAATTGTATACTTTGTTAATATTCAATACAATGAGTACATATTCACTCCAGTTTTGCCTGTGCCTTTTTCTTTATCATCCTTTGTCAATATTTGTGATATTCTCAATCTTTTACTTTTGTGTTCTTCATTGCGTTGCTATGATGTAATATGTGTTGGTACTTAGAAACATTTCCCATACTTAGTAAATTCTAACTAACCCTTAGTTAATTCTTAGTCTAGCAGTACTTTATCTTTTATCTTTCAAAGTTCTGCTCAAACCTTCTTTTTGAAATTTTCTTTTAAGTGTTTGTCTAGTCTATCCAAACAACGCAATGAGGACTTTGCTCATCTTTAAATTTGGGGGTGGGGAAGGTCTGAGAAGATGAGATCAAGAATATGCAGTATTTAAGAAAATGCGTCCACTTAAAAAAAAAAAGTTCATACAAAGTTCCAATGTCAGCGCAAGGGAAATCCTTAAAAATATTCTCAACCTGATAAGAGTTTAGTTGTGAAAGGAGCCTGCTCATAGTTGGATGTTCGTATGACACCCGTAGGAGCAAGCCAAAATGAAGGTGGGTTCCCAAGAACAATGCAATATGAAATAGAAAAGAAAAAAAAAATACAAGAGACAACTCCTCTAAAATTCATGAGTTAAAGTTGAAATTGGCACACAACCATAGTTGGATGTTCGCATGACACCCGTGGGGACAGGCCAAAATGAAGGGTGTAACCATGACCAACAGTCTCTAAATAAATAACGCAAAGTTTTGACCACCGCATATAGATACATCGAGTTGTTTTGACAAGAAGAGAAAACCATTCTATTTTGAAAACTTAGAAAAGCATTTTTAGCAGAAATTTGTTATATAGAAGAATAAAGTAGGGCTTTGTTAAGAATTAGCAAGGATAGGAAGAAGTTGCGATGTTAAGTAATGTGCCTCAATCGAAAGATGCAGCTGAGCAACGTAAAAGTGGAGGATTGAGACACGTGTACAACTAATGGTTGTGCAGAATTGACGGCCTGATTACATAATAGAAGGAATAATATCCCTCCATCTTCGAAATTTTCATAACAACAAGTGGCGACCACAGACATGTGGAAGTGCGACCGATCACTGAAAGGTGTACGCCAAGAGAAAACCAGAACCGTACTTATAACTTAAGAAAATTGCACTGTTTATATTTGTTATCTTTCTCTTTCTGTTTGTACATAAGACTTGCCGCGGCATTCCATGTTCTTTGCATAACCTTCACAGGCAGCCTAGACCCCAGCATCTTGTATCATGAAGCCTGTATCTTGTATCATATAGCTTAGGTTTACTGTACTTATTTTATTATCGCATTTTATTGCCTTCCTTTACTTTACCGCAACTTTTATATACTTGTACAAAACACTCGTTAAAGATTGAAAAACCTTGTCGCATATACCACGAACATACCATAATAACCTCAAACAGACCCTGTGTTCGACCTCGGATCACATCGAGAAACTTGCAGTGGAATTACACTTGGTTCCAATGTAAGGAAACTTGTGACAACGCATGGCATACTAAAAGAAAATTCATAATTAATGCATATCTAGAAGTAGTATCGCATATTTGTATCAGAACATTTGTCCGCATTGTTTAAGAATAAAATTTGCGTTACATTAGCCCCATGCAATGCACTCCCAAGAAGGGAGAAATGACGGTAGTCCCGAACACAAACAATGAATTGATACCAATGAGGATCGTGACTGGCTAGTGGATTTTTATGGACTACCGGAAGCTTAATGCGGCGACGAAGAAGAACCATTTTCCTTTTCCTTTTGTCGATCAAATGCTAGACTGACTAACAGGAATTGACTACTTCTGTTTTCTTGATGGATATGCGGGCTATAACAAGATAATGGTTGCACCAGAAGACCAAGAAAAGACCACATTCACCTGCCCATATGGAACGTTTTCTTTTCGCCGCATGTTGTTTGGATTATGCAATGCGCTGAGCATGTTTCAGAGGTGCATGATGGCAATCTTCTACGAGTATCTCGAGGATTCAGTGGAAATCTTTATGGACGATTTCTCAATTTATGGGCAAGCATATGAAGTCTGTCTGAAAAAGTTGAAGAGGATACTAAAAAGATGCAAAGAGACCAATCTGGTGCTGAATTGGGAGAAATTCCATTTCATGGTTAACGAAGGAATTGTGCTCGGGCACAAGATTTCCACGGAGGGGCTAGAGGTGGATAAAGCAAAAATTAAGGCCATTGAAAAACTTCCACCTCCAGCAAATGTGAAGGCTGTAAGGAGTTTCTTGTGACATGCAGGATTTTACCGTCGATTTGTGAAGGACTTCTCTAAGATAGCTTGACCGTTGAGTGCGTTGCTAGAGGTTGACAAAACATTCGACTTTGATTCATAATGCCTCAATGCATTCAAAGTACTAAAGAATGTATTAACTTCCGCGCCTATTTTGATTGCACTCGATTGGACAAAGCCATTCGAGCTAATGTGCGATGCCAGCGGTTATGCATTGGGGGCAGTGTTAGCACAGAAGGAAAAGACAATGCTACACCCCATTGCATATGCGAGCAAAACATTAAACTCTGCCCAGGCAAACTACGGTACCACAAAGAAGGAGCTGCTTGCGGTAATCTTTACGCTTGAAGAATTTAAATCTTACTTATTGGGATCCAAAGTTATAGTTCACACCGACCACTTGACAATAAAATATTTAATGACCAAAAAAGATGCAAAGTCGAGGCTAATCCGATGGATTCTCCTCCTCCAAGAATTCAACATGGAGATAATTGACTGCAAGGGAACAGAGAACTAGGTCGTTGACCACTTGTCGAGATTAGAGAATCCGAAAGTAGACCACATTCAGTCAGAGGTGAACGCATCCTTTCCAGATGAGCAGTTGTTCAAAATTGAAGAATTACCATGGTACGCAGATGTTGTCAATTTCCTAGTCTACGAGCAATTTCCGAAAAATTACACAGCCCATCAGAAAAGGCGGCTTATGCATGAATGTAAATCCTACTACTGGGACGAGCCGAATCTTTATAGAAGGGGGCCGGACCAGATCTTGCGACTCTGTGTGCCAGAGACTGCTTTTCAGCGCATACTTTCTCAATGCCATGACTCACCATATGGCGGACATTTCGAAGCTCAATGCACAGCAACAAAAGTTTTACAGAGCAGGTATTATTGGCCAACTCTATTTCAGGATGCGCGAGACTATTCTATGAAATGCGACAAGTGCCAACGCACGAGAAACATTTCATGGAATAATGCGATGTCGATGAACATTATATTGGAATTGGAACTCTTCGACGTGTGGGGCATAGACTTCATGGGACCATTTCCACCATTAAATGGTCACAAATACATTCTGTTGGCCGTTGATTATGTCTCCAAGTGGATTGAAGCGATATCATGCATCGCAAACGATGTGGCGATAGTCTACAAATTCTTGCGAAGAAACATCTTCACTCGTTTTGGAACCCCACGTGCCATAATAAGTGATGAAGGCTCCCACTTTGTCAATGGCATCATTAAAAAACTACTGCTCAAGTACAATGTTTGTCATAAGATTTCCAAGATCTATATAGAACGTACAAAGCATTGGGCCATGTAGCCTAACGAAATCAAGCTGATTTTAGAAAAGGTGGTGAATCCCTCATGAAAGGATTGGGCCATGAATCTTAACGATGCCTTGTGGTCATACAAGACCGCCTATAAAACACCATAGGCATGTCCCCGTATGCGCTGATGTTTGGGAAGGCATGTCATCTACTGTTGGAATTAGAGCACAAGGCACTATGGGCAGTGAAAAAGCTTAACTTTGATTTAAGGACTGCAAGGGAGGAGAGAAAACTTCAGTTGCTCGAGCTAGACGAATGGAGACTTCAAGCATATGGAAATGCCAAGATCTACAAAGAATGTACAAAGCATTGGCATGACAAACGACTGTGTGAAATGAAGCTCCAGGTTGGTCAAAAGGTCTTGCTATTCAATTCTAGGTTATGACTCTTTCCGGGAAAATTGAAATCATGCCGGTCCGAACCATTCATAATTAAAGAAGTATTCCCACATGGTGCGGTCGAATTAACAAATGAAGAAGGGACCAACGCATTTAAGGTCAATGGACAAAGAGTCAAGATGTATTCTGGAGGAGACTTTCATCGCAAGAAAACCTCCGTGGACCTGAGGAATCTAGATTGAAGAAGAAACGAGTAGTCCCTACGTTGATATGTGGCACAAACTCATCAGTGATGAATTCTTTTTTTTTTTTTTTTTTTTTTTTGAGTATCCTTTTGATATTTTTCTTTCATGAACTTATCTTACTTTTTGCATAACCACTACTCTTTAGAATTTCCAACCGTGTCTTTCATACTTTTTATCCTCTCGATATTTACCAATGATCGTAGTGAACGATTGCGATGGAGCTACGTGATAACCTAAAAACATGTGACATGTTTGATCAGTCCCATCGCAACCAAAGGATCAACCCACCGCAAGCAAGGATGCGATCAAAGATGATGCGGGCAACGGAGTAAATTTGGGGGTTGTGTCTTTCCTTGACTCATTTTATTTCAATATTGAACTTCTCGCATTTCATTTAATATTGCTAAATTCTACTATCGCATCTTCTTTATTTTGACTCAATCATTGAATTTTAATTACTTTATTTGGTCACCGCATTCTTCTCCATACCAATTATGATTTCAATGATGAAATTCATGCCTTTATTTCTTACCGCATGTACTAGAGTCAAATTAATTTCAAGACAATCAATTCATGAAACATTTCTAAAAGTTAGCGGTCCACCAGATTTTCTTCAAAACGATTTTTACGAAATTTCTTAAGTTCATCGCATGAGTTATTTCGTCTATCAGCAATGAGGACATTGCTGTGTATAAATTTGGGGGTGCTAGTATTGTTATTTTCAACCTTGCTACTTGATAACGGGTAGAAATGCACGTTATCATAGTGCTAAGTTCTTAAACAATGTTGGATTGCATTGATGAAATATGTTAACTTGCATCCATTAAGCATAAATTTTATAATATTGTGATCGCATGTGTCCAACGCATTAGAACAGTTGATCTTTGTATTTTTGTGCAGAATATGCGTTAATGCAATTCAAAGAGTGTGATCATAGGAATTCATTGGTCGAACGCAACTTCACCGCAAGGCTTTACGTTGATTGTGCTCGCAAAAATTCGCCTAAGAAGGATGTTAACATTCCTTTCAATGAAGCAATTAAGGAAATACCTGCCTATGCCAAGTTTCTGAAGTAAATGGTAACTAAGAAGAGGGGAGCTGGAAAATTTGCCACGGTGGCGATAATGCAAAGCTCAAAATCCATAATCCCACCGAAGATGAGCGATCCTGGGAGCTTTACCATTTCTTGCTCAATAGGAGGACTCTACATTGGGTAAGCCCTGTGTGACTTGGGCGCCAGCATAAATTTGATGCCTCTGTTAATCTTTAGACAGCTAAATGTGGGGCAACTTGTGCCCACATCAGTGACTCTCCAACTGGCCAATAGGTCTCTGGTCCATCTAGAAGGAAAGGTGAAGGATGTGCTGATAACAATTGACAAATTTATCCTGCCAGCTGACTTCATCATTTTAGACTATGAGGCTGACAAAGATGTGCCCATCATTTTAGGGCGACCTTTTCTATTAATGGGTCGTGCTCAAATTGATGTGCATAAAGGAGAAATCACTCTGAGTATCAACGGACAGAAGCTTAAGTTCAATATAATTCGTGCCATGAAGTTTCCGGATGAAGAAGACCTGCAAGATTCTGATGATGACCTGAATTTGATTGAAGAAGAAAAGTCTGATGAAGAGTATGAAGAAGAGGATGCCAACGCATCCGTTGCTGCCTGTAATGCGATCACAACGAAAAAAAACAAGGCAGAAGAAATGATCGCAAAGCAAGAAATAGAGCCAACAGATGAAAGAAAAACAATGCAACCTTCCCTAGTGGGGCCACCAACACTTGGATTGAAGACCCTACCAACCCATTTGAAGTACACATTTTTTAGGCAAAATGAAAAGCTGCCAGTTATTATCTCCTCTCCGCTCAACAAAGATCAGGAGAATGCATTGATGAGCATTCTCAGAAAACATGTGCGAGCAATTGGCTGGACATTCGCTGACATCAGAGGAATTAGCCCCGCGTACTGCATGAACCACATTCGTCTTGAAGATGACCACAAAGCAACAATTGAAAATCAATGCAGACTCAACCCTACGATGAAGGAGGTCGTCAAGAAGGAGATTATCAAATGGCTAAATGCGGGCATTATCTATCCCATAGCAGATAGCACGTGGGTCAACCCCGTGCAATGTGTGCCGAAGAAGGGCGGAATGACGGTAGTCCCAAATGAGAACAACGAATTAATACCGCAAAGAACCATCACTGGATGGAACATAGGCATGGACTACCGCAAACTGAATGCGGCCACAAAGAAAGATCATTTCCCTCTGCCATTCATTGATCAAATGTTAGACCGACTAGCTGATGCGTTATTTTATTGAATGGAAATACGGATGATATGTGTTGATGGATTGCGCTGTGCACTCAAGTTTCCCCAGCGGAATTCAAGTATAAATTCCCTGAGTTTCCTGGTAAGTCCAGAGTCGAACATAGGGACTTGTGAAAATAGTTGCGTTGGTAATGTTTATGAAAACTTTGTGGTAACCAAGTAAATAAATAAACTGTTGGGTGTGTTGTTGCATTGATGAAAAAGAAGTAAATAAGGGTGATAGATTTGAGATAGATAGTTGCATTGATAGATGCAATGAGCATACGATGAATGGGTTGAGAAGATCTTTAGCTAGCATTGCTCGGGAATACGTCAAACTATGCGATCATGCTACAACCATGCACAACAAGTTATTTCCCAATGTAAATGTGATGCTTCTAAGTCTAGAACGCATGTGTTGAATGCAAAATGTCCATAGAGCATATTCCTAAGTCTCTACTCTTGTCCTATGCGTTGATGCAAAATTCATGAAATCAAGGTGACCGTATACAATCATATCTTATCGCTAAGATGTATGCGATGTGTTAATAACAAATAGTGCCCATTCCTAAGTGCCTATCTCTCTTTTATGCGTTCTAATCTAGTTCTTCCAAACCTAGATTCTAACCTGACCTTCCCAAGTCTAGATCCTGTCCTTAGACTACCCTCCCAAGTATCTCTAATGGACGAATGAAGCATACATAAACAAGATAATCACAAAGAATAAAAATTCCATAGTTGTGCTAGCTAAATTCTTCTCAACCCATTCAACAGATTTAGCTACTCATGCGTGAATCACAGAGAGTGAACAAATATAGAGAAAGAAATTCCAGTCTTATAAATGAGTTGAGTGCAAAATGCCAATAGAAGTTTAAGGTAGAGAGCCTGGTAGCAATTTCTTGCTGATCGAGGCTTTTAACACTGGAATCTCTATTCTGATTTAAAGATATTCCCGCTTCCACAGGAGTTGGCCCTCTCTCTGTGTTTGGAGCTTCTGGAGCTCTCCCAAGCTTACCGAACGATCTACCGGCACAATTTTCTTCCTCGCATCCGCCTTAAAATGAAAGAAAACTATGGACAGAGGCGTGAACTTGTAAAATGGTGAATTAATCGACTACTTAACCCCTTCTCTGAAGAATGAACTTAGTATTTATAGAGCTTCCATGGTGAAAGGCGGTTTCTCCCTCTCGGTTGTACAGATGGGACAACTTTAATTCCTGATTGACACGTCGAATAATTATCACCGATAAAGCTGAATGTACTTCGTGACCGTTATCGACTGTCAACCTAATTTGGATCCGACTGTCATCAGCTTTTTGTCCCATCACTCTTAATTATCCTTTCACCTGGATGTGCCCACCATGTTACGCTGACCAAGCTGCGGCGATTCTTCTTGGGCAAATGTTTGCGGGCAAGATCAACACAAAGCCTTGTGGTGAAGTTGCGCTCGATCAATGAATTCCTATGATCGCAATCTTTGCATTGTGTTCATGCATATTCTGCACAAAAATATAAAGATCAACTGTTCTAATGCGTTGGACGCATGCAACCGCAATATTATAGATTTTATGCTTAATGAATGCAATTTAACATATTTCATCAACACAATCCAACATTGTTTAAGAACTTAACACTATGATAACATGCATTTCTGCTCGTCACACCCCCAAATTTAAACAGTGCTTGTCCTCAAGCATAAGCTAAAGATTCCTTTAGCAAGTCAACCACAAGGTTCTTTTCCTAGATTTCTCAAGAATACTTCGTTCAAATCCTATATGCTAGAATTTCCTTAAGTCTTATTCAAGTCTCTTCCTAAAATATTTCTAAGACTTAGGGATTGCAAGCTTAACTTTCAAAACGACTTTACTAAATTCCAGAACATCGCATGATTTATTTCAAAAAGAAAATTTTCCTCCGGGGTGTCAAATGATTTATCCTTGCACAAAAATTTTCTTTATTGCTATTTTTTTCTGATCTTGCGCTGATCTGAATGTCATGCGGACATCCAACTACGAGCAATGCACTCTTTCTCAGACTAAACTCATACTGATTTGGCATTGGAGTTGCGGTCATTGATTTATGCGTTGATCATGGTGACTTACTTTTGTTTTGGCTTGCCCCCACTTGTGACATGCGGACATCCAACTACGGGTAAGTGCCTTTCACAACTTAACTCTTATCAACATGGGTTTTCCATTGCATTGACAGTAGAGTTGTTATTCTCAAATATATATATACATATAATAGCAAGGTCAAAATAAATACCTCACCCCTAAATTTAAAATGCGGCAATGTCCTCATTGGCAAAAGAAATTAAAATAAGTCATGTGATGGTCATAGAATGCGTTGTAAAGATAGTTTGAAAGAAAGCTAGAAAACCCCTAACTTCTAGAAATATTTCATGAGATGACTATCTTAAGATTAAGTTGACTCTGATATGTACGAAAGAGATAGAAGCATATTTTTCATCATTGAAATCATACTTGGCAAAGAAATAAAATGCGGTAAACTACTAAATTTATCTACTTGTTAAATGATTGCGGTAATCAAGGAGGATGCGGTGATAAAACTTTGAAAAGTGAAATGCAATGTGATAGCGCAAAATTTGAAATAAGGATAAGGAAGAGTACACCCCCAAATTTTTCGCTGTCGCCCGCAATGTATATTGATGCATCCATCCTTGCGGCGATCTTTGCTTCTGTGGATTGTGGTGGTGGAGTGAGATCATTTTCTTTCTTCTGGTAATATCTCCACAATCCTGTGCCTTAATCATTGTAAACAGACAAGAGAGGGTCAAATGATTTTAAAACAAAACCACAATTTTTTTTTTTTTTTTTGAAAGAAGGAAATTATAAGAATGAGTAAGATGCAGATAGCTTGAATAAAAGTAAAGTGACGAAGGAAAGAGAGTTCAAAAGTCATGTAAGAGGGTGGAAGGATTTTTCAACTTTGCGGAGGCTGTTTCTGGCTGGAAATCTCCTCCACAATATGCCTTGATCCGTTGTCCATTAACCTTGAATGTTCGACTGCCATCCTCGGTGATCAGTTCCACCGCACCATGTAGAAATATCTCTTTGATGATGAAGGGACCGAACCAGCACGATTTTAATTTTCCCGGGAAGAGCAGAATTCTTGAATTGAAAAGTAAGACCTTTTGCCTGACTTGGAGGTTTCTAATGCATATGCGTTTATCATGCCAGCGCTTGGTGCACTCTTTATAAATCTTCGCATTCTCATATGCATTGATCCTCCATTCTTCTAGCTCAACCAGCTGTAGTTTTCGCGCTTCCCCTGCCTTCTTTAAATCAAAATTCAACTTCTTGACCGCCCACAATGCTTTATACTCCAGCTTCAAAGGCAAATGACACGCCTTGCCAAATACCAACGCATAGGGGGACATACTTATTGGTGTTTTAAATGCGTTCGGTATGCCCACAATGCATCATCAAGCTTCATTGCCCAATCTTTCCGTGAAGGTTTTACTACCTTTTCAAGTATCAATTTAATTTCACGATTGGACATTTCAGCGTAGCCATTCATTTGCGGATGGTATGCGGTGGCCACTTTGTGAAGGATATTGTACTTGCACAGCAGCTCCTTGATATTGTGATTGACAAAATGTGATCCTTCATCACTTATGATGTCACGGGGAGTGCCAAAACGTGTGAAAATATTTCTTTTGAGGAACTGGGAGACTACCGTCGCATCACTTGCGGCGCATGCTATTGCCTCTACCCACTTGGAGACATAATCGACGACCAATAAAATATATTGCTTACCATGCGAAGGAGGAAATGGCCCCATGAAATCAATCCTCCATACGTCGAATCATTTCTTCTTCTTTGTTCGTTTTTGCTACGATCGCATTGCAGGCAGCTACGGATGCATTGGCAACCTCTTCTTCACACTCTTCATCAGACTTTTCTTCTTCAATCAAATTCAGGTCATCATCAGAATCTTGCAGGTCTTCTTCATCTAAAAATTTCATGGCACGAATTATATTAAATTTAAGCTTCTGTCCGTTTATACTCAAAGTGATTTCTCCCTTGTTCACATCAATTTGAGCACGACCCGTTGATAAGAAAGGTTGCCTCAAAATGATGGGCACATCTTTGTCAGCCTCATAGTCTAGAATGATGAAATCAGTTGGCAAAATAAATTTATCAATCATGATCAGCACATCCTTCACTTTACCTTCTGGATGAACCAGGGATCTGTCAGTCAATTAGAGAGTCATTGATGTGAGCACAAGTTGCCCAACATTTAACTGTCTAAAAATTGATAGCAGCATCAAATTTATGCTGGCCTCCAAGTCACACAAGGCTTGCCCGATATAGAGTCCTCCTATGGAGCAAGGAATAGTGAAGCTCTTAGGATCACTCATCTTCGGTGGAATAATGGATTTGGAACTTTGCGTTAGTGCCACCGTGGCAAATTTTCCAGTGCCTCTCTTCTTAGTTACCATGTCCTTCAGAAACTTGGCATAGGTAGGCATTTCCTCAATCGTTTCATTGAAAGTAATGTTAACATGTAATTGCTTTAACATAGATAAGAAGCGTTGGTACTGTACCTCTTCGTTTTTCTTCTTCCTTAGACTCTGAGGGAAAGGTGGTAACAGAATTTTCACGGTTCCCGTTTCATTTGACTTTGAGGTCGACACAACCTCAGGTTCCACTACTTCATTTTCTCTTTCTTCCTCTTGCGTTACCGCAGTCTCAGGCCCTATTGCGATGGAAGTTGTTCTACTATGCTCCTTCTTTTCCCTCTCCACAGTCTTTCAACTCTGCAATGTCACAACTTGACATTGCTTCTTACCTGATCCCCTAGATTGTGTGGAAGTTCGATAGAACTTGGCAACGCCCCTTGCGGTTTACTTTTCAGCTCACTCACAATCTGACCCATTTACAATTCCAGGTTGCAGATGGACGTAGCCTAACTTTGAAGCACTGTCTCGTTTTTCCCTATATATTGCTTCAATAGACTCTCCAGAGAAGAGGATTGTGGTGGTTGTTGTGAGCTACTTACTTGATTACTCTGTTGACCGTTGTTGCATTGGAAGAATCCTGATGGCCCTTCTTTTTGTGCCACAGATTAAAAATTTTGTTGTTGATTCTTCCAGGCAAAATTGGGGTGGTTTCTCCACCCGAATGGTAAGTGTTTGAAAAAGGGATTATTCTTTACAAAATATATAGACTGTGGATTTTGTGGGCAATCTTCCATCACATGCCCATCACCGCAAGTCGTACAGCATGCGGTGTTTTGACTTATTGCGTTGATTGCCCACCTCGCAGTGTTGGGCTGTTAATCGCCATTCTTTGAATCAAATTCATCATTGCGGTCATTTGGTTTTGTAATGAAACAAAAGCATCGTTGTTTGCGTTAGAATCTTTAAGTCTCAATCTCTGCTCACTCTCCTTCCAGTTATTACGCAAAAATTGATCTTAAACAATGCGCTGATACAAATATGTGATACTACTTCTAGATATGCATTATTTATGAATATTCTTGTAGTATGCCTTGTGTTGTCACAAGTTTCCTTACGTTGGATCCAAGTGTAATTCCACTGCAAGTTTCTCGGTGTGATCCGAGGTCGAACACAAGGACTGTTTGAGGTTATTGTGGTATGTTCGTGGTATATGCGACCAGGTTCTTTTCAATCTTTAAAGAGTATTTTGTACAAGTATATAAAATTGTGGTAAAATAAAGGAAAGCAGTAAAATATGATAATAAAATAAGTACAGTAAACCTAAGCTAGATGATACAAGATACAAGCTTCATGATACAAGATGCTGGGGTCCAGGCTGGCTGTGAAGGTTATGCAAAGAACATGGAATGTGGCGGCAAGTCTTATGTACGAACAGAAAGAGATAGATAACTAATATAAATAGCACAAGTTTCTTAATTTCGTCGAAGTTATAAGTACGGTTCCGCTTTTCTCTTGGTGTACACCTCTCAGTGATCGACTGTGCTCTCACATGTCTATGGTGAATCAGAGATGAACGTAATGACAGCAAGATTGCTTCAGATGTCTGGAAGTACTACTCGCTTTAGTTAACGCATTCTTCTAACCTTCTCTCGATAGATCAGAATGGCATCTTCACTTCTGCTCTCACAGGTGAAGATGTCATCTAGCATGCTTTAGCTAAATACAGTTATCTTTAACACAAGTTAAGTACTCGGTTAATTCATATTAACTATCAGGGGATTAAGAAGACATCATGGAGAAAGTGATTAACAGAGGAACGGAAGTAGACAGAAAATGGAATATGAAAGCAATCAAAACATTTAATATATCTATTAAGCATTTGATACATGGTGTGTGAATGAAAGGATAAAGAAAGTGAAATACAATGATGAAAAGAGATAGAACATATACAAACAAGCGCCAACGTCTTGGCACCGATTCGGGTGAAGAACTGCTTGTCAGATTGGATGGATCAGATGGATGGATGAGCTTCCCTCTCAGGCATGCTCAACCGGTAGCAGGGTTCTCAGCATAGAGCTTCTCGGCGGGTATTTGGCAGAATAGAACTGAGATGCACCTCTCGGCCTTGTCTCGTCTTCTTCGCGGATTTCTTCAGTTAAGCACTCAGCTCAGCCTTTCCTCTCAAAACTTTAGCAGCAATTAGCTCTGTATCCAGTAGCATAAGTTTTCTCTAAAATCTATGGGGTATTTATAGGTGAGGATCTTTGACTCCGGACTTGTGGTCCCCACTTGATGTTATGGAAATTTAGAAGATGGAGGGATATTATTCCTTCTGTTATGCAATTAGACCGTCAATTCTGCACAACCGTTAGTTGTACACGTTTCTCAATCCTCCGCTCTTGCATTACTGAGCTACATTTTTCGATCATGGGTTCGCATACGGTGTTGTTTTTATTACCGCATGCGATTGCAAGTCAGCTCTAGATCGACTGTTGCTTTGCACTGTCATTGCGTTAATCGTCTCTTCATTGTTGATTGACGGGCGCAATGTGACAGAGATGTGTTGATCAGTTCTTCTTGAGCCTTGAGCGCAAGCAGTGAATCGGTTTCCTGCAAAATAGAGTAAAATCTTCTTTTCTTCCATCTTAACGATGTTAGTGGGTGTAATTGCGATAATTTATAATTATTGTCATTTTGAGCTAATTTTCATACAATTGACACATATTTACTATCTTTTGGCTCCAATATCTAGATAAGGCAGTCTAAATAACTTGTATTTCTACAAGTTATCACACCCCCAAATTTAGATATATGCTTGTCCTCAAGCATATCTTCTACTTAGGCAATACAGCTTAATTCCTATCCTATATTTTTGCGTCGATTGGTTGCTCCGAATTTTACACTTAGGCACATTACTTGATATCGCAATTTCCTTCTATCCTTTCTAATTCTTAACGCCCTACTTTATTCTTCTATATAACAAATTTCTGCTAAAAAATGCTTTTCTAATTTTTCAAAATAGAATGTTTATCTCTTCTTTGTAAAACAACTCGATGTATCTATATGCAGTGGTCAAACAATTGGTCATGGTTACACTCTTCGTTCTAGTCTGTCCCCTACGGATGTCATGCAAACATCCAACTACAGTTGTGTGCCAATTTCAACTTTAACTCATGAATTTCAGAGGAGTTGTCTCTTGCATTTATTTTTTTTTTCTATTCTTTTTTTCTATTTCATATTGCGTTGTTCTTGGAAACCCACCTTCGTTTTGGCTTTCTCCTACTCAAAAACTCGCATGACACTCGTGGGGGTAGGCCAGAACGAATAGTGTAACCATGACCAATAGTCTCTAAAAAAATAACGCAATGTTTTGACCACCGCATATAGATACATCAAGTTGTTTTGCAAAGAAGAGATAAACATTCTATTTTGAAAAATTGGGAAAGCATTATTTAGTAGAAATTTGTTATATAGAAGAATAAATTAGGGCTTTGTTAAGAATTAGCAAGGATAGAAGGAAATTGTGATGTCAAGTACTGTGCCTAAGTAGAAGATATGATTGAGGACAAACATATGCCATAAACTTGTTACACAAAAATTGATTTTAAACAATGCGCTGATACAAATATGCAATACTACTTCTAGATATGTGTTATTTATGAATATTCTTATAGTATGCCTTGCGTTGTCCCAAGTTTCCTTACGTTGGAACCAAGTGTAATTCCACCGTAAGTTTCTCGGTGTGATCCGAGGTTGAACACAAGGACTGTTTGAGGTTATTGTGGTATGTTCGTGGTATATGTGACAAGGTTTTTTTCAAACTTTAAAGAGTGTTTTGTACAAGTATATAAAATTTCGATAAAATAAAGGAAAGTAGTAAAATGCGATAATAAAATAAGTACAGTAAACCTAAGCTAGATGATACAAGATACAAGCTTCATGATACAAGATGTTAGGGTCTAGGCTGGCTGTGAAGGTTATGCAAAGAACATGGAATGCGGAGGCAAGTCTTATGTACGAACAGAAAGAGAAAGATAACTAATATAAATAACACAAGTTTCTTAATTGCGTCGAAGTTATAAGTACAATTTCGCTTTTCTCTTGGTGTACACCTCTTAGTGATCGACCGTGCTCCCACATGTCTATGGTGAATTAGAGACGAACGTAATGACCGCAAGGTTGCTTACATGTCTAAAAGTAGTACTCGTTTTAGTTAATGCATTCTTCTAACCTTCTCTCGATAGATCAGAATGGCATCTCCACTTTTGCTCTCACAGGTGAAGATGCCGTCTAGCATGCTTTAGCTAAACACAGTTATCTTAACACAAGTTAAGTACTCGATTAATTCATATTAACTATCAGGGGATTAAGAAGACATCATGGAGAAAGTGATTAACGGAGGAACGGAAGTAGACAAAAAATGGAATATGAAAGAAATCAAAACATTTAATATATCTATTAAGCGTTTGATACATGGTGTGTGAATGAAAGGATAAAGAAAGTGAAATACAATGATGAAAAGAGATAGAACATATATAAACAAGAGACAACGTCTTGGCACCGATTTAGGTGGAGAATTGCTTGCCGGATTGGATGGATCAGATGGATGGATGAGCTTCCCTCTCAGGCTTTCTCAATCGGTAGCAGGGTGCTCAATACAGAGCTTCTCGGTGGGTATTCGGCAGAATAGAACTGAGACGCACCTCTCGGCCTTGTCTCGTCTTCTTCCCGGATTTCTTCAATTAAGCACTCAACTCAGCCTTTTCTCTCAATACTTAGCCCCGTATCCAATAGCATAAGTTTTCTATGAAATCTATGGGGTATTTATAGGTGAGGATCTTTTACTTTAGACTTGTGGTCCCCACTTGATGTTATGGAAATTTCGAAGATGGAGGGATATTATTCCTTCCGTTATGCAATCAGACCGTTAGTTGTACACGTTTCTCAATCCTCCGCTCTTACGTTGCTCAACTACATCTTTCGATTGTGGGTTCGCATACGATGTTGTTTTTATTACCACATGCGGTTGCAAGTCAGCTCTAGATCGACTGTCGCTTTGCACCGTCATCGTGTTAATCGTCTCTTCATTGTTGATTGACGGGCGCAATATGACAGAGATGCGTTGATCAGTTCTTCTTCAGCCTTGAGCGCAAGCGGTGAATCGATTTCCTGCAAAATAGAGTAAAATCTCCTTTTCTTCCATCTTAACGATGTTAGTGGGTGTAATTGCGATAATTTATAATTATTGTGATTCTGAGCTAATTTTCATACAATTGACGCATATTTACTATCTTTTGGCCGCAATATCTAGATAAGGCAGTCTAAATAACTTGTATTTCTACAAGTTATCACATCCCCAAATTTATATATATGCTTATCCTCAAGCATATCTTCTACTTAGGCAATAAAGCTTAATTCCTATCCCATATTTTTGCGTCGATTGGTTGCTCCGAATTTTACACTTAGGCATATTACTTGATATCGCAATTTCCTTCTATCCTTTCTAATTCTTAACAACGCCCTACTTTATTCTTCTATATAACAAATTTCTGCTAAAAAATGCTTTTCTAATTTTTCAAAATAGAATGTTTATCTCTTCTTTGCAAAACGACTCGATGTATCTATATGCGGTGGTCAAAACTTTGCGTTATTTATTTAGAGACTGTTGATCATGGTTACACTCTTCTTCTGGCCTATCCCCCACAGGTGTCATGCGAACATCCAACTTTGGTTGTGTGCCAATTTCAACTTTAACTCATGAATTTCAGAGGAGTTGTCTCTTGCATTTATTTTTTTTCTATTTCATATTGCGTTGTTCTTGGGAACCCACCTTCGTTTTGGCTTGCTCCTACGGGTGTCATATGACATCCAACTACGTGTAGGCTCCTTTCACAACTAAACTCTTATCAGGTTGGGAATATTTTAAGGGTTTCCCTTGCGCTGACATTGGAGATTTGTACTTCTAGATATGCGTTATTTATGAATATTCTTGTAGTATGCCTTGCGTTATCACAAGTTTCCTTACGTTGGAACCAAGTGTAATTAGGCTGCGGTTGTAAATCAACTGCTGCCTACGGAGAAGGAGACGGTGGTGGTAGCGGATGGAGTAGTGGTGGCAGAGGTAGTGGCGATTGAAGAAGAAACGGGAAAAGGTGTTCTGTCCCTACAGATTCCTGGGGAGATGGCCAACGCAGAAGCCTATGATGGACCACCAAGAAGAGAAGAAGAAGAGATTGCGAAGGAGGAGGCCAAGGATGTTGAAGTTGCATTGGAGGCCCCTGAAGTTGTGTTGGAGGAGGTTGCAAACGGCGCCATAAACTTGTTACCCAAAAATTGATCTTAAACAATGTGCTGATACAAATATGCGATACTACTTCTAGATATGTGTTATTTATGAATATTTTTGTAGTATGCCTAGCGTTGTCACAAGTTTCCTTACGTTAGAACCAAGTGTAATTCCACCGCATGTTTCTCGATGTGATCCTAGTAAGTCCACGGTCGAACACAGGGACTTGTGAAAATAGTTGCATTGGTATTGTTTATGAAAACTTTGTGGTAACCAAGTAAATAAATAAAGTGTTGGGTGTGTTGTTACGTTGATGAAAAAGAAGTAAATAAAGGCGGCAGATTTAAGAAAGATAGTTGCGTTGATAGATGCAATGAGTATGCGATGAACAGGTTGAGAAGATCTTTAGATAGCATTACTCGGGAATTCGTCAAACTATGCGATCATGCTACAACCATGCACAACAAGTCATTTCCCAATGTAAATGTGCTGCTCCTAAGTCTAGGCGCATGTGTTGAATGCAAAATGTCCATAGAGCTTATTCCTAAGTCTTTACTCTTGTCCTATGCGTTGATGCAAAATGCATGAAAGCAAGGTGACTGCATACAATCATATCTTATCGCTAAGATGCATGTAATGCGTTAATAATAAATAATGCTCATTCCTAAGCGCCGATCTCTCGTTTACGCGTTCTAATCTAGTTCTTCCAAACCTAGATTCTAACCTGACAGTCCCAAGTCTAGATCCTGTCCTTAGACTACCCTCCCGAGTATCTCTAATGGACGAATGAAGCATACATAAACAAGATAATCGCAAAGAATGAAGATTCCCTAGTTGTGCTAGCTAAATGCTTCTCGACCCATTCAACTGATTTAGCTACTCATGCGTGAATCATAGAGAGTGAATATATATAGAGAAAGAAATTCTATTCTTATAAACAAGTTGAGTACAAAATGCCAATGGAAGTTTAAGGTAGAGAGCCTGGTAGCAATTCCTTGCTGAACGAGGCTTTTGATAACGGGCAGAAATGCACGTTATCATAGTACTAAGTTCTTAAATAATGTTGGATTGCGTTGATGAAATATGTTAAATTGCGTCCATTAAGCATAAATTTTATAATATTGCGGTCACATGTGTCTAACAGATTAAAGCAGTTGATCTTTACATTTTTATACAGAATATGCATTAACGCAATGCAAAGAGTGCAATCACAAGAAAACATTGGTCGTGCGCAACTTCACCGTAAGACTTTGTGTTGATCGTGCTCGCAAACATTCACCCAAGAAGAAACACCGCAACTTGGTCAACGCAACATGGTGGGCGCATCCGAGTGAAAAGATAATTAAGAGCGATGGGACAGAAAGCTGATGATAGTCGGATCTAAATTAAGTTGACAGTTATTAACGGACACAAAGTACATTTAGCTTTATCGGTAACAATCATCCGGCGTGTCAATCAGCAATTAAAGTTGTCCCATCTGTACAATCGGGAGAGAGAAGTTGCCTTTCACCTTTGATGCCCTATAAATACAAAGTGCAATCTTCAGAAAAGGGGTTGATCAGTTAACGAATTCATCAGTGCTTCTGTTCATAGTTTTCTTTTCCATTTTACGGCAGAGCAAGAGAAGAGTTGTGACGCCGGAGATCGCCCAGGGGAGCTTGAGAGAGAACCTTAGGGCGTAAGAGCAGAAAGCGGGCCGACTCTCGCGAGAGCGAGAATATCTTTAGAGCACGAGTAGAAACAGTGTAAACGCCTGGCAACAAGAAATTTCTCCAGGCGCATTACTATACTTGCATTGTTATTTTTTACTTCATCTCATATCTATTCAATGGAAGTTCTACATGAGTAGCTAAACTAGTTGAATCGATGGAGAAGAACTAAGCTAACATGACCTAGGAAGTTCATTGCTTGCGATTGTCTTGTTTTATGCTGTGCAAAATACCCTTTAGAGTTACTCGAGACAAAATCTAAAGAAAAAACCTAATGTCTCGAGAGAGCTAGGTTAGAATCTGAACTCGAAAGAGAAAGATTAGGCTTGCATAAACAAGAAGATAGGGACTTAGAGAGAAGCTCTGTTTGTCAACTTGCATCGCATGCATCCTAGGAATGGGAATGATATTCTGTGGTCGAATATTTGTGTGAATGTCATGTTATCATCGCATAAATAGAGATAGAGGTTTATGTGTAAATCCTGTAGACTTATCGCATATTTATCGCATGCATTCTAGCCTTAGAAGCCGTAGCATTCATGCCGAGAGGTGGTTTACTATTGTATGCATGTTGCATGATCGCAAAGCATGAACGCATTCTAAGGAGTGTTAGCCGAAACTTTTCTCAACCCGTTCACCACATATTCATCGTATTTCCCGTTTACCAACTCTTTTCAAACTGTGCCGCATTTGTTATTTATTTTCATCAACGCAACAATAACCCAACGATTTATTTATTTAACTGGTTACCGCAAGTTTTCACAAGAATCACCAACACAACTATTTTCACAAGTCCCTGTGTTCGACCTTGGACTTACCAGGAAACTCAGAGGAATTTACACTTGAATTCCGCTGGGGAAACTTGAGTGCACAATGTAATCCACCAACGCATATCATCCATATTTCCACTTAAAAAAAACATCGCATCAAATTTTTGGCGTTGTTGCCGAGGACTTCAGCAAAATAGTTGTTAACGGTAATTTTTGTGATTTCTTTGCAGAACTCTCAATCTCTGGTGAACTACGACCCGAAGATTGAGAGAACATTTTGAAGTAGACTACGAGACCACCAACAGCAACCACAATCCGATAAAGAAGATATGGCAGAGTAGCCTGGAGATGGAGCACCAAATGATAATAATGTCATAGAGAATCCAATTTTGTTGGCAAACGATCGCAATAGGCCCATTAGGGACTATGCATCGCCAAACTTCTATGATTTCTCTCTGGGAATCATGAGGCCTACCCTCGACAGAAGCAGATTCGAGATGAAACCAGTAATGCTACAGATGATCTAGACTGCAGGTCAATTCGGAGGAAGGTGTGGCGAGGACCAGCACGCCCACCTCTAGAGTTTTATTGAATTCTGCAATACTTTTGTGTTCTCGAACATCTCTGTTGAAGAAGTTCGACTAACATTGTTCCCATTTTCTCTCTGTGGTCAAGCTAGGAAATGGGCTTATTCGCTTAAACCAGGAGAGATTACTTCTAGGGAGCAGGTAGTGGAGACATTCATGAAAAAGTATTTTCCACCTACCGAGAACGCAAGACGAAGAAAACTTATTACTAATTTTGAACAAGATATGGATGAATCGCTCAGCGATGCTTGGGCGAGGTTTAAAAGGTTGGTCCGAGATTGTATGCATAATGGGCTACCAAACTGCCTTCAAATGGAAATTTTCTATAATGATTTGAATCCTGCTTCATAGACCGCTGCCAATGCGGCAACCGCTTGTGGTCTGCTTGACAAAACTTACGAGGAGGCGAAGAATATTCTGGACCATATCTCTAAGAACCATGAAGACTGGCGGGAGAGTGGCCAGAGATTAAGACTCAAAGATTCTGACACAAATAATGGTGCCATTGTTTCATTACAAAACCAAATGACTGCAATGATGAATTTGATTCAAGGAATGGCGATCAGCAGCCCAACACCGCAAGGTGGGCAAATTAACGCAATAAGTCAAAACACCGCAAGGTGTGTGACTTGCGCATGCGATGGAAGATTACAGAATCCATAGTCTATATATTTTGTAAAGAATAATCCATTTTCAAACACTTACAACCCCGGGTGGAGAAACAACCCCAATTTTTCTTAGAAGAATCGAGAACAAAATTTTCTAATCTATGGCACAAAAAGAAGGGCCACTAGGATTATTTCAACGCAACAACAGTCAGCAGAGCAACCAAGTAAGTAGCTCACAACAACCAACGCAATCTTCTTCTCTAGAGAGCCTACTGAAGCAATATATAGAGAAAAACGAGACAGTGCTTTAAAGTCAGGCTACATCCATCCGTAACCTCGAATTGCAAAATGGGCCAGATTGCGAATGAGCTGAAAATTAGACCGCAAGGGGCGCTACCAAGTTCAACCGAGCTCCACGCACCTAGGGGATCATGTAAGGAGCAATGTCCGGTTGTGACATTGTGCAGTGGAAAGACTGTGGAGGGAGAAAAGAAGGATCAGAGTAGAACAACTTCCATCTCAATTGAGCCCGAGATTGTGATAATGCAAGAAGAAGAAACAGAGAATGAAGCAGTGGAACCTGAGGTTGCATCGACCTCAAAGTCAAATAAAATAGGAACCATGAAAGTCCAGTTACCACTTTTCCCTCAGAGGTTAAGAAAGAAGAAAAAGGAAGAGGTACAGTACCAACGCTTCTTATCTATGTTAAAACAACTACATGTTAACATCCCTTTCAGTGAAGCGATTGAGGGAATGCCTGCCTATGCCAAGTTTCTGAAGGACATGGTAACTAAGAAGAGAGGCACTGGAAAATTTGCCACGGTGACATTAACGCAAAGTTCCAAATCTATTATTCCACCGAAGATGAGCGATCCTGGGAGCTTCACGATTCCTTGCTCCATAGGAGGACTCTATATTGGGCAAACCCTGTCTGACTTTGGGGCCAACATAAATTTGATGCTGCTGTCAATCTTTTGACAATTAAATGTGGGGCAACTTATGCCCACATCAGTGACTCTCCAATTGGCTGACAGATCTTTGGTTCATTCGGAAGGTAGGGTGAAGGATGTGCTGACCAAGATTGATAAATTTATTTTGCCAGCTGACTTCATCATCCTAGATTATGAGGCCGATAAAGATGCGCCCATCATTTTGGGACAACCTTTCCTATCAATGGGTCGTGCTCAAATTGATGTGCATAAGGGAGAAATTAGTTTGAGCATAAACGGACAGAAGCTCAAATTTAACATAATTCGTGCCATGAAATTCTCGGATGAGTAAGACCTATAAGATTCTGACGATGACCTAAATTTTATTGAAGAAGAAATTCTGATGAAGAGTGTGAAGGAGAGGATGCCAATTCATCCGTAGCTGCCTGCAATGTGATCATAGCAAAAACAAACAAAGAAGAAAGAACGATCGCAATGCAAGAAGAAGAGCCAAAAGAAGAAAGAAAAACAATGCAACACTCCCTCATGGAACTACCAACACTTGAACTAAAGACCCTACCAACACATTTGAAGTACGCATTTCTGGGGTAGAATGAGAAGCTGGCAGTGATAATTTCCTCTGCGCTCAATGAAGATCAAGAGAATGCGTTGATGAGCATTCTCAAGAAACATGTGCGAGCAATTGGCTGGACGCTCGCTGACATTAGATGAATTAGTCCCACGTACTGCATGCACTACATTTGTCTTGAGGACGTCCACAAAGAAACTATTGAGAATCAATGCAGACTTAACCCTGCGATGAAGGAGGTCGTCAAAAAGGAGATTATCAAGTAGCTGGATGCAGGCATTATTTATCCCATTGCAGATAGCACGTGGGTCAGCCCCATGCAATGTGTGCTGAAGAAGGGAGGAATGACGGTAGTCCCAAATGAGAACAATGAATTAATACCACAAAGGACCATCACTGGATGGCACATATGTATGGACTACCGCAAAATGAATGCAGCCACAAAGAAAGATCACTTCCTTCTGCCATTCATTGATCAAATGCTAGATAGACTAGAAGGGAATGATTTTTACTGCTTCTTGGATGGATATGTCGGGTACAATCAAGTCATGATAGCTTCTGAAGACCAAGATAAGACCACATTCACCTACCCATATGGGACATTTGCTTTTCGTCGCATGCCGTTTGTCCTTTGCAATGCGCCAAGAACGTTCCAAAGGTGCATGTGGCGATCTTTTTAAAATATCTCGAAGACACGGTGGAAATATTTATGGATGACTTCTCCATTTATGGGAACACTTATGAAGTCTGCCTGGCCAATTTGGAGAAAATTCTAAAAAGATGTGAAGAGATGAACCCGGTGCTCAACTGGGAAAAATGTCACTTCATGGTGAAAGAGGGTATAGTGTTGGGACACAAGGTCTCTCAAGAGGGTTAGAGGTGGACAAAGAAAAGATCGACGTAATTGAAAAGCTTCCACCTCCAACCAGTGTGAAGGCTGTGCGAAGCTTCTTGGGGCACGTTGGATTTTACAGATGATTTGTCAAGGACTTTTCTAAGATAGCACGACCACTGAGTGCGTTGTTAGAGGCGGATAGAAAGTTTGAATTTGACAACAATTGACTCAACGCATTCCGAGTTTTAAAAGATGCGCCGATTACCACACCCGTCTTGATTACGCCGGATTGGACACTGCCATTTGAAATCATGTGCGACGCAAACAAGTATGCAATGGGAGCCACATTAGCACAAAAGAAGAAAACTATTTTGCACCCCATCGCATATGCGAGTAAAACTTTGAACCCTGCTCAAATCAATTATACCACCACTGAAAAAGAACTCCTGGCTGTGATTTTTGCGTTGGAAAAATTCCGGGCATATCTGTTGGGAACTAAAGTATTCACTCACACTGATCACTCGACAATCAAATATTTGATGACAAAGAAGGACGCAAAGTCGAGGTTGATCAGATGGGTTCTCCTCCTTCAAGAATTTGATATTGAAATAATTGATCGGAAGGCGACAGAGAATCAAGTTGCGGATCACTTATCCAGATTGGAAAATCTCGAGGTTGATCGCAATGAATCTAAGGTGAGTGTTGTGTTTCCGAATGAGCAGCTATTCCACATCGAAGAATTTCCCTTGTATGCGGACATTGTTAATTATTTGGTTTGTGAAAAATTCCCTAAAGATTACACCTACCATCAATGGAAGAAGCTCAAGAATGAATGCAGACACTATTATTGGGATGAGCCGAATCTGTATAAAAGAGGTGCAGACCAAATCATTCGATTATGTGTACTAGATGCTGCTCAACAATGCATATTGTCACAATGCCACGATTCGCCATATGGAGGGCACTTTGGAGGGCAACATACTGCTGCCAAAGTTTTGCAAAGTGGATTCTTTTGGCCTTCATTGTTTAAGGATGTTGCTGACTATGCAATGAAATGTGATCGGTGTCAACGCACAGGCAACATTTCATGGAAGAACGCAATGCCAATGAATACTATCTTGGAGCTGGAACTATTTGACTTATGGGGGATTGATTTCATGGGACCATTCCCTCCTTCAAATGGTAAGCATTATATTTTATTAGCCGTCGACTATGTCTCCAAGTGGGTAGAGGCAATTACATGCGCCACAAGTGATGCAGCGATAGTCTCCCAATTCCTAAAGAAAAATATTTTCACTCGTTTTGGCACCACCCGTGCCATCATAAGTGATGAAGGATCACACTTTGTCAACCACAATATAAAGGAGCTGCTGCGCAAGTACAATATCCTCCACAAGGTGGCCACCGCATACCATCCGCAAACAAATGTCCAACCTGAAGTGTCGAATCGTGAAATTAAATTGATACTTGAGAAGGTAGTAAAACCTTCGTGGAAGGATTGAGCAATGAAGCTTGATGATGCGTTATGGGCATACCCGACCGCATTTAAAACACCTATAGTTATGTCCCCCTATGCGCTGGTATTCGGTAAGGCGTGTCATTTTCCTTTGGAGCTGGAGTATAAAGCTTTGTGGGCGGTCAAGAAACTGAATTTTGATTTGAAGAAAGCAGGGGAAGCGCGGAAAATGCAACTGGTCGAGCTAGAAGAATGGAGGAATAACGCATATGAAAATGCGAAGATTTATAAAGAGCGCACCAAGCACTGGCATGACCAACTCATATGTGGTAAGAACCTCCAAGTCGGGCAAAACGTCTTGCTTTTCAATTCACGTCTGCGACTCTTACTGGGAAAGCTAAAGTCATGTTGGTCTGGACCGTTCATAATTCGACAAGTACTTCCGCATGGCGCGGTAGAATTATCCAATGACGATGGAACCAACATATTCAAAGTCAATGGGCAGCGAGTAAAGGCATACCATGGAGATGACTGACATCGCCAAGTCGACTCCATGGAACTAAGAAACTTTGAATGAAGAACGAAGTAGGTGGTCCCTGTGTTATCAGATGATCGCAACTTATCAGGGATGCAAGTTTTGGGAAACCTCAAGTCTTCAACTCTTTTCTCCACTACTTGGAATTTTCACTATCTTTTCAATTCTGATTTATCCTTACTTTACTATCTTTTCAATTTTCACTACCGTTTCTACAAAAAAGAAAAAAAAAATTACAATAATGATTTTTATTTTGTTTAAAATAATTTGACCCTCTCTTTGTTTTTCTTACAATGATCGAGGCGCTGGACTGCGAAAATGTTACACGAAGCAGCAATCATCTTATTCCATCACCGCAACCCAATGAAGAGTGATTGACACAAAGATGGATGCGTCAATACAATGCGGGCGACAGCGCAAAAATTTGGGGGTGTACTATTCCTTATCTTTATTTCCAATTTTTTGCTATCACATTGCATTTTAGTTTTCAAGGTTTTATCACCGCATCCTCTTTAATCACCACAATCATGTGACATAGATAAATTTAGTAAGTTACCGCATTTTATTTCTTTGCCAAGTATGATTTCAATGATGAAAAATATGCTTCCATGTCTTTCGTATACATCAGAGTCAACTTAATCTTAAGATAGTTACGTCATGAAATATTTCTAGAAGTTAGGGGTTTGCTAGCTTTCTTTCAAACTTTCTTTACAACACATTCTATGACCATCGCATGACTTATTTTAATTTCTTTTGGCAATGAGGACATTGCCATATTCTAACTTTGGGGGTGAGGTATTTATTTTCGATCTTGCTATACAAAAAAAATGATGAAAAATATAAATATTTGAGAATAACAACTCCACTGTCAACACAAGGGGAAACCCATGTTGATAAGAGTTAAGTTGTGAAAGGCACTTACCCGTAGTTGGATGTTCGTATGACACACATGGGGGCAAGTGTTGATCGTTTTACATATGATAGCATTGAGATGTATGATTGATGATGTTCTATGCTTGAAATGATGCGATACTACTGCTAGATATGCGTTAATTATGGATGTTCACGTAGTATGCCATGCATTTTCACAAGGTTCCTTACGATGGAACCAAGTGTAATTCCACCGCAGGTAGGTCGAACACGGGGACTGATTTAGGTTATTGTGGTATGTTCATGATATTGCGACCAGGTTTTCAATCTTTAAAAGTTTGGTTTGTACAGGTATATAAATTGCAATAAAGTAGAGTAAAGCAGTAAAGGTGCGATAATAAAATAAAAATACAATAAACCTAAGCTAGATGATACAAGATACAAGCTTCATGTTACAAGATGTTGGGGTCAAGTTGGTTGTGAAAGTTATGCAAAGAAGGTGGAATGTAGCAGCAAGTCTTATGAACATAATAGAAAGACAAAGACAAAGAATATAACAACGCAAGTTCTCAATTGCGTTGAAGCTACAAATGTTGTTCCGCTCTTCTCTTGGCGTATACCTTTCAGTGATCGGCCACGCTCCCACATGTCTGTGGTGAAACGGAGACTAACGTAATGAACACAAGGTTGCTTCCATGTCTGGAAGTACTGCTCGCTTTAGTTAACGCATTCTTCTGACCTTTTCTCGATAGGTCGAAATGGCATCTTCATTTCTGCTCTCATAGGTGAAGATGTCGTCTAGCATGCCTTAGCTAAACGCATTTTATATCTTTAACACAGAATAAGTACTTGGTTAATTCATATTGCTTATCAGGGAATTAAGAAGACATCATGAAGAAAGTGATTGATAGGTGAACGGAAATAGACAGAAAATGGTAAATGAAAGCATTTAATATCTCTATTAAGCATTTGGTACATGGTGTGAATACAAAGGTAAAGAAATAGTGAAATACAGAGATGAAAGAGATAGAACAGATACAAACAAGTGCCAATGTCTTGGCACTGATTCGATGGAGATCTGCTTGCCGGATAGGATGGATTTGATGGTAGGAAGAGCTTCCCTCTCAGGCTTGCTCCACTGGTAGCAAGGATCTTTGCACAGAGCTTTTAATCGAGTGTTTGGCAGATTAGATCTGAGATTCACCTCTCTGTCTTGTCTTCTTCCCGAATTTCTTCACTTAAGCACTCAGCTCAGCCTTTTCTCTCAACAGTTTTGCAACACTTACCTCGTATCAAGTAGCATATTCTTTCTCGGAAAACTATGGGGTATTTATAGGTGCAGATCTTTGACTCCGCCTTGTGGTCTCCATTGATTGTTATGGCAATTTTGAAGATGGAGAGATATTATTCCTTCTGTTATGCAATCAGACCTTCAATTATGCGCAACCATTAGTTGTACACGTGTCTCAATCCTCCGCTTTTGCACTGCTCAACTGCATCTTTCGATCATGGATTCGCATGCAGTGTTGTTTTTATTACCGCATGCGGTTGCCACATAGCTCTGGATCGACTGTCGCATTGTGCCTCGTTTCGGTAATCGTCTCTTCATTGTTGATTGACGGGCACAATGTGACAGAGATGCATTAATCAGTTTCTCGTGAGCCTTGAACGCAAACAGTGACTTGGTCTCCTACAAAACAAAGTAAAATTCGGCTTGTCTTCCATCTTTATGGTGTTAGTGGGTGTAATTGCAAACATTTATAATTATTGTAATACTAGGCTAATTTTCATACAATAGGTGCATATTTACTAACTTTTGGCCGCAATATCTAGATAAGGTGGCATAAATAACTTGTATTTCTACAAGTTATCACACCCCCAAATTTAGATATATGCTTGTCCTCAAGCATATCTTCTACTAAGGCAATCATGCTCAATTCCTATCCTCTATTTTTGCGATGATTGGTTGCTCTGAATGTTACACTTAGGCACATTACTTGACATCGCAATTTCCTTCTATCCTTGCTAATTCTTAGCAAGCCCTACTTTATTCTTCTATATGACAAAATTATGCTCAAAGATGATTTTTTAGTTTTCAAAATAGAATGTTTATCTCTTCTTTGTCAAAACAACTCGATGTATCTACATGCAGTGAGCAAAAATTTGCGTCATTTCTTTATGTAGAGACTGTTGGTCATGGTTACACTCTTCGTTTTGGCTTATCCCCACGGGCGTCATGCGGACATCCAACTACGGTTGTGTGCCAATTTCAACTTCAACTCATGAGGATCAGAGGAGTTGTCTCTTGCATTCTTTTATTTTTGTTTTTGTTTCTTTCATTCTTTTTTTTTTTCATACTGTGTTGTTCTTGGAAACCCACCTTCGTTTTGACTTGCTCCTATGGGTGTCATACGAACATCTAACTACAAGCAGGCTCTTTTCACAACTAAACTTTTATCAGGTTGGGACAGTTTTGAGGTTTTCCCTTGCGCTGACATTGGAGTTTCGTAATTTTTTTTTTTTTAAAATGAAAGTGGACACATTTTCTTAAATATAGCATAATCTTGATCTCATCTGCGATGATTGGTTGCTCCGAATGTTACACTTAGGCACATTACCTGACATCGCACTTTTCCTTCTATCCTTGTTAATTCTTAGCAAGTGCTACTTTATTCTTCTATATGACAAAATTCTGCTCAAAGATGCTTTTCTAGTTTTCAAAATAGAATGTTTATCTCTTCTTTGTCAAAACAACTTGATGTGTCTATATGCGGTGAGCAAAACTTTGCATCATTTATTCACTTAGAGACTGTTGATCATGGTTACACTCTTCGTTTTGGCTTGTCTCCATTGGTGTCATGCGGGCATCCAACTACAGTTGTGTGCCAATTTCATTTTTAACTCATGATAATCAGAGGAGTTGTCTCTTGCATTCTTTTATTTTTGTTTTTGTTTGTTTCTTTTTTTTTTTTTTTTTTTTCATATTGCATTGTTCTTGGGCAACTACCTCCTTCATTTTGGCTTGTCTACGAGTGTCATTGAACATCCAATACGAGCAGGCTCCTTTCAAAACTAATCTTTATCGGTTGGGACAGTTTTGAGGTTTTCCCTTGCGCCTGACATTGAGTTTTGCATAAATATATACATTTATATCTATATAATATATATATATATATATATATATATATATATATATATATTTCATCTTAATTGAAAATGGACACATTTTCTTAACTACAGTATAATCTTGATCTCATCAGCTTAGACCTTCCCCATCCTCAAATTTAAAGATGAGCAAGGTCCTCATTGCGTTGTTTAGAGAAACTAGGCAAACATTTAGAAGAAAATTTCAAAAAGAATGTTTGAGTAGAACTTTGAAAGATAAAAGTTAAAGTACTGCTAACTAAGAATTAACTAAGTGTAGTTAGAATTTACTAAGTATGTGAAATGTTTCTAAGTATAAACATATAACACATCTTAGCAACGCAATGAAGATCGTAAAAATAAGAGATTTAGAACATCACAAAAATTAGCAAAGGAAGATAAAGAAAGAGGCACAGGAAAAAAGTGGAGTGAATATATACTCTGATTGTATTGACTATTAACAAAGTATACAAATAAATTACAAATGAACGCATTACAAAAATTTTCTATTGCCTGTACAAGAGTCAAAGAATTTGATTACTTTACAAATAATAAATGAATTGAAAACAAATAAAGAATGGCCGCATAAAAAAAATATTCATATTGGAAGAGGGTGTAAACATTAAGGTTGAAGAGCAGGGGGATCCGGCAGGGGATGTTGAGGCGGTGCAACAGGAGCATCATCAAATAGTAAGTGTTGCCTTAGATGCGGAGGCACCATTGGACCATGCAGATAGGCAGTAAGAAAGTTGAAATACTCCTAATTGCACTCCGCTATTTGTCTCTACTGCAAGAAGATCCTATGCATATTGTGCTGCATATTAATGAGTGCTTCCCTTGAAGTCACAGCACTGCGTTGAATCTCATCAATGCACTCCATTACTACCTAAAATCGTTGATTGAAGAAGTGATGTTGTTGAGAGATAAACTCTTATTGTTGAGAGAAGAGGGTTCTCATTTCAGATAACTCAGCAGCCATAGAGGTGGAGCACTGTTTTGGGGTTGGGTAGATATGCCTTCACCCAAATCGTATGGGTCATCAACTTGCGGCGGTGGGATGGTGGGTTGTGGTGATGAAGTTGTTGGTGAAGGTGGGGTTGCTGGGTAAATAACAGAAGAGTTAGGGACAAGAAGAAGGTTTGTAAAATGCTCGTGTAAGGGGGAAGAGGGTTGCGCTGGCAAGCTCGGAGGGCTTGGAGGCTGGATGACTAAGGGAAGAGGGTCCATAGGTTCAGGATTTTGCGTTGGTGATTTTTGGACTTTCTCTTTTCCCTCATCCTCTCTTCGTCTTCTTTTTGGTCTAGGTTCTAGCGACGCATTCAAATCGAACGCATGCCTCTTTGCTGGCAGCTCGGGGTAGTGTGGAGAATCTTTGAGGAGCATCCTCAAGATTTTTATGTTGATGAGGCCGTGGACTTCTGGCATGGGCTCCTCATCAACGCCTACACCCATAGATAGGCATAAACTTGAAACGATCCACGGGACAAAGTACTGCCCTCGAACATGCCCCACTAATGCTCTGATCTGCCTCACGATCAACTGCCCTACGTCGATAGGAATGTCGCGGACTATGCAGTACGCGGCCATGACCCGATCCCTTGATACAGTTCTGTCGTGTGTTATTGGGATCAGCTGCTTCTTAACCAAGTAAACCCAGAGCCTTCCCTCCGATAGCAAGGACTTGGACTCTAAGGTACGGATGCCTTTGGGCGAGATAGACCACTTTGTACCCAGTTGTGTTAGTATCCTCAACGCATCTTTCATCTGCTCTTCTGTGGGATCATCAATCATCTTGTTCCCTGACGCATCATGGTTGTCCTTCATCTGATAAATTTCGTTGATGTCCCTTGCGTTGAAGGATACTGTATCTTCCTTAAAGGTCACCACATCCCTATCTCCATGTAGCCACTCATGGTAAAAGCTTTGCACTACCCGAGGCACTATTATGGATGGGCACTGGCAGAATGTGTCCCACCCATGTTCCACAATTACACTCGTGATGAGGTCAGGTAGTGGATTCAGCGCAGGAAAGAAGCCCATCTTGATCAACATATCATCGTTTTCTTTCTTCTTTGATGATCGCTTCTTGGTTGCCACGGGTTCGTTGGTTTCTGCTATAGCCTTGCCTTTTGCCAACGCAAGGCAGGCTGCTTGTCGTTCTTTCTTTTCCCGCTCCTTGTGCTGTTCTTCTTTCTCACGTTCAGCGAGTTCTGTGCCCTTTCTCTTATATAAGCGCCGTTTGTTGGCTTCGCACTTCCTTCTCTTCTCCTCCAACAGTAATCTGTCTTCTTCTTCCATCTTCCTCCTCTCTTATTCTTTTTCTTCTCTTTCTTTTCTCGCAAACTCCTCTTTGAATTGCTCAGAGGCCAGCAATAAGCGTTGTTCCTCTTCGCGCTTCCAGATCCCTTCAAGTCGGGCAAGCTCATTGTTACTTCGCATCTCCTCAAACTCCAATCTTCTTCTTTTGTTCCCCTCTGCAATGATGAGTTTGCCCATCTCCATCTTTTCTTTCTTCTCCTCTTCTTCTTTTCTTTTTCTCTCTTCCTCTTCCAATGCCAAAATTAACCTTTGAGGGTCAATGTTGGACCCTTGCGGTGCATTCTCCCTGCGACTCCGCATTAGGGGGGTTCCCTCTGCTTATTCTCCTTCATCCGTCGCGACCAATTGCATTACTTCAGGTTGCACCGGTTCCATCAACTGCGTCGTTTCCCCCCTATCCTCCCTTACAGAGGTTGATTCTCCATCCTTCTTAGAGCTCACAAGCCTTTGCCTTGCTTCTTCTTCTTTTCTCAAACGCCTCTTCTCACGTCAGCGCAATCTTCTCTCCTCTTTCTCTTTCTTCTTCCTCTCCTTCTTGGCCTCTTCATCTTCATCATCATTTTTTTGCTGTTTGTTCTTTCTTGCCTTACGATGATGTGAAAACTCCGCCTCTCCAGCCTTCTTTCCCTTCTACTTCTTCTTATCTTCCTTCTCAACCTCTTCTGGTTGCGCATCCCCTGCAACCTCCTCCATTGCAATGTCAGGGGTCACTAATACAGCCTCCGCTTCCCTGGCCTCCTTGACTACGATCTCTTCTTCTTCTCTTTCCTTGATTGCAATTTTCTCGTCTTCTCTTCTTGGAGGCTCTTCATAATCTTCTGCGATGACAGGTGCCTTCTGAGTCTCTGGGACTAGGACATCATTTTTCTTTTCTTCTTCTTCAACCACCACATCTTCCACCACCACTACTCCATCTTTCACTGCTTCACCAACCACTACCACCGCCTCGTCCTCCATAGGCAGTGGTTGGTTTACAACCCCTGCCTCGGGCAATCCACCTCCTTGCTCCAAGGCACTTAGGATGTTTCCAAACACCTCTGTATCATCGCATCTCTTCCTTTCGCTTTTAGTGGAGACGTCAGGTGTTGGCGTAGGCATGCTTTTGGTGCTTCCTCCTTTCTTGAACACAGGAGGCCTAACGGTAAAGGGATTTCTCTGGGATCTTTCGACGAGTCTGAGGATGGTGTGGGCTTGGGCGGCAAGCCTGCGACTGGCAGCCAGAAATGCTGCCTCTTGCATGGCTACTTGATCAGGGGTGGAAGGTGAAGCAGATTGGTTTAGGGTTTAGTCAGCCATGGATACGAGCTTCGAAAGGTCTGGTGAAAACTCAAGCTGCTGGGGAGAAAGAAAGGTTTGGGATGCAAGATGCTTAGGGTTTCTGGTTTGCCAAAGTGAGGTAAAGGGTTTTTAATAAAGGAGGAGGTCGTATTTATAGGTTGGGCCGTGGTGGGGCACAATGCGATTTTTGCGACGACTGACCTCGAGCAGCTCAATAGGCGCGTCGTTCCACCTCCCTCATTTATGGAATTTCAGAAAAAGTGTCCTTTCGTCTGCCAAGTCATAATTTCTTGGGGATACGAATCGATTAGACTTCTTCATAAATTTCCAAACAAATTTTTCTTTAATATTTTATTTGAATGGATGCATGAAAAAGAATAACACATTGTGCTCACCAACGCAGCTGTATCTTTGTAGAGGACGGGCACATCGCATATATCCCCATAACACACCCCTTAACCAATGCTTTTCTGGAGGATACCTCAACATAGTGCATTTGGCTAAGGACGGGCAAAGGATGTATGTGAGCGCAACACACCCCTCAACTCAATACAGTTGAGTTAGGTGAACACAAAGTATTCCTGATTGGTTTGATATGCGTCTATTGCTGCCTTACATATTTATTGTTAGATGTTTTTTTGTTATTATTTTTATTATATCTTTTTCATCATTGTAAGTGTTGTGGCTTGCGGCAATAGATTTTCCTTTATTACTCAATCATTTACCATTTAAAGCACAACGCATTGATTACAAAAAAAGTCAAAGAATTAAAGATGAGATAGAATTAAATGCAGAGAATGAATGAGGAAATAAATTCATAAAGTCAAAATTGAATTAAATGAAGAATTGAAGACAAAATTCAGAATTTAAAGAGACAGAAATTCAATAAAGCATTAAACATAGTATTGAGATATGGACCAAAAATTGCATTCTTGGGTGGTCATAATCCACATCTCCGCAAGCGGTCAGGCTTGCCTGCTCAATGTCTTAAGGACATTGCTCCTTCCCTGTAGATCCAAGGGCTTCTGAATTGCTGGGCAATGTTCCTGGTGTTTGACTTCTTAGCTTAGAGGCCAGCTGGCCCACTTGGATCTCTAGATTCCTTATAGAAGACGTTGGTGCTTGCATCACTGCATCATTTTTATCCATATATTGCTTCAGGAGCGTCTCTAACGAGCCTCCCGAGGTGTTAGACAATGATGGTTACTGGTTATGCGGTCTTGATTGCCCTTGATTGTGGTGAAAGTGGAGATTTTCTCTACTGCCCCTTGATGATTCACTGGCCCCCCTAGGTTGGGATTGCCTCCCCAATCGAAGTTAGGATGGCTGCTCCAGCCCGGATTATAGGTGGTTCTGAAGGGTTGTTCTAGATAGCACACACTTGCTGAAGGTTCAATGGACACACGTCAGCTCTGTGAGCCACTCCACAATTGATGCAACTGATTGCAGCCACTTGAGCTGGTGCCGCAGGTTGCGCTGATTGTGGGGCAATGGCTCCTTGGTTAATTGCCATTGATTGGAGGATCGAGGTCACCATGGCCATCTGTGCGGCCAACGTGGTCATTGTCTCTGCAGGGACAATTGCTGTTTCAGTTTTCCTTCTATCGGTGCCTCGCCTCCGTAACCATCGTCAATCCAGTCATCCATATTCCGTGAGATGCGGTCGAGGATGACTTTGGCCTCCTTGTATGTATTATCCATAAAACCTTCTACCGTGGAGGCATCAGCAACAGCCTGCATTGCTCTGTTCAGGCCATTGTAAAATGTTTCCATCAAGACGCAATCGAGAATCCCGATATGCGGGCAGTTTTTCACCAGTCTTTTGAATCGCACCCAGGCAGTGCTCAGGGTCTCATTCTCCTTCTGTTCAAATTTCAACACATCCTTTCGTCGCCTTGCATTGACGGCAGGTGGGAAGAACTTCTTCATGAACCAGTCCACCAATTGCTCCCATAAAGTGATCTAATTTGGCTCTAGTGAGTAAGCCCACCTCTTAGCCTCGTCCCTCAAGATGTAAAGGAACAAATACAATCTTATATTTTCTGGGGTCACGCCAAGTAAGGAAAAATTGCCGCACATCTTGACAAAGCTGGTCAGATCGACATGTGGGTCTTCACCTTGCAGACCCCCGAACTGCCCGGCATTTTGAATCATCTGCAACATGATCGGCTTAAACTCAAAACGCGCGTTCTCCTCCACAATCGACCTCGAGATTCCAGGCAAAAAATCATACAAATTGGGTGCTGCATAATTACGCATCGGGATGTTGCGACCAGTCGCCAAGAAGACAGGATCCTGAGCCAGTCAAATAGCCCCTTTGTTCACAGCCAGTACAGCATTATCGTTATTGTCCGCCATGCTGGCTACCTTCTTTCACCTAATTCGGTTCTGACGTACCCTTGCGCGAAAAGTTTGCTCGATCTCAGGGTCAACTATGAATTCCGGTTCAGCACCAGGACTCATAAATCGTCAGGCTGCTCTCCACGTTGAACAACCAGTACAATGAGATCTGTCCTGCAAAATACCAAAAACACACTCAAACAATAAACCATTAACCAATTCCCCGACAACGGCGCCATAAACTTGTTGATCGTTTTACATACGCTAACACTGAGATGTATGATTGATGATGTTCTATGCTTGAAACGATGCGATACTACCACTAGATATGCGTTAATTATGGATGTTCACGTAGTATGCCATGCGTTGTCACAAGTTTCCTTATGATGGAACCAAGTGTAATTTCACCGCAAGTTTCTCAGTGTGATCCGAGGTCGAACACGGGGACTGATTTAGGTTATTGTGGTATGTTCATGATATATGCGACCAGGTTTTCAATCTTTAAAAGTTTGGTTTGTACAGGTATATAAATTGCAATAAAGTAGAGTAAAGCAGTAAAGGTGCGATAATAAAATAAAAATACAATAAACCTAAGCTAGATGATACAAGATATAGGCTTCATGTTACAAGATGTTGGGGTCAAGCTGGTTGTGAAAGTTATGCAAAGAATGTGGAATGCGGCAGCAAGTCTTATGAACTTAATAGAAAGACAAAGACAAAGAATATAACAACGCAAGTTCTCAATTGCGTTGAAGCTACAAATGTTGTTCCACTCTTCTCTTGGCATATACCTTTCAGTGATCGGCCGCGCTCCCACATGTCTGTGGTGAAACAAAGACTAACGTAATGAACACAAGGCTGCTTCCATGTCTGGAAGTACTGCTCGCTTTAGTTAACGCATTCTTCTGACCTTCTCTCGATAGGTCGGAATGGCATCTTCACTTCTGGTCTCACAGGTGAAGATGTCGTCTAGCATGCCTTAGCTAAACGCATTTTATATCTTTAACACATATTAAGTACTTGGTTATTTCATATTTCTTATCAGGGAATTAAGAAGACATCATGAAGAAAGTGATTGACGGGTGAACGAAAATAGACAAAAAATGGTAAATGAAAGCTATTGAAACATTTAATATCTCTATTAAGCATTTGGTACATGGTGTGAATGCAGAGGTAAAGAAACAATGAAATAAAACGATGAAAGAGATAGAACAGATACAAACAAGTGCCAATGTCTTGGCACTGATTCGATGGAGATCTGCTTGTCGGATAGGATAGATTTGATGGTAGGAAGAGCTTACCTCTCAGGCTTGCTCCACCAGTAGCAGGGATTTTTGCACAGAGCTTTCAATCGGGTGTTTGGCAGATTAGATCTGAGATTCACCTCTCGGCCTTATCTCATCTTCTTCCCAGATTTCTCCACTTAAGCACTCAGCTCAGCCTTTTCTCTCAATAGTCTTGCAGCACTTACCCCATATCAAGTAGCATATTCTTTCTCTGGGGTATTTATTGGTGCAAGTCTTTGACTCCGTCCTTGTGGTCCCCACTAATTGTTATGGAAATTTCGAAGATAGAGGGATATTATTCCTTCTGTTATGTAATCAGACCGTTAATTCTTCACAACCGTCAGAACCAAGGTGGGCCAAGTAACCATTAGAATGGCAATTTAGGGAATCGAGGAAACCCTCCACCTTTTCACCACAATCAGAATCAGGGTCAATAGAGACAATCGCACAATCAACAACCCTTATCTTCCAACACCTCTAGCAACTCATTGGAGGCCTTGCTCAAGCAATACATGGATAAAAATGATGCGATGATGAAGGCGCAGGCGTCTTCAATAAGAAATTTGGAGATTCAAGTGGGGCAGCTGGCATCCGAACTTCGAAATAGAGCACCTGGAATGTTGCCTAGCAATTCTAAAGCCCCTGGATCTCATGGAAAGGAGCAATGTCCCTGAAGACATTGGGCAGGCAAGCTGGACTGCCTGCAGAGGTAGTGTTGCACTGGTAGATATACCGTGCACCCGTCCTCCAAAAATGCATTTAGTGAAGGGGTGTGTTGCGGGGGTGATAACTTGTAGAAATACAAGTTATTGATGCCACCTTATCTAGATATTGCGGCCAAAAGTTAGTAATTATGTGCCAATTGTACGAAGATTAGCCTAGTATGACAATAATTATAAATGTTTGCGCTTATACCCACTAACGCCAAAAAGATGGAAGATAAGCCAAACTTTACACTGTTTTGCAGGAGACCAAGTCAACACTTGCGCTCAAGGCTCATGAGAAACTAATTAACGCATCTCTGCCACATTGCGCCCATCGATCAACCATGAAGAGATGATTACCGAAGTAACAGCGCAATGCGACAGTCGGTCCAGTGCTATGCTTCAACCGCATGCGGTAATAAAAACAAAACCGCATGCGAACCTATGATTGAAAGATGCAACTGAGAAATGCGAGAGTGGGGGATTGAAACACGTGTACAACTAACGGTTGTGCAGAATTGATGGTCTGATTGCATAACAGAAGGAATAATATCCCTCCATCTACGGAATTACCACCAAGTGGGGACCACAAGGCTAGAATCAAAGATCTTCTCCCCATTGATTTTAGAGAAAAGTATGCTATTTGATACGGGGCTAAGTGTTGCAAGATTTTAGAGAGAAAAGGCTGAGTTGAGTGCTGAAGAGAAGAAATCCGGGAAGAGAACGAGATAAGGCCGAGGGTGAATCTTAGATCCAACCTGCCATATACCCGATCGAAACTCTGTGCAGAGACCCCTGCTATCGGTGGAGCAAGCCCAAGAGGGAAGCTCTTCCTGCCATTGAAACCATCCTATCTGGCAACCAGATCTCCATCGAATCTGTGGCAAGACATTGGCACTTGTTTGTATCTGTTCTATCTCTCTTTCATTGTCTTCCATAATTTCTTTATCTCTTCATTCACACATCATGTATCAAACGCTTAGTAGAAATATTAAATGTTTCGATAGATTCCATTTACCATTTCCTGTCTGTTTCCATTCACCCGTTAGTCACTTTCTTCATGATGTTTTCTTAATCCTTGATGAACAATATGAATCACGAAGAACTTAATCTATACTAAAGTTATAAAATACACTTAGTTAAAGCATGCAAGACAGCATCCTCACCTATGAGAGTAGAAGTGAAGATGTCATTCTGATCTATCGAGAGAAGGTCAGAAGAGTGCGTTAACTAAAGCGAGTAGTACTTCTAAACATGGAAGCAACCTTACGTTCATTACTTTAGACTCTGTTTCACCACAGACATGTGGGGAACACGGCCGATCACTGAGAGGTGTACGCCAAGAGAAGAGCGGAATAGTATTTATACCTTCAAATCCAATTAAGGTCTTGCGTTGTTTGTAATACTTATATTTCTCTTTCTATTCTGTTCATAAGACTTGTTGCCACATCCCACATCTTTGCACAACCTTCATAGCCAGCCTTAATCCTAGCATCTTGTACATGAAGTCTATATCTTATAACATCTAGCTTAGGTTTACTGTATTTTTATGTTTTATCGCATCTTTACTACTTTCCTTAAATTTACATACCTGTACAAACTCCTTTATAAAGAATTAAAAACCTGGTCGCATATACCATGAATATACCGCAATAACCGACACCATTTCCCTATGTTCGACCTCGGATCGCACCGAGAAACTTGTGGTGGAATTACACTTGATTCCATCGTAAGGAAACTTGTGACAATGCAGAGCATACTACATGAACATTCCAAATTAACGCATAAATAAAAGTAGTATCGCATCATCATGAGCACTCAATATCATACATCCCAAAATATGTTTACAAGTTTATGGTGCCGTTTCCGGGGATCATAAACTTGCGTTATAATCATCCATGCGTTGTGTGACATAAGATACATTTTATATTTACAAGTTTATGGCGCCGTTGCCGGGGACTTGGTTAACGGTTTATTGTTTGAGTGTGTTTTTTGGTATTTTGCAGGACAAATCTCTTTGTATTGACTGTTCAATGCGAAGAGCAGTCTGACGGCTTATGAGTACTGGAGTGATCCAGAAATTCTAAACGGACCCAGAGATCAGGTGTATTTTTTGCACAGGAGCACATCAGAACTAGAATAAGCGCTGGACTTTCAAAACCTACGGTTGCGGAGAATACAAGGTTTGAGAGGTGCACGCATTCCTCATACCTAGTGTGACTTCCAAAGGACTTATATTGCATCTCCTCCCATACATATTGGGGGATGAGGTAAGGAGGAGAACAATGTCCCTGAAGACATTGCGCAAGCAAGCAGGATTGACCGCTTGCGGGGATGCTATTGTGGTAACTCTGAAAAACTCTTTCAATTAACATCCCTATATCTATGTTTAATCGCTTTCTTTACAGCTTTCTTTTACCGCTTTCTAGATTCCGTATTTGCTACCTATTAGGATTAGCTTTTAATGCTTTTTGTATTTCTTTCTAATTTAATTTCGTATGTACTTCCATTCCTTTAAAGTAGCGCCATTCGTAAATTCTTGTGAATGAGTGGATGAACCATTAAACACCGCAAAGTCCTTTTCGACTTGTGTTTTAGATGAATTAAAAAAAAACAGAGAAATAAATACTGGTATGAAACGCGATGATAGGTGCATTGTGTGTTAACAAGAGACACCTTGCATCCATTACACCCAAATGCATTGTGTTGAGGGGTGTGTTGCGCGCTTGTGTGCTCTTTGCCCATCCTTCGCTAAATGCACTATGTTGAGGTATCCTCCAGAAATATGTCTAGTTAAGGGGCGTGTTGTGGGAGTACATGTGTGTTGCCCGTCCTCAGCAAATATGTGTTTGCGTTGAATGGAAACATGATGTGAATTTTTAAATCGTGCACCCCTCTGAATCAAATTTGAAAGAAATTTTCAATTCATTTATTCTTTTATCAGTTAATCAAATTCTTTGACTCTTGTACAGGCAATACAAAATTTTGTAATGCGTTCATTTGTAATTTATTTGTATACTTTGTTAATAGTCAATACAATCAGAGTATATATTCACTCCACTTTTTGCCTGTGCCTTTTTCTTTATCTTCCTTTGTCAATTTTTGTAATGTTCTAAATCTCTCATTTTTACGATCTTCATTACGTTGCTATGATGTATTACATGTTTATACTTAGAAACATTTCCCATACTTAGTAAATTCGACTAACACTTAGTTAATTCTTAGTTTAGCAGTACTTTACCTTTTTTCTTTCAAAGTTCTGCTCAAACCTTCTTTTTGAAATGTTCTTCTAAGTGTTTGTGTAGTCTCTCCAAACAACGCAATGAGGACCTTGCTCATCTTTAAATTTGGGGGTGGAGAAGGTCTGAGCTGATGAGATCAAGATTACTTTAATTTTCTGACAACATATCTTCATGGACCCATGGTTCCTCCGCATCTTAGGTAGCATCTGATCTTTGAAGAAACTCCTCAAGTACCACATCCAAACCCTCCTCTAGAACCAAAGACAGATAGCGGAGCGAAGCCATGAGTACTTTAATTTTCTGACAGCATATCTTCATGGACCCATGGTTCCTCTGCATCTCAGACAACATCTGATCTTTGAAGAAACTCCTCAAGTACCACATCTGAACCCTCCTCCAAAACCTCCTGCTCCTCAATAATTTTTACAATCTAATTTTTTTTATTGAGGCCATTCTTTTATTATTATTTCATTCATTGTTTAATTAAATTCTTTGATTCTTTGTATAGGCAAAATTTTTGTATTGTGTTAATTTTAATTACTTGTATACTTAGTTAATTTTCAGTACAACCAAGTAGCAATTCTCTCTATATGCCTATGCCTCTTCTTTATCATCCTTTGTCAAACTATGCGATATTCTTAATCTTTCTTTTTGCGTTATTCATTGCACTGCCATGATGAATATGCATTCACTTAGGAACATTTATCACACTTTGTAATTTCTAACTAACACTTAGTTAATTCGTAGCTTAGCAATGCTTTACCATTTACCCTTCAAAATTCTGCTCAAACCTTCTTTTTGAAATTTTGTCTAAGTGTTTGTCTATTCTGTCCAAACAACGCAATGAGGACCTTGCGCATCTCTAAATTTGGGGGTGGGGAAGGTCTGAGTAGATGAGATCAAGAGTATGTGGTCATTAAGAAAAATGCGTTCATTTTTCATCTAAAAAAAATTATTCATATAAACTCCAATGTCAGCGCAAGGGAAACCTCAAAAACAATCCCAACCTAATAAGAGTTAAGTTGTGAAAGAAGCCTGCTCGTAGTTGGATGTTCGCATGTCACCCATGGGAGCAAGCCAAAACGAAGGTGGGTTTCCAAGAATTACACAATATGAAAAGAGAAAAATGCATAAGAAAAAAAATAAAAGAATACAAGAGACAACTTCTCTAAAAATCATGAGTTAAAGTTGAGATTGGCACACAACCGTAGTTGGATGTTCGCATGACACCCGTGGGAACAGGCCAAAATGAAGGGTGTAACCATGATCAATAGTCTTTAATAAATGACGCAAGGTTTGACCACTGCATCCGGACGCATCAAGTTGTTTTGGCAAAGAAGAGGTAAACATTCTTTTCAAAACTAGAAAAGCATTTTTGAGAAAAAAAAAATTGTAGAGGTAAACATCCTCATGTCAATTTGAACATTTCCAATTAACCTAAATACTGGTTCTCGACTTTATCCAAGCTACCCAGGGGACCTAATGGACCTGTGGCTCGAAGCTCCAACGGTACGTGAATAGCTGACTAGACTCTTTAGCCACGAGATTTACCATCCGTTAACTATCAAGCATTCCACTAAAGACCAATAGCTGAATTCTTCTTACCACAGATATATTTCTGTGTCCGTCGGATATAACCAATCACGAGTACGATGAGCTTTCATAGATGCTCGTAAGTATAGTTGAGCAAATTATCGTTATGCACCTGTAGTTACATCTTATTACTTAAGTACCACTGATTTCTCTAATGAACAATATAACATAGACCAACTATGTGTGAACACCTCTCGGGCCAAGAAAGGGTGTATGGCTCCACATCGTTCAAGCCCCGGAATCAACCCTTAAGGGAGCCATCTATTTACTTACCCCTTCCTCGGGGAAGGAGTGAATTCCATCTTGTGTAGCTGAGTTCATAGCTCCTAAATCAAACGAATCCCCAAAATGGTAGGTTTGAATCAGCAAACTGGCCACTCGCACCCATACAAATCAAAGGACCGCCCTCAATGGTAGGAGTTCCCAACTCATTCAGGATTGAGGTCATGTTATCTATGGTCATCCTAGTGAAGTGAAGTCTCTATCATGAATGGTGTTATATAACAAGATGTTAACACTTTGTTGTCAGGTCTTATACAAACTTTTTGTATAAGACTCCTCCGATCGCATGTCCCCAACACGAATGATTAGGATAACACCATTTGTGACAAGTCACAATACTTGTGACCATTCCACAAAGCAGGCCGCGTACGTAGTGTTATCAAGATAAGGTTTCCCTCCTATATCCATATACTACAAACCATTTTGGTTATCACTCAAGACATGATCTACTTGTATGTCACCACATACATGTTTGAGTCACATACAGATAACCAGGGATTTTATGTTTATTGGTTTGTGGTAAAGCAAATAAAACAAGTAACTGAGCAAAAATACACGATGTGAAGTAAATATCATATATTAACAACAAAAACGTTCGTACATACTGTTTACAAACTACAGAACACGAGACTTTAGGGCATCAACCCCAACATCAACAGCCTTCATTCCCTATTTGTCTCATTGATCCATTTGTAACATTTATTGATTTTTATCGTTTTACATTTATTTTATTTTCCAATTCCTTTTTTTTTTTTTTATATACTTCATTTTTTTTTATTTTATTTATTTATTATTGCAACCCTATCACTGAAGCTGAAACACCAAGCACTGGACTCAACCCTATCATTGCCTTCGATGTTCACCGTATCCGCTGCACCAAGCACTGAAGTTTAAGCAATGAACTCAAACACTTCAGAAGGAGAGTCAAGCTTGATTGGAGAAAGGATCTTGAATCCACTGTATGAAGTATGGATCACTGCCGATCAACTTCTTTTGAGTTGGCTGTAAAACTCCATGATACCAGAAGTAGCTATGCAACTGATGGGACACGAAAGTGCCAAGAATCTATGGGAAACGATTCACTACTTATTTGGAGTTCAATCAAGAGTAGAAGAAGATTACTTGCGCTAGGTGTTCCAATAGACTCGAAAAGGTAACACCTCAATGTCTGAATACCTAAAACTAATGAAACTTCACTCTAATAACCTAACTCAAGCGGGCAGTCCTATGCATAATCTCGTATCTCAAGTTCTCCTGGGATTGGATGAAGAGTACAACCCAGTGGTTGTAGTTATCCAGAGCAAGCCAGAAATCTCGTGGCTTGATATGCAGTCTGAACTGCTTTCCTTTGAAAAACGACTTGAGCATCAAAATAGCTCAAAAACCACAACAACATTTAGGCACAATGCTTCAGCAAATGTAGCTTTCATCCGCAACCCACCTACGTCAAAATTGACTAGTCAAGGCAACAGTCAAGGGGGAAACCGTCAACAACAATTCAATGGATTTAGAGGCAACAATAGCTTTAATGGAAGTGGCAACAGAGGAAGAGGAAGAGGAAGAGGTAGGGGTAACAAACGTACTTGCCAAGTCTACATAAAATATGGGCATGTTGCAGACATTTGTTATCAGAGGTATAACAGAGAATTTGTACCCAACCAAAATAACGGTAAGGGGAGTAATCACAACAAGGAAACTCATGAATGCATCCACCTAATCCTTCAGTGTTTGTCACATGATAGAACTCAAATCCGTTCCTACAAAGTGAGCCTATAGGAGACTTTAGTCGGTATTCAGACTGTGGGGCTACTAACCACACCACTACTAACCACAACATAGCAAATCCATTTGATTATACAGGTAATGAGCTTATCATGGTAGGTAATGGAGAACAACTAAACATTTCAATTGTTGGCAATGCTTACATAGCAAATCACCACAGAGATTTGAGATCGCGGCCAATCATCAAGAGGTATACGACAAGGGAAAGCAGAACCGTAGTTAAATCTTTAACGCAATTAATGAACTTGCGATGTTTGAATTAATTAGCTATTTCTATTTCATACATAAAGACTTGCCATCGCATAACACGATCCTTTATATAATCTTCACAGTCAGTCTCAATCTTAGTATCATGTATCAGTATCCTGTATCTTGTATCATAATAGCTTAGGTTTACTTTTATCCCATTTTATTTTATTATCGCAAGTTTACTTTACCGTAATATTTTACTTTATCGCAATTTTAAATACTTGTACACACACCGTTTTTAATTGAAAACCCTCGATCGCATATATCACGAACGTAACACATTAACTACGCAATCCCTGTGTTAGACCTCGGTTCACTCTGAGAAACTTGCGGTGGAATTATACTTGGTTTCAACGTAAGGAAACTTGTGACAACACATAGCATACTACAAGCATTTCATTAATAACGCACACATCTAGAAGTAGTATCGCATATCATCGCATTACATTACACATTATGCGTGTAACAAGATGTTCCCTGTTGACGTAGATACAAAGGATGTTGTAGGTCTTTACAATCCAAGGAACAAAAATAAGGAGTCCACTGCATTTTTCTGTCAAATATTGGAGTAAATGTAGTAGATTCTAAAGGATTGTGGCATAGAAGGATGGGTCACCCATCACTTCGAATTTTGCAGTCAATTTTAGAGGCATTAATCAACCTACAAAGTTAAATGATGATACTATTTTTTATGAATCTTGTTGCCTTGGAAAAGCTCACTCACTACTCTTTTCTAACTCTACATCTCGTGCACGACATAAATTTGACTTAGTCTATTCGAATGTATGGAGACCTGCCTCTGTTAGCTCTAATAAAGGATACAAATACTGTTGGAATTGGTGTCCTAATTCTCCCGAAGTCTCGTTGTTTGTAATGATACACATTGTTTTATGATTAAGATAACTGTTATTTCATTCTGGCATTTACTCATATCTAATAAGCTCCATGGTTATTTTATGTAAACTTAAGCATGTATATGTGATATACAAGTGGATCATGACTTAAGTGATAACCTAAATAGGTCTGTAGTATTAGGATTAAAGTGGGATACCTAATCCTAGTGACACTACGGATACGACCCGCTTTGTAGAGGTTTGCAAGTGTTGTAAACTGCTACAGATGGTAGATCCTAACCATTCATGTGGAGACATGCGAGCGGGGGTATCTTATACAAAGAGTTTGTATAAGATTGAACCACGAGATTACTAGACTCTGTATATAACACCGTTGATACTAAAGACTTACATCTCACCTAAATGACCATAGGTGACACAACCTCAATACTGAGTGTTTTGGGAACTCCTGCCTTTGAGGGCAGTTCTTTGATTAATATGGGTGAGAATGGCCAGATTTCCAATTCAACTTGCCTACCTTTTTGGGGACTTGTCTGATTTAGGAGCTGGGAACTCAATACACAAGATGGAATTCATTCCTTTCTCGAAGCAGGGATAAATAGAGAGATTGCTCCCTTAAGGGTTGATTCCAAGGCTTGAACATAGTGGCCACAACTTCTCTTTAGAAGAGAGGACTCAATCATAGTAGGACTATGACTTATGTTCATTAGAGGGATCAGTGGTACTTAAGGAGTTAGATGTAACTACAAGGGCATAATGGTTATTGGCCCAGCTGTAATTATGAGCGATTTGTGAAGGATTGTAGTACTGTTGATTGGTTAAGATGGACACATAATATATCTGTGGTAAGGAGAGTTCAACTGTCGGTTATTAATGGAGTGCCTGACAGTTAACGGATGGTGGATCCCATGACTAAAGAGTTTCGTCAATTATTCACGTACCGTTGGAGCTTCGAGCTACAAGTCCATAAGGTCCCCTTAGTAGCTCAATGGATTCAATTGAGGATCAGTTCTTGTTGTTGATTTGAAATGTTCAAATTAACAAGAGGTAATTTGATTATATATGATATGATCAGTATGATGTATGGGATACATCTGGTGGAGGATTAATAGAAAAAAAAGTTATGGTTTATATGTTTCATGAGATGAAATATTAAAACTATACGTTATAAATATAGTATGGTAAGTTAGTTATCATTTACATTTATAATAATATTGATTATTGGATACTTATCTCTTTTTCTCTAATAACTAATTGAGTGGGAGGTTATCAGTAGTTTCATGGTAACCGTAAGATAAAAGGAAAAATGTTTTCCTAATTTTAGTAAGAAAATAATTTTTAATGTTGAAAATTTGTTGTTTTAAGATTGCCAATCTCGGAAAAATTCTCAAGGGAAGTTTTCAAGTAAATTGGATTTACTAAGCGACAGTTTGACAAAAGGTAAACGATCGTGGAGTGTTAGTAGGTGATAGACATTAAGCTAAACAATGAGCTAAACGATCGCATAGCTTTTGTTAGACGATCGCTTAGCTTTTCCTAAATGATTGGGCATCGACCTATACGGTAGGTTCTTCCATCTCCCACTTGCTTAATCGTTTACATGATTGTGTTTCCTTTGGTCTTCTGCCTCAAACCAAGTCAATAGAGAGCCCACCCTCTGGATTCTCACACTGAGAATACCAAGGTAGCCTTTTTGGTGGTGTCATACTCAACTCAACACTGTCGAGGTTCTGTAGAGGCCGTTCGTGTTGATCGGGGTGTTCGTGACCTTGGCGATCACTTAGTTCGAGTACATAGTGTTCGTGCAGTGTAACGTTCATGTTGGACGAACATTTGTGGTTGCTATGTTGCTAAGATCGATCATTCGTGATCAAGGAGCTTGCATATGAGTCGACAAATGTGTGTTACTCTAGTTCTCGATCATTTGTATATCATGCTATAATTTCTGAAATTAATGCATAACCATATGTTTTTGTTTGCATTTGTAATTGTAAAGCTCATATACGATTGTAATTTGGATGATCTTTCTACCGCTCATGGAAATCCTCGTGTTCGATTTCCTTTAATTAGTATTAGAGCTAGGTTGTTCTGATATTCCAATTTTCAATTCAGTTTTGAACTTCTTTTACAGTCTTGGTGGGTTTTTTTTGCATTTGTGTTTAATGGTTAAGTGCATTTGTGGATGGAGTTGATGAATGTTTTCGAGTTTAATTTCCTTTAGTTAAAGCTTTCTTCAATTACAAAGTGTTAATTTATAAAGGCCCCTGTGTTTTTGGATGCAATTAACTTGCAATCGAGTCTGTAATTCAAATAGTTTGAGTTAGTCGAGTCATTTGTGATGAAGTTTCGAAGCATAGAGATGCAGTTCTCAACGAGGAAGAAGACCAAGAGTTGGTCGTATCATGTAGTCTAAGGTAAACGATCATTAGGATTTATCTAAGTGATCGTGTAGATTTTTCTATACGATCGTGTAGTATTTACTAAACGATCGTTTAACATGCTCAACGATGGGGTAAATCATTTACTCTATTGCGTAGCATTGGTTGCCCGATCGTGTAGGCGCTAGAGGTAGACGAACGTAGTGGGAGCATGTGATGCTTATCATTTAGTAAAAGGTGCACGCTAGACGGTCGCGCAGTATACAATACTAAGGAATTTGCTAAGCGATCGTTTAGGCGATGGTGCTTTGTCGCATCATAGTCATTTAGATGATTACATAAGGTGTGCGATGTGTGGATCGCACTAGGCGATCGTGTACCTCAGGCTTCATCGCTTAGTAAAAGGTACACAATTTTTGCTAAACGATCGTTTAGCTCTAGGAGCGTTGGAAAATGATAGAGCGAAGCGTTTGTTTTTTCATGTAGACAATCGCGAGGGTTTTGGTACATGATGGTTGGAGACGCGTTGCTTCATTCGAGCAGTTCAAGACCCAGTTCGCCTGTTTGAATCGGAGACTCCTTGTTTTTGTAATAGTTAGCTTTAATTTTGTGATTTTAAGGCCATTCTACTCAGTTCATCAACATTTGTTTATTATACATATGATGTATAGTGCTTATATGGTAAAGTGTTTGACATATAGTTTAAAACCCATCTTAGGTTGTGCAATTATTCATGCATCATGTATTATAAATGTTATAATCTAGCATGAAGAAATTACTTGAAAGTATGCGCATGCTGCTGGGGTTGATGCCCTAAAGTCTCGTGTTCTGTAGTTTGTACACTTGTGATGTATAATATATGATATTTTACTTCACTTCTTGATTTTGCTCAGTTGTTTGTTTTATTTGCTTTACCATAAACCAATATACCTATAATCCCTGTTTATATGTATGTAACTTAAGCATGTATGTGATGACATACAAGTGGATCATGTCTTAACTGATAACCAAAATGGTCTGTAGTAAATGGATATAGGAGGGAAACCTTATCCTAGTAATGTTACAGATGCGGCCCACTTTGTGGAATGGTCATAAGTATTGTGACTTTTCACAGATGGTCTGATCTTGATCATTCGTGTAGAGGACATGCGAGTAGAGGTATCCTATACAAAGAGTTTTTATAAGACCTGAGCACGAAGTGTTAACGTCTTGTTATATAACACGATTCATGACAAAGACTTCACTTCACTAGGATGACCATAGGTAACATGACCTCAATCCGGAGTGAGTTGGGAACTCCTACCATTGAGGCGATCCTTTGATTTGTATGGATGCGAGTGGCCAGGTCACGGACTCAAACCTACCATTTTGGGGATTTGTCTTATTTGAGAGCTGGGAACTCAGCTACACAAGATGGAATTCACTCCTTCCTCGAAGCAGGGGCAAGTAGATAGATAGCTCCCTTAAGGTTTGATTCCAGGGCTTGAACGATGTGGCACCAAACACATTCTCTTGGCCCAAGAGGTGTTCACACATAGTTGGACTATGTTATATTCTTCATTAGAGGAATCAGTGGTACTTAAGGAATGAGATGTAACTACAGGGGCAAAATGGTAAATTGACCCAGTTTTACTTACGAGCATCAACGAAGGGTCATCATACTCATGATTGGTTATTTCTGATGGAACACAAAAATACATATGTGGTAAGAAGAGTTCAGCTGTTGGTCTTTAGTGGAATGCCTGACAGTTAACGGATGGTGGATTTCATGGCTAAGGAGTTTAGTCAGCTATTCACATACTGTTGAAGCTTCAAGCCACAAGTCCATAAGGTCCCTAGGTAGCTTGGATAAAGTCGAGAATCAGTTTTTTAGGTCAGTTTGAAATATTCAAATTGACAAGAGGGAGTTCGATTATATATGATATAATTGAACTTGTTAATTATTTATATTAAGTAGAGAAGAAATTACTATAGTAGATATATGATATCAAACTATAGGTTAAGAATATAATATGATTATATTCATTTATTTATTTAATTAGTCGGTTATGTGATAATTGACTGAAAATTTCTCCTGAATCGTGCGATAGTTGGAAAATCAATTTCGGTTATTGTAACTAAAAAAATGAAAATTGGTTTCATTTTGCAAAGAGTGAGAAAAAATCACTCACTGTTTGGAAACTTCATGATCTCTTAGTTGAAAACCTATACAATAGCGCCTATCGCCTAAACAGTCACACACCCGCACACTAAACGATCGAATGCATTCTCTAAACGATCACTCACCTTCTCTAACCGATCTCTTAGCGCACTGAGCTTTTCTACGATCGCTTAGTAAAACCTACACGATCGTGTACCTTTCTCTTAGCAACAAGCACCCGACTATATGATAGTCACCTACTATCTCCCACTTGCTTGTCGTTCTACACGATCGTCCTTTCCTCCTCCCTCTACCAATTCTATCAAAGTCTACTCTTTAGATTCTCACTTCAAGAATACCAAGGGCTTCGAGTGGTGGTGCCGTCCCCGATCCTGCTTGTTCGTGCATTGCCATTCGTGTAGACGATCGTGGTGCTACTAGGCGACTGTTTGCTGGGCGATAAAGACCGTAGAGGGTTTGCTTCTGTTGGATTGAGTTCGAGTGAAGAAAGTCTTCAACTGGTACGTTTATTCAATCTATTGTTATTTAATTGTTAAAGCATGCCTATAATTAGTTTTAAAATGCATACCCATTTGTTAGAATGTGTATGTGGTAATTCGGTCACAATGAAATATAAAAGATCCGAACTCGTTCATGGATACTTTTGGTTAAGAGTTGCTTCAATTGGTATCAGAGCTAGGTTCTGATCTTCCAATTTCATTGATGCAATGAATTGCATATACATTTATGGTGGGTGCATATCTGCTCTCAGTTAATTATTAAATTGTTTGTGGATGTGCGGATTAATGGAGTTTTTTGGGATGTTACCTCGGTTTGATTAATTCTTTTGCATTTTCAGTTAACTGTAAAGGCCCCTACATTTTTTGGCATAATTAATCATTATCGAGTCTATAATTCAAAGGCAGTTTGAGTCTTGAGTCGTTCGTGAAGAAGTTCAGAGCAAAGGTTACTGTTCTTCGAGGAAGAAGACAATCAAGGGTTGATCGGGTTGTGTAGATGATGGGGTAAACAATCGCTAAGTATCGGATGCTCGGGTATCGTTTAACGTGCACTCACACTAGACGATCGTTTAGCTCAACAAGCTTTATCGCTTAGTAATTGACTAAACGATCACGGAGTAATGCACAGTAAATCGTTTACACGACCCGATCAACTAGATGATCGTTTAGCTCAATAATATGTCATATGGTATGCACATATAGTAAATCCCACCTTGATCAATCATCTCTTTATTGTAAATGTTATAATTTAGAGAAGCATAATTTAATTATGTAAGAGCATGCTCATGCATCATATAATATAAGAGTTATATTTATGCATACATAAAAAGCATTGACATACATCATCTTTATATTATGATTGTTATAGTATAAGGGTGTATGGAAAGCATGTTTGTTTGGTTATTACATGTATATAAAAGTTAAGTATAGTAATGATCGTACATTGCATGAAGCATGACACATAGATTTCTTTATAAGCGTTGTAAACACCTAGTTATGCTCAATGTGTTTTAGTTGTTTCTTTTTAATGGTTAAAGAGAAATTAGAACTAAAAAAAATAAGAAATACATGCATGCTAACTTAGGCTTAATTTATGGTTTTAAAATGTTTAAAACTTGGATGACATAGACCTAAGATCACGGTTCTAATTTGATTAACAACCATTAGGCTTTAATGTTTTAATCAGTTTAATAGGATTAAATTGACTAATAAAAGGTTAAATCTAGCAAATCTATCTATAAGGGACCTTTTGTTAGGCGGGTTCCATCTAGGCTGGGGTATTTAAGTTGACGGAAATGTAACACCCCTACCTGGAAACTTACCTGGAAAGGTGAATTAGATAGATTTGATGCATGCATGCAAGTTAAGGACAGTCCATTAAAGTGTTTAAATGTGACTACTTGAACTTGTTCATAATTCATAGACAAAAGTTGTTTATGAGTGGACTTAAAAGGATGACCTAGACTAAATCAGTAGCCAGATTGTCTATGTTAATGAATCCCTAAGTAGTACATTTAGTGGGAGATACTTGGGGCATATGATGCTTCACTTAAACCTTTCACGTTTCTCCTATATAGTCCACACCATGAGATCTATCCTTGGCCTCGTGGCACCCTGGGAGTGTCCCCCTAAAGGATGGTGTTTGGGTAGGTCAATATCAAGGTGGATGGAGAGAGTGTTCATAGTAAGTGGGAGGAGAAAGTTCGACAGCATATCCCTCATACTCCTTCATTAGATTGAATAAAGTTTTTGTGCTTCGCCTCGAGACACCCTGGGAGTGTCCCCCTATAGGATGGCAGTTGTGCACGTTTCTTTATTTGATCTCCTATATGAGGATAAGGTTACTTAGTCTCCTGTCCTAATCTGCTTCTTCCCTACGGTGGGCTCATTAAGGCGGAACTCTGCCACCGAAAGCGAGGGGTCACACTTACGCGAAATTGTTAAAGGTTAACAGTTCTAGACCAAATAAATGGTGATTGTTAGGTTATGCTCTAAGAGTTGGTTTTGCCTAATGGATATGAATGTCTCATCCCATCGGTGACATTTGTCCTGCCTCGTTGGGGCATCATTGCAAAATAAAAGTCTTCACTTAGGGTACTTGAAACTGTTTTGCAAAACTAATTGGTTAAAATTTGGTTTAGCAAAATCTAATAAAAGTTTTGTTCATTTTTCAACAACAATCTTTTGAAAAACGGCCACAGCCACTTTAGCTTTGCTTAGCGCCGAGAAATTAACTGGCGATAACTTTTCAATATGGAAACACATGATCACGACAATACTAACCATCGAGGATCATGTTTTCCCTTATGGAGGTCTGTCCTCCTATTCCAGCTCCCAATGCCGCTTGAAATGTTCGGGAGGCATACGACTGATGGACACAGACGAATGAGAAGGCCCGAGCCTATATCTTGGCAAGTCTTTCTGACGTCTTGGCCAAGAAGCATGAGCCCATGTTCTCAGCACGTGTGATTATGGAGTCCCTGCGGGGAATTTTTGGACAACCGTCTGAACAGCTCATGCACGAGGCTCTTAAGTATATATTTAACTCTAAAATGGAAGAAGGCACCTCTATTCGTGAACATGTGCTTAACATGATTGTCCACTTCAATGTGGCAGAGTTGAATGGGCTACCATCGATGAGGGCAGCCCGGTTAGCATAATCCTGCATTCATTTTCGGAGAGCTTCCTACACTTTGTGAGCAATGTGATTCTTAACAAAGTGAAATACAACCTTACAACTCTCCTCAATGAGTTGTAGACCTACCAATCTTTACTGAATAGTAAGAAAAAGAATAAGGCTGAGGCAAATGTTGTTTCATCTTCCAGGATGTTCCATAGAGGTTCGACCTCAAGAACGAAGTCTGGCCTTCTACTTCTAATTCTACAAAGGGGAATAAGAAGAAGGGTGGTAAGGGAAAAAGGAAAGCACCTGCTAACCCACTGCCTATCACCCAAAGAAGGCGTCCGCCGCCGGTTGAAAAGGGAAAATGTTTCCACTGCAACTAGGATGGGCACTGGAAGAGGAACTGTCCTTACTGACTAAAGGAAAAGAAGGTCGCCAAGGCTAATAAAGGTAAATATGATGTACTTGTACTTGAAACTTGTTTAGTGGAGAATGATGATTCTGCCTGGATAATTGATTCGAGCACCACTAACCACGTTTGTTCTTCTTTGTAGGGGATTATATCCTGACGACAGCTAGAGGCTGGTGAGATGACGATGTGAGTAGGCACCAGGCACATCGTCTCAGTTGTGGCAATGAGAGGGATCCAGTTATCTTTACAACATAGGTTTCTAATTTTGAATGATGTATATATTGTTTATGAACTTAAGAGGAACCTTATTTCTGTAAAGTGCTTGCTACAATGTAAATACACTATTTCATTTAACGTTTATTCATAAAGATGGTATTAATATTTGTACAGTGTATCTAGAAAGTAATTTGTATGTCCTAAGGCCGTTAGCCATTAGTTTCCTCTATAACACAGAATTGTTTAAAACTTTCACAACTCAAACTAAACGTCGATTATTTCTCCAAAAGAAAATGTCCAACTTTTGCACCTTTGATTAGGGCACATCAATCTCAATAGGATTGAGAGATTGGTGAAGAATGGGCTTCTAAGTGAGTTAGAAGAAAATTCTTTACCGGTGTGCAAATCTTACCTTGAGGTTAAGATGACTAAACGACCTTTTACTAGAAAAGGTTATCGAGCCAAAGAGCCTCTTGAGTTAGTACATTCTGATCTTTGTGGTCCTATGAATGTGTGAGCCCGAGGTGGCTATGAGTATTTTACTAGTTTTACTGATGGTTACTCTAGGTATGGGTATGTTTATCTTATGCAACGAAAGTCTGAATCCTTTGAAAAGTTCAAAGAGTTCAAGGCTGAAGTTGAAAAGGCATTGGATAGATGGATTAAAACACTTTGATCGGATCGAGGTGGAGAGTTTTTGGACTCAGCATTCTAGGACTATTTGATAGAACATGGAATTGTTTCCCAACTCTCAGCGCTGGGTACACCTCAGCAAAATAGTGTAGCAGAGAGGAGAAATAGAACCTTGTTGGACATGGTTCGTTCGATGATGAGTTACGCTTCCTTACCGGACTCATTTTGGGGCTGCATAATGGAGACTGTGGTATACATACTCAACTGTGTTCCCTTCAAGAGTGTTGTGAAAACACCTCTGGAGTTGTGGAACGGGCTTAAAGTGTCAGTTCCTCTTACCAAGGATTCAGTTCCTCTTACCAAGGATTAGAACCTTGTTCGACATGATTCAGTCCCTTCAAGACTGCGGTATAAATCTGATTTGTTGGTCTTGGAGACGTGTTTGGTAGAGAATGATGATTCTGCCTAGATCTTTGATTTTGGGTGCTACCAATCATGTCAGTTCCTCTTACCAAGGATTCAGTTCCTGGCAAACGTTGCCACAGGGAGAGATGACCCTACGAGTCGACATTGGTGAGGTTGTTTCAGCTGTTGCTATAGGTAGGCTGAAGTTATTTGTTGACAAGAAACGTTATCTATTATGGGATAATGTTTTTGTTGTTCTTCATATTAAGAGGAACTTAATCTCGGTTTCTTGTCTCATTGAACAAGGGTATATCGTCTCCTTTTCTGAGAATAAAGTTTTTATTTTCAAGAATGGAATGGAGATTGGTTATGGTTCAATGGAAAGTAACTTATATGTATTAAGGTCGTTAGTTATACAAGCCTTGTTTAACACTGAAATGTTCAGTATGGCAACAACAGCTAAAAGACCAAAGGTTTCTCCTAAAGAAAACGCCCATGTTTGGCATCTAAGGTTAGGTCACATCAACCTCAAATAGGATTTAGAAGTTGGTGACAAGTGGATTTCTAAAAAGTTTAGAAGAAAGCTCCTTGCCGGTATGTGAATCATGCCTCGAAGGCAAAGAAGTTGGAACCGCGTTCGAATGTTTGCCTCTTTGTCGGCTACCCCAAGGAAACAAAAGGTGGATACTTCTATGATCTGAGTGAGAACAAAGTGTTTGTTTCTACAAATGATATCTTCTTGGAAGAAGATCACATGAGAGATCATAAGCCATGAAGTAAGCTCGTTTTGCGTGAGATCTCTAGTGAGAATGAAACTACTGAGGGTTCAATAAGATTTGTTGAATAGGTCGACAAATCAACAAGAGTTTTAGAGGTTGGAACATCTAGTCAACCAACTCAAGAGTTGAGACTACTTCGATGTAGTGGGAGGGTTATGAACCCACCGGATCGCTACATGGGTTTGACTGAAGCCCAAAACGTCATTTCGAATGATGGGATCGAGGATCCGTTGACTTTTAAGAAAGCAATGGAGGATGTTCACAAAGATGAATGGATTAAATCCATGAACTAGGAAATGGAGTCTATGTACTTCAATAATGTCTGGGAGCTTATTGATCCATTTGATGGGCTAAGATCTATTGGGTGTAAGTGGATCTATAAGCGAGAGAAAGGTGTAGATGGAAAGGTGTAAACCTTTAAGGCTAGATTCATGGCAAAGGGTTATACCTATGTTGAGGGAGTTGACTATGAAGAAACTTTCTCACCTGTTGTCATGCTCAAGTCTATCAGGATACTCCTATTCATAGCCACATTTTATGATTATGAAATACGGCAAGTGGACGTCAAGACTGCCTTTCTTAATGGTAATCTTGAGGAGACCATCTATATGACTCAACCAGTGGGGTTCATAGTTCTAGATCAAGAGCAAAGAGTTTGCAAGCTTAATAGGTCCATCTATGGGTCGTTTGGCTTTGATTAGAACGTTGATGTGTCTTGTGTCTACAAGAAGATCATCAACAACTCAGTAGCTTTCCTAGTACTATAGGTGGATGATATCTTACTCATTGGGAATGATGTAGGGTATCTGACTAACATTAAGAAATGGCTAGCTACTCAGTTTCAAATGAAAGATTTGGGTGAGGCACAGTATGTTCTACGGATCCAGATCATTCGGGATTGTAAGAACAAACGATTAGCTCTATCTCAGGCATTGTACATTGATCAAATTTTGATCCAGTATAGAATGCAGGATTCCAAGAGGGGTTTGTTACCCTTCATGCATGGAATCTTTTTGTCTAAGGATCAATGTCCTAAGATACCTCAAGAATTTGAGGAGATGAGACGGATTCCCTATACTTCAGCTGTAGGAAGCTTAATGTATGTAATGTTGTGTACCAGAGCCGACATTTGCTATGCAATAAGGATTGTCAGTCGATATCAGTCTAATCCAGGATTTGTCACTGGACGGTGGTCAAGACGATCCTCAAGTATCTTTAGAGAACGAGGGACTACATGCTCGTGTATGAAGATAAGGATTTGATCCTTACAGGATACACAGACTCTGACTTTCAGACTGATAGAGATTCTCGCAAATCGACATCGGGGTCAGTTTTAATTCTGAATGGAGAGGCTGTAGTCTGGCAAAGCATCAAGAAGGGATGCATTGCGGACTCCACTATGGAAGCCAAATATGTAGCCACTCTGAGGCCATTCCTTTCAGATTTGGAAGTTGTTCCAAATATAGATTTTCCTATCACACTTTATTGTGATAACAGTGGGGCTGTGGCAAACTCGAAGGAGCCTCAGAGTCATTGTCAGGGTAAGCACATAGAGCGGAAATAACACTTAATCAGGGTGATTATGCATCGTGGTGATGTGATAGTCACGAAGATCGCAACGGGGCATAACGCTGCTGATTCCTTTACAAAGGCCCTCATGGCTAAAGTTTTCAAGGGTCACCTAGAGAGTCTGGGTCTGCGGGACATGCGACATCTTGTCTAGGGCAAGTGGGAGATGATACTGGGTATGCTCTAGTTTATTGTATATTGTACATGTTTTATATTGTATTGTACATTAGTCTCCCAAGGCATTAGGACAAGTGGGAGATTGATGGGATTGGTGTCCTAATTCTCCTGGAGTCTCGTTATTTGTAATGATACACATTGTTTTATGAATATTCATTTTGACATTTACTCATATCTAATAAACAAAGCTCCATGATTATCTTATGTAAACTTAAGCGTGTAAATGTGATATAAAAGTGGATCGTGACTTAAGTGATAACCTAAATAGGTCTGTAGTATAAGGATGAAGGTGGGATACCTGATCCTGGTGACACTACGAATACGACCCGCTTTGTAGAGGTTTGTAGGTGTTGTAAACTACTACAAATGGTAGATCCTGACCATTCATGTGGAGACATGCGAGCGGGGGTGTCCTATACAAAGAGTTTGTATAAGACCGGACCACGAGATGACTAGACTCTGTATATAACACCGTTGATACTAAAGACTTACATCTCACCTAAACGACCATAGGTGTCACGACCTTAATCCTAAGTGTTTTGGAAACTCCTGCCTTTGAGGGCGATCCTTTGATTAGTATGGATGAGATTGTCTAGATTGCTAACTCAACATGCCTACATTTTTGGGGACTTGTCTGATTTGGAAGCTGGGAACTTAATACACAAGATGGAATGCACTTCTTTCCCGAAGTAGGGATAAGTAGAGAGATTGCTCCCTTAAGGGCTGATTTTGGGGCTGGAACATAGTGGCCTCAGCTTCTCTTTGGAAGAAAGGACTTAGTCATAGTAGGACTATGACTTATGTTCATTAGAGGGATCAGTGGTACTTAAGGAGTTAGATGTAACTACAGGGGCATAACGGTTATTGGCCAAGCTGTACTTACAAGCGATCTGTAAAGGGTTGTCGTACTGTTGATTGGTTAAGATCGACACATAATATATCTATAGTAAGGAGAGTTCAGCTGTCGGTCTTTAGTGGAGTGCCTGGCAGTTAACGGATGGTGGATCCCGTGACTAAAGAGTTTAGTCAGTTACTCACGTACCGTTGGAGCTTTGAGCTACAGGTCCATAAGGTTCCTTGGTAGCTCAATGAATTCAGTTGAGGATTAGTTCTTGGTGTTGATTTGAAATGTTCAAATTAACAAGAGGTAATTTGATTATATATGATATGATCGATATGATATATGAGATACATCTAGTGGAGGATTAACGTAAATGAGATTTACATTAAGTACCATGAAATAGAAAAAAAAAAAACTATGGTTTATATGTTTCATGAGATGAAATATTAAAACTATAGGTTATAAATATAGTATGGTAAGTTAGTTATCATTTATATTTATAATAATATTAATTATTGTATAATAATCTCTTTTCTCTAATAACCAATTGAGTGGGAGGTTATTGGTAGTTTCATGGTAACTGTGAGATAAAAGGAAAAATGTTTTCCTAATTTTAGTAAGAAAAGATTTTGTAATGTTGAAAATTTGTTGTTTTGATATTGTCAATCTCGAAAAAATTCTCACGGGAAGTTGTCAAGTAAATTGGATTTACTAAGCGACAGCTTGGAGTAAGGTAAACGATCATGGAGTGTTAGTAGGCGAGATACATTCAGCTAAGCGATGAGATAAACGATCATATAGCTTTTGCTAGACGATTGCTTAGCTTTTCCTAAACAATCGGGCATCGACCTATACGATAGGTTCTTCTATCTCCCACTTGCTCAATCGTTTACATGATTGTGTTTCCTTCGGTCTTCTGCCTCAAACCAAGTCCATACAGAGCCCACCCTCTGGATTCTCACACCGAGAATACCAAGATAGCCTTCTTGGTGTGTCATACTCAACTCGACACTGTCGAGGTTCTGTGGAGGTCGTTCATGTTGATCGGGGTGTTCGTGACCTTGGCGATCGCTTAGTTTGAGTGCGCAGTGTTCGTGCAGTGTAGCAATTGTATTGGACAAATGTTCGTGGTTGCTATGTTGTTGTGATCGAGCGTTCAAGATCAAGGAGCTTGCAGATGAGTCAACAAATGTGTGTTACTCTAGTCCTCGATCATTTGTATATCACGTTGTAATTTCTGTAGTTAATGCATAACCCTATGTTTCTATTTGCAATTGTAATTGTAAAGTTCATATACGATTATAATTTGGAATGATCTTTCCTCTGCTCATGGAAATCCTCGTGTTCGATTTTCTTCAAATACTATATTTCTTTTATTTTTGGAATGATCTTTCCTCTGCTCATGGAAATCCTCGTGTTCGATTTTCTTCAAATACTATATTTCTTTTATTGATGACTATAGTAGATATCTCTGGTTATATCCACTGAAACAAAAATCAGATACACTCTCAGCCTTCCAACACTTTCTTTAAGTGGTTAAAACACAATTTAACTCAGGCATCAAAGCTTTACAGTATCATAATGGAAGAGAGTATATGAAACTACACCAGCTATGTCAATCTCTTGGCATTGCCTCTCAGTTCTCATGTCCTTACACATCGGCACAAAATGGGATGGCTAAAAGAAAAACACAGACATCTTTTGAGATAGGGTTAACTCTGCTAGCATAGGCATCCTTGCCCTTCACGTTTTGGTGGGATGCGTTCCTCACTGCTACTATTCTCATAAATGGCTTACCGACCCCAGTACTCCACAACCAGTCTCCTCTCCAACTGATGTATGGCAAAGTCTTATATGTTACCAAACTGAGGGTGTTCGGCTGTTCTTGCTTCCCATGTCCCAGACCGTATCAAACAAGCAAGTTTCAATTCCACTAAGAAAAATGTTTCTACTTGGGGCCTAGTATTGTTCACAAGGGCTATCATTGCTTGAATAAAGATGATAAAGTATATATTTCAAGAAGTGTGGTGTTTAATGAATCTGATTTTCCTTTTTCCTCTGGTTTTTAGGGATCAACCCATCCACACTCAAATCAGGAGTCACAAATAGTCCAGACACTGTCTCATCAAACCTTCATCCATTACTAACCCCCTTCAAACTCAACCAATACAGCCCACTCCAGATCACCAACTTAGACCCTCAAACACCATACAACCTCATAATGATCCTGGCTTGCCTACTCTCTCTCCACCCTCAACTGATGCAAACTTCCTTCCCTGTCAGCTCGGCCCACACAGTACCAGAATGCCAAGTCTTCACACAGACCCATATCTACCTATCAGCACATCAATCCCCTATCCTATACCATACATTACAACAACAAATGAATCCCCTCCTTCCACTACCCCCTTTTTAACTCACCGCAGTCTCCCCCCCCCCCCCCCCCCCCCCCAATCCATTGCTACCCTCACATCCTATGATTACGAGGGGAAAAGCTTGCATCTTCGAGCTAAAGACATGGCTCAACACTACCAAGAGTGAGTAGACTGTCACATAACCCACCTGTGTGTCTGATGCGCTTGCAACACCTCAATGGAAGGCTACTATGGACGATAAATACCGTGCTCTCATGCAAAATCATACCTGGCATCTAGTTCCCCCATCACCTTCCATCAATGTGCTAGAAAACAAATGGATCTTTCGACTGAAACAGCACCTGGACGGCTCAATACAAAGATACAAAGCACATTTAGTGCCCAAAGGCTTCCATCAGCAACCTAGAATTTCTTCGAGACGTTCAACCCTGTTGTCAAAGCAACAACTATAAGAATTTTTCTGAGTATTGTAGTCTCGAAAGGTTGGGCCCTTCGTCAACTTGACTTCAACAACGCTTTTTCTCAATGGAAAGTTCACCGAGGATGTTTACATGCAACAACCACCAAGGTACGTTAGCTCTTAGTTTCCTAACTATGTTTGCAAGTTAGACAAAGCCTTATATGGACTCAAGCAGGATCCTCGGACATGGAATGACATGTTAAGTCACACTCTTACTAGCTGGGGATTCTCAAACTCAAAGGCTGACACATCTCTCTTCATTTATAATGCCAATGGCACAATTATCCTCCTCCTTGTCTATGTGGATGATGTGATTATAACAGGTAACAATCATCATTTGATATCACAACTGATCAATACTCTAGATAGGATGTTTGCTCTTAAGGATCTAGGCAAACTCAACTACTTTCTCGGCATTCAAGTACAATATCTGGAGGGTGGCTTTATATTGCACCAATCCAAGTATGTAGATGATCTTTTTCAACGGTTAAATCTCTCTAATCTCAAACCAGCACCCTCCCCATGTTCCTTAGGCAAACATCTCTTGGTGACTGATGATACACCTCTTCAAGATCCCTTTGTCTTTCAAAGCACAATCGGGACCCTACAATACTTGACTCATGCTCGGCTAGATATCACGTACATTGTTAATCAGTTAAGCCATTTTCTAAAGGCTCCGACAGACGTACACTGGCAAGCTACAAAAAGAGTCCTTCGGTATGTTAAAGGAACAAAGAATCATGTACTTGAATTTTGTATTTAAAAACTAATAAACAAAGGCTACAAAACATTTTTTTCTCTAAATTAAACTTTAGAAGTAACAATTTAGTTCTTGATACTTTTAAATATGTAACAATTTAGTCTTTTTTTTTTTTTTAAATGGTAACAACTTAACCTTTGAACTTTAATAAGTAATAATTTAGTTCTAGTATTTTATAAATTATAACGATTTGAATTTCTTATCCATGTTAATCGATTAACTAATCTAGAATCAAGTTTATTTACTTAATAAAAGTTGATAATTAATTTTGGTGAAAATTTTTAAAATAAAGACTAAATTGATAAAAGTGTCCAAACGTCCTAACTAAAGATACGTTTGGATTGACTTAAGAAAAAAATATATTTCAAAAAATTATTTTTATTTAAATATCCATGATAAAAACTGATTAAAATACACTTGAAAATATATTTTAAATGGTGGCTAAACCGTTCAATTTCTTTCGACTCAAATTTATAGATAAGTTGCAAACATGAGTGTAGCTCAACTGACATAGTGCTTGTACTATCGATCTCAAGGTTTGAGGTTTGATTCTCTCACCTCACACTTTATTACAATACATTTGCAAAAAAAAAAAAAAAAAAAATTATGGATAAGTTACCAAAAAGTTATTTTAATGAAAAGAAAATAATGATAATAAAAAGTTTTTTTTAATGAAAAGAAAATAATGATAATAAAAAGTTTTTTTAATGAAAAGAAAATAATGATAATAAAAGTTTTTTTAATGAAAAGAAAATAATCGAATTTCCATTATTCTCACACCTCCAGGCTTCATGCCGCACCGCATGTAGCATATATAAACACCCGACTAAACTGTTGAGTTCCTTTCTCTCTCAGAATCGAGACTTGAGAGTATCGCGAACCTCACTTTCCGGCGAGCTAACGCCTGATCCTTCATCATCATCTCCGTCGCCGGTGATATCAGGTCGGTAATCGCCACTTTATCATCAACGATTCTGTAATTGCTCTCTATACATCTCTAACGATGGTCGGTCACAGGACCTTTTCTTCCTCCCTTCCTCCTTCTCTCTGTTTCAATCCTCTTCTTCTTCACTCACTTCTACTCCTCCATTCCCCCCTCCTTCCCTTCAAACCCTAACCCTGATTTCGCCTGCACCAGGAGAATCTCCGAGCCTAAAACCTCTGGTTTTACTCTAATCGTAATGAATAGTGACCAACCCTAATGCTTGCGGCCACTTTAGAGACGGAAGGAGCAAAAAGAGGAAAAGAAAAATAAGTGAGAAAAGTGACATAATCCTTCGGAGTTCCAAAGCGCATGTTCAAAATTCAAAATTCAAAATATTTTTATCCATTTTCAACCGCCTTGCCCTTTTTTTTAAATGTTTTCAATAGCCTTTTTCATACAATGTTGCATTTGAAGGCTATAAAATATGCTTTTTCTTGTAGTGCAAGCCTTGAAGGATAACTCTCGTACAACGTTTACTCTGATGTTTCATTGCAAGAGTGTGTGTGAATCTGATTGGCTTTATTTTTAGGGTGTGGATAACCCTAGTGAGGTTTAGTCTCCTGTTCACTTTCTAGTTTATTTGTGGACTTCGATTTCAAATACTTATAACTATTTTATAAGAATTATTTTGCATAGTTGGAGTCCCTTTTAATAGGAGATTTTTTTTTTGGGAAGGTTTTTTTTTGTGCGCTCTTATATTATTTCATTTTTCCTCAATGAAATTGTTGTTTCCACAAAAAGGAAAAAAAATTGCAATGCTTCCATTTCATTATGGGAGTAGTGTGCTTTAGAGCCATTGTTCGTAATTCTAATGATGAACCTATGATTTTGTTGTCAAAAGTTCTAAAATTCATTGGTACGGTTGAGTTCACCGTGGTTGCTACTCCTTTAGACGGAATTATTATAGTCGAGGAAGTAGAGATTTATCCTTTATGGGTTGAAAATAATTTGAAGGTTCTCTACTGCTTGCTTGAAGGCCAGACTACTTCAACAACAAAATCCAAAGCTTTTGTGTGATGACATTCCAGTTTTTCATCGGCAAGGCATATTGTTTTAAGTTTCTGATCTCTTTTTGTCTACGAATCTATAATTTCACTATTGCTCACATTTTGGATTGTAATGCATGACAAACCAAACATCTATGATGTCTAGCTTTGAAGATCAACCTCACCCCATAGATCAATGCTGCTATTTCTAGTAATTTGATATCTCGTTAGTTTCTTGTTTAAACTTAGTTTTACTTTAAAAAAAAAAAAAAAAAAGGGTTTATTCATATTAGCATGATCATTTTCTCTAAATTGGACAAATCTACATAGTATTCTATATTGGTTTATACATATATATACAAAACATACATATATAGAGCACCATTTGCATTCCACCATCCACAAAATACTTAAGAAATTAAACCCAAAATTAATCCTATGTAGGACCCCCTATTACCCTTACTCTAAGTAGCCGTTTGGTTGGAGGGAAAAGAAGGTGGGAATGAGAATGGGTTTACAAAGCCCATGTTTGGTTTGTGAGATTTGTTTACTTATCTTGAAAAAGATAATTCCTAAGTATCTTTTACCCAAAAAAATGAAGAAATTTCATACCCATTAAGAAGTGTGGGTTTTCATTTCTTTTTCCGCTTCCTATCACGATTTTCCTTCCTTCCAACCGTGAAATCATTTAGCATTTTGTTACTCAACGATCGTATAGCATTTGATAAGCGATCGTGTAGCATTTGGTAAGCGATCATATAGCATTGGGTAGGCGATCATATAACATTTTCTTACACAACGATCGTGTAGCATTTAGTAAGAGATCGTGTAGCATTTGGTAAGCGATTGTATAGCATTGGGTAGGCGATCATATAGCATTGAGTATGCAATTGTATAGCATTTTGTTACTCAGCGATCGTGTAGCATTTGATAAGCGATCGTGTAGCATTTGGTAAGCGATCGTATAACATTGGGTAGGTGATCGTATAGCATTGGGTAGGTAATCGTATAGCATTTTGTTACTCAGCGATCGTGTAGCATTTGGTAAGCAATCATTTAGCATTTTGCAAGCGATCATATAGCATTGGGTAGGCGATCGTATAACATTTTGTTACTCAGTGATCGTGTAGCATTTGGTAAGCGATCATTTAGCATTTGGTAAGTGATCGTATAGCATTGGGTAGGCGATCGTATAGCATTTTGTTACTCAGCGATCGTGTAGCTAAGCTCAGCGATCATGTAGCATTTAGTAAGCGATCGTATAACATTTGGTAGGCGATCGTATAGTATTGGGTAGGCGATCGTATAGCATTTTGTTACTCAGCGATCGTGTAGCCGAGCTCAGCGATCGTGTAGCATTTAGTAAGCGATCATATAGCATTAGGTAGGCGATCGTATAACATTTTGTTACTCAGCGATCGTGTAGCATTTGGTAAGCGATCGTATAGCATTGGGTAGGCGATTGTATAGCATTTTGTTACTCAGCGATCGTGTATCAGAGCTAAGCGATTGTGTAGCCGAGCTCAGCGATCGTGTAGCATTTAGTAAGAGATCGTATAGCATTTGGTAGGCGATCATATAGCGTTTTGTTACTCAGCGATCGTGTAGCGGAGCTCAGTGATCGTGTAGATAATTTAAGCCCTCTAGGGTTAGAGAGTTTATATAGCACATTACTCTAAACCCTAGAGTTATAATCGTAAATAACTACAAATAAATAAATATGCTAAAGCGAGACCCCCGTACTTGGTTGTTCGAAGCACCAACAAACAGATTCAAGGCATTTCAACAAATGCTTGATAGGGATAAGACCCTTGAACTATCTCCACAATGGTATGATATTGTCCACTTTGGGCATAAACCCTCATGGACTTGTTTTCACAATCTCAATTTTTTTTTAATTCCCACATACTATTCCCACACATACTATTTTCAGACATTCTTTTCCTATGCACGACCAAACATAGTCATCCTTGATTTCTAGTAATTTTATTCCTAGACATATAATTCACAGACATCCTTAATTTCTGGGCATTGAGAAAATCTTAATCCAAACGGCCCCTAAAGAAAAAATCCACAAAATAATTCATATGTTGCCCATTTCTCTTGTTTTATTTTCCAACTAAGATATAAACTTGTTGTGTCTTACCAATATCCTTTTAATTTCTTACCATCAACGAAATTTTATTTATGCTTAAATTATCTATCCCCTATTTTTACTAAGAGCTGAAACAAGTGTAAGAGAAAGAATAAAAAAGAATAAATGTTTCTTTTTCTAAAAAACTAAATCAAAGCTATTTGGGATATTTTTTTAATTGTTCTTTTAAGTGAGAGTATTAGGGTTTTATCTAGCTTAATCTCGATAACATATCTCAACAGAGAATATTAATGCAACTTTTTTATTAAAATATTTATAAAGTATTATTGATTTTTTTCCCATATTTTAGCCTTTATTAATTTTGTAGCAACGTCGCCAACATAAAATTAATAAAACTAATAAAACAATAAAAAGTATAGAAACAGAAATAAAATAGAAAAATATATACTCTCCTTTTTAAAAAAAAATTGTTATTTTTTATAATATAGAAAAACTAGAAATATTTTGATGATAAATAATGAATTTGGTAATAATAACCGAAATAAAATTAAGAATTTTGAGAAATAGACACTTGTCAAACTACATGAAGATTAAAGACTCGGTATATTGGTTGTCTAATTTAGGAATTAGGTATAATTGTAGTTTGTGGCAGCTCAAAAAGCATAAACCTAAGAAGATCACGACAATTACTCCAATTCTCGCGTACCTTCTTATGGTTAAGTATTATCCTCCTTCCTCTATATAAATCCCACCTTCCCCATTAAATTAAACACACTAAAACCTTTTCAAACAACCAAAAAAAGAAAGAAAGAAAAAGGAACCAAAACAAAAAACCCAAAAGAAAAAACCCCAAAAAAATGAAATATTGCATTAATGCCCTCGGGCTTACAAGACTGGTAATTTTTCTATCAGCTTTTGCAGCCATCTTCGCCTCATCGCCGCAGGTTCCGACCGAAAAGTCGCAATTAGACGGCTGGTTTTGGGAAAATGTGAAGCCATTTGCCGATCGTAAGGCGGGGCTTGATCCGGCGCTTGTGGCTGCGGAAGAAAAGGCCACCGTGGTTAAAGTAAGGGCCGACGGAAGTGGAGATTTCAAGACTGTCACCGAAGCCATTAACAGCGTGCCAGCTGGCAACACTAGACGTGTAGTGATTTGGATTGGAGAAGGAGTTTATAAAGAGAAGCTTAAGATTGATAGAAATAAGCCGTTTGTTACTCTTTATGGGTCTCCTAATAAGATGCCTAAATTGACTTTTGATGGTGATGCTGCCAAATACGGCACCGTTTATAGTGCTACCTTGATTGTTGAGTCTGATTATTTCGTTGCGGCCAATCTCATCATCGAGGTATAATTTGTTCATTAAATATGTCTTTTTTTAGAGTTCAAATTGCCAATATATTAGGCACAAAATTAAATTTATATCTAATTGATTAATTAAATTTTTAAAAATTTTAATATTTTTGGATTTTATAATTATTTGACTTTTTTTCGAAAAAAATATTTATTTTTGGTTTTTTGATTTCTTAAAATTAAGCTATTGTCTAAAAATAGTTACTATCAACTGTTATCATTGATAACTGCTATTACTAAAACCTTGTGAGAGTGAGAAAAGCCAAAGAAGTTAGTGATATTTTAGAAGTGAGCGTAATGATCATAATCTTAATTTTTTAAAAACTAAAAACTAAAATTCAACGAACATGAATGATCTAATATAGATGGTATAGAAAATTTCATTAATTTATTAAATATTTTAAATTTGAAGCCCTATAAAATATTATTATAAAATTCAAAGACTAAAAACATACGACATAAATGTTGAATCAATGACTAACTATATAGGAATTATTATTTTTGTTACATTTGTTGAAAAATATTGGCAGAATTCATCCCCAAGGCCAGATGGGAAAAGAAAAGGAGCACAAGCATTAGCAGCTAGACTGAGGGGGACAAAAGCCGCGGTTTACAATTGCAAATTCTTTGGATTTCAAGACACTCTTTGCGACGATGACGGTTTACATCTCTACAAAGATTGCTTCATTCAGGGCACCGTCGACTTCATTTTCGGAAAGGGAACTTCCCTTTATTTGGTATATCTCCAAAATGCTCCTCAAAGAAAACCATATACTATAATATAACATAATGTTTTTTCTATATATAGAAATATTTAATTGATAGAACAGTAATAATAATGTAATTTGAAACAATTGCAGAACTGTCAGTTGAATGTGGTGGGAGAGGGAGGATTGGGAGTGATCACAGCCCATTCAAGGGAAGAGGAATCAGACGGCAGTGGATATTCGTTCGTGCATTGTAGCATTACAGGAACGGGTGGCAGAAACACTTATTTGGGAAGAGCTTGGATGCCTAGATCTAGAGTTGTCTTTGCCTATACAACAATGGCTGATATCATGCATGCTGAAGGCTGGCACGACATGGGCCATCATGGTTACGACAAGTAATTACCATATTCTAACTATATATATATATATATATATAGTACTTAGTGCATCTCAAGCTATACCATAATTTTCCACGTGTCAAATGCATTCAAGTAGGATTAAAATTTAAAATGTTAAGATGTAATTTTAGTTCCTATGACTCAAGAAAGTTAAAATTTAGTTTTTATGATTTATAATTAAAATTTAGAATATATGCAATAGTCTCGTAACTATTTATGAGATTTTTATCTAACAATAAATCCACACACTAGATTTTTTGCTTTTAAATCCTAAGGAATAATTTTTAGTTTTTTTTCCAAATCATAAGGACCAAGTTTGTAATTAAATCAATTAAAAATTGTCTTTTCATGTCGCATTCAAGATGCTTTAGAATATATGCAACAGTCGCATTGAATAATGTTTTCTTTTATTTTTATAGAACGGTTTTGTTCGGAGAATACAAGTGTTCGGGACCAGGATCGGAGTCGAGCAGGCGCGTAAATTACGGCAAGCAATTGAGTGATGCAGAAGTGAAGCCGTTCACTAGTCTTGATTACGTGCAGAGCGAGAAGTGGCTGCTTCTCCCACCCAATCCTCAAGTTTAGAGTTTTAGGATATATAGTTATGATTAGCTACTTCTTTTTATTGTCTTTCTCAACATAACCAGTTTTATCTATCTGTATACATTAGATTGGCTATTTATATGTCCAATCTTATTAATAAAGATTCATGCGAGTTATTTACTCTCAAGTTCCTCAATATGGACGTATCACATATTTTCTTTTAATTTTTCTTTGAAAGTTTCTCTACTTTCTCCATCTCAGAATAACATCCATCGAAGACTTTAGTATAGGCCCATGGGACTCGAGCCCCTCTCCCTCCCTCTCCCCCTCAACTTTATACTCTTTTAACCTCTCCAATCCTAGGTTCAAACCCTACTCCTGGCATTTATTTTTTTAGATTTCCTTTCTTAACATCCCTTCGATTATAAAGCCCCCATCAACAAAATTTCTCAACCTGTTACTGATAGATCAACATTGTTCTAGTTTGGTTCCATTAAATGGATTCATCTCTAGGGGTGCAAGCTTGGTTTTGTTAATTACTAGGGTGAAAGTGAAAACTACATCAACTAAATTCTAATTTTTAAAATTATGGAGATTAAATTCTAACTTTTAATTTCCAAAAATAGTCCCCTTGATAGGGTTTATTATATTTATGAAGATTTTAACAAATCATAGGAACTAAATTATAAATTATAGTAATCCAATTCTAACTATAAAATTTTATTTTATAATTTAACCAATTTTGTAGCACTTTCATCACATTTTTATATGATATGTACATTGTTTCAAGAAAAATGAACCCCAAACTAAAATCTTGAGAACTTTTTTCTTTCTTTTTAGCTAGAGTACAAATTTCTTGTTAAATATCTTGACATTTTGTATGTTAACTATAATTATTTTCTTTGAAATGAATACATCCGTCCATGAGAGAAGTTGTTCAAATCATTGCAAAATATTTTATTATCTCACAAGAAGTTGTGAGTAACATAAAATCTAACCCGAAAACAACAGGATAGAGTAGGGATGTACATAGGTTGGGAGATTTTTGGGACCAACCAATAAATTTGAGTTGGTGGGATTAGCCACCCGAATGACCCGAATAGGGTCTCCAATCCAACCCAACCTAAAACTTAAAATTTAGGTTGGATTGGGTTGGATTATTAGTTTGTTTTTTCTTTTCTTTTTTATTAACTTAAAATACTTAAATTTGTATAAAACACATACTAATAATTATAAAACTCAAAATGTTAAATATTAAAATCCAAGATATCTGTTACAAATTTCATACAAACATCATAAAAATATTTGAGTTATAATCTTTACAAGTTTATATATATATATATTAGAAATTCGGGTTGAGTTAGGTTAATTCGAATTTTTAAAAGTGTAACCCAGATCCAACCCAATAAAATAATATAAAAAATTCAATCCAATCCTATCCAAAATTAAAACTAATCCAACCTAACTCTTACAATTTGGGTTGAATAGTCCAAATTGTTCGGATTGTCGGGTCCTTTGAACACCCCTACAACATAGTCGGTCTTTCCTTATAAATGATAAGTTTAAATAATTTGTACGTGCACTCATCTATTATTCTTATTCATAAAAAATTATTGTATTTGTCCTCTCTTCACATGGTAGTCTTTTTATTTATTTTTCTTTCATAAAGTGATAGCTCTCTACAACAGAATAATCAAAACGCTTTGATTAAACACAGATCATCTCATCTAGATTAAAATAGATTCTCAAATTATTTAAAATCTTTTGATTGAATAAAAGTTTGCCATGCAAATTAATTCAAGTTGTTTTGTTAATTCCATCTCCGTTAGAAGCAAGTTTAACTCAATTCCACACATGAGTTAGCCTCCCACAACGAAGAAACAAATGGATGAAAATATCACCTGCCATCATTTTTTTCCCAAAGTTATGAATGGTATTTTATCATCCTCGTTTAAGTTTTTCTTGTCGATTTTCTCTTTTAAGTTCCTATTTTTCTTCGTTCACATCCTTCCCAATAAGCATAAGTGGAAAATTATATTAGTGGTTTTTCATGTGCTTCTAGAAGATGTAATAGTGTGGTTCACGAGTTCGTCACTCATGCAAAAGGTATTTTGTTCATTTAGAAACATAGTTGGAAGAGCATCCTTTCATGGATGACGTATGCAATCAACATCGACACCTACTTTGATTTGGTTGTGTTAGAGTTATTAACAATGGAGAAAAGTCAATGCAGACACGTCAGATTGGGAAAAGTCATGTCACAGCCTGAAGGCACGCAAGAAAATTGAAGAATGGATCGTTTTTGGAATCAATATTCTGTTAGGCTCTCTCAACAGCCTTTATTCCCTATTTTTCTCAGTGGTCCATCTGTAACATTCATTGATTTTTATCATTTTTTATTTATTTTATTCATTTATTATTGTAATCCTAATTTGGGGAAATGTGTATAAAACAGGCATATCTCTGCTTGAGAAAATGAAGAAAACAGAGTGAAAAATTTTCACTAAAAATCCATATGTTCAACTATGACTTTTGATATGAACATTCCTCGAAAATTACAACAATATTTCTCTTTCACATGTAAATGCACAAAATAAAATCTTAATTATTATTTTTATATACAAAATTCAACTTTCAACAAACACAAAAGTGACAACTTGTTTAATTAGTAACCTCTCAACAAAGTACGTTATTTAATCTATACATTGAGCTTTAGTCTAAAGATCGAGAACTAAGGGTCAGTAAGCCATGTTTAAGCAAGTCAACCTGCAAAATAGAATAAAGGGCGATACCATCAAATTTCAAAATATATAAATAAATGTTAAGATACAACAACAACAAAAAGTCACGCACAAGAAAAAATGTACATGATTGGCTTACTTTATGCAATAGAAAAATATCATACTCAAAACTTAAAAAATATCTACACGTTAAAGTTATGGACTTACTGGGATTTCACTCATTCTCTTTTGACCATATCTAGCCTCAGGAGGAACAATTACTTTTTGCTGCAAAACAAAGGAAGATGGCAGAGATTTAAGAAAATATAATAAAAAGGAAGAAGGTTATCAACAAATCAAGCATATACTAAAGTTTAAAATAGAAGAATGCATATACCTTTCCCCCAACCTTTACCACTTTCACAAAAAATTGAGAATATTGAAAGATCAATCTTATCTAAAGCAATAAGAAATTCTTCAAAATTTCATTCACCAAAATAACCAATTAACTCCAAATAAATTACCCAAAGTGTTGCTTGACTCGAATGCCATTTCAAAACTACAACAAAGTAATCCAACCTATGAAAAGTTCAATAATAATGGTTACAAAATGCAAATTCCACAGCAACTATGTAACAATTCGAAAAGAGTACCAAGGCCTCAATACCTATCAAAACGTCCAAACATCGTTAACTTTGCTGGACAATGACTCTAATCCCTCGAAATCTTTGAACTGAACATAAAAAATTCAAAATAACTCAATTATTAGACCAATACTTTACTGGGTAACAAAGAACTATTAATACTAATCTCCAAACTTACCAAAACCTTGCCAAGATCAGTCTCAAACCTATTGGACAACAACTCAGCTCCTTCCAATACTTCAAAATCAATCATTACAAAAGATGCTACAATTATTTATGGCTACGCAACGTTGCTTCCAAAAATCTTTTTTCATATGGTTATTTATGTAATATATTTAATTAAAATATGTTTGATAAGTACAAGAGGATTTCTGCTTCAAAGGAGCCTTAGAAAATTTAGAGTTCACGTAAGCACAAATGGAAGGTTAGTTAAGTAAAATATTCCAACACTTCCAACATATTTATTGATACCCAAACAAAACACTTCACAGACGAGTATTCTATTTCGAATGGTTATTTAAGTAAAAATTTAATTAAAATCCCAAACAAGAAATTTCGAAAACTTCTTACACAAATCAATCAATGACTAAACAATTAAACCTTACCTTAACTCCCAGCAGAAAATTGACCAGACTATTTGCTAGAGTTGGCTAATCTGAAAACTCTCTACAGGGCTCCCAAGAGGACTGCGTTTGGAGCACCCAAGTCTCGGTCAGATTCCTTCGCATTGCCAGATCTGTAATAGTAAGCGTCAGAGGCCAGGGATCTTCGACTAGCCACCGATGGAGGTTAGAACCACCGCCAGATCGACGGTGGAACAGGGGAGGGAGAGCGACGAGATTGTGGACGAAACGACGAGGTGGCGCAAGTGAGGGTTAGGCTGACGAACGAGGGATAGTGGGGTTTGCTGGGCTGACGAATGGCGGGGGGGAGGGGTTTCTAGGCTTGACGAATGAAGAGAGGGATAGTGGATCTGCAGGGCTAATAAACGGAGGTTGGCTGTACGGCTGCCGGCAATAGGGAGAGGGAGAGTCGAAGGGCAGAGGGAGAGGGAAAGTCGGCTGCTGTGAAGAGAGGGTTTGGGAGGGGGGAGGGGGGTTGCGAGAGAAAAAATGAGGAAGGGGGATGTCTTTTTTACTTGTTTAAAATAATAAGTAAATTATTTTTTATATTTTATTTGATAATTTTAGTAGGAGGGAAACCAAATTTGAGAGGGAAATGAAAATGATAGAGGGAGGGAAACAAAAAGTAAAGATTAAAAAAGTATTATTTTTTATATTTACTTGACACGAAAAATATGTCAAGTAAGAGTTTCTTATACTTGACACGAAAAATGTGAGACCTTATATTACTTGACACGAAAAACGTGTCAAGTAATGGTTCGCATGAAAATATCCGAAAAATTCCATCAATTTCTGCTTTTTAAACCCTTTTACTTGACATTTTCTTTTCTAAAACATCATTACTTTACGTTTTTTCCAAAGAACCATCAAGTAATTAAAAACTACAAGTGTCAAGTAATGTAGATTTTGTAGTAGTGTAAATTCTAACTTTTAAAATTACGGAGATTAAATTCAAAACAAGCTTGGTTCCATTAAATGGATCCATCTCTAGGGGTGCAAGCTTCGTTTTGTTAATTACTAAGGTGCAAGTGAAAACTACATCAACTAAATTCTAACTTTTAAAATTATGGAGATTAAATTCTAACTTTTAATTTCCAAAAATAGTCCCTAAACTATAAAATCATATTTTATAATTTAACCAATTTTGTAGCACTTTCACCACGTTTTTATATGTATATTGTTTCAAGAAAAATGAACCCCAAACTAAAATCTTGAGAACTCTTTTCTTTCTTTTTAGCTAGACTACAAATTTCTTGTTAAATATCTTGACATTTTGTATGTTAACTATAATTATTTTCACTAGAAGAAATTCGGGCTTTAATGTCGATTGGCAATCGACATTAAAGATAGTGTTATAACACATCCTTCAATGTCGGTTGCAACCGACATTAAAGGTCTTTTGTGTCGGTTGCAACCGACATTAAAGGTCTTTAGTGATTAAAGCTTGTCAGTTGCAACCGACATTAAAGCCTATTTTTTTTTTTTTTTGGATTCTTAACCGACATTGAAGCTCGAATCTGTTAGTTTTATCAATTATTGTCCATTTTTTAAAGTTCTTTTGCCAAATCCATTTTTTGGTAAAAAAGTATAACATGACGCATCGTCATCTAACACTATGGCTATGATATTATTCATGTATGGATTGTAAATCTATTATATTTAATCCACAAATTCTGCTATAGAATTATAATTTAAAAGGCGTACAATAATTCAAGTCTTGAAAACATAACTTATAAGTAATACAAAGATTATGATTTTACAACGGCAACATAATCTTCCGTGTAAGGGCAACACAATTTTATTTGTCTACAAATTTGGGAGGGTTTGAGAGATTAAGAGATGTAATATACGTTGTCGAGATGGACTTCATTATCAGGATTCTTCTTCTTCAGCTCATCCAGCAACTACAGAAGGATTGGAAAGATTTAGAATTTAACTTCAACTTAACAAGTAATGTGCCTGAGATTAAAAATTTAACCTCAGGCAGACTCTGATCCAAGGAGAAAAATTAATATTATAACCATAACCACATTTATATAATCATATGAAAGGCCAAATGTTAATGAAACTTCAATCTGTCACGCACATTGAAACGTGCTATAATGTGATCAGAATACAAAAAACAAAAGTTCCAACTCATATGTAACAGTAACACAATCAAGATAACCAGCTTCTGTCAGATTGCAAAAGTAATCTCCATTCAATAGAATGAATGCATAATCTGATTATATGAAACAGGTTTAGCCAAGTAAATATGCCTTATCCGGTGCCATGCCAAGGTCTCTTTTGAACACTTCACACACTTGATTGTGCGGGGATACTAGGCATAAAACTAACCTATAAGAACATAAGGACTAGTTTTCAGTATGAAATCCAAAGCAACAAAAGTTTCTAGATCAATATTAAACTGAATACCTTGAAACAGGAGGACAATAATGGTATCGAAGACTATTAATTTCCCAAAGTGAACTTCCTGTACCAATAATTCTTATTAACAAGGATCAATCACCAAATATTAAACCACCACACAATAAACATAAAGCGGCCACCAGTAGGATTAACTCAAAAAGGCATGATTCAAATTGAGCACACATGGACTATTGTGGAACAAACAACCACGACACGTAGCTAACTGTATTTTCAGTCATGAAATTTGACAAGACTTATGAATTAAAACATCTTGTGTAAACCATTGGAAAGTAAGTCAAGAAAGCAATTTTGACAAGTGATGGTGATATTAACAGTTCACCATAGGCATACTAATTAATCCACATGTCCTTCTCCCCTTCCCTCCAACAGAGAGAAAATCCAATTGGAAGGCACGGAATAAATTATCAAATGCATGATGATAAGAATATAATCCAAGAAATTAAAGGGAAAAAACCACCAATTTACAAAGTCAAAAGGAAAAAAGAAAAAAAAAAGAAAAAGACAACACTTACTCAAGACGCTAAATTTAATAGGATCAGTTTTCTTTAGGGTTGGCAATGGGTTCGGGGCAGGGCGAGCAAGAGGGGACTTTATGTGCGAGAGCGAGAGTGGAGGTATGAGCGAGAGCGAGAGTAGCAAGAGTGGAGGGACGAGCGAGAGCGAAAGGGCTGCGCTGCAGAGACTATTAGCGAGAGCGAGAGCGGATGGATTTTATGAGCGAGAGCTAGGGATTTGGGCGAGAGGGGAGGGATTTGGCCTTTATGAGCGAGAGCGAGAGGGATTTGGGCAAGAGGGGAGGGATTTGGGTGGAGATATATATCTAAATATATAAATAATATTTATGAAAACAAGAGAAGTTGTAAAAACAGTGCTAGCTTCAATTATAACCAATATATTATGATTTCTTTCTTCCGAGGGAGCATTAGCTCGACATCAAATTTCATTCTTCGAAGTAGAAATGGTCTCAGTATTCCATGCAGTTTTGCTACCATCTGCAGGATTGGAATATCTGAATATGGCACACTTATGTAACAAATGGTGCTGGAAAAAAATGTCAAAAAGAATTACCAACCTGGGTCTTTCTGTTCTGTGTTTCTTCTTTTTCTTTAGCTTGACACTTTCCAGAGAGACATAAACTAACAACGAATCAAACATCAATAAAGTCTTTCTCCAAATCTCTAATGCTCTAGTATTCCTCTCTCCCCTAAGAAGTACAGATGAATGACGAAACAAAAAATGTATCGCATTACCAAAACTCTTAGAACTTTGTGGTTTTTTTAGCTGGTTTATATTCAGAAACACTAAAATGTAGCCAAATAGCATTACCTCAGAAATAGATTCAAATCCTTCATATTACCTCATAAACAGATTCAAATCCTTCATTATGGCTGGTGACAATCTGCAAGGAAAAAGCTCAAACCTAGATTAAAATTAACGCAAAAAAGATCTAAAAAAGGGGGAATGAAATTGCAGATTGAATTACCTTAGAAACAGATTCAAATCCTTCATATCTCTACCGATCTCTTTGTTCTTTCTTCAATTTATTTTTTCAATCATCGTTGGAATCTTCTCAAAGCGTCGACTATGACTCTCGCTGCTTGTTTATCAATGGCATCGGAAGTAAGAAAAGATGCAAAATCGATTTCAAATCGGTACTACATGGACTGACATTGCCGACCTATCTACGGGTTCTGCCATTTCTCGTTGGTTTCACATATCTCTTACTTCTCTACCTCAGAAATAGATTCATCGAGTAGGTGTTTAGGGAGTGATGATCCAAGAGATTGGCTTTTTTGGAATTTTTGATAGCTTTTGGTTTCATTTCTCTTTGCCGTCTACGAAGGTTTGTCTGAAATCTGAGAGAGAAAGGAGAGAAACAAAATGTAACCTAATATCATTTTCGTAAGAAACAAAAAGGGGGGGGGGGGGGGAGGAATTGGGGAGGAGGTGGCTGATGGGGAAAATAGGGTTTAGAAAAGGGATAGATGAGGTAGATGGGGTAGAAGCGGGAAATGAAAAAAAAATGGGGGGGAATGGGTTTTATTTTTTTTTTAAGGAAAAAAAGAAAACCGGATCTTTAATGTCGGTTTTAAACCGACATTAAATGTATACCTACAATGTCGGTTTAAAACCGACATTAAAGATCTGCTTTTTTAAAAAAAACAAAACTGAATTATACATCCGGTTTCACTTTTTCCAACCGACATTAAAGCCCGAAATTCGTGTAGTGTTTCTATGAAATGAATACATCCATTGATAACGGGCAAAAATGCATGTTATCATAGTGCTAAGTTCTTAAACAATGCTGGATTGCGTTGATAAAACATATTAGATTGCGTCCAAAAAGCATCAAATTCATAATATCGCGATCGCATGCGTTCATTGCATAGAAGCAGTTGATTTTTGTATTTTTATTCAGAATATGCGTTAACGTAAGGCAAAAAGAGCGATCACAAGAAATCAACGGACGAGCGCAACATTATCGCAAGGCTTTGCGGTGATTTGTGTACGCAAACATCTGCTCAAGAAGGATTGCCGCAAAGAGTCGGCGCAACTTGGTGGGCACATCTGGGTGAAAGGCATAATTAATCACGATGGGACAGAAAGCTGAAGACAGTTGAAACCGAATTAGTTGACAGCCGCTAACGATAACAAGTACATTCAGCTTTTCAGTGACAAACATTCATCGCATCAGTCAGGAAATTAAAGCCATCCCATCTATGCAATCATAAGAGAGAAGCCGCTCTTCACTCTGAAGCTCTATAAATACCAAAGCATTCTTCAGAAAAGGGGTTCAAAAGTTTGGAGAGTTAGAGAATTTTTCCTTAGACTGTTAGCCTTTTGTAACGGGTTTTGGATTGATGATATAAATTGCTCACAATGATGCGATACTACTTCTAGTTATGCATTAATTATGGATGTTCATGTAGTATGCCATGCGTTGTCACAAGTTTTCTTACGATGGAACCAAGTATAATTTCACTGCAAGTTTCTCGGTGTGATCCGAGGTCGAACATGGGGAATGATTTAGGTTGTTGCAGTATGTTCATGATATATGCGACCAGGTTTCCAATCTTTAAAAAGGAGTTTGTATAAGTATATAAATTGCAATAAAATAAAGGAAAGTAGTAAAGATGCGATAAAAACATAAAAATACAGTAAACCTAAGCTAGATGATACAAGATACAGACTTCATGTACAAGATGCTAGGATTAAGGCTGGCTGTGAAAGTTATGCAAAGACATGGGATGCAGCGACAAGTCTTATGAACAGAATAGAAAGAGAAAGACAAATAATACACCAACGCAAGTTCTTAATTGGATCGAAGGTACAAATACTGTTCTGCTCTTCTCTTAGCTTACAGCTCTTAGTGGTCGGCCACGTTCCCACATGTTTGTGGTGAAACAGAGACTAATGTAATGAATACAAGGTTGCTTCCATGTCTGGAAATACTACTCGCTTTAGTTAACGCATTCTTCTGACCTTCTCTCGATAGATCAGAATGACACCTTCACTTCTGCTCTTACAGATGAAGATGCCGTCTAGCATGCTTTAGCTAAACATATTTTCTATCTTTAATACAGATTAAGTTCTTAGTGATTCATATTGCTTATCAGGGGGTTAAGAGACATCATGAAGAAAGTAATGGATGGGTGAACGGAAATAGACAGAAAATGGTAAATGGAATCTATCAAAACATTTAATATTTCTACTAAGCATTTGATACATGGTGTATGAATGAAGAGATAAAGAAAACATGAAATACACAATGAAAGAGAGATAGAACAGATACAAACAAGTGCCAATGTCTTGGCACAGATTTAATGGAGATCTGCTTGCCGGATAAGATGGATTTGATGGTAGGAAGAGCTTCCCTCTCAAGCTTGCTCTACCGGTAGCAGGGATCTTTGCACAGAGCTTCCGATTGGGTGTATGGCAGGTTGGATCTGAGATTCACCTCTCGGCCTTATCTTGTCTTCTTCCCAGATTTCTTCTCTTAAGCACTCAGCTCAGACTTTTCTCTACAATCTAGCAGCACTTAGCCCCGTATCAAGTAGCATATCTTTTCTCTGAAATCAATGGGGTATTTATAGGTGCAGATCTTTGACTCTGGCCTTGTGGTCCCCACTCATGGTTATGGTAATTTCGAAGATGGAGGGATATTATTCCTTCTGTTATGCAATCAGATCGTCAATTCTGCACAACCGTTAGTTGTACACGTGTCTCAATTCTCCACTCTTGCGTTGCTCAGCTGCATCTTTCAATCATAGGTTCGCATGTGGTGTTTGTTTTTATTACCGCATGCGGTTGAAGCACAGCTCTTGGATCGATTGTCGCATTGTACCGTCATAGTTGTAATCGTCTCTTCATTGTTGATTGACGGGTGCAATGTGACCGAGATGCGTTGATTAGTCTCTCGTGAGCCTTGAGCGCAAGCAGTGACTTGGTCTCCTGCAAAACAGAGTAAAGTTTGGCTTGTCTTGCATCTTTTTGGTGTTAGTGGGTGTAATCGCAAACATTTATAATTATTGCAATACTAGGCTAATTTTCATACAACTGGTGCATAATTACTAACTTTTGGCCGCAATATCTAGATAAGGTGGCATAAATAACTTGTATTTCTACAAGTTATCACCTTGTTCTTAGATTTTCTTTTATTTTTAAGACGGACGTGAGAGAAGGAGGTTATGCCGAAAGATTGTTCCGGTAAGCTTGGGAGGGCGTTGAAAGCTTCAAGATCTGAGAGAGGGCCAACTCCTGCGGAAGCAGGAATATCTTTTGAACCGAATAGAGATTGCCAGTGTAAAAGCCACGGTCAGCAAGGGATTGCTACCAGGATCTCTACCTTTATCTTCCATTGTTATTTTGTACTCAAACTCATTTATAGAAATGGCAAACTCATTTGGAATTTACTTATCTATATATGTTCACTCTCTTTTATTCACGCATGAGTAGCTAAATCTGTTGAATGGGTTGAGAAGCACTCAGCTAGCTTAATTGGGGATCTTAATTCTATGCGATTATCTTGTATTATGTATGCTTCATTTGTCCATTAGAGATACTCGGGAGGGTAGTCTAAAGACAGGATCTAGGCTTGGGAAAGTCAGGTTAGAATCTAGGCTCAGAAGAGTCAGATTAGAATGCATAATTAAGAGATAGAAGCTTAGGAATAAGCACTGTTTGCTATTAACGCATCGCATGCATCCTAAAGATGGGATACGATTGTGTACTGACACCTTGCCTTTGTGCATCTTGCATCATCTCATAGGAAAAGAGTAGAGACTTAGAAATAAGCTCTATGGACACATTTTGCATTCAACACATGCATCTTAGACTTAGGAGCACCGCATTCGGATTGGAAAATGGCTTGCTGTGTATGGGTGTAGCATGATTGCATAGTCTGATACATTCCCAAGTAACGCTAGCTAAAGACCTTCTCAACCCGTTCATCCTCATACTCAGTGCATCTATCACACAGTCAGACTTTTCTCAAGTCCGTCGCATTTGTTTATTTTTCATTACCACAATCAACAAAACCAAACAACTATTTGAGTTACCGGTTACTGCAAAGTTTTCTAAAAATTACCACCGCAACCTGTTTTCCCAAGTCCCTGCGTTCGACCCTGAACTCAGTGGGGTTTACACTTGGATTCCACTGAGAAAACTTGAGTGCTCAACGCATTTTCATCATCGCATTTCATCCACAATTCCACATCATAAAATAACGCATCATCCATCGCTGAGAGAAGTTGTTCAAATCATTGCGAAATATTTTATTATCTCACACGAAGTTGTGAGATTAACATAAACTCTAACCCGAAAACAACACGACATAGTAGGGGTGTACATAGGTTGGGAGATTTTTGGGACCAACCCAAAAATTTGAGTTGGTCAACCCAACCTAACTCTTAAAATTTAGGTTGGATTAGGTTGGATTATTGGTTTATTTTTTTTCTTTTCTTTTTTTATTAACTTAAAATACTTAAATTTGTATACAACACATACTAATAATTATAAAACTCAAAATTTTAAATATTAAAATCCAAGATATATGTTACAAACTTCATACAAACATCATAAAAATATTTATGAGATAATCTTTACAAGTTTATATATATATATATAAGAAATTCGGGTTGGGTCAGGTTAACTCGAAGTTTTAAAAGTATAACCTAGATCCAACCCAATAAAAAAACATAAAAAATTCAACCCAATCCAATCCAAAATTAAAATTAACCCAACCTAACTCTTACAATTTGGGTTGAGTAGTCCAAGTTGTTTGGATTGTTGGGTCCTTGAACACCCCTACAACATAGTCGATCTTTTCTTATAAATGATAAGTTTAAATAATTTGTACGTGCACTCGTCTATTATTCTTATTCATAAAATATTATTGTACTTGTCCTCTCTTCACATGGTAGTCTTTTTATTTATTTTTCTTTCAAGAAGTGATAGCTCTCTACGATAGAATAATCAAAATGCTTTGATTAAACATAGATCATCCCATCTAGATTAAAATAGATTCTCAAATTATTTAAAACCTTTTGATTGAATAAAAGTTCGCTATGCAAATTAGCTCAGGTTGTTTTGTTGATTCCATCTCTGTTAGAAGCAAGTTTAACTCAATTCCACACATGAGTTAGCCTCCCACAACGAAGAAACAAAGGGATGAAAATGTAGCTCCGAGATTATTACTTACCATCGTTTTTTCCCAAAGTTATGAATAGTATTTTATCATCCTCTTTTAAGTTTTTCGTCGAATTTCCACTTTTAAGTTCCTATTTTTCTTCGTTCACATCCTTCCCAACAATCATAAGTGGAAAATTATATTAATGGTTTTTCATGTGCTTATATAAGATGTAATAGTGTGGTTCACGAGTTCGTCACTCATTCAAAATGCGTTTTGTTCATTTATAAATATAGTTGGAGCATCCTTTCATGGATGATGTATGCAATCAGCATCGACACCTTCTTTTATTTGGTTGTGTTAGAGTTATTAACAAAGGAGAAGAGTCAATGCAGACACGTCAATTTGGAAAAAGTCATGTCAAAGCTTGAAGCCATGCAAGAAAATTGAAGAATGGATCGTTGTTGGAATCAATATTCTGTTAGGCTCTCTCAACATCCTTCATTCCCTATTTGTCTCATTGGTCCATCTATAACATTCATTGATTTTTATCATTTTACATATATTTTATTCATTTATTATTGCAACCCTAATTTTGGGAAATTTGTATAAAACAAACATATCTCTACCTTGAGAAAATGAAGAAAACAGAGTGAGAAATTTTCCATCGCTTCGTCTTTTACTTAAAACTCTGACTTGGTATCAGAGCCTTCCCATGGCAAATGCCTCAGCAACAGCAGCTGTTACCTTTGAATCGACAAATTTTAGCATGCCTCCCTTGAACCAATTACTCAATCAGATTACAAGCACCAAGCTGGAAAGAGGAAATTTCATGCTGTGGAAGACATTGGCTAGTCCGATTTTTAGAGGATGCAAGCTAGAAGGGAATTTAATTGGAACCTAAGCCTGCCCTTCGATGTTCACCATATCCGCTACACCACGCACTGGACTCAAACTCTTTAAAAGGAGAGTCAATCTCGATCAGAGAAAGGATCTTGAATCCACTGTATGAAGCATGGATCACTGCCGATCAACTTCTTTTGGGTTAGCTGTACAACTCCATGATACCAGAAGTAGTTGTGCAACAATGGGACATGAAAGTGCCAAAAATCTATGGGAAATGATTCACTCCTTATTTGGAGTTCAATCAAGAGAAAAGAAGATTACCTACGCCAGATGTTCTAACAAACTCGAAAAGGTAACACCTCAATGTTTGAACACCTAAAACTAATGAAACTTCACTTTGATAACTTGGCTCAAGCGGGCAGCCCTATGCACAATCTCGTATCTCAAGTTCTTTTGGGATTGGATGAAGAGTACAACCCAGTGGTTGTAGTTATCCAGAGCAAGACATAAATCTCATGGCTTGATATGTAGCTGATAACGGGAAAAAATGCACGTTATTACAGTGCTAAGTTATTAAATAATGTAGGTTTGCATCGATAAAATATATAAGATTGCGTCCAAAAAGCATTAAATTTGTAACATTGCAGTCACATGCGTTCATCGCATAAAAACAGTTAACTTTTGTATTTTTGTGCAGAATATGCATTGACACAAAGCGTAAAATGCGATCACAAGAAAGTAATGGTCGAGCGCAGCGTTACCGCAAGTCTTTGCGGTGATTTGTGCTTGCAAACATCTGCTCAAGAAGGATTGTCGCATAGAACCGCCGCAACTTGGTGGGCGTATCTGGTTTAAAAGCATAATTAATCATGATGGGACAGAAAACTGATGACAGTCGAGTCTGAATTAAGTTGACAAGCCGCTAACGATCTACTGTAGCAAGTACACTCAGCTTTTCGGTGACAAATATTTGGCGCATCAGACAGATAATTAAAACCATCCCATTAGTGCAATCATAAGAGAGAAGACACCTTTCACCCAGAAGCTTTATAAATACAAAAGGCAACCTTCAGTAAAGTAGTTGGGATAGTTAGAGAATTTTCCCTTAGATAGAATAGCCTTGTTCATAGTTTTCCTTTTTACTTAGAAGGTGGAGCAAGAGAAGGGAAGAGATGCCGGAAGATCGCTTTGGCCAACTCGAGAGAGAACCCAGAGGAGTGGAAAGCAGAGAGAGGGTCGACTCTCACGAGAGCGAGACTATCTTTTGAACAGAGTAGAAAAGACAGTGTAAAAGCCTTGGGAAGCAAGAGATTGCTACCAGGCTCTTTATTCTCATCTTGCATTTTTATTTTGTATTTCAACTTTATATCTATACAATGGAACTTCTTGATCTACATCTGTTCACTCTCTTAAAAGCATGCATAAGTAGCTAATTTTATTGAATGGGTTGAGAAGAACTAAGCTAACATGACCTAGGATCTTCATTACATGCAATTATCTTGTTTTATGCTGTACCCAACATCCCTTTAGAGCTACTTGAGAGAGAGTCTAAAGAAAGAACCTAAGACTTGAGAGAGCTAGATTAGAATCTAGACTCGAGAGAGCGAGATTAGATATGCATAAGCAAGAGATAGGGACTTAGAAATAAGCTCTATTTGCCAACATGCATCACATGCACCCTAGAGATAGGTTATGATATTATGTGGTCGCCTTATTTGTGTGTGTCATTTTGTCATTGCATAAATAAGAATAGAGGCTTATGTGTAGGTCCTATAGACTCATTGCATATATCGCATGCATTCTAGTACTAGAAGCCGTAGCATTTTCGTTGAGAGATGATTTGCTATTGTATGTGTGTTGCATGATCGCATAACATGAATGCATCCTAGGAAGTGTTAGCTGAACCCCTTCTCAACCCATTTCCCGCATATTCATCGCATCTTCCTTATTATCAACTCTTTTCGAAACTCCGTCGCATACGTTTATTTTATACCGCAAACAACAACCCAAAACAACTATTTGATTTACTGGTTACCGCAAAGTCTTCTTGAAAATTATCACCGCATACTGATTTCCTTAGTCCCTAAGTTCGACCCTGGACTTGCCAGGAAACTCAGTAGGGTTTATACTTGGATTTTGCTGAGAAAACTTGTTGCTCAACGCATTTCCATCACCGCATTTCATTCCATAATTTCATCACATAAAATAACGCATCAGCAGCCTGAACTGCTTTCCTTTGAAAAATGACTAGAGCATCAAAATAACTCAAAAACCACAATAGTATTTAAGCACAATGCTTCAGCAAATGTAGCTTTCAACCGCAACCCACCTACGTCAAAATTGACTGGTCAAGGCAACAGTCAAGAGGGAAACTGTCAACAACAATTGATTGGATTTAGAGGCAACAATAGCTTTAATGGAAGTGGCAACAGAGGAAGAGGAAGAGGCAGGGGTAACAAACCTACTTGCCAAGTCTGCACAAAATATGGGCATACTGCAGACGTTTTTTATCGGAGGTATAACAGAGAATTCTTACCCAACCAAAATAACGGTAAGAGGAGTAATCACAACCAAGGAAACTCAAGAATGCATCCATCTAATCCTTCATTGTTTGTCACAATACAGAACTCAAATCCGTTCCTACAAAGTGAGCCTACAGGAGACTTTAGTTGGTATTCAGACAGTGGGGCTACTAACCACATCACTGCTGACCACAACAATATAGCAAAACCATCTGATTATACAGGTCATGAGCTTGTCATGGTAGGTAATGGAGAACAACTAAACATTTCATCTGTTGGAAATGCTTGCTTATCTGCTCTTAGCTATAAACTAAATTTAAAATATGTTTTGTATGTACCAAGCATTGCTAAGAATCTAATCAGTGTTTCAAGGTTATACAAGGAAATCAAGTATCTGTTAAATTTCATACTAACTATTGTGTTATTAAGGATATATGTTCAGGTAAACACTAGTGACCAGAACTCTTAAGAATGCTTCATATCAGCTGGTTAAAGAAGAGGTGCTCCTTGTTGACGTAGATACAAAGGATGCTGTAGGTCTTGATAATCTAAGGAAAAAAAAATAAGGAGTCCACTGCATTTGTTCTGTCAAATATTGGAGTAAATGTAGTAGAGTCTAAAGGATTGTGGCATAGAAGGATAGGTCACCCCTCACTTCGAATTTTGGAGTCAATTTTAAAGGCATGTAATCAACCTATGAAGTTAAATGATGATACTATTTTTTATGAATCTTGTTGCCTTGGAAAAGCTCACTCACTACCTTTTTCTAACTCTACATCTCATGCACGACATAAATTTGACTTAGTCTATACGGATGTGTGGGGACCTACCTCTATTAGCTCTAATGAAGGATACAAATACTGTTGGAATTGATGTCCTAATTCTCCCGGATTCTCATTGTTTATAATGATACACATTGTTTTATGAATAAAATAATTGTTATTTCATTTTGGCAATTACTCATATCCAATAAACAAAGCTCCATGGTTATTTTATGTAAACTTAAGCATGTATATGTGATATAAAAGTGGATCATGACTTAAGTGATAATCTAAATAGGTCTATAACATAAGGATTAAGCTGGGATACCTGATCCTGGTGACACTACGGATACGGCCCACTTTGTAGAGGTTTACAAGTGTTGTAAACTGCTAAAGATGGTAGATCCTGACTATTCATGTGAAGACATGCGAGGGGGTATCTTATACAAAGAGTTTGTATAAGATCGGACCACGAGATGACTAGAATCTGTATATAACGTCGTTGATACTAGAGACTTACATCTCACCTAAACGACCATAGGTGACACGACCCCAATCCTGAGTGTTTTGGAAACTCCTGCTTTTGAGGGCGGTTCTTTGATTATTATGGGTGAGAGTGGCTAGATTTTCAACTCAACATGCCTACCTTTTTGGGGACTTGTCTGATTTGGGAGCTGGAAACTCAATACACAAGATGAAATTTACTCCTTTCTCGAAACAGGGATAAGTAGAGAGATTACTCCCTTAAGGGCTGATTTCGAGGCTTGAACATAGTGGCCACAACTTCTCTTTGGAAAAGAGGACACAGTTATAGTAAAACTATGACTTATGTTCATTAGAGGGATCAGCAGTACTTAAGGAGTTAGATGTAACTACAGGAGCATAACGATTATTAGTCGAGTTGTACTTACGAGCGATCTTTGATGGGTTATTGCACGGTATTTTGGTTAAGATGGACACATAATATAAATGTGGTAAGAAGAGTTCAACTGTCGATCTTTAGTAGAGTACCTGACAGTTAACGGATGGTGAATCCCGTGACTAAAGAGTTTAGTCAGTTATTCACGTACTGTTGGAGCTTCGAGCTATAGGTCCATAAGGTCCCCTTAGTAGCTCAATGGATTCAGTTGAGGATCAGTTCTTGGTGTTTATTTGAAATTTTCAAATTGACAAGAGGTAATTTGATTATATATGATATGATCGGTATGATGTATGAGATACATCTAGTAGAGGATTAATGTAAATGAGATTTACATTAAGTACCATGAAATAGAAAAGAAAAAAAAAGCTATTGGTTTATATTTTTCATGAGATGAAATATTAAAACTATAGGTTCTAAATATGGTATGGTAAGCTAGTTATCATTTATATTTGTAATAATATTAATTATTGGATAATTATCTCTTTTTCTCTAATAACCAATTGAATGAGAGGTTATTGGTAGTGTCATGGTAACCGTGAGATAAAAGGAAAAATGTTTTCTTAATTTTAGTAAGAAAAGATTTTGTAATGTTGAAAAATTGTTGTTTTGAGATTGCCAATCTCGGAAAAATTCTCATGGGAAGTTGTTAAGTAAATTGGATTTATTAAGCGCCAGCTTGGAGTAAGGTAAACGATCATGGAGTGTTAGTAGGCGACAAACATTCAGCTAAGCGATGAACTAAACGATTGCACAACTTTTGCTAGACGATCGCTTAGCTTTTCCTAAACGATTGGGCATCAACCTATACACGAGGTTCATATACGATTGTAATTTGGACTGATCTTTTTGCTGCTCATGAAAATCCTCGTGTTCGATTTCCTTCAATTGGTATCAAAGCCAGGTTGTTCTGATATTCCAAATTTCAATTCAGTTTTGAACTTCTTTTACAGTCTTGGTGGATTTTTTTTCTGCATTTGTGTTTAATGGTTAAGTGCATTTGTGGATGGAATTGATGAATTCTTTCGGGTTTAATTGCCTTTAGTTAAAGCTTTCTTCAATTACAAAGTGTTAATTTGTAAGGGCCCATATGTTTTTAGGCGTAATTAACTTGCGATCGAGTCTGTAATTCAAATAGTTTGAGTTAGTCGAGTCATTTGTGATGAAGTTTCAAAGATGGAGATGCAGTTCTCAACGAGGAAGAAGACCAAGAGTTGGTCGTATCGTGTAGCCTAAGGTAAAAGATCATTGGGATCTATCTAAGCGATCGTGTAGATTTTTCTATGCAATCGTGTATTATTTACTAAACGATGGGGTAAATCATTTATTCTATTGCGTAGCGTTGGTTGCCCGATCGTGTAGGCGATGGAGATAGACGATCGTAGTGGAGCATATGATGCTTATCGTTTAGTAAAAGGCACGCGCTAGACGATCGTGTAGTTAGCAAGCCTCATCGCTTAGTTACTACCTACATGGTCATGTAGTATATGATACTAATGCATTCGCTAAGCGATCGTTTAGCCGATGGTGCTTTGTCGCATCGTAGTCATTTAGACAATCGTGTAAGACATGCGTTGTGTGGAGCGCCCTAGGCGATCGTGTACCTCAGGCTTCATCGCTTAGTAAGAGGTACACGATTGTTGCTAAATGACTATTTAACTCTGGGAGCGTTGGTAAACGAGAGAGCAAATCATTTGTTCTTTTGTGTAGACGATCGCAGAGGTTTTGTACATGATATAGGAGGGAAATCTTATCCTAGTAACGCTACGGATGCGGCCTGCTTTGTAGAATGGCCACAAGTGTTGTGACTTGTCACAGATGGTTTGATCCTGATCATTCGTGTAGGGGACATGCGAACGAGGGCGTCCTATACAAAGAGTTTGTATAAGACTTGACCATGAAGTGTTAATGTCTCGTTATACAACACTGTTCATGTAAGACACTTCACTTCACTAGGATGACCATAGGTAACATGACCTCAATCCTAAGTGAGTTGGGAACTCCTGCCATTGAAGGTGGTCCTTTGATTTGTATGGGTGCGAGTGGCCAGGTCGCCGACTCAAACTTACCATTTTGGGAATTCGTCTGATTTGAGAGCTGGGAACTCAGCTACACAAGATGGAATTCACTCCTTCCCCAAAGTAGGGGCAAGTAGATAGATAGCTCCCTTAAGGACTAATTCCAGGACTTGAACGATGTGTCACCACACACCTTCTCTTGGCTCGAGAGGTGTTCACACATAGTTGGACTATGTTGTATTGTTCATTAGAGGAATCAGTGGTACTTAAGAAGTGAGATGTAACTACAATGGTAAAACGGTAAATTGGCCCAATTGTACTTACGAGCATCTGTGAAGGGTCATCATACTCATGATTGGCTATATCCGATGGACAAAGAAATATATTTGTGGTAAGAAGTGTTCAGCTATTGGTCTTTAGTGGAATGTCTGGCAGTTAACGGATGGTAGATCTCGTGGCTAAAGAGTTTAGTCAACTATTCACGTACCATTGGAGCTTTGAGCCACAGGTCCATAAGGTCCCCTAGGTAGATTGGATAAAGTCGAGAATCAGTTTTTTAGGTCAGTTTGAAATGTTCAAATTTACAAGAGGGAGTTCGATTATATATGATATAATTGAACTGGTTAATTATATATGATATAATTGACTAAATGTATAAGATATATTATTTTGGAGGAAATTAGATATAAATATGATTTATATCAAGTATAGAAGAAATTACTATAGTAGATATATGATATCAAACTATAGGTTAAGAATATAATATGATTATATTCATTTATTTATTTAATTAGTCGGTCAATTATAGGTTAAGAATATAATATGATTATATTCATTTATTTATTTAATTAGTCGGTTATGTGATAATTGATCGATTTTCTTCTGAATCGTACGATAGTGGGAAAATCAATTTCACTGAAGAATAAAATAAAAATTGGTTTCATTTTGCAAAGAGTTCAAAAACATCGCTTACAGTGTGGAAACTTCACGATCGCTTAGTTGAGAGTCTATATGATAGCGCCTATTGATAACTTGTAGAAATGCAAGTTATTTATGCTGTTTTATTTAGATATTGTGGCAAAAAGAAAAGAAAGTTGCGTCGATAGTATAAGAATTGGCTAAGAAATACGAAAATTATGAAATGTCGTAAACACACACACTAACACCATTGCGTTGGCGAAATAGAATGTTTTAGTCTCTGTTTTGCAGGAAATAGATCACCGCATGCATTAATGGCTCAAAGACAAAATGTACAATGCATCTAAATCACATGCGCCAATCAATCAAGAACGAAGAGATAATCAACGCAATGACGTCGCATGCGAAAATCGATCAAAAGATTTAGCGATCAACGCATTTCAACCGCATGCGGCGATAGATCGAAGATGTGAAGAGTAACGCATTCGTAGGTGATTCTTACAAGTGTACAGCTTTTGTTGTGCAATTCTGACGGATTGACCGTGGAACAGAAAGGAATTTTCCATTGCGCCATTGTAGGAATTACCATAATTAGACAGTGGGGACCAAAATTTCAAAGAGCCAAGATCTTGCCTATAAATAGCTTCCTCAAATTCACTAAAAGGGATATACTCATACATATAGAGATATTCATAGATATACATACACAAATACATAGACATAGATTGATACTGATACTGGGGGGAGAGAGAGGCTGGTCTAAAGGGACTTACAGAGTAAATCCGGGAGAACTACGAGACAAGGCCGAAAGGTGAGTCTCCAAGCAAAGAATTCTTCCGATTCACGAAGCTGAAACTCTATGCAACAGGTCAATTCTATCGGGAAAGCAAGCCTAAGAGGGAAGCTTTCCTCTCCACCACATCCATATACCGACAAGCACAAGTCTCCGATCGGGATCTGTGTCAAGACATTCACACTCTTTCCGTATTTGTTTCTATTCTCTAATTCATCTTCTGTGTTCATCCTCTTTAATCTCTCATTCACAAACATGTATCAAACGCTTAATTTTAGAATTAAATGTTATTGATAACGGGTAGAAATGCACGTTATCTTAGTGCTAAGTTCTTAAACAATGTTGGATTGCGTTGATGAAATATGTTAAATTGCGTCCATTAAGCATAAATTCTATAATATTGCGGTCACATGCGTCCAACGCATTAGAGCAGTTGATCTTTACATTTTTTGCAGAACACGCGTTAATGCAATGCAGAGATTGCGATCATAGGAATACATTGATCAAGTGCAACTTCACCACAAGACTTTGTGTTGATCGTGCTCGCAAACATTCGCCCAAGAAGAATCACCGCAACTTGGTCAATGCAACATGGTGGGCGCATCTGGGTTATAGGATAATTAAGAGCGATGGGACAGAAAGCTGATGACAGTCGAATCTAAATTAAGTTGATAGCCGATAACGGTCACAAATTACATTCAGCTTTATCGGTAACAATCATCCAGTGTGTCAATCAGAAATTAAAGTTGTCCCATCTGTACAACCGGGAGAAAGAAGCCGACTTTCACCTTTGATGCCCTATAAATACCAAGTGCAAGCTTCAGAAAAGGGGTTGATCAGTTAACGAATTCATCAGTGCTCTATTCATAGTTTTCTTTTCCATTTTCGGTGGAGCAAGAGAATAGTGGTGACGCTGGAGATCGCCCAAGGCAGCTCGAGAGAGAACCTTGGGGCGTAAGAGCAGAGAGCGTGCCGACTCTCGCGAAAGCGAGAATATCTTTAGAGCACGAGTAGAAACAGTGTAAACGCCTGGCAGCAAGAAATTGCTACCAGGCTCTTTACTATACTTGCATTGTTATTTTGTACTTCATCTCATATCTATTCAATGGAAGTTCTATTTCTACATCTGCTCACTCTCTTAATATGCATGAGTAGCTAAACTAGTTGAATGGGTTGAGAAGAACTAAGCTAACATGACCTAGGAAGTTCATCGCTTGCGATTGTCTTGTTATATGCTGTGCAAAATACCCTTTAGAGTTACTTGAGAGAGAATCTAAAGAAAGAACCACTCGAGAGAGCTAGGTTAGAATCTGAACTCGAAAGAGCAAGATTAGGTTTGCATAAACAAGAGATAGGGACTTAAAGATAAGCTCTTTTTGTCAACTTGCATTGCATGCATCCTAGGAATGGGAGTGATATTATGTGGTCGCATATTTGTGTGAATGTTATGTTTTCATCGCATAAATAGAGATAGAGGTTTATATGTAAACCCTGTAGACTTATCGCATATTTATCGCATGCGTTCTAGCCTTAGAAGCCGTAGCATTCATGCCAAGAGATGGTTTACTATTATATGCATGTTGCATTATCGCAAAGCATGGACGCATTCTAGGGAGTGTTAGCCGAAACTTTTCTTAACCCGTTCACCGCATATTCATCGTATTTTTCGTTTACCAACTCTTTTCAAACTCTGCCTCATTCGTTATTTATTTTCATCAACACAAACAACAAACCCAATGATTTATTCATTTCACTGGTTACCGCACGTTTTCATAAAAATCACCAACGCAACTATTTTCACATGTCCCTGTGTTCAACCTTGGACTTACTAAGAAACTCAGAGGAATTTACACTTGAATTCCGCAGGGGAAACTTGAGTGCACAACACAATCCATCAAGCATATCATCCATAATTCCATTTAATAAAATAACGCATCAAGTTTTTGGCGCCGTTGCCGAGGACTTCGGCAAAATAGTTGTTAACGGTAATTTTTGTGATTTCTTTGCAGAACTCTCAATCTCTGGCGATCTACGGCCCAGAGATTGAGAGAAAATTTTGAAGGAGACTATGAGACCGCCAACAACAACCATAATCCAACAAATAAGAGATGGCGGAGTAGCCTGGAGATGGAGCACCAAATGATAATAATGTCATGGCAAATCCGATTCTGTTGGCAAACGATCGCTATAGGCCTATTAGGGACTATGCATCGCCAAACCTCTATGATTTCTCTCCTGGAATCATGAGGCCTGCTCTCGATTGGAGCAGATTCGAGATGAAACTGGTGATGCTGCAGATGATCCAGACTGCAGGCCAATTCGGAGGAAGGCATGGCGAGGATCTGCACGCCCACCTCCGAAGTTTTATTGAAATTTGCAATACTTTTGTATTCCCAAACATCTTTGCTGAAGAAGTTCGACTAACGTTGTTCCCATTTTCTCTCTGTGATCAGGCTAGAAAATGAGCTTATTCGCTCAAACCAGGAGAGATTACTTTTTGGGAGCAAGTAGTGGAAAAATTCATGAAAACGTATTTTCCACCTACCGAGAACGCAAGACGAACAGAGCTTATTACTAATTTTGAACAAGATATGGACGAATAGCTCAGCGATGCTTGGGCGAGGTTTAAAAGGTTGGTTCGAGATTGTCCGCATAATGGGCTACCAGACTACCTTCAAATGGAAATTTTCTATCACGATTTGAATCCTGCTTCGCAGACCGATACTAATGCGGTAGCCGCTGGTGGTCTGCTTGACAAAACTTATGAGGAGGCGACGAATATTCTGGGCCGCATCTCCAAAAACCATGAAGACTAGAGGGAGAGTGACCAGAGATTGAGACTCAAAGATTCTGATGCAAATAACGGTGCCATTGTTTCATTACAAAACCAAATGACTGCAATGATGAATTTGATTCAAGGAATGGTGATAAGCAGCCCAACACCGCAAAGTGGGCAAATTAACGCAATAAGTCAAAACATCGCAAGGTGTACGACTTGCGGTGATGGGCATGCGATGGAAGATTGCCTGCAAAATCCACAGTCTGTATATTTTCTAAAGAATAACCCCTTTTCAAACACTTACAACCCCGGGTAGAGAAACCACCCCAATTTTGCTTGGAAGAATCAACAACAAAATTTTCAATCTGTGATTGTTCCAACGCAACAATGGTCAACAGAGCAACCAAGCAAGTGGCTCACAATAACCAATGCAATCTTCTTCTCTAGAGAGACTATTGAAGCAATATAAAGAGAAAAACGAGACAGTGCTTCAAAGTCAGGCTACGTGCATCCGCAACCTTGAATTTCAAATGAGCCAGATTGCGAATGAGCTAAAAATCAGACCACAAGGGGCATTGCCAAGTTCAACCGAGCTTCCACGCAACCCAGGGGGATCAGATAAGGAGCAATGTCAGGTTGTGACATTGCGCAATGGAAAGACTGTGGAGGGAGAAAAGAAGGATCAGAGTAGAACAACTTCCATCGCAATTGAGCCCAAGATTGCGATAATGCAAGAAGAAAAAAGAGAGAATGAAACAATGGAACCTGAGGCTACGTCGACCTCAAAGTCAAATGAAATAGGAACCGTGAAAGTTTAGTTACCACCTTTCCCTCAGATGTTAAGAAAAAAGAAAAATGAAGAGGTACAGTACCAACACTTCTTATCTATGTTAAAGAAAATACATGTTAACATCCCTTTCAGTGAAGCGATTGAGGAAATGCCTGCTTATGCCAAGTTTCTGAAGGACATGGTAACTAAGAAGAGAGGCGCTGGAAAATTTGCCACGGTGGCATTAACACAAAGTTCCAAATCTATTATTCCACCGAAGATAAGCGATCCTGGGAGCTTCAATATTCCTTGCTCCATAGGAGGACTCTATATTGGGCAAGCCCTGTGTGACTTGGGGGCCAGCATAAATTTTATGCCGCTGTTAATCTTTCGACAATTAAATGTGGGGCAACTTGTGCCCACATCAGTGACTCTCCAATTGCCTGACAGATCTCTGGTTCATCTAGAAGGTAAGGTGAAGGATGTGCTGATCACGATTGATAAATTTATTTTGCCAGCTGACTTCATCATCTTAGATTATGAGGCCGACAAAGATGTGCCCATCATTTTGGGGCGACCTTTCCTATCAACGGGTCATGCTCAAATTGATGTGCACAAGGGAGAAATCACTTTGAGCATAAATGGACAGAAGCTCAAATTTAATATAATTCGTGCCATGAAATTCCCGGATGAGGAAGACCTACAAGATTCTGATGATGACCTAAATTTAATTGAAGAAGAAAAGTTTGATGAAGAGTGTGAAAAAGAGGATGCCAACGCATCCGTAGCTGCCTGTAATGCGATCGTAGCAAAAACAAACAAAGAAGATGGAACAATCGCAACGCAAGAAGAAGAACCAAAAGAAGAAAGAAAAACAATGCAACCTTCCCTCGTGGAACCACCAACACTTGAACTGAAGACCCTACCAACACATTTGAAGTACACATTTCTGGGGCAGAATGAGAAGCTGCCAGTGATAATTTCCTATGCACTCAACGCATATCAAGAGAATGCGTTGATGAGCATTCTCAAGAAACATGAGCGAGCAATTGGCTGGACGCTCGCTGACATTAGAGGAATTAGCCCTGTGTATTGCATTCATCACATTCTTCTCGAGGACAACCACAAAGCAACTATTGAAAATCAGTGCAAACTTAACCCTGCGATGAAGGAAGTCATCAAAAAGGAGATTACCAAGTGGCTGGATGTGGGCATTATCTATCCCATTGCAGACAACACGTGAGTCAACCCCATGAAATGTGTGCCGAAGAAGGGCAGAATGATGGTAGTCCCTAATGAGAACAATGAATTGATACCGCAAAGAACCATCACTGGATGGCGCATATGTATGGACTACCGCAAATTGAATGCGGCCACAAAGAAAGATCACTTATCTCTGCCATTCATTGATCAAATGCTAGATAGACTAGTAGGGAATTATTTTTACTGCTTCTTGGATGGATATGATGGGTACAATCAAATCATGATAGCTCCTGAAGACCAAGACAAGACCACATTCACCTGCCCATATGGGACATTTGCTTTTCGCCACATGCCATTTGGCCTCTACAATTCATCGAGCACGTTTCAGAGGTGAATGATGGCAATCTTTTCAGACTTTCTCGAAGACTCAGTGGAAATATTTATGGATGACTTCTCCATTTATGGGAACACTTATGAAGTCTGCCTAGCCAATTTGAAGAAAAATCTGAAAAGATGTGAAGAGACGAACCTAGTGCTCAACTGGGAAAAATTTCACTTCATGGTAAAAAAAGGGTATAGTGGTGGGACACAAGGTCTCCCGAGAAGGGTTGGAGGTGGACAAAGCAAAGATTGACGCAATTGAAAAGCTTCCACCTCCAACCAACGTGAAGGCTGTGCGAAGCTTCTTGAGGCATGCTGGATTCTATAGACGATTTGTTAAAGACTTTTCTAAGATTGCACGACCACTGAGTGCATTGTTAGAGGCGGACAGAAAGTTTGAATTTGACAATAATTGCCTCAACGCATTCTGAGTTTTAAAAGATGTGCTGATTACTGTGCCCGTCTTGATTACGCTGGATTGAACATTGTCATTCAAAATCATGTGCGACGCAAGCGGGTTTGTGATGGGAGCCGCATTAGCGCAAAAGAAGAAAACTATTTTGCACCCCACCGCATATGCGAGTAAAACTCTGAACCCTGCTCAAATCAATTATACCACCACTGAAAAAAAACTCCTAGATGTGATCTTTCCGTTGGAAAAATTTCGGGCATATCTATTGGGAACGAAGGTACTCATTCACATTGATCACTCGGCAATCAAATATTTGATGACAAAGAAGGACGCAAAGTCGAGATTGATCAGATGGGTTCTCCTCCTTCAAGAATCTGATATTGAAATATTTGATCGAAAGGGGATAGAGAATCAAGTTGCGGATCACTTGTTCAGATTGGAAAATCCCGAGGTTGACCGCAATGAATCTGAGGTGAGTGCTGTGTTTCCGGATGAGCAGCTATTCCACATAGAAGAATTGCCCTGGTATGCGGACATCATTAATTACTTGGTTTGTGAACAATTCCCTGAATATTACACCTACCATCAATGGAAGAAGTTGAAGAATGAATGCAGACACTATTATTGGGATGAGCCGAATCTGTATAAAAGCGGTGCAGACCAAATCATTCGATTATGCGTACCAGATGCTGCTCAACAACGCATATTGTCACAGTGCCATGATTCGCCATATGGAGGGCACTTTGGAGGGCAACGTACTGCAGCCAAAGTTTTGCAAAGTGGATTCTTTTGGCCTTCATCGTATAAGGATGTTGTCGACTACGCAATGAAATTTGATTGGTGTCAACGCACAGGAAACATTTCATGGAAGAACACAATGCCAATGAATACTATCTTGGAGCTGGAACTATTTGACATATGGGGGATTGATGGGACCATTCCCTAATTCAAACGATAAGCATTATATTTTATTAGCCGTCGACTATGTCTCCAAGTGGGTAGAGGCAACTACATGCGCCGTAAGTGATTCGGCGGTAGTCTTCCAATTCCTGAAGAAAAATATTTTCACTCGTTTTGGCACTCACTGTGCCATCATAAGTGATGAAGGATCACACTTTGTCAATCACAATATTAAGAAGCTGCTGCGCAAGTATAATATCATCCACAAAGTGGCCACCGCATACCATCCGCAAATGAATGGCCAAGCTGAAGTGTCCAATCGAGAAATTAAATTGATACTTGAAAAGGTAGTAAAGCCTTCACGAAAAGACTGGGCAACAAAGCTTGATGAGGCGTTGTGGGCATATCGGACTGCATTTAAAACACCCATTGGTATATCCCCCTATGCGCTGGTATTTGGTAAGGCGTGTCACTTGCCTTTGGAGCTGGAATATAAGGCACTGTGGGCAGTAAAGAAGCTGAATTTTGATTTGAAAAAGGCAGGGGAAGCGCGAAAAATGCAACTGGTCAAGCTAGAAGAATGGAGGAACAATGCATATGAAAATGCGAAGATTTACAAAGAGCACACCAAGCGCTGGCATGATCAATGCATATGCAGTAAGAACCTCCAAATCGGGCAAAAAGTCTTGCTTTTCAATTCACGTCTGTGACTCTTCCCGGGAAAGCTAAAGTCACGTTGGTCTGGATCGTTCATAATTCAACAAGTACTTCCGCATGGTGCGGTGGA